>NC_080800.1:12855705-13534726 GCF_028018385.1 Neofelis nebulosa | reverse complement strand
GAATATAAATGTTACAAACATTCTTATAAATGGCTTTTGATGAACATGAATTCATTTATCTTGGGGATAAACCTATGAGCTGTATATTCCATGAATTAAGAATGCGTTTTACATTTTTTAATGAAAAACATCAAAAGAAAAATAGGGTGCCTGGGTGGCTCAGTCGGTTAAGCGTCCGACTTCGGCTCAGGTCACGATGTCACAGTTTGTGAGTTCAAACCCTACATCAGGCTCACTGTTGATGGTGCAGAGCCTGCTTGGTATTCTCTCTCTCTCCCTGTCTGTGTCCCTTCTGTGTGTGTGCTCTCTCTCCCTCTCAAGATAAATAAATAAACTTAAAAAAAAAGAAAATAAAAATAGCTTGTGATGTGAAAATTGTATGAAATTTAAATTTCAGTGTCCATAAATAAAGATTTATTGGAACACAGCCATTCTTGTTTGTTTACATAGTGTCCATATCCGCTTTCGTAGTTCAAGGGCAGAGTCTGTAGTGAATATAATCAAGATAATCAAGTTGCAGCAAAGGCCATATGATTCACAGCGTCTAAAATATCCACCACCTAGCCCTTTACAGGAGAAGTTTGATCCTAGTCTTACACAATGCCTACAGTTAAAGTAAAATGTAGTCTTACTAAAACAATAAAGTTTCATTTAATGGAAAAATACTTTACACTGCTTGCATATTTAAATTTTAAATAATTTCTATTAAATTAAATTAAATTTTAATTTCTCAGTCAACACTAACCAGATTTCAAGTCCTCAACAGCCAGCCAAATGTGGCTAACAAGTACTATATTAACACAGTTTCGACGCTTTTCCAAAATTTTAACATTACCTGATCTTATGCCCGCAACAACCCTGTAAGGCAGGTACTATTGGGACACCCCTTCCCCAGGTGAGCCACGTGAAGCTCAAAGAGGTTAGGAGGGCACCACTTTGTATGAGGGCACACAAAGAAAAAGTGATGGTCCAACCATTCAAAATCCAGCAGTCTATTGCTGTGACCCACACTCAGCCACTAGGCTCTACTGTCATGCTAAAAATCAAAACGTTCTTTCTATTGCAGGTTTGAACACTCAACATAAAACTGCGCCATTTCGGAGCTGGAAAATGGTCTAGAGAAAACCTGCTGGAAAATCCACATCTCACAGGTGGGGAACTAAGCCCAGGAACGTCTCAGACATGCAGCAATATGGTGACAGGACCATGAGCGTAACACTCCTGCCTGCAGGGGCTCCCTCCTCTTGTAATTTTTGGAGGGGTCATGGCGAATCAATTACATTTACTCATTATCAATGTCATCAAAGGGCATTTAATCAAAACAACCATCGTAGAATTGAGTACATTTCATTTTATAAGTAACTCACTCTTTTGTCCTAATTCTTTCTCCTTTCACTACAGACTGTGCCAGACCGCCACTAGATCAATAACCAGTCTGGGGAACACAGCCTAGAGGCTATGTGAGCCACATTATTGCACTATTAGCATTCGGAGACTCCCAGAGGGGCTGTAGAAAGAAATCACGGGGTCTGTCATCTTGGTTAAGAAAAAAAATTCCATCTTTATTCTCCCTACCCTAACCGAAAATTTGCATTTCTTTCAATTATGAATGTAGGCAACAAAGCGCTGTAGTATCATTAGCAGCACCTGTAACTTTGCCACCCACCGAAATCAGATATTTATATATCACATTACACTTGTTGTAGACATCTTCAAGTACTATTTACGCTCCTCACTACTTTGAAAGTATGGTAGTTATTTAGGTCACTCTTAGGTCTCTTATTTAATACATTAACGAAGTAGTATGGATATTGCTATATAACATTCTTAAGTATCTTAGTTTTAATTTCAATATAATTGGTTTCCTTTGGACTCCTACGTCTTTGTATGTATTTAGAACATTATTCCAAGAAGGAGTGTCAGGCTGCCAAAGGAGCCCATGACACAAAAGAGGTTACAAAACCTCCTCTAAAAAGCCCTACCTATACCTTCTCTCAGTCCTCACACCCCCCACGGCCAGTCCTCAGAAAGAAGGAAGGGACAGTTCCCAGGGCAAGTGTCCACCATGTGGTTTCCTCATCAGGAATTCTCCAATGGTCCTCAATTTCACCCCCTGCTTCTCTCCTCCTAAATTATCCTAAGGTTTCACCATTTGTTTAACCGGCAAAATAGGGTGAGGCTAGAGAGATGCCTAGTGCCAACATTTAAGGAGGTGCTCACTCTCTGGATCGTGTAAATGCAGCATCAGCACCTGTATGGCCCAGAGTGTGACTTTCCCCTTAAAGTTATGTGCCCTGGGTGCCCCTGGCCTCACTCCAACTCAGGTCCCGATGTAACCAAAACTATAAACACAGTTTAAGCAAAGCTCTTGAAAATGCTCTATTCGGTTTTCATTAGAACTCGCTCTCGGGGCGCCTGGGTGGCTCAGTCGGTTAAGCGGCCGACTTCGGCTCAGGTCACGATCTCGCGGTCCGTGAGTTCGAGCCCCGCGTCGGGCTCTGTGTTGACAGCTCAGAGCCTGGAGCCTGTTTCAGATTCTGTGTCTCCCTCTCTCTGACCCTCCCCTGTTCATGCTCTGTCTCTCTCTGTCTCAAAAATAAATAAAAACGTTAAAAAAAAATAAAAAAAAAAAAAAGAACTCGCTCTCAACCCCAGCTCCACATAAGAATCACATGGGGGAGCTCTTAAAAATCCCCACGTTCAGGCTGCACTCCAGGGCTAATTAAATGAGAATTTCTGGAAGTGGCCCCAGGCACCTGTATGTTTTAGTTTGCACTTAAAGCTCTCCAGCAATTCTCAAGTGCAAACAAGGCTGGGAACCATGGCCTGAGAAAGAGGACTTCTTTAGAAATCCCTTAGGAGTTCTGGGTGAACCTGAAATCCAAATGTTTTTTGTTTGTTTGTTTTTTAAATATTTTTTTAACGTTTATTTATTTTTGAGACAGAGCATGAACAGGGGAGGGTCAGAGAGAGAGGGAGACACAGAATCTGAAACAGGCTCCAGGCTCTGAGCTGTCAGCACAGAGCCCGACACGGGGCTTGAACTCACGGACCGTGAGATCGTGACCTGAGCCGAAGTCGGATGCTTAACCGACCATGCCACCCAGGCGCCCCTGAAATCCAAATGTTTGAGATTAAAAAGTGACAGATGATTAACACTCGGTCCTCATTCATCAGCATTCATCTCTTCATTCATTCAACAAACATGCCTTGAGTGTCCACAGTGGTACACAGAGCAGGGGCTACCAGATCCTCCTCCCTTCCCTTTAGGTAAGTTTGCAGACTAGTGAGGAAGACAGAAATCAGACAAACCTATAAAGGAGTATTTACAAACTGATGAAAGTGCCATAAAGGAGCAGATGCTGAAAGTAAAGTAGGGAGGGGACAGTCACACAGAAGCATCATCTAACAGGATTAACCCATCCAAGGATTACCTAACTCCCTAGGGACACGTACTTTTGTTTTGACTTACTGTTTACTCTTCATTAGGCATCTTACAACACTGAAAGGATCGATATTAACTCATAGAAAACTGTTAGCTAACTAACCTTGTCTAATAGCAATGCAGGTGAATTTCATCCCAGAAGGGAGTCTAATAGCCAAGTCACAGTTTTATTGCTCTATAGGGCATTCATCAATTTTATATGTAATTTAGCAATCTTATTCCAGCATTCTTTCCTTCCAGGACTATAAATACTTCTGACTTTCCTGTACTTTCCTGAGCCAGCTTTACTCTATGCTGGTTCCTTCGTTAATGAATTAATTTGACAGAACCTACTCTAGACAGGATGGTGGGGACAGTGCACAAATCCCGAAGGATGAAGAGGAAGAGCTAGCCATGGAAAAGAGAGGGGGAAGGAAACCGACTGCGGGGAATCCAAAACCTCGAGATCACATGGTCTTTCTTGCAGCGGGAAAGAGATGGCCCAGAAATGGCTAGAAGGCCAGGGAGGCTGGGGGCAAGATAGAGAACACAAGGCGGGGCAGGTTTAAGATGAGGACGGAGGAGGAGGCAGAGACCAGATCACTCAGGGCCCTACAGATCAGTGTAGTGACTGAATTTAGTATGTACAATAAGCCAACCAGGGGAGGATTTCAAGGAGGAGGACAAAATGATCCGATGGATATTGTGATATTGCCTACTGCCGTATAGGCAAAGAGGCTGGAATAGAGAAGAGAGGAGGCCAAGAAATCAATGACAAAACCACTGTGGTATCCAGGTGAGTGGCTGAAGGCGGCCCAGTCTAGTAGGATAGAGAGATGGAGGGAGAAGGCAATAAGACTGGAGCCACACTGCCAGGACTGCTGACAGATTACACTGTGGACCGAGGCAAAGGCTGGAATCAAGGATGACTTCTAGGCTCCCGGCTTGAGCAACTGTAGATGGTGGTGGCTTTGACCAAAATGGGCAAGGCTACGGGTTAGAGGTTAACACACACATACGCACAGACTCATGTAATTCATGAAGTAAGAACGGACTCGTAACTCCCTGAGTGTCATGAGGCTACTACAGCCTTTCCAATCAGGTTCTCACAGAGCATCCTCTTTGGCCTTCAAGGTTTGTGTCATCAAACATTAAGCAAATGGATTTCAAGCAACAACTTGGAAAATTCTAAGTGGCAGCTCAAAGTTTGGCCTAATCTTGCCCTCATTCTTACTTAACATATGCTGACTGTAAATAACATTTATTTAATAAATCTTTAAGTGAAGGAAAAAAATTCAAAATTAGCTGAGTATAAACTGTCAGAGGCAAAAGGCAGCATCAGGATTTATAAGGTAAAACTGAGAAAGCCTTACACTTAAGAAAAAGCGTTAATCCTTGACACATGTGATAATTTAGACACTCCTTCCCCCCTCTCTCCTCCTAGGAAATTAAGCTGTAGATGTAGGCACAAATCCCGTAAAAGACCAGTCTAACTTAAAATAAACAACAAAAGTGTCAGAAATTTATTCTTGTATACAAAAAGCAGCTTTAGCTTTTCCAGCAGATAAAAGTTGGAAGACACAACAATAAAGCTTAATGACCATTTACAGTGGAATGGAAATTTTCAGTGTCTACCACAAGTCCAAATACAATGTGATGTGACTCTAATCATAGCGAGTGACTTATAGCAGTGACTGCTCAGCCTTGTGGTCATAAATACCAAACTTGCCACTGAAATAACACTCCATCAAAAAACCTATTTTGGGGTGCCTGGGTGGCTCAATCAGTTGAGCATCCAGCTCTTGATTTCAGCTCAGGTCATGATCCCAAGGTTGTAGGATCGAGGTCCAAGCTGGGCTCCATGCTGTGTAGAGCCTGCTAAAGATTCCCTCTGCCCCTCTCCCCACTCTCTCAAAAAAATAAATGAGTAATGAATAAATAAAACAATTTTTTAAATCTATTTTAAGAAACCAAATTATGTAATACCGAGGGATGCCTTTTGGGGTCAGATTTTTTCCCCGCTCAGAAAATACTCTGTGATTCTAGATTATAATCAGCACCTTAATAAAGAGAATAATCAAGAAGAGGCTACTATGCATAGTAATGAAGAGCACGGCAACTGGAGACTGAGATTCTGGCTCCAAACTCTACTAACCTGAAGGCTTTAGGCAAATTACTCAAGGCCCCCTAAACTTCAACAATCATCTGTAAGATGAGGGTAAAAAGAGTGCCACAGTAGAGACTTCCAGTGTTCATCCACAGAAAGTTCTCTCCTTGCGGGTACAGGGGACAACTGTATGCCCTCCCCACCCCACCCCCACCGCCCCAGTCTACCCTGCAGTTCAGTGGATCCACGTGACAAGTTCTGGCCAATGCACTGTGAGCAGCAGTAACATGAGTCACATCCAGGACAAAGCATTTAAATTGCTAGGGTGAGAAACTATTTCTCTGTTGCTTGGGGCGGGGGGGGGGGGGGGGGGGGGGGGGGGGGCACAAGATCAAGCAGCCAGGATCACAGAGGCACCACATGGAGGGCAGCTGCCCTAGAGGGTCACCATGACCCACTGCAAAGCAGGAAGCGAACCTTCATTTTGTTAAGGCACGGGGATTCCAGCGGAATTGGTTTCACAGTTTCTCGTACAGAACGTAAACACAAACACCTAATTTAGTAGGATGCTGGGAGGACTAAATGAGTTGGTACCTGGCACACACTAAACCTTTAAGAAAGATTAGCAGGATGATTGTGACTCTCTGATGGTTAGCGCAAAAGGACTTTGTTTCCCATAGTCAAGCCATCAGAATCTTCTCAGAGTTGTTCTACAAGGTTCCTGAACTCACTTTTACGTTTACAAGGCTTCACAGGACACATGTGGACAGTGGAGTGGTTTTTATCTCAAAATGAGGAAAAGGAAAAAGTTCCTGCATGGCTATGTGAGCATATGGAAGTAACTTGTATCAGAGGACGTCAGCATAACCCTGGAATAATCACCTTCTTCATAGGTACTTGTAAACCCAATACTGAGACAGTATAAATGATGCTAAGAGTTTGGGGCTTTGCTTTTTGTTTAAGTTGTGGAGAGTACTCAAACACTCAGTGGGTTGGGGGCAAGGATGGCAAGATAAGAAAATTTTAAACCAAAACTTTGAGAAGCTAAGTTCATTCTGCCAAAATTTTGGTAGCTCCATAGTACTTAATAATGATTAGAACGGTTATTTAGGAATTGGGGGATTAGAGGGCGCCTAGGCGGCTCAATCTGTTGGGTGTCTGACTTCGGCTCAGGTCATGATCTTGTGGTTCATGGGTTTCAGCCCTGTGTCAGGCTCTGTGCTGACAGCTCGGAAACTGGAACCTGCTTTGGATTCTGTGTCTCCCTCTCTCTCTGCCCCTCTCCTGCTCATGCTCTGTCTCTCTCAAAAATAAACATTTAAAAAAAAATTTTTATAAAGGATGATCATATACAGTATGACTGGCAGGGACAGGAAAGAAAAAGGGACAGCTCCATTCATACTCTCCCAGGTACTTGTGCCCTTGTCCCTAAAAGAACTTCAAATGACACTGCATATTCCTCAAGAGGAAAATTAAACTAAATGTTACTATTTTGCCACAGGCTCTAGAATTCCTGTCCTGATCTCTTTCTGCTAAAGAACAAAATCTATTTCAGCTTTAATTCAGTTAAAAGGAATGAATCTCAGGTCACTCTCTTATTTTTTTCCTAAAGAAACAAAAAGAAAGTAAGACACCCACTACATTTTCTTACTTCATTTAACAGACACCTTGTTAGAAGCAAGGAGAAATTCCATAAATGCTTATACAACAGGCCTTAAGCCCACTAAAAATGGTTCTCATAAACAAGACACCTGTTGTGGACAATCAAACGTAAAAATGGGAGATACTTACCACATTTAATACTCTCTATCCGTACAGGAAGGCCAGACTGTGCTGCAGCAATCAATTTTAAGGCAATGTAAAACTGTGTTGGACCAAAATAACCAACCCGCTTTGCACCACACAGTTCTGTGATCTGAAAACAGACAAGAAAAACCAGGCTGAAAACCCCATTTCATAACAGGAAAATGAGACAAGATATATTATGAAATCCCAAGGATTTCACAGCATAGCTAACCAAAAACTCCCTGGAGAACCTATGTGTACACACTGGCTGGGGCGGGGGGGATGTCTTGCAGTTCACAGGAAGATTTTCAGGTCAGATCATTAAATTCTACCTACTCATGATATTTCAGGACTCAGTGATTATTCCTCCTCTTTCAAAGAGAAAAAGAAAGGTGACAAAGGATGGCTGTTACTGTTCTTACAAAAGAGAGTGACTTGTTTCCGGGGGCAGGTACTAATGTCCAAAGTCTAGAAGAGCACTGGGGTGAAAAGAGAACACGTTAGTCATTACCACTACTTGTGGATTATCCCAGCTGATCAAAACTAAAAGTGAATTAATTATTCTTAAAGTTTTCAGGCAACAGGATTTCCTAAGCATTAAAATTACAATCAAGAGTGCTCACTTCAGAGAAACAAAAGAGAGGAGGCTATGAGCACAAATATCTTCAAGATCCTGCAATCTTTAATTTGCAGACCTTAAACTAACACATACCCTATTTGGTAGTTTAAAGATAACAAATATTCAGTAACTTTTTAAAGTTATTTCAAAGTAATAGATACTCAAAAACTCAAATAATAGTAAGTGGGGTGAAGATCTAAAAAGCACCCCCCACTTCCTATGGTCCAGAGGAAACCATTATATTCTTTTGGAAATGTTCTATGCATATATGTATATGTATATATACATATGTACATATATATACATATATATGTATATGTATACATGAATACATATATATACATATACATACATATATGTATGTATACATGCATATACATATATACGTGTATATATGTATATATACATATATATACATATGTGTATATATGTACATATGTATATAAATGTTTGTATATACAGCACACACCTGTGTTTTTCCTCTTGTGTATCCAATACTTGATACAAACAGAATACCACATACTATTAGCAACTTGTTTTTCATTTAGCATTATCCCTTGAAAATCTTTTCTATCAGCACAGTTAAAATCACATCCTTCTTTTAACAACTACATGATATTCTGCTATAAATATACACCGTGGTTTCTTTTTAGTTAGTCCTTATGGATGGGCTTTTAGATTTCCAAACTATAAACAGCCACTAATTAATCTTAAGAAAATTCCTATGAAAATTCAACTCGGATGTCAGCAAAAAAAGGGGGTTATGAGGGCTTCCAAAAATTCTCTCTTCCATCAAAGCAGTGAGAAAACCGACGAAGAAAATGGACAGAACTCTGGAAATTAACCAAAGGCTTGCCGTTAGCCAGGGAGCATTTATTCAAGAAAAGCTGCTGGATTTCAGGAAGAACACTGAGCTTTGTGGTATTTAACTGGCCTTACACCCATGCCCCCGCCCCAACTGCGGGCATTTGCACTGTGGTTGCAGGCATCCCAAGCCTGGAGTCACAGCGAGACAGCCTAGCAGCCACAGCAGGGGGCAGGACAGGGCTGGGCTTCTTGAACGTACAGATTAGTGTTTTTCTTTCTCTCTCTTGGTCTTCCCTCCTTCTGATACTTCTAGTATTTCTCACAGCAGGTGGTCTACCTCTCCTAGCCCTAGACTAAGGAACTGGGGTTACGGGAACAGAATCCTACCTTCTTGGCTGGACCCACCAGGAACAGAGCTTTGGGAGGAGAGGTGGGAAGCGGGTCGTGGCTCAAATACTGCAGATTCACTGTTCTTACCAAGATTTAGCAAATTTTCTTCAATGTTTCCCCATTTGCTGTATGTCCTCAGATCCATTTCCAAAGACTTCAAATGATTTTTTTTTAATTTTTTTTGTTACCAGCTAAAAGGTTGTTCCACTAGAGAGAGGGTCTGCTGTGCTTCTCCGGCTGCCATTCCAAAAGTCTCAATCCCCCCCCCAACCCCACCCCCACTCATTCTTAAATGTTAAAGCAATAGGATGTTATGGTAAGGAGAACAGCCCTTGGAGTAAATGAGTTGGTTGTGAATCCTGGCCAGAGGACCTAATTAGCTGTTTGCATAACCTAAAGCAAACTACTTAACTCTCACGCCTCGATATCCCCATAAGTGTAGTAAGTGTAAAGAGAAATAACGTGCTTACCTCATGAGAGCTAAATTGGCAGTGCTGACAATAGTGTCCAATCAATCACAACTGTCTGATTTATGGATCTACTTGTCGTATTTTGTTCCCAGTCCGGCTGCATATTTGAATAACCTGAGGAGCTTTTGAAAAATACAGATAGCTAGGCCCTAGCCCCCCAAAGATTCTGCTTTACCTGGTCATTGGTGTGGCCCAGGCATGGGTATTTTTGCAAAGCTCTCAAGGTAATTCTAATGTGCAGCCAAGTTTGAGAATCACAGCTCTTTGAGTGCTCTCATTCTCTTTCCACGCTTCAGTTACCATCCAAACGATCACCAAATCACGTTCTCCAAACCTAACATCCCTCGCACTTTCCAAAACCCTAACACAGATACCCAATGCCATCTCAGACATACCATAAATAAGCCACGCTCGTTTGCCCCTCTCCACTTATCCTGGCATCTGCTAACTAATCTTCCGGCAGCCCTCACCTCAGTTGCTGACGTCAGCTATTCCAAATCCTAATTCAGAAACTTCTATTCAGTGGTAACCATATCCAGTTGACCCTACCACCAACCCATGTCCCTAACCAACGCTATCTTCTCCTCTGCCACAGCCTTAACCCTTCCCAGTGTCCCATCTGGCTCTCGTGACAGATTTTTTTAAAATAGAATTCACAGACTTAACCATACAGGGACAGATTTAACTTTTTTCTAAATTTATCCCATTAGTTGGTGTTCTCGCAACAAAAGGAGCAGGCACTAATACGGAGAGAGGTGAAGAACCTGAGTGTGACTTTCAGGAAAAAGTTGAGTTTTCCTCAAGTGAACAAGTAGACATCATTACTAATTATCAGAATTTGTTTGTAGAAATATTGCTCTTTGAAACTTAAACTTTTTTGTACTACTTTGTATATTTAGCTTTTTACTGAAATATAATATTCATATAGAAAAGCATAACAGACATACAGAAAAGCATACCAATCCTAAGTGTATAGTGTATGGGGAGAGCAACTTTCACAAATGGAACACAACTATGTAACTAGCACCCAGAATCAAGAAATAAAACATCACAAGCCTTCTAGAAGGCCCCCTTTGCGGCTCCTTTCAACTGCCACACACATGCCATTTTCCTAACTTCTAAATCCACAGATTATATAAAGTTCAGAAAAAGGCAAGACTAAATAGTCAAAGAGTATGTACCCTCGTGTCTGGCTTCTTTGTTCAATGTTGTTTGTGACAGTCTTCCAAGTGGTTGAGTGAAATTACGGTTCAGTCATTTTAGTTGCTATTCAACACTTGTGTGGATATATCACAAATTATTGATCCTTCTGTCACTGGACATCTGGATGGCTTCCACTTTGGGTTTATTCTGAATCGTGCTGCTGTAATATTCTTGCACATATCTTGTCAAGACATGTAGACTGGAATACATTGCTGTGAAATACATTTCTCTATAGGTTTCTAAGAGTGGTAATTGCTGGCTTACCAGATATGTGTTATGTTCAGCATTAGCAGGTATGGCCACATTGCTTCACGTCCTAGCCAACACATGGTCTTCTTAGGCTTTTTCATTTTCACCATTCTAATGGGAGTGTAGTAGTATCTCGTTGTAGTTTTACTTTGCATTTTTTCTGAGAACTAGGAAGTTTATTATCACCTTTTCGTGGGATCATAGGTATTATGGTTCAGATACCAATTTCAAACTGTGGAGGGGGAGGTATCCCACACAGCACCAAGTAATTCTTCAGACATCCCCTGGGTGTCCTACAATTCAACTCAACTCTGACATGATTACCCAGAGTCAGCATCAGATTCCACAGATTAAGGGCTCAGTCCTATAAAACTACCCCTTGCTCCCCACCCCCTGCCCCCGCCACCCACTTCAGACACTGAGTCGAAAGCCCAGGTTGTTACCAACTGGCTATTAATCAGATTCCCATGACCCCCTCCTCAGATTCGGTTAATTTGCTGAAGCAGTTCACCGAACTCAAAGAAACATTTTACTAAGTAGATTAACAGTTTATTATAAAAGGATATAACCCAGAAACAGCCAAACAGAAGAAATGAATAGGGCAAGGCATGGGGAGGGTGCAGAGCTCCTATGATCCCTTGGAGCACTCCACTTTCCCCAAATCCCCCTGTGCTCACCAACCCAGAAAGTCTCTGAAGCCTGTCCTTTTCCAGTTTTTACGAAGGCTTCATTACATAAGCATGGGTGATTAAATCACTGACCACTGCTGATGGATTCAACCTCCAGCCCCCTCCCCACCTGGAGGTTTGTTGGGGGCAGGTATCAAAAGTTCCAAACCTCTAATCACAATGCTGGCTCCCTAGGCGTCCACCCCCATCTTGGTTGCCTAAGGGCTTTCCCCAAAGTCACCTCATTAACATATCAAAAGACACGTTTACTATTCCAATCACAGGAAATTCCAAGGGTTTTAGGAGCTCTGCCTGGAACTGGGTTGAACACCAAATATATATTTGTTACTGTAAATCACAACATTACAACAAGCCCTGTGCATGTGACTCTCTACTAACATCAATGAAACAGGAAGATGTGTGTCTCGTTCGTCAGTTCATTCTCTGCCATATTGTCTATGCTTAATAAATAGAAGTGGAATAAATAAGTTTTCTGGCCCATACCCCCCTCAGTTCATCTTCCCAGTTCTGCCGAGTCTTCCACAGTGTGTGCATATTCCCCCTTCTGCCAGCTGACAATACTGTTCTCATGCTGTAGGACCCATCAGCCTGGAATTCCACCCTCGTCAGGATAATACTCTATCTCCTTAGGGGCATTAAAGTCCCTTCACAACCTGGCCCTGAGCCATATCTCTAGTTTCCTCTCTGAACACAACGAAGGGATGGATGGATGGATGGATGAGCATGCACACGCACACACACACACTCTGTAGCTTCATTCCATTCCTCCCACTGTCACTGACATATCTTGTACTTTTACGTCTCGGTATCTATGCACATGGTGCAGAAGGTGGTAAACTAAACAGCCTTAAAGCCAAAGTTGGCTTCCAACACAGAAAACTAATTAGTTTTATGACTTTGGGCAAATTCCCGAAACCTAATTTCCTCATATGTAAAACAGAGATATTGCCTCCCTCATAGGACTATTGTGAAGAAAAAAATGAAATAGTGTACTAAATGAACCTAATACAATGCTTAACCATATTCAATAACTGTTGGGTCCCATCCCTTTTACATGAAACGGGAAATTTTTTTAATGTTTATTTTTCAGAGAGAGAGAGAGCGCGCGCGTGCGAGTGAGAGCGTGAGCAAGAGAGAGAGTGCACAGGGAGCCCAATGCAGGGTTCAAACCCACAAACCGTGAGATGGGGACCTGAGCCAAAATCAAGAGTCAGCCCTTGGGCACCTGGGTGGCTCAGTCGGTTAAGCATCTGACTTTGGCTCAGGTCATGATCTCACGCTCTGTGAGTGTGAGCCCCGCCCCGCATTGGGCTCTGTGCTGAGAGCTCAGAGTTGGATTCTGTGTCTCCCTCTCTCTCTCTCTGCTCCTTCCCAGCTCACTTGCTCTAGCCCTCCCTGCCTCCCTCTCTCTCAAAAATAACATAAAAAATTAAAAAAAAAAAAAAAAAAGAGCATTTATCTGGCTGAGCCATCCAGCCACTGCACTGCCTCCATTCTTAAATGCCACTTCTCTGTAGCTCCTTCCCAAATCCCCAGGTATAGTTTATTTTCTCTGCGTATTCTGACTCTTCATCTATAAACGCCCATCACATGATATACTGTCTTGGATTTGCTTCCAAATAAAAGGGGGGTTGGAGTAAGTAGAGCATATGGGTGCAACAAGAAAGCTCCAAAGTTGACAGCTGTTGAAGTTGGGTGATGGGTTCATGGGGGTTCATTCTCCTACTCCGTACTTAATGTGTATGTTTGAAATCCTCCACATTCAAGCTTCTTCATGTCCATTTCAGCACTTATCATATTATAATTATCTGTTTCTCTCTGCCTCCCATTAAAATGTCTTCTCTCCAAAGGCAAGGGGTAACTTCCATTCAGCTCCTAGCACAAGGATAGGCATCCAAGATTCGGTCAAAAATTTCTCAATCAAGTGAATGAACCAAACCTCACAAATAAAAAGTAACTGAGTTGTACATCTCTTACTGTGAATAAATAAATTACACATCTTCAGGTACAGGCTTGTCTACACATGGGAAAAAACACCAACATCATCAATGTAGGTTCCAGCATCAATATAACTACCTTGCAGTATAATCCCTAAGAAATTATAATTCCTGACAGGTGAACAATTTAACAACTACTATTTCTGTCAGCATTAATTTATTATCAAGTTAACCTTCAGTTATTCCTTTGCCATAACTAATACACAGAATTGAAAAGCTCTTAACTAAAGGTAAATAAAACTGCTGGTAAACCTCCATATGGTCCTTTGAGACCAACACCCAAAATCTGACATTAGTCAACTGCTTTATTTGCCTTGGAAAGTGTCCTTTGGTCTCATGTACCATTGGAATCACTGCTTTGTAACAAACGTGGAATATACAGACATAAGTGAGGTAAGCCCATCGAGGTCACTTTTCTTGCTCTTTGTACACCAGCCCTCATGTCAAGAACTTTCTAAAATATTCAAGCCACAAGAAGATAAAGTAATTATAAGCCTTTGAAACTTATGTATAGACCCTTGTAAGCCTGAGACCTCTCAATTCAAAAAGGAGGTTAATTTTGTAAGTTTTGTTTGTCAAGGCTCAAGATGTTCTCAGTCTAAATTAAATTCTCCGTGAAAGCTCTAAATTGTGGCTAGAAACATTTTAACACAAACTGAAGGAAATAAGGCGGTGCTTTATCCCAGATACTCAATTAGCAGGAGATATTTTATATAATTGCTCCTCCAAACAGTCCAAGTTGCCAAGCACTTCTCAAAATAAAGAAAAAATACAAAGATTCCACTCTTCTTTTTAAGTCTAAACTCCAAATCCGTAACACTCTCGGCTGGATCCATCTCAGTTTACACGTTGTGCAAGTTTGTGACACAGAACAAGAACCTATGGACTAGTATTTGTTTTCTCAGGTGGAAGGCCAAAGATGGGGGGGGGGGGGGGGGAAGGAACGGATGAAATCAACTTCCTTACAGCTTACAGATGTACACTAAACTGTGGGGGTGCTGGATACAAATCAGAGAAATACACCATTTGGGAGGAACCTGGACAAAGTTCTGGAAGAAGATTGAAGGCCACTAAAATAGCTTACCTCCTACCTAATTCTGAAAGATTAAGTGACTGTGCTGAGTAATCAGTCCACACATGTTCCAGTTTGCCTGAAATAATACTTTCTTTCCTAGTTGAAATGTAATAAATTTTCAGAACTGTTCAAAGGTTGGAATAAGCTTCTCTCTTTCAAGTATTTTTAAAGACTTAAAAACCTTAGAAAGATTTAAAATTGTAAAAAGCCTTGTTGGGAGGGGTTGAAAGAATTCTGCAAAAGCACCAGTGGACCCTTATTTTCTATTCTTTCTCTGCTGTAGCTGCCAAGTTCAAATTCTTTGCTCACACATCAACTGCTTCAAGTCCTTCCCCTAGACTAGTGCAATTTCACACACCATCCTCCACACTCCCTCTATCATCTTATCAAAACAAGATCACCCCCCTTCTCAAAGGGACTTCCAGGGTTCCCTGCTTCTTTTCCTGTAAAATCATACTGCTGAGCATGGCTTTTGAGGCCTTCCCATCTGACCCAAACTACCTTTCCAACAACCCCATGTCTTTCTCCTC
Source organism: Neofelis nebulosa (assembly GCF_028018385.1). Taxonomy (NCBI): domain Eukaryota; kingdom Metazoa; phylum Chordata; class Mammalia; order Carnivora; family Felidae; genus Neofelis; species Neofelis nebulosa. Next base: position 13,519,381 of record NC_080800.1, on the reverse strand, counting down.
CCCACCCTGCATCTAAAGCTTCAGCCACTCCATACACCAACCAGTCTCTCAACACATAAGAGCCATTCAGGCCTCTGGGCACCTGCTGTGCCCCCTGCCTGGACGCTGGAGGTCTCCCCCACTTCATTACCCACAAGGCTCATTCTTCAGAGCACCTCAGGACCAACCGTATGTTTGCAACCTTAATTCCATATGGCATGTTTTCTGCATTCCCATAACCCTTTTCACTAGCTTTCTACCACATCACTAGTCTTGCAATATACCAAAATCTGTATTTTGGTCACTGTGTCCACTGTACCCCAATTCCTTCCCCTGCCCCCCAACTGCCCAGCACAAGGCAACAGTGTATCTTTATCATTTGTACCCCCAGACTCATACTTTACAATGCTTGCTATTTCTCACTTGCTCAATGAATGTTTGCTAAATTCATTCATTTTCACAGCCTATAGTAGCAGAATTGCTCTTCTTTTTCTCATCTCATAATTACTTTTACAAGTGGCTACTAAATTGGCTTTAGTCATCTCACACCATATAGCCCTAAGAGTTCCTGCAGGAATATAAGAGGATATTAACTTGTCTGTGCTCAGGTAGGAAGGACTGGTTAGGATTAAAGCACAAGGAAAGGCCTCCACCAGGCTTTATCCTGGCCCTCAGAGCCCAGAACATATCAGTAATGCTCCAGCCACTAGGTGCTCCATTGAACCACACTGCAGGCTTCTTCCTCCAAGCCTCCTGCTACTCAGCATGTGCCCAGGGGATGTCAGCCCCCATGTCACCCTCAAAAACAGAAATACAACTAGGGGTGCCTGGGTGGCTCAGTTGGTTAGGCCTCCACTCTTAATTTCAGCTCAGGTCATGATCTCATGGTTCATGCGATCGAGCCCTCATCGGGCTCTGCGCTGACAGTGGGGAGCCTGTTTGTGATTCTCTCTCCCTCTGTCTCAGATCCTTCCCCATTTGCATGCGTGTGCTTTCTCTCTCTCTCCCTCCCTCTCTCAAAATAAAAAAATAAACATTTTTAAAGAAATATAGAGGACTATTTGAAGGACATGCTTTCAAGTTGTACCAGCTGAAGAGGCAGGTCAATTATCCTGAGTTTTCCTTTCCTGTCCATTTACACATTGGAAAAATCAAGAGGGACTTTCAGTGCAGAGGGACCTGGGTGAGCTGCCCAAGAAAATATGAACCCCCATATTTAATTACTCAACATCGGTACCATAGTACATGCTAAGGCAAACTACCACACTGTTAAAGAGAGGACATTCAGTGCTTAGGCATAATTTCAGACAGAAGAGCCCACTAATACCTGAAAGTAGCTAATAGTTTAAAATGTCCTGGGCATCTCCCCATTAAAAGCACTGTGCTCAGTGCCATGCTAGGAAGCAAGCAGCACTGAACAAAAATAACTTATTCTTTTCTCTCTCACTCTCTCATTCCCTCCCTCCCCCACCCCTACTTTATTATTCACCTCCCCAAAACAGAGATATTCTCCTACACCATCCCACCATCATCACCATACCTCAGGAAATCAACATTATCCCACAGCATATGGACCATACTCACATTCCCTCAGCTGTCCTATAAATGGCCTATAGAACTGAACTTTCTCTTTTATAACCAAGACTTACTGTTCTTGCATCACGTTTTTATATTATCTTCCCTTAATCTTTCCCTAATCTAGCACAATCCCCCTTGGTTACTCATGATACTGAATCCTTTCAAGAGTTCACAATGTTCCTGCAGAACGTTCCACATTGTATATTTTCTGTTTCCTTGTGATAATATTCACATCAAACATTCCTGGCAAGACCACCACAGAGGTGATACTGTGATACAGTAAGAGGTACACATCAGTGAGGAGCACGTCATGTCAGAACATCCCACCAGTGATGGCCAAGCTTGGCCATTTGGTTAAGGTGGTGACAACCAGATCTCTCCATTGCAAAAACATGCTTTCACATAATACTTTCAGACTAAGTGACAAACGCTTCTGAATCCATTAAATACTAAGTCTAAGTAAGTCTAGCTAACTTACATCAACGTCTACAGAACTGGAATCCTAATTCAAAATCCCAACACAACATGGGGAGGATATGTAGTCCATGTGGTTTGTGTCATTACCTCCAGTTTATGCACAAATAAACACCACAACTTAAGTGAGATGTTCAAGATCACAAGTTCAGAGCCAATACTCAAACCTACACATACATGCATCCAAAGCTCATGGTCTTCCCATTACATCAGGGGTTGGAAAACTAATGTTCACAAGCCAAATCTGGACCATTGCCTGGTTTTGTATGGCTCATGAGCTGAGAATGGTTTTTACAGATGAACATTTGCAATCAATTTGATGATCAGAAAACACTAACTTTGAGGGCGCCTGGGTTGCTCAGTTGGATGTTCGGCTCAGGCCATGATCTCACAGTTTGAGTTCAAGCCCTGCATCAGGCTTTCTGCTGTCGGCGCAGAGCCCGCTTTGGATACTCTGTCTCCCTCTCTGCCCCTCCCCTGCTTGCTCTCTCTCAAAAATAAACAAACATTAAAAAAAAAAAAAAAGGAAACACTAACTTTGAATCTCATCAGGTAAAAGGTTATCCCCAAAACAAGAATCCCATGCCTCTTACTAGGAGGCCTGTATTACCAAAGAAATTTTGTGGTGGGTTATTGTATTTTTAATTTTGTCAATAAAAAGTTTGTGGAAGTTTGCTTTGTCTCTTGTTATATAAATAAGTACCTAAATAATGTCCTCAATTTTGTCCCTTGGCCTACAAAGCCTAAAATATTTCCTACTAGGCCCTTTACAGTAGGGTTACCAACCCCTGCATATCAACACACTGCCTCCCTGAGCCATACTTTATATCCTTGCAGAAACCCTCAATAGCCATGCAGAAAAAGGGCATTTTCTTTAAATAACCAGCTACACTAAGTAAATGCCAGTTTAAAGACTGAACACTTCCATTACAAAAGAACACACATGTATTACGCCCCATTTTCTACCCATTTATATACATTTGTTTAAAATTTTCAGGAGCTTTTAAATAAGGGCTTCCTACATCACTACATACTTCCACAGCAACCGACTGGAGCACCTGGACGCCAGCTTTCAGTTATAACAAAACCTATGCAATAACTAACACCCCAAAGTTAAGAGTCTGCCCTTTTTTTCAGCTTTGAGGTAAAACCAACAAAAGAGTCATATATTTAAAGTGTACAATGTGATTCTTCAATATACATACACACTGTGCAAAGATTCCCCCAGAGATCATTAACACACTCATCACATGTTTACTTTTATGCACGAGAACACTTAAGTTCTACTCTCTCAGCAAATTTCCATTATACCATACAGCATTATGAACTATCGTCACCATGTTTTACATCAGATCCTCAGACCTCATTCATCTTATAACTGAAAATGTTTACCATTTTACCACCCTCTCCCCCTTACCTCCACCCCCTACCTGCCCCAGGCCCTGACAACCACCATTCTATTCTGTTTCTAGGAGTTCAACATCCCCCACCGCCCCCCCACTCCAGCTTCCACATTTAAGTGATACCATGTAGTATTTGTCTCTGTCTGGATTATTTCATTTCTTTGATTTTTATTTTTAAAGGGGTAAAGGTATTATAAATCTTAATAACCATTCTTTAAAAATGTCCTTTATGCAGGGACACCTGGGTGGCTCGGTTGGTTGAGCATCCGGCTTCAGCTCAGATCATGATCTCATGGTCTGTGGGTTGAAGCTCCATGCCAGGGTCCACACTGACAGTACAGGGCCTGCTTGGGATTCTCTCTCTGCCCCTCCCCCGTTCACACTCTCTCTCTAAAAAATAAAGAAACATTTAAAAAACTGTCCTTCTGCATTTGTGAACACATAATGATCCAGGTCCTCTAACATGGAAGCTCCTCCCAAGTTGCAAATCAATTTCGGAAGCTACATCATTGTTCAGATTCCCCAAGATGTCATTAATTTAGGGCTAGAGAATCTATAATAAACTGTACACTGAATCCAGCCCAGATGCTAAAAACAGGCTATACTGGCAGAGGTGATGGCCCAGGCCTGGTGTGCCAGCATTCTTGGCCCAAGGCCCCAAATTCACCCCAGTAGTGGGGAAGACCCAACCTGCCACTCTCAGATGAAATCTGCACAGGGAAAAGACTCTGGGCAAAAAAATCAGGAACTTGTACATTGCTTGTGGAAACACAGGCTCGGATAACATCCAGAGACCATTTGGCAATATGCATAAGAATTATAATCAACTTTTTCATCTAGGAATTCTACTTCTGAATTTATATTCCATTTTACACAAGCAAAATGACTTATGTACAAGGTCATTCAATACATATTGTCTAAGATACAGATTGGAAAACACACACCTAGAGGTCCCTCATCTAAAATAGTAATCAGGGACACCTGGGTGGCTCGTCGGCTAAGCGTCCAACTTCAGCTCGGGTCATGATCTCACAGTTTGTGGGTTCAAGCCCCATATCAGGCTCTGTGCTGACAGCTCAGAGCCTGGAGCCTGCTTCGAATTCTGTGTCTCCCTCTCACTCTGCCCCTCCCCCATTCACACTCTGTCTCTCACTCTCAAAAAATTAATAAAACATTTAAAAAAATTAAAAAGAAAATATTAACCAACTATGGTTCAACCACACAACAGAATTCTAGGCAACTCTAATAGACATCTGTCATAACTGTGATTACCCATCATCCTTTGAAAACTTTTCTCTATTTGGAGAAATTTCTCCTATTACAAGTCTCACCTCCCAACTTGAAAGCTGAGGATTGCAAACATGTGACCAAGTCTCCACTGATCAGACATATGCACACATGACACACTTTAGAAGTGAGAGATGTAAGGGAAGAGAGGCTGCTCAGAGCACCCGCCCTGCAGGTGGGGAGGTGCGGTAAAGGCAAAGCTGGTTCCTGGCTCAGGACAACAATGGAAGCACTTGCAGTGGACTCAAGTCCCTGCTCTCTGCTGCTCCTCGCAGGCAGGAGCCCGGGCAGCTTCCACTTAATACTAGTGAGATGCGTGTCTTGGGGCTGTTTCTGGAAAGTCAGATGCTGGCCTGTTCTTCCAGCCCTCCAAACAATTCTAAGTTACCTAAAATCCTAATCCCTCTTTGGCTTAACTATCTAGAGTGGATTCAGCTGTCTGCCACACCCACCCCTACCCCCCACCACACACACACACACAAAACACGAACTAAAAAAAGAATGAGGAAGCTCCTTATATACTGACATGGAAAGATCATCAGGTTAAACTGTTGAAACAAAAAAAGCAAGGTGCACAATAGTAGGTATAGTAGATTATTTTTTAAGGGGGTTGACTGTAGATGCATTTACTTACATATTTATACACTACCTCTGGAAGTTGAAGCTAACAAAGTTGGCTGCCAGCTGCCCTCAAGGGAAGGGAAGAGAATGGGTTGGCCAAGGCACAGAGACAGGGAAGAGTTTGCTGTATTTCCTATTATACTTTTTGAATTTTGAATCATGTACATTATCCACTTAAAATGAATTTAGAAAAGTTGTGAGGAGTAAGAGACAAAGCCTAACCCTATGTCAGCAGATTATAGACATACCCCAAGACCATTCCCCTCCCACCTGCTCTAAATGTAATTTCAAACCAAAGTACCCAGCCAGACAAAGCAGCAATGGTCCTCACTCACTAAGCCCAGATTTAACACCCAAAAACAGTACTCTCTCCTCTAAGTTGCCAATATAGAACAATGCAGCAGCTTGCTTTACAGAAACGAGTTATCTTTGCCAAAGGGAGCTCTAACAGGGTGACGCAGGGGAAGGCACCTGACCGCCCATGGTCTCAAGTCTCATCTACTGGAATGAAGCAGTTGACTACATAGGACACAAGGCCTTTTCTAGACGCAAAAATTCTATAAAAAGGAACTCTAGGGGTGCCTGGGTGGCTTAGTCGGTTAAGCGCCTGACTTCGGCTCAGGTCATGATCTCGTGGTTCATGGGTTCAAGGCCCGCGTCGGGCCTGGAGCCTGCTTCAGATTCTGTCTCCATCTCTCTCTGCCCCTTAGCTACTCGGGCTCTGTCTCTCTCAAAAATAAACAAACATTTAAAAAAAAATTTTTAAAAAGGAACTCTATGGGTAAAAGCTAAAACTATAGTTAGAACCTTCCCCCCTGGTGTTTACCACTTGTACTTTGTATCACAGTTCTCAGTATACCTGCTACATCCCCCCTACAATGCCCAAGTCTCTTAAGGGTAAGTCCAGAATGTTTAAAATCATCCTTGCATTCCCCACAGCATCCATCCCATTGATTTCCCACTAAGAAGGCTTATGGAATAAATTAAATACATCTACTGAGTTTTAACTCTTCACTGCACTGAGAGATCCCCTACAAATGTTGTTTTGTACCACTGACTTGTGCCTTATATGAATACATCAACCTATTCAGAATTTTTTTTCAGATTTAAAGGACCACATATACCACCTGATCCCAGGATAGCAAGCACCTCAGGCGAGTTCAGGTAAATCATTGTGTAATCACCTGATTCCAAGCAAACAAAGCCAAAGAGAAATAGATACAACATATCCTCCCAGAACTTTGCATTTACTCAGTTTCTTGTTTGTTTTTGCAGAAAAGGGATCACTTTTGAATTAAAACGAAAAACTATGTTGAGTCACACATGAAACTAAAATGGTTCTTAAAGACAAGAACTAAAATTCTACACTCAAGCTACCTGCTTTGGCTTTTGCACAATAGATTGGCATTTATCAGTTGAACAAAGTGATTCAACAGATTTTATCAGGCACTGAGACTGTCTTTTGGAATGAGCAAAGATTATAGGTAGTGATGACATTTGATGACAATGATTTATCATGACTTTTGTAAACAAGGCCTTCTTTGGCAAGCCAGTGCCACAGCTTTTCAAGCTGTCCAACTGGCTGCACATGTGCAGGCACATATCTCAGGGTCAGGAATTCCTCAGGGTTGACACCTGCCTGGGGACAAAATGGGATCTAACACTTCAAGGGAAGCAGAAGGGAAGAGCATCAGGAGAGTGAACCACCCAGGTACAAAGGAAGCATCCTGTCAACCCCAAGAAGACAGTCACTAGGATGTAGGAGAAAAGTATAGGGAAAAAGAATGATAGAATCGACAGTAAGAACACTTACTGAGGGCTGATTGTGTGCCAGGCATTGACTTAAATGCCAGGAATCAATGAAATGAAGGAAACACGCTCACACACGCGCTCTTGACATTAGAACCAAACTAAAACGAAAAAGTGGCTCACATTAGAAAAGAAAATTCATTTTAGGATTCTGGCCCCGGTTTCTAGGCTCTGCATATCACAGAATTTTGTACAGCTACGGGCAGCAAAATCTCAGGTGAACACACATGCAACGCCAAGATTATATAAAGCTTTTACTGGTTCTGGCAATTCTGACTTATCTCAGCAGCCAAAGGATTCGCTTTTCAATTTGTTTATTGACATTTTTAGTGCTTTTCAAACATAAAATTACAGGTTGGGGTTAGCTGGTATTTTTGTAAGTTTGTTCATTTTAGTTCATTCGATAGATCTTTTATTTTATACCACTCATGCATGCACAGGCACACATATACTCACTCATACACACATTTCCTTTCCAAAGAAACTAGTGCCTAGTGCCTTAATGAGAGAAACAGAGCAAGCCAGGACACCTCATGTAAGTGGAGCACCCGTGTACTATACACAAATCCTTGAAATGCTTTGGGAGGGAATGAACGAATGGAAGTTCAGTCTCAGATCACATTAGAGTTCTTGCTCTCCAACCTAAACCCAGATAGATCGGAACCCTCCAGCACAGAGTTAAACTCATACCAGAAATAGCACTTTCTGGGGGCACCTGGGTGCCTCAGTCAGTTAAGCATCTGACTCTTGATCTTAGCTCAGGTCTTAATCTCAGGATCATGAGTACAAGCCCCACGTTGGGCTCCATGCTGGGCATAGAGCCTACTTAAAAAAAAAGAAAATAAAGAAATAGCACTTTTTGATGGGGTAATCAATCTGACTTCATTAGTTGGGTTTCTTTGTCAAACTCCTAGTAAAGACCCTATCCAACAGTACAACAAATGCTCCTCTCCCCTCCCTGACATTCTGGCAGCCTCTGAGAAAGCCGGCCCCTCTCAAATCAGCCTATACTACAGGGCACTGAAACTGAGGCTGGCATCCTCCCTGTTCATGACTGTTCTCCCCACAGCAAGGCCTCATGACAACCAGCATACTGAGTCCCACAGCTTCATCACAGCAAATGCAAGTGGATTCTTCGGCCCAACGAGCCAGAACCCAGACCCAAATCCACTCTGCTACTGGTCCTACCGTGACCTAATGGACACATTATATTGACGAGACTAACCTCTTTCCATGACCAAATCCCTTTTTTTGCCCCAGCAATAAACGTCCATCCTCTTTCCCCTCTAGCTTAGCAAACACCCATCATTTAAGGGCTGGCCTTGCTCTCAACTGTCTGTCCTTGTCCTGCACCTTACCCTCAGGTACCCCCTGACAGTTCCCTGATACCCAAATCCCCAAACTTTCCCCGATTTTAGGTCTTTGGTCACTGAGCTGTGCCCCCCAGGAGGGACATCCCTAGGACCCAGGTGTATCTCCTATCTTGTACCTTGAATCACCTGTAGACACTGTTCCATCAGCCCGAATAGACTTTGCATTGCCTGATCTTATACAAACCACCATCCCCCCTAAACTGGCACCCCCAGCACAACGGATGAGCTGAGGTCTAGGTCCTGATTTGTTCCAAGACAATCTACCCCAAGAACAGTTCACTCTCACAAGCCATGCCTAGAGATCTGACAACTTAGACATATCTGACACAGAACAGTCCCTACACTCAAAAGGTTTATACTCTGTTATGGACTGAAAGTTTGTGCCCCCTCCCAAGGTGAAACCCTACCCATCAAAGGGATGGTATTAGGAGATAGGGCCTTTGGGGGGTTATTAGGATTAGATGAAATCATGAGGGTGGAGACCCCATGAATGGGATTTGTACCCTTATAGAATCACAAGACAGCTTGCTTCACTCTCTGCCATGTGAGGACACAGTAAGAAGCCAGCTGACTGCAACCCAGAAGAGGGCCTTCACCAGAACCTGACCATGCTGGCACCCTGATATTGGACTTCCAGCCTTTAAAACTGTCAGAAATAAATTTCTGTCATTTATAAGCCACTCAGTTTATGGTATTTTGTTACAGCAGCCTGAGCTAAGATATGATCTGATTGGGGTGTGTGTATACAAGAAGTTTGAAAAAAAAGGATCCACATTTCTCAAGCACCTACTACATAGTCTCCAAGCATGACACTTTTCTATGTGTTATTTTTAATACTTAAACTAATCCTACATAGATGGTTTTGCAGATAGGCACTTTAAGATTCACAATGGTTATTAGAGAAATTCTGAAAAATGAGAAATGACCCGAATTGAAAGATCTTGCTGCCCAACAACTCATATTACAAATGTCACATAACTGAATTCACTGCACAAACAGGCAACCCCTTTATGTTCACTAAGATACCACTAAGTTACCGTTCATTCATTCATCCTGTTAGGTGGCACTCTGCGGCAGTCAATGCAGTCTCTCTGGGCCTACCAACTGAAAGACACACACTGTACCTTGACAACCAGAGATACATGCAAATTAGGGCCCACTTTTCTTGTGGCCTTCCAAATGGCCATGGGCACACATCTGTGAGAAAGGGAGCAGGTGTAAAGGGTAAAGGCTCAGATTATTGTTTTCCACAAAACCTGTTTTCCACAAAGGAACAGATCACAAAGCTGATTTCATCATAACTGAGCTGTAATTGAGTTAACCAGAGGACAGAATAGAAACCAATGCACATTTTGCCATTTTTCTTTCCGCTGCCCAACATCACAACACCTTGCCAATGTTTATAAAATTTTCTACCTGCCTTCAGCTAAATAAGTTAAAAATGTCGGATACTCACTTTCCTGATTTCTTCTCAATCAGGGAATGGGCACAAGACCTAAGCTTGGCTAGACACACCACAGGGCATTTGAATCAGTAACGAGTATGCAGAGGGGCAGAAAGAGTTTTCTGAAAACACTTGTTTTCTGAAAACAGAAGCAACGCCAGTTTCCAGGGGCGACAGAGGTGGCAAGCTCCACACCTCAGGTCCAGTCCAGGCAATGTGAAGTGTACCTGGAGGCATCCAATACTCAGTAGCTACAGTTCCAGCATCTTCACCAGACCAAATCTGTGGCATGATGCGGCTGTAGTTCTGCCAGTGCTGCCCCCTGTGCGCTTTTCAAGCCTTTCCCCCATCTTTTCTTAGGAAAATACTGAGCTACCTAATAAACCCTTTAATGTGTAAGTTACCCACAGGTAATTTCTGTTACTAACACGAGTATGTTACTACGAGTCCTGGGTGTCATAGAGAACAGATCAAAGGTGAGCCTTGATTGGCCCAGAGCACCCAAACTCAGCTCTATCTATTATCTATTGCTGCATAACAAACCACCCCAAAATTTTAGTCCTTAAAACATTTATTTCTAAGTTCATAATTTGGGGGCCAACAATTTGGGCTGAACTCAGCTAGGCAATTATATTGATGTGGACCAGACTCTGCTGATGTCAGGTGGGGCTCACTTAGGCTTCCACAGTCAGCTGTCAGGTTGAGTGGGTGCCTCTGCTCTCCTCCCCACAGCCTCTCATCCTCCAGCAGGTATGCCTGGGCTCTTCCACAAGGTGGCAGAAAGAACTCCCAAGCAGCAAGAACTGAAGGTGAAATGCTTCTTCAGAGCAAGGCTCCAAATTTGCACAAGGTTCCCTTCTGCATTCTATGGTTAAAGCAAGTCACAAGGCCAACCAAGACTCTAAGGATGGAGACACAGACTCCACATCTTGATTTTTTAAAAAAATGCACAGTCCTGGGGGACTTTGCAATCTACCATACCTGACTGATAAACAGCACAATGGGGAAGCTGTCACAACAGTGATAACTCTAGGGGTTTCCATTTATTACAACTGCTCATATCCAGAATCTGTGCTCTCACTACCATTTCCATCAACCCACCACCAATGCCAGCCACTGGACCAACAATAGCTAACTAGAAGCAATAAACACATAGTGCTGAGTCTGCCAACTCCACAGCCTGTAAACAGTTGTGTAGAGGGCAGTCCTCTTGGGTCTCTCATACTGTAGGGCATGTTTAAGATCATGAACTGAAGTCCTGTGGCATCAGACACCAGCTCTCTGGCTTTGGGCCTTTCCTTCTACGAACCTGGCTTTCCTCCCCCAAAGCTCAAAATTAGCATTTTCTGCGTATGAACAAATGGGTAATTTGATCACTTCAAGCAGATGAGTTAAAATACCCCTATATTACAGAAAAACTTACTATAACTTCAAGAGAATCTAAAAAAGCTCTGCTCTGAATTTATTAGGATTTTGAAGAGGTTTAACCATATCCTCTTAAGTTGGCAAGAGCCACTTAAATTGGCAGACCCCACAAATGGAAACTCGATGTCTCCCTGACAACTGTTGAACTGAGACAGGAAAGGCTCCTATGAGAAGTCTCCATGGAAACCACCCAATCCGTGCATCTACCATTTACCTTATTCTTTGGCTGGCATTCAAGCACATCAAATTAGCAATAAAAACGTAAGGAAGTTGGAAGGGCCTAGAGCAATGAAGACTGTCTATGTTTGGTACAGTGAGATTTTCCAGGAAAATGAAAGCATCAGGCCAAATGTCTCAGGACTCAGATTAAGAAGCCTCTGGGGGCGCCTGGGTGGCGCAGTCGGTTAAGCGTCCGACTTCAGCCAGGTCACGATCTCACCGTCCGTGAGTTCGAGCCCCGCGTCAGGCTCTGGGCCGATGGCTCGGAGCCTGGAGCCTGTTTCCAATTCTGTGTCTCCCTCTCTCTCTGCCCCTCCCCCGTTCATGCTCTGTCTCTCTCTGTCCCAAAAATAAATAAAAAAAAAAAAAAAAAAAAAAAACGTTGAAAAAAAAGAAGCCTCTGCATGCCCAACCCATTTTTTTAAATACTCTAAGAAGTTTTGAAACACAGTGTACTGGTTTCCCTAGGGCTGCCGTGACACAGTACCACAAGCTACATAGCTTAAAACAACAAAAAGTCATCATCTCACAGTTCTGGAGCCCAGAAGTCCAAAATTAAGGTATCGACAAGGTTACTTCCTTCGGAGAGCTCTAAGGGAAGATCCGTTCCGTGCCTCTCTCCTACCACCTGGTAGCCCCAAGAGTTCCTTGGCCTGTAAATGCATCACTCCAGTCTTCATCTTCCCATGGCGTTCTCCTTGTGTGGCTTAGGAGCCCACCCTGTTCCAGTATGATTTCGTCTTAACTTGACTGCATCTACAAAGACCTATTTCCAAATAAGGCCACATTCCAAGGTACCGGGGGTTAGGACCTCAACCTATCTTTTTGCAGGGACACAAATCAACCCATAACATATAGCTTTTGTATAAAGTATTTGATTTTATTAACAAGTGCTTGTTAAAGCAAACTGACAGTTCCATTTAATTTACGGCTCAAAGTAGATGGTTCATACTTGGTCACACTGCCGCACCTAGCTACTGAAATCTGAGCAAACGCAACCTTTACTCTGAACAGTCATGTGCCCAGCTCAAAACTGGAGTTTCTACTGCAGAAGAGAAGAAGGGAGTGACTATCAGTGGACAAACAGAACTCTCCATCACATAGCGAAAGAGCAAAAAAAAAATCATTCAGGAAAAACTAATCTAGTGTCCAGATATTCTGGCCCTTAGGTAAGAACACACTGCAAAAATGAGATCATAAAAGTTAACGGTGCTTGGAAATGACCTTGAAACTGAAATGGAGAAACTAGTATGTGTCTAAAAGAAAACCAGAGACAAAAGGCACACAAAGGGCATACAGAAAATAGATTCCTAAATTAGAAGCACTTGAGGAGAAAAGTCAATCATACACCTACATACAGGGACTCACATGGACCTATTTCAGAACAAAATTGGGTCAGAACTGTAGAACACCACCAAATACAAAAGTGCTACATTATTTATTATTTCTGATTCTTCTGACTCTGATCTTTGTAGATCCTACTGTATTTTTTTCTTCAATGCTTTTTTAAAAATTAAACTATTTTGAGATAATTGTAGATTCACACGCAGTTGTAAGAAATGATACAGAGAGGGGTGCCTGGGTGGCTCAGTCCGTTAAGCATCTGACTCCAGCTCAGGTGATGATCTCCCGGTTCGCCGGTTCGAGCCCCGTATCAGGTTCTCTGCTGACAGCGTGGAGCCTGCTTGGGATCCTCTCTCTCTCTGCCCCTTCCCTGCTCGCAGTCTCTCTAAATAAATAAACTTAAAAGATAAAAATAAAAAATAAATAGAATCGCATAGTATGTAGCCATTTGGAATTGGCTTTTTTTCACTCAGCATAATTCTCTAGACATCCAAGTTGCTGCATCCACAGTTCATTCTCTTTTATTGCTCAGTATTCCACAGTATGGGTGTAGCAGTATGTTTAACCATTTCCTCATTGAAGGACACCTGTGTCATTTCCAGTTATGGGCTATTAAGAATAAAGCTGCTATAAACATTTGTGAACAGCTTTTGGGGTAAACATAAATCTTCATTTCTCTGGGATAAATGCCCACGAATGCAATTACTGGGTCATCTGGTAGAGTGTTTTTAAGAAACTGCCAAATTGTTTTCCAGAGGGGCTATATCACTGTACATTCTCATCAGCAAGCTATGAATGATCTCGTTTCTCAACAGCCTCATCAGCATTTGGTGATGTCACTATTTTTTATTTTAGCCATTTTGCTAGGTATGCAGTGATAGCTTATAGTGGCTTTCATTTGCATTTCCTTAACAGCTAATGATGTTGAACATCTTTTCGTGTGTTTGTCATCTGTGTATCTATCCTTTTCGGTGAAATGTCCCTTCATGTCTTCTGCCCATTTTCTAACTGGACTGTTTGGTTTCTTACTGTTTGAGTTTTGAGAGTTCTTTATATATTATAGGTAGTCCTTTGTCAGATATGTGATATGCAAATATTTTCTCCACTCTGTAGCTTGTCTCTTAAAGTCTTTCTCAGAGTAAAAATTGTTAATTTTGATGAAATCTAATTCATCATTTTTTTCCTTTCATGGATCATACCTTTGGTGTCAAGTCTAAAAACTCTTTGTCTAGCCCTACGTCTTGAACACTTTCTATGGGTTTTTTTAATTTATACTTTTATGTTTTATACTTAAGTTTGTGATCCATTTTATACCTAAGTTTGTGTGTGTGTGTACACACACACACACACACACACACATATACACACACGTATGATGAGAAAAGGGATAAGTGGAGTTAAAGGTCCTTCCATTGTCCAGAAGAAAGATAAAGATAAAGATTAATGGTAATTTTTATCAAAGCATCCCCTAAGCACCTCCTCTCAGACTGAGGAAGTAGAAAAACCTCCATCTCCCCTCATTTCATTGCTTTTCAATCAAATCAAAGTAAAATCACTTACCCACTAGCATCACTGGGCAGCAAGATACTACATGTCTATAATAAATCCCTCCTTAAAATATCTCTAAGAGTACTCGCCAGTGCCAAACCATCCATCTCCATGCTTTCACTGCCAGGATGACAACCATCCTGGTGTGCCTCAGGCTGAGGAGGTTCCCAGGATGTGGGACTTCCAGTGCTAAAACTGAGAAAGTCCAGGCCGGTCACCCTACTTCCAGCTCCAATGGCCCATACTCATGAAACGGACTGAGTGCGGCATGAGTAGCTCTTCTCTTTTCCATTCACTTTTAGTGAACAGGTCACCAAGTGAAACTCATTAAAATCAAGCACACAGGCTCACCTACAGATGCCATCTTTTAAATGCTCTTCAGATGAGGTTTTTGAAAGCACATAAACTCCTTGGCTCCTCAAAGGTACAGCATATCAAGAAGTTAGCTGAAACAGAACTCATGGATATTTTATCAGGCTCTGTTTCTGTTTTCTCACTTTCTAGACCCCAGTGTCCTACTAAAGAATACCAGTATGCAGCAGAGAAACAAAATCTATTTTAATCTAAGAGAATTGGGAAACTTCCAAAGAGCACTGACCTGAAAAATCTTGACACAGCAGAGGAAATCGATTTTCTACCAAAGCCATGCAGAGGATTAGACTCAGATTTAGGCCAATAAAAGATTTACATTCCTTCCAAGTCCCACTATAACATGATGCACAGATGAAAATATGCTCATGAGTTGACACAGCTAACACACATCACAAAGTCCAAAGTAGAAGTCAGCTCTTAAGATGCGAATCCCAAAGGTAAAAACACACACTATAGAAGTTGCATAAAATCTTCTGATGAACCATAACATAGTCTTTCAAATGAATTTTCATAATTACTTGGGGTTTTTTAATGTTTATTTCTGGGGGGACGCGCATATGCGCAAGCAGGGGAGGACCAGAGAGAGAGGAAGAGAGAGGATCCCAAGCAGGCTCTGCACTGTTAACGGAGAGCCTGATGAGGGGCTCAAACTTACAAACCAAACCGTGAGATCATGACCTGAGCAGAGGTCGGACGCTGAACTGACTGAGCCACCCGGGTGTCCCTGAATTTCCATAATTAGTTTTTATTCTCATCTTGGCCGCTTTCCAAAATGATTGCCCACAAAATTTCAGGATCGAAAAACAGCACCAGCCATGCATTTATGATAATCAAAAAAAATTTTTAATTGATAATAGGTATCTTAAAATTACAAAAACCTCTAGCTTCCCACCTTTCAAATATTAGACAACTCCATCTGCATGCAGCACACATGCAGACTTGACGCGATGCCTCATTTTTATTATAACCTGTGTAAGTAATGGGAAGATCTTCCCTACACAGCTACACTTAGAACCAAGAGTAGTGCTGGTGACCAGCTTGACCTTGATTGACCTGAGCACCTGCCCTGGGCAGTGTAACACGAGATGGCAGTTCTGCCCATCAGGTGACCACCTATTCTGGTTACAGTGAAAATTAAAATTAAAGCTGCCTTTCACAGTGCTCTTCACTTGTGCAAATTTTCTTCTAAATCCTTAATTTTTTTCAATCTTCCTACGTCTAAGAAAGAAAATGTGACACATAGGATGTCAAGTCAATAGATAAAGTCGAGGAAAGCTATCGCTGTGTAAATGAAGCATGACATCGGGACAGTAGGCGTCAAGATCAAAAGGGAGCGAGCCAGCCTCCATGCAGAATTGGTCACATCCAACTGAACACAATTTCGAAAGAAAAAGGAAAATACTTAAAGGAAGCGAAAAGCTCTAAACCGATGCAATCAACAGTGGTTAAAAGTGATGGGCTGATTCCTGAGGTGGAAACGTTTTTGATTTCATGGTTGCACGATTAGACACAGTAAATCCATATACCTCTGCTCCCAGTCAAAGCCGATCTTTTATTCCCCAAAGCTCAAACCAAATGAAATAAACAACAGTTAAACTGCTTGAGGACACATTAATATCCTCAAGTTTCAGGAAAACCTAATTCAACCTTAGAGATGATAGAAAAACTCAGTTCTGAACTTTTTTCAACAAATCCCCTTTCCAAGAGCTACTAGAATTGATGGACACCAAACGTTAACTGGAAGGGGTTAGATACATGAAGGAGGAAAGGTTCCTGTGAGAAGTCTCCATGGAAACCACCCAGTCCTTGCATCTACAGTCTAGCTGATATTTTGGCTGTCATTCAAGCACACCAAATCAGCAATAAAAACATAAGGAAGTTGGAAAGGCTTTGGAAATGAAGAATTCAGTGTTTGGTACAGGGAGATTTTCCAGGGAAAAAAGAAAGCACCAGCAGTCTGAACATCTCAGGACTCAAGAGGCCACTGCTAGTTTAGCCCATTAAAAAAAGAATTCCCCCAGAGGAGTGCACTTGTCATGATGAGCACCGGGTGATGTATAGAATTGCTGAATCACTATCCTGTACACCTGAAACTAACTGT
This sequence comes from Neofelis nebulosa, assembly GCF_028018385.1. NCBI lineage: Eukaryota > Metazoa > Chordata > Mammalia > Carnivora > Felidae > Neofelis > Neofelis nebulosa. The sequence continues at coordinate 13,502,404 of NC_080800.1, read as the reverse complement.
ATGCCGTATGTTAACTGGAATTACAATAAAAACTTTAAAAAATTCCACAAATGAAGTATTTGCAGCATAGCTTTTATAGTAAATATTTGATTTTGCCCATTCACTAAATATTTATAAAAGTAAAATTTATATCTCCACTTAATTTGGGTCTTTTAAAGTTTGAAATTCTGGTTTGGAATTTTAAAATACGAAAAGGAAATACAACTCATAATTTTGCGACTATGGGAAATAAGGATCCTGCACATGTAGTAACCAGCCTCCCAGATGGCCTTCCAGTGACCGCCATGCCCTAGTATTCATGATTCCCTTGCGTAGCCCTCTCCCACATTATTTCTGGCCTCTCTGTGTGACAGATGCCACTGAATGTGGCAGAAGTGATGATATGGGACCTCTGAGTCAAGGACAAAAAAGACACCGTGACTTCTTAAAACAAAGGCGGTGGCAGGGCACCTGGCTGGCTCCATCAGTAGAGCATGTGACTCCTGATCTCAGAATTGTAGGTTCAAGTCCCATGTTGGGCATAGAGCTTACTTAAAAAAAAAAAAAAAAAAGATACTGTGATTTCTGTCTTGTTGTTTCTCTCCAATTCCTCACTCTGGGGAGGCCATCTTCTAGGTCATGAAGACACTCAAGCAGCCCCAAGGAGAGGCACAGGTGAGAAACTGAGGCCCTCTGCCAATAGCCATCACAGAAGATCTTCCATCTCTAATCAGACCTTCGGATGATGGAGGCCTGGATGACAACTTGACTGCAACCTCAGAAGTGGATCATGAGCCAGAACCACCAGCTTAACTTCTGGATTCCCGAATCTCACAAACTGAGATAATAAATGTTTGTTGTTTTAAAGTGCTAAATTTGTAGGTGATTTATTACACAGCAATAGAAAGCTCATACGACACAAATTGTTATCATTCAGGCATTGCCTTTCTTTCCGTCGAAACCAATGCTACAGAGGTGGTATAGGACTAAGGGACAGGGCTCTGCAGGCATAAGTATCTGGGTCAAATCCCAGGGATTTAACCACGACTATCTACTGAATGCAGCCCATCACAGACCGGAAAACCTTTTCTTCTTAAACCTTTGTCATGGTAATATCTTATCCCCTGAAGACAAATTCTCAAATAAAAGTCAAAGTCGCCTACAAAGTACTTTGCAGGACACAAACAAGAGCCAACAGAAAAGAATTCCCTTTTGACCTTTAATTTTTTTTTTTTTAAAGATTTTCGAAGAACGACACTTAACTAGGAAACTACTTTATCAAATTGTGGTCAGAATATTAAGGTATGATAACTCTTCTAATCTGCACTCTATTAGCAAAGAGGTTCTGTATTTTTTATGCCACGGACTCTTTGGCAGACTGGTGAAGCCTTATGGATCCCTTTTAGGAATGATATTTTAAATGCAAAAAACACAGGATTACAAGGGAAGCCAATTATATTGAAGTAGTTATTAAAATACTGCACTAATTTGTGATATAAAAATACATATGCTCCTTTATTATGGCATTAAGTATCAAGAATGAGCCGAAATTCTAGTAACTGGAAAAATTTTGAAGGAGTGATTAGCATAAATGATATTGCAAGGTATTTGCAACAGCTGTGATGCATTATGAGGCTGACTGACGACACAGTCACAGATGGGCCTGATAGCACCATGATTTGTTGCCCACATTAATTGATGAAAATGCTAAATATCCATTATATATTAGTCAAAATAAAGATGCACTTTTCTTCTTCATTCAAGGTCAAGGTCCCTTTGAATTCTATTCACAGTTCCCTCGGAGATCTAAGAATCCGTGTTTAAAAATGAGTAATAACCTAAGATGTGAATCCTTCCCAGAGGGAAGCAAATTTTAAGATGTATGCAGACACCATTTAGAATGTTTTCTTTATGAACTACATAGACACAGAGGGTTGTAGTTTTTGTGATTTTTTTATGCTGCCAATACCTTGTATGCAGCACCTAAAAAAGCAAATATTAATAGATAAATAACATCTACACCTGGAATAAAAGAAGTAACCCATGTTCACTTTTATCCTGGACATTCTCTTGACAGAAATCCTGTTGTTAGACTTGGCTGACTGCCTAGAATTTTACTTGGACTAGCCCTTCACCATGAGAGAGAAAGCAAATTTTATACTTCCCTCAGATTTATCCTCCGCCTACCTCCTACACTTTTTGAGACTGTTCTCAGATTTCTTAATCAATATTGAAGCAAGTAAAATCTCCTGTGGCTATGAATTTTGGCACGCTTAATGGTATCCATGGAAACGTCCTAATTGAAAACATTCAGTTCCCATTGGATCATCTCATCCCATGAAGCATTTAAGAGAATTTAAATCCTCCCACATATTTGACACCCCATAAAGAGTCTTACAGTGCTAGGTAATACACGTATGATAAGGGGGGAAACCTGTAATCTGAGCATACAAAATAATTCTAGGGACTTGCTTAGGGGCACTCAAAACTCTGACTAGGATGTGTTTGTATTAGCAAATTTAGCATTTTGTCTGTAATATAAACAGCACTCTGAAGTTAGGCAAAGATTATCAGAAATTTCCTTTTTTATCGCTTTAAAAACTGATCATTTAGGGGCGCCCAGCTGGCTCAGTTGGTAGAACACCAACTCCTGATCTCCAGGTCGTGAGTTTAAGCCCCACGTTGGGTGTAGAGATTACTGAAGAAAAAACTGACCTTTTTTTTTTTTTTAATTTATTTTAAGAGTGGGCGAGCAAGCAAGCAGGGCAGTGGCAGAGAGAAAGGGAGATAGAATTCCAAGCAGGCTCCACACCGTCAGTGCAGAGCCCGATGTGGGGCTGGATCCCACAAACTGTGCGATCATGACCTGAGACAAAATTGAGAGTCAGATGCTTAACCAACTGAGCCACCCAGGTACCCCAAAAAACTGACCTTTTATTAACTTAAGCAATAGAAGATAAAGTGGTAGAAGCTGGGAGGCCACTTGGATTCTCACCTTTCCTCATAATTCAGTCTCACATCTTACTAAGTGGCCCACAATTTCGAGTTAGAATCAACGTCGTTTTTCCTAGTTTAAAGGTCCAGTGCTACAAATAAGTAGTACAGGATCATAAAAAGATCCAGCTCAACTATGCTCTTGCCCAAGGCACATCTGTTTTGTGTTAAAATCAGTACTAGGGTAAAGAGGGTAGAGAATCCGATGTTGCCATTAAGAAAAGCTATTTTATCTTTTCATACCTCTTCCTCCTTATGTGTAAAATGGAGGTGAGGAGGTCGTGCCCCTCTTGTACCAAAAGCTTAGGAGGATTCCTGCAATTGAACCCAAGCCTTACCCTCACCAATTCTACATCCCAGTGACACTGCTCCTTCTAATGCTCTGGTGCTCACTCAGCATGAGTGGCTCAAGAAAAAAAAGAAAACACAAAGGCACAGAGAGAGCATGGATACCAGCCAAGGCTGACAGAGTTTCAATAACCTGGGATTAGAAAAGCTGTACAAATATATTTATTATCAAGATGTTTCAACTTGTTATTATTATCAGCTTACTTTTATGGAGTAAAAGGTCTTCTGTGCTCACACCAGATGGCCAGGAGAATGTTAGGAAATCATTTCCAAAGGATGTGCTCAGTAATCCAAAACAAGCCAAAAGTTGAACCTCCTGCTATTTGGACAATCCAACATCCACACAAAGAGCAGAGGAAATAAAGTGTTCCTTCTTTCATTCAAGTTTCTACCTTGATTGGGTTATAAATATGACAAAATAAAATAATATCACAATCCCAAGTATGTTTGCCAGTATCTTTTTTTTCTTTTTAAGTGTATTTATTTATTGAGAGAGAGAGAGAGAGAGAGAGCGAGAGAGAGAGAGAGCGCACATGTGCACAAATGCGAGCAGGGGAGGCACAGAGAGAGGGGGAGACAGAGAATCCCAAGCAGGCTCCATGTTGTCAGCACAGAGCCCAACTCGGGCAGGGCTCAATCTCATGAACTGTGAGATCACGACCTGAACTCAATCAAGAGCCATCCAGGTGCCCCATGTTTGCCAACATCTAACTGAATTTAAAACGGAGGCTTTCGGGGCGCCTGGGTGGCTCAGTCGGTTAAGCGTCCGACCTCGGCTCAGGTCATGATCTCACGGCTCGTGGGTTCGAGCCCCGCGTCGGGCTCTGGGCTGACAGCTCAGAGTCTGGACCCCACTTCGGATTCTGTGTCTCCCTCTGTCTGCCCCTCCACTGCTTGCACTCTGTCTCTTGCATCGTCTCAAAAATAAATAAACATTTTTAAAAAATTTTTAAATAAAATAAAACAGAGGCTTTCATTTTATCACCAGCCTGTAAGAAGTGCAACTACCCCGAGACCACCATGATGTGAGAAGCCTAAATCATGTGGAGAGGGCCTGGAGGATGAGATACCACATGGAGAGATAGGGCCACAGACACGGAGGAACCTTTCCGAAGAGTAAAGAGGCAATCTTGGAAGTGAAACCTGCAGTACCAGCCACCCAACCAATGGCATCTAGAGCCCAGTTGAGACCTTCTGAAATCCCTGACCAACAAAACTCTGAGAATGGTTTCTGTAAGCCACCAAGTTCTGGGGTTGGTTTTCAGGCAGCAATATAGAACCAGACAGTCCATCAATCCCCTCTTGGAATGAGCTTTGGTACTGCCAGACAAGTAACAGTGAGGTGGCCTGATCATTCTTCACACAGGAGTAGAAAATCAGTGAGGGTCCTTCCAGCTGGCGCAGACCTCAGAGGCACTCATCCTTAATCCTCAGGCAGAAGTATCTACAGCAGGGCACCTGGGTGGCTCAGTTGGTTAAGCGCCCGACTCTCCGTTTCGGCTCAGGCCATGATCTCGTGGTTTCATGGGTTCTACGCCCACATCAGGCTGTGCGCTGATGGTGCGGAGCCTGCTTGGGATTCTCTCCACCCCCCTCTTCCCCTCCCTTATTCACACTGTCTCTCTCTCAAGATAAATAAATAAACTTTTAAAAACAATGTTTTAAGTTATCTACACCAAGAGGGGCGCCTGGGTGGCACAGTCCACTAAGCGTCTGACTCCTGATCTCAGCTCAGGTCATAATCTCATGGGTTCATGAGAATGAGCCCTGCATCAGATTCTGCGTTGACAGTGCGGAGCCTGATTGGGATTTTCTCTCTCCCTCTCTCTGCCCCTCCCCTTATCTCTCTCTCAAAATAAATAAACTTAAAAAAAAAAGTCATCTACAGCAAGAATGGGACTGCCTGACTTCTGCCCAATTCATCCCAATAGGAATCATTAAGGCCACAGGGGCTCTAATGGTGAGGGGATACCTTATTCAATTTAAGATCTCCCATGAGCAGGAAGCTGAGGCAGGACTCTAAAGGAAGTGCTGACTCTTCAGAAAAATGACCACTTGCCCCTAGGAATCCTCCCCAACTGTGTGAACCACAGAGAAATCCAGTAAACGTTTGCAGGTACCTAATAATGAGTTATGGAATTTATCAATATGCTAATCTCAAGATCAAGACACAGGCTTGTCCTGGAGTCTCTCTTACATCTACAGCCCACACAATCCCAGGAATCTAACAGTCTCAAGGCCTTGTCAAATTTGTCAAGGAAATGAAACAGACACCCAACACCATACAGCAAAAGAATAGGTGGGTCATTTGGGCAATATTATTAAGTGAGTATTTTTAAATCTATAGCTGTTTCTTCAGTTCCAGCAAACTAGGACATGTGGCCATGCTATCTATATTCTACAGTGCTATTAAAATTAGTTATAATAAGGGGAGCCTGGGTGGCTCAGTCGGTTAAGTGTCTGACTTTGGCTCAGGTCATGATCTCACAGATGGTGAGTTCAAGTCCCCTGTCCAGCTCTGTGCTAACAGCCCAGAGCTTGGAGTCCACTTCAGGTTCTCTGTATCCCTCTCTCTCTGCCCCTCCCCCACTCATGCTCTGCCCCATGTCTGTGTCTCTGTCTCTCTCAAAAATAAACATTAAAAAAAATTAGTTATAGGGGTGCCTGGGTGGCTCAGTCGGTTAAGCATCTGACTTCAGCTCAGGTCATGATCTCACAGTTCATGGGTTCAAGCCCCACATCAGGCTCTGTGCTGACAGCTCAGTGCCCGGAGCCTGATTCAGATTTTGTGTCTCCTTCTCTCTGCCCCTCCCCCACTGATGCTCTGTCTCTCTCAAAAACATTAAACAAAATTTTTTTAGTTAGTGATAATAAATATTCCCAACACAGAATAATGACTGAGAGTGACTCCTCAAAGAACACTGACGAATGTTACTAAGAATAAGGAGCCCCCTTTATTCTGCAAAGCGTTTTACAGTTTCGTTCCAAAGCAGCCTTTGGAGTGAAGTTAGTTTTTTTATGTTCACTTTACAGACCAGAAAAAAGGACGCATGAAGACTGCAGTGAGAAAAAGTGCCTTTATGAACCCTGGGCCTCTAACACTGCTAGAATGTATCCCAATCTCTATGGATCTATACCTATCAAACCATGTACAAAAGCATAGATGATCAACTGGTAGATGGCCAAGACAGAAAACATAGGATGCGATTTAAACTCTGGTCTGCTATACTACAGGAATAATCTCACCTCTCCTTGTCCTTATCCAATCCAAAATACTTCAACCCCGGAGGTAAAAATTACCAAACCAATAATTATTTGTCAACTTTCAGAATAAAACTGCTCCCCTTATCAGGATTTAGAGTTACTATATATTAACTCATGCCAAAACACAGAAATTGCCCTATATTACATGGCAAATAATATTTTTATCATAGTCTTGATATGGGAGCAAAAGTTGAGTAATCTTATTCCAGATATAACAGAAAGCTGCTGTTTATACTAAATATTGTGATGACATATAAAATGAGGTTACCAGGAGCTAAGGGAGGGTGGAAATGGATAATTATTGTTTAAGAGGTACAGAGTTTCTGTTTGGGATGATGAAAAAGTTCTGGAAATGGAGAGTGGTGATGGTTGTACAACATTGCAAATGTACTTAATGCCAATGAATAGTACATTTAAAAATGGTTAAAATGGGGGGCGCCTGGGTGGCTCAGTCAGTTAAGCGTCCAACTTTGGCTCAGGTCATGATCTCATGGTCCATGAGTTCGAGCCCCGCATCGGGCTCTGTGCTGACAGCTCAGAGCCTGGAGCCTGTTTCAGATTCTGTGACTCCCTCTCTCTGACCCTTCCCCGTTCATGCTCTGTCTCTCTCTGTCTCAAAAATAAATAAACGTTAAAAAAATAAAAAATAAAAAACATTTTAAAAAATGGTTAAAATGGTAAATTTTATGTGTTTCACTACAATAAAAAAAATTTTAAGGAAAAAAATTGCCCGCATGAGGAACTATTCTGGATCAAAGGAGACTAAACAGTCATGAATGGGTAAATCATGCATTAACATTTCAATGGTACAAGATGACTCAAGAAAAAGAAGTTAAAAACTTGGTTTCATGTTATGTACACATCAATCTGAATGGTTTCGAAAGCCTTTTCAGTCATAACATTTCAATCTAAACACTGTTGTAAGAGGCTTCCTGGTATTGATCACTCTGATATTTCATATCTAAAAAACACTTCAAACTTAGACAATACTTAACCAAATGATAAAAATTTAAATTACCAGTGAGGGACAATGAGACATCACATGCCTCATTACCTGAGAAGGACCCACTGTTTATGCAGGATCCCAACAAATACACATAACCTTAATCTAAACATGAGCTGGTTAGTGGCTACCAGCCAAACCCAAATTTGGTGCATTCTACAAAATAGTGTCATGAAATGTCATTTTACAAAATGTGAACGTCACAGAAGACAAAGAAAAAGGCTTGCAGGAACTATTCCAGATCAAAGGAGACCAAAGAGTCATGACAAATAAATTCAATACATGATGCTGGGGGGGGATCCTGATTCAGGAAAAGACAAAAAGATTCCATGAAGAACTTACTGGGGACAAGTGAGGACACTGGAATACAGACGGCAGAATAAAGTGCTATACTGATATTAAACTTACTGAATTTGAATAATTGTATGTGCTTATGTTCAGTTTTTAAATTTTATACACCAGTGGATGGGGCACCTGGGTGGCTCAGTCAGTTAAGTGCCCAACTTCACTCAGGTTGTGGTCTCACAGTTCGTGAGTTCGAGCCCCACGTTGAGCTCTGTGCTGACAGCTCACAGCCTGGAGCCTGCTTCGGATTCTGTTTCCCTCTCTCTGCCCCTCACCTGCTCACTTTTTCTCTCTCTCAAAAATAAATGCTACAAAAAAATTTTTAATAAATAAATTTGATACATCAGTGGAAAACTATTAGTAACATTATCTTCACTAGATACTGTAAGTCTAAAAAGAGAACTGTTCATAAATTCTGTAATCTAGTTACTGAAAGTGTTTCTCACAGGAGTATGAGATAGCAATTCTGCAACTACTTTATATGTATACTAGAATTAAACAGGTAAATATTCAAGCTTAAACTATTAAAGCATATAAGAGCATGATGTATGAAACTTCATCTCAAATGACTTCATACAGGTAGATGATAAATAAATGCATGAATGGATGGATATAAAATACATAAACATACATGGAGGGAGAGAAAGAAAATAAGGCAAATGTGGCAAATGTTAAGTAAATCCAGGTAAAGGTTTTATAGGATTTCTTGGTACTAGTCTCACAACTTGTCTATCAGTTTGAAATTACTTCAAAATAAAAAGTTTAACCTGGGTCCTTGAATTATTACATGACAGAAAACCACCTACACAACCAGAAATACCCACACTGGGAAGGAAAACTTCTGTTGTGTTAAGCCTCTGAAAGTTGGGGTACACAAATGCTGGTGTTACACTAATACAACAGGGCTTTAATGTTAACTGATCTTTGTTTCTTTGAGGGCTCAGCTTTATTTTACTTAATCAAATGTTTATCACAAATATTCTGGGAAATGATATGAAATGGATATGGATCCACCAATGAATACTAAAAATTAACAGGCAAAAGTTTGAGGAGAAATAGGATATTCATATAGTCTCAAACCATCTCCCCCAAGATACTTTAGCTATGAGGGATACCCAGCAGACAGTAACATAAGGGACCAAAGTAAATATCACCATTAATAAGACCTATCTGGCACAAAAAGAGACACTCAGATCAATGGAACAGAATAGAGAACCCAGAAATGGACCCACAAATGAATGGCTACTAATCTTTGACAAAGCAGGAAAGAATATCCAATGGAATAAAGACAGTCACTTCAGCAAGTGGTGCTGGGAAAACTGAACAGCGACATGCAGAAGAATGAACCTGGACCACTTTCTTACACCATACACAAAAATAAACTCAAAATGTTTGAAAGACCTAAATGTAAGACAGGAAGCCATCAAAATCCTCTAGGAGAAAGCAGACAAAAACCTCTTTGATCTTGGCCACAGCAACTTCTTAACTCAACACGTCTCTGGAGGCAAGGGAAACAAAAGCAAAAATGAACTACTGGGACCTCGTCAAAATAAAAAGATTCTGCACAACAAAGGAAACCATCAGCAAAACTAAAAGGCAACTGACGGAATGGGAGAAGATATTGGCAAACAACATATCAGATAAAGGGTTAATATCCAAAATCTATAAAGAATTTATCAAACTCAACACCCAAAAAAAAAATAATCCAGTGAAGAAATGGGCAAAAGACATGAATAGACACTTCTCCAAAGAAGACATCCAGATGGCCAACCGACACATGAAAAAAGGCTCAACATCACTCATCATCAGGGAAATACAAATCAAAACCACAATGAGATACCACCTCATACCTGTCAGAATGGCTAACATTAACAACTCAGGCAACAACAGATGTTGGCAAAGATGCAAAGAAAGAGGATCTCTTTTGCACTGCTGGTGGGAAGGCAAACTGGTGAGCCACTCTAGAAAACAGTATGGATGGGGCGCCTGGGTGGCTCAGTCGGTTAAGTGGCCAACTTCAGCTCAGGTCATGATCTCTCAGTCCATGAGTTCAAGCCCCGCGTCGGGCTCTGTGCTGACAGCTCAGAGCCTGGAGCCTGTTTCAGATTCTGTGTCTCCCTCTCTCTGACCCTCCCCTGTTCATGCTCTGTCTCTCCCTGTCTCAAAAATAAATAAAACATTTAAAAAAAATTTTTTTTAATAAAATAAAAAAGAAAACAGTATGGAGGTTCCTCAAAAAATTAAAAATAGAACTACTGTATGACCCAGCAATTGCATTACTAGGTATTTACCCAAGGGATACAGGTGTGCTGTTTCGAAGGGGCACATGCACCCCAATGTTTATAGCAGCACTATCAACAATAACCAAAGGATGGAAAGAGCGCAAAGATCCATCGATGGATGAATGGATAAAGAAGATGTAGTGTATATATATATATATATACATATATATATGTATGTATATATATATATATGTGTGTGTGTGTGTGTGTGTATATATATAATATATGATGCAGTATTACTAAGCAATCAAAAGGAATGAAATCTTGCCATTTGCAATTACGTGGATGGAACTAGAGGGTATTATGTTAAGCAAAATTAGTCAGAGAAAGACAAATATCATATGACTTCACTCATATGAGGACCTTAAGACATAGAACAGATGAACACAAGGGAAGGGAAGCAAAAATAATGTAAAAACAGGGACGGGGACAAAACATAAAAGACTCTTAAATATAGAGAACAAACAGAGGGTTTCTGGAGGGGTTGTGGGAGGGGGGATGGGCTAAACGGGTAAGGGGCATTAAGGAATCTACTCCTGAAATCATTGTTGCACTATATGCTAACTAACTTGGATGTAAATTTTAAAAAATAATAAAAAAAGATGTATCAACATTATGAACTCCATGATAGAATGCAATGAAAAGGATGAATTATTGTTTTTCTAGCAATCCTGCCAAAAATGCACAACTTTATTCCAATCATAAGAAAACATCAAACAAACCCAAATTAAAAATTATTCTACAAAATAGCTGATCAATACTCTTCAAAAGTGTCATGAAAGATTAAAAAGATTAGACAAGGCTAAGGAGAAATAATTAAACGCAATATAGGATACTGAATAGTGTCCTAGAACAGAAATAGACCAGTGGAAAAATGATGAAATTTCAATAAGGTCTGTAGTGCAGTTAATAATAATGTAACGATGTTAATTTCCTGTTCTTGATCACTGTACTGATTATGTAAGATGTTAACATTTAGGTAGCAAGGTAAGGAATATAAGGGAACTCTTCTATTTTTGCAACTTTCTAAAAGTCATTTTCTGTAAGCTTATCTCTTGAGTGATTGAATGAATATTCCTACTAGATTGAACATACATGTTAAATTCCATTCCTACTCAAAATTCCACTAGAACAATAATACGGGGTTGTTGTTTTTTAAGTCTTAAACCTACAAAAACGAGAGAAAGGGAAAAAACAAAATTACAGTGGCTAGAAAACAGATGGACATATAGTGATAGCAGGAAGTGGAAACAAAGGAGGTCATTTCATACAACAGACTCTGGGAAAGGACCCAACTCCCTCTGAGATGTAAATAAAGCTAGAAGCAGGAAGATAACAGCATTTCAAACCTAAGACACCATTATTTAGGTAGTACTAAGAAAACACAGCCAATTAAGATAGGACACAATAGTATTACCACTTAGTGTTTATCTTAGAGCTCTTTTACACTTAGATTTTCATTTATCACTCACATATACATAGAAAGGTAAATAAGCAAAACTAGTTGTTCAAGGTTTTCCTAAAACTTCATATTCAGAACTGAACTTCTGTCAATCATTTTGACTAAGAGTGGTCATTGTCCATATTTTTCCATAATGCTGTCCTCTGTGCTATCAACGCCATTTGGCGATGGAGCATTTCTTTTAAAAAATACACAAAAAGAAACTGGAACCATTAGTACTCAGCTTTGAATTTTGTAAAGCTAGACTATTTTTGACTACTATTTTCAATTTGCTGCTAAACACTGAGGGAGCATCCAATTACCAACTCTCTCACGACCTCCACCTTCCATCCATTTGGATCCTAAGAGTTAAGAGTGTGTCACTCTGCACTCCAGTATTGTTTCCCTAGCCACTAACACCCAATCTGACAGGTTTTTTTTAACGTTTATTTATTTTTGAGACAGGGAGAGACAGAGTATGAACTGGGGAGGGTCAGAGAGAGGGAGACACAGAATCTGAAACAGGCTCCAGGCTCTGAGCTGTCAGCACAGAGCCCGACGCGGGGCTCGAACTCACGGACCGCGAGATCATGACCTGAGCCGAAGTCGGCCGCTTAACCGACTGAGCCACCCAGGCGCCCCTCAGTCTGACAGCTTTGATGCAATGTAAGAAACCATTAATTGTGATATGTCCTAATTTTAAGTACAGGAGGGGGGAATATGTGCCTCAAAAATAAATAAAACAAATCAAGACAGTGCTGTACTAACACAATGACAGAAATGCAGATCAATGGAATAGAATGAGTAGTCCAAACACAATCCCTTATATTTATGTTCAACTGATTTTGGACAAGGGTTCCAAAACCATTCAATGGGGGGAAAAATGATGTTACAACAACTTTGCAACAAATGCTACAAAGACAACTGGATACCCATATACAAAAGAATGGAGCTGAACCCCTACCTCACACCAAATACAAGAATTAACTCAAAGTGGATCAAAGACCTAAATATAAAAGGTTAACTATAAAACTCTTAGAACATAGGAGTAAATCTTTGTGATCTTAGATTAGGCAATGGTTTCTTAAATATGACCCCAAAAACATAAATGATGAAAGCAAAAAGTAAATAGATTACATCAAAATTAAAAAAAAAAATCTATGCTTCAAAGGACACCATCAAGAAAGTGAAAAGACAACCCACAGAATGAGAGAAAAATTTTGCCAAGTCATTTATGTGATAGGGGACTTGTATAGAAAGAACTACTACAATTCAATATTTTATAAAGCCAAATAACCTAATCTAAAAATGGGCAAAGGATCTAAATAGACATTTCCCTAAAGAATTATAAAGGGCAAATAAGTACATGATAGCATCAACATCATTAGTCACCAGGGGAATACAAATTAAAACCACCATAAGATACCATTTCTTACCCACTAGGATGGCGATAATCGAAAAGACAGACACTAACAAATGTTGGTGAGGATGTGGAGAAATTGGAATTCTCATATATTGCTGATGGGAATGTAGAACGATGAAGCAGCTTTGGAAGAGTCTGATAGTTCCTCAAAGGAACCAAGAGAAATAAAAGCATACATCCACATAAAAACTTGTACACAAATGTTCACAGCAGCATTATTCGTAATAAACAAAACGCAGAAACAACCCATATGTCCACCAACTAATGAATGGATAAATGAAATGTGGTATATACACACAACCAAATATTATTGAGCCATTAAAAGTACTGATACATGCTACAACATGAACACTGAAAACATTATGCTAAAAAAGCTAGTCACAGGGGGCGCCTGGGTGGCTCAGTCAGTTAAGCGGCCGACTTCGGCTCAGGTCATGATTTCACGCTCCGTGAGTTCAAGCCCCGCGTCGGGCTCTGTGCTGACAGCTCAGAGCCTGGAGCCTGTTTCGGATTCTGTGTCTCCCTCTCTCTGACCCTCCCCCGTTCATGCTCTGTCTCTCTCTGTCTCAAAAATAAATGTTAAAAAAAATTTTTAAAAAAAGCTAGTCACAGATGACCACATATTGTACCATTCCATTTATGTGAAATGTTCAGAACAGACAAAACCATACAGATAGAAAGTGGAGTTGTGGTTGCCTAGGGATAGGAGGACTGTAGCTGACTACTACTGGGTACCCTTTCTGGGGTTTCTTTTTGGGGTGATGAAAATATTCTGGAAATTTACAGTGAATACACTAAAAACTGAATTGTATACGTTAAACGGGTAAGTTGTATAGTATGTGAATTATATCTCAATAAAGCCATTAATTTTAAAAGTGAGAAAACAAGAGACAAAAGAGAAAACAAATTTAAAAAAATATAACTGCATGAGTGTTCCAAAGCTGATTATGTTAAGTATATCAAAATCCAACAGGATGTATGTAGAAAATGAAATCTTTATCGTATGTAGTATTTATTAAACTAGTGCAATCAGTTCAGGTGGCTTAGTTAGGATTATTAACGTATCAATGTGTATATGGTGGCTGAAAAGCCCAATAGTAGAAAGCAATATAGTTAAAAGTAAATAGAAATGGGGGGATTATAATTACTGACCTAGCAAAGAAAATACATTAACTAGTAAAGTGATAAAATCCATTACCCTCATTTGGGAAGGGTTAGGAGTATTTGTTACAGTAAAAAACCAATATGGGTATAAAAAGAGCTGAAATCGAACATATGTGAGATATTCTATAGTACATGAAACTCGGCTTGTAAACACTGTAACATTTAGTAGAAAGGAGGAAAATATAATACCCAAAGAGAATTCAAATACATAAATTCAATCTGCTTTTATTACTCAGCGCAATCTCCCATTCTAGATGTAGAATAATATACAGTAGGGGTTGGCAAATTTTGTAAACACTTTAGGTTCTATGGGCTATAAACAGTCTCCGTTACAGCTATTCACCTTGGCCACTCTAGAGCAAAAGCACCCGAATATAATACAGAAACACACAAGTGTGGCTGTGTGCCAATAAAACTTTGTTTATGGAAGCTGAAATTTGAGTTTCAAATAATTTTCACAAGTCATGAAATATTTTTTATTTTTTTTATTTTTTATTTTTTTTATTTATTTTTGGGACAGAGAGAGACAGAGCATGAACGGGGGAGGGGCAGAGAGAGAGGGAGACACAGAATCGGAAACAGGCTCCAGGCTCCGAGCCATCAGCCCAGAGCCCGACGCGGGGCTCGAACTCACGGACCGCGAGATCGTGACCTGGCTGAAGTCGGACGCTTAACCGACTGTGCCACCCAGGCGCCCCGAAATATTTTTTATTTTGTCCAAACCATTTAAAAATGTAAAAACCATTCTTAGCTCATTGGCCGTACCAAAAAACAAAATGAAAAAAAAAAATAGATGACAGGACAGATTTGGCCCACAGACTATTTTGCCATCCCCTGATAGAAGAATGCTTTTCAGTATCAGAAACATTGTACAACAAACTGACAAAAAAGGAGCAACCAAGTCTTACACTGCACAACAATACCTACCAGAAACAAAAAGGCACACTAATAAGTATGCCTCATCTGGAAAATAGTGACAAAAACCATTAAGAATATCTATGGTAATTAAGTTAATTACACACAAAAATTTCTAAGAATATAGTATTGGATGCCCAGAAAGAACTCAAAAACTATTTCCAATATTATTAGCAAAAAGATACTCATGCTGACTCAGAGAGAGAAGACAAAGGCAATGATTCCATTTCTGCAGTAGTACAACACAGATCAGAATTAACAGTGATTACATTTAGGTCTAAAATTCCCTGCCATGGTATTTTCTCAAGAAAATCAAAAATTCTTAAGACTAAATTTTATTTCAGCACCAGGAAGCTGTTATTTACATATAAGACAAGTTTCTAGAAGAGAAGTGAGAACGACAAAATATTTGAGACTTACTGCTCTAAAAAACTACCCAAAGAAGGGGCGCCTGGGTGGCTCAGTCGGCTGAACGTCCAACTTTGGCTCAGGTCATGATCTCACAGTTCAAGAGTTTGAGCCCAACGTCGGGCTCTGTGTTGACAGCTCAGAGACCAGAGCCTGCTATGGATTCTGTCTCCCTCTCTCTCTCTCTGCCCCTCCCCGCTCATGCTCGCTTGCTCTCTCTCTCTCTCTCTCAGAAACAAATAAACATTAAAAAATTTCAAAAAAAAATTACCCAAAGGATTCCTCAAAGGAAAAATTAAGACTAGGGTCAAGATTCCATCCTTGGCTACACGTGTGAGGCCAATGCTAAAGCCAGCACCATGAAATGACCTTTACCAAGGATATGTTCCATCTTAGAACCCACAAAAAAAGTCAGTATTCGATAAACAGCTCAGGGCTCATCTATTGCACCTGACCACTTGCTACTTCTCAGTTTCTAAGTACAAGGCACTTTAGCAGAACCATGTGTTCAGGAACTGGAGAATTCTACTACTTGCCCCCAACCCAATCCTCTGTCACACACCCTGCAGCACCAACAGAAAGAGAAGCCATTTACTGATTACCATGAGAAGTACCTGCAAACACTGTATTTACTTGACCTGCAAAGGAAAGCTTCTAAGTCACAAACAGAGCAGCACTACCTGCCTTTTCCAGATAAAACTGCATTTTGAGACAGAAAAGCAAATCGATACTCATTTTGATTTCACAACGTTAAACAATGGAATGCTGACAAAGCACCCTGCTATACATTCCCCCAACCACCTGTCACCAGCATCACCCTGAAATACAAAGGGCTATTTTTATGTAGTACACCACAGAGATAGATAATATCCCATTGCCATGGCAACAAGTTTTCCAGAAGATATGCTAGCCCATGAAGAATGCAAAAGAGAACAAGGCTATTTCTTTGCACTTGCCTTTACTTTGCATATATGAGGAAGATTCCAAGTTTTTTTTTAAGGCCTTGGTTTGCTCAATAGGGCCTTAGTAAGTCTGAGCAATGTACAAAGAAATCCTGAGTGGACACATATACACACATAGCTAAATCCCTACAGGAATCTTATCCTTCAGGGAAAGAAAAATGCCAAACTAATGCCAGGTCACATCTCCAAATGTTGTAATATACTTTCTACTCCCCTGAATTCATCTCTGGTCCTAGGGCAACCTTTCCCACCATGTGCAGCTACCTCTTAGCAGAATCTCCAAGAGGGTCACTCTGTTTCTGTATTTTTTCCCGGTGCCCTGAACAAGAACAAACACAGCAACCCATGGAAATGTCTCACACTGATCAAAAAGCACACACATGCCCACATCTGATATCCAAATGCAAAGAGACAACCCTACAGTCTTCAAGGCTTCCCTAAAGAAGTGGAAAGCAGCAGCTCAGACGGACCGGTTGCTCCTGTCCAGTCCCTTCTTGTCCCCGCTGGAAGTATGCACAACCAAGCCCAGCTTGGCACAAATGGACTTCCCTCACCTCCCCCACACCAGCCATGCCCCATTCTCCCTAGGATCTAGGGCAGTCATTCCCAGTCCAGCTTGTAGCCCGTGCCGGCTTTTCCTCCATTTATCCCCCAGAGCCACAACCCTTCTTCATCCACCAGACCAGGAGGCTGGTCTCTATAAGCTTCAACACCAAGGCTTCCCTGCCTCTGGCTCCCACTTGGGCACTGTAGCACATCAGACAGCTGGAGACAGAGTTAGTTATTTGTCCCTCAGCCCACCAGCTGCACGCCCCCTCCCGCCCGGGGCCATAGTTCTGGCAATGGTTGCATTCTTCTGGACTACTGTTCCTTTAGAGGAACCACACCTTTCACAGCTCCAGCAACAACATTCCATTCCTTGGCCCCTTCTGATCTAGAGACAGCCATGGTTCCTGCTGCTGCCAACCTCTCCATGCCTCCACGTTCCTATATTCAGTAAAACCCTCTGAGCATCCCATTTCCTTCAGGGCCCTGAACAATACATAGCCTTACCCCAATTTCTGTTGGCTTCCTTGGCTCCGAAGTTTAATCGGACTTGACCCTAGACTGTGCCATGCTCTGCTTTACAATACTGAAGCTCCTTAGAAGTCCAAATCCCCTATTCACATCCATACACTCACCCCTTTAAACAAGAATTCCAACATTTACACAGAATTGCTGTGAAAGCCATAGCCTCTCCATCGAGACATCATCAGGAAACCTCCCTTCTTTAATGTTTCTTTAGAGAGAACGTGCATGCACATGGGGGAGGAACAGAGAGAAAGGGAGAGAGAAAATCCTAAGCAGGCTCCTCACTGTCAGCACAGAGCCCGACTCGATTTCTCAAACCATGAGATCATGACCTGAGCTGAAATCAAGAGTCGGACGCTTAAGCGACTGAGCCACCCAGGCCCCCCTCCCTTTCTTTTTTAATTTGTCTCTTCAATAAAGACTGAATTTCAACACAAATAATTATGAAAAGTATTAGCAGAAGTCACTTATCTTTGTGATCATGGGCAAGTTACTGAATCTCTGCGCCTCTATTTTGTTTTCTTCAAACTGGAGGCTGATAATACCTATCTTGTGGCTTGCTTGTGAGAAACAAGATGAGCATTCTACACGTTATAGAACAAGGTGAATTACATGGTAATCAGTAAATAAATGGTAGTGCCTACTATAATTATTATCACATATCTACAACCAGAGTAAATTTTGCCCCAAGGGACATTTGTCACTATCTGGGAACATGTTTGGTTGTAACAACTAGGGGAAGGGCAGATACTGGCATCTACTGGGTAGAGACCAAGGATGTTGCTGGACATTCTATAATGCACAGGACAGCCCCCACAGCAAAGAATAATCTGGCCCAAAGTGTCAACAGTGCCAAAGTGGAGAAACCTTGATATAGAACAAAGAATAAAGAATCTAAAACATCCACATGTTAAATTTCATGCATTTTGCTTCCAGTGTCATCTCTCAGTAATAGGACTCTGAATTTACCAGAGTGCATAGCAAGGAAAAGAATTAAAACATTTTAAGACAATTTTACAGGAATCCTAAAAAAAAAAAAAACAAAAAAAAGCAAGCACACCAAACATCTGCAGGGGCAAAAACCTGTTCATGTACAACATCATCTATTTTTCATAAGGCTGACCCTGAACTAAGGGATAAAAAAAGAAATTTTTGCATTACAGGGCAAACATTACACATTTAAGAAAGGCTGCTTTAAAAAAAAAATTCTTAATTGCTGGCATTTATGGGATTTTCTTCAATTAGTCAGGAAATTAACACAGGTGAAACATTTAATTACCCCCCGGAGGCTGAACAAAGTTATTTTTCTGTAAACCAAGAGCAAAGTGTTACAAATGAATTAAGTCAAAGCAAATGTTTACTACTAACCTAATATTAACAGCTTCTCCTGGTCCCGAATTAAATTATGAGGAAAGCTGAGTTTCTCCAGTCTGTTAAAATCACTTTTCCTCTCAGGTTCATGTTCTAGCCAGTCTCTGAAGTAGAGATAATAGTGGTAAATAACACAGACCCAAAAGCCAGCTGCCATGTGCTTCACAGGGGCTCCCTGGAATGAAGTGGAGTTGAGTGGGCCAGATAGAAAGGTCAGGAGCAGAGAGAGGGGAGCAGGGACTGCAGGGTGAGGTCCTAGAGGAAGCAGCTGAGCATTCATTCTCTCTGGGCTTCCTTCCCCCTGGCAGGGCTGCCTGGAGGGGGAGGGACCACCGCAGCCTTATGGAATCTCATTCCAGACCCAAACTTGCCAGCAGTGCTGCTGCCATTCTGACTCTGGAAACAACGAACTATGAAGAACTGAAATTCCTAGTGCAGACACCTCGCAACTCTTCTGAGCAAGGCTTCTTAATCGTTTTTTATGCCCCTACCCTTGGGTGGTCTGCATGGACCTCTTCTCAGAATGTTTTTAAATGCATAAAGTTAAACACTTAAAATAGATAGGATATAAAAGAAATATCCCGAAATTTAGCTATCAAAATATTAAAAAGCAAGCTTGTGGTAGTAATGCATGGGTTTAAATATGCATTACTACCTGTGATAACTGTAGTATGATAAAAAAAAAAAAAAAAGCCTATTTCTACAGGTGATGAAATCACAGGTACGACTACAACTGTGGTTTGTTGCCTGCACACACAATAGAAGGAAATGCCTGGTTTCAGTTAGGGGTTGGTACAAATAAAAATGTATACCTTTCCACATCTAAATCCACAGACCCCTGAAATGGGCCCAGGCCTGCTTTCGTGTATTCCAGGCAGGAGTGGGCATGCAGGGCGTTCATATGTGCTTTTCGGCTTTTTTTCCTGCCTCCTACTAGTTTAGAGGAAAAACAAATTGCCTAAAGACTAAAACTGACAATACATGACAAGGTAATATATTTGCCAGTTCTACTTGGCATAAGAAAATGAATTATGCATGTTTTTTAAAAAGATAAAGAAATTTTAAATGACTGGTTGGGCAAAAACATCCATATTTTCAGGCCCCCAAAAGCTGAACAGAGTAATTTTCTGCTTCAGAAAACTCTGGAAGGCAAGTGAGGTACAAAATTCCTAAGGTGACACATACCCCCAATAATTCTCACTTCCTGGTATCTATGCTTTTGAATTATCCTCTCCCCTTCAGTGTAGACAAAACCTGTGACTTGCTTCTAAACAAGAAACAAAAGTTGTCCACCAAAAGGCGATGAGGGATCACACTCCTCTAAGCCAACTGGAGAAAGAGGCTCTCCTTAAAGAAGCCAACAGCCATATTATGAATTGCCTGTGGAAAGAGTCATGTGGCAGGGAACTGCAGGCAGCCTCTGGTAGTTGAAAGCTTCAGTCCTAAAATCACAAGGAACTGAATTCTACTAACAACTACATGAGCTTGGAAGATGTCCCCGAGCTCCACAAAGGAATGCCACCCAGTCAATGCCTTCATTTCAGCATGTGAAATCCTGAGCTGAGGACCCAATTAAGCCATGTCAGGACTCCTGACCAAAAGAAACAATGAGATAATAAATATGTGTTGTTTTAAGGTGCAATTTAAATTTATGCAAAGTCATTATAGAGCAATAGATAATTAATGCAGTAACCAATAGAGAGGATGACCAACCATCCCAATTTGGCTGCGACAGTCCAGCTTTGAAAACAGAGTCCCATGCCCCAGGAAACCCCTCAGTCCTGAGCAACCCAAGCTGGTTAGTTGCTGCTACGATCTGAATGTGTGTCCCCCACAAAATACATATATTGAAATCCTAATGCCCAATGTGATGGTATTAGGAGGTAGGGCCTTTGGGAGGTGCTTAGCTCATAAGGGTAGAGCCCTCATGAATGGGATTTAATGACTTATCAAAGAGGCTCCAGAGAGATCCCTACCCCTTTCCACCATGCGAGGACACTGCAAGAAGGTGCCAGCCATGAACCAGGAAAGGGACCCCTCACCAGAAAGCAAACATGCTGGCACCTTGATCTTGGACTACCAGCCTCCAGAACTTTGGGCAACAAATTTCTGTGGTTTATAAACCACCCAATCCGTAGTATTTGTTTTGTTTTTTGCTTTTTTAAGATAAAGTCATATTTATTATAATAGTGTATGACATATTGCAATCATATATGTTAGATGTTATTTCCCTCCTAGCAGTTTTGTTAAATAGCAGGCAGAGAAAACAAAACTGATCAACTGGTAACAGAGCTTTAAGTGAACAAGGTCTTGGATCATGCTATGTAAGCAATTCCATCTTCAGTTACAGATTTTTCATAGTTCTATAGTTTGTGTGATACTTGTTATAGCAGCCTAAATGGACTTAGTTGTCCACCAAAAGACCATGTACTCAAGAAAAGAATGATGTAGGGGCCCCTGGGGGGCTCAGTTGGTTAAGCGTCCAACTTCAGCTCAGGTCATGATCAGTTCATGAGTTAGAGCCCTGGATTGGGCTCTCTGCTGTCAGCACAGAGCCTGCTTCAGATTTTCCGCCCCCACCCCCTCTCTGCCCCTTCCCAGCTAGTGCTCTCTCTCTCTCTCTCAAAAATAAACAAACATTTAAAAAAAACTTAAAATCAAATCTTGAAAAAAAAAAAGGAAAAAAAGAACAGAATGATATAAATATAAAACCCTAGATACTTGCCTTTGCGAAACAATGAGAAATTTTGAAAAATATCTGGAAAGGAGCCAAACCCTCTTTAAAAAGTTACTGACAATTAACGGAACAACTCAACATTTCCTGACAACCAATTTTCTATACCCTTAAAGTAGGACAGTCCCCAGTTATGCATGTGAAACTAGGCCAATATTCAAATCCATCTTACATTATTTTTTAAGTAATCTCTAACCCAACTCGAGGCTTGAACTCACAACCTCACCATCAAGAATCTCACGCTCCACCAACAGAACCAGCCCAGGCACCCCCATCTTGTATTTCTAGTCTTCACTTTGCTGCCTTTTCAATCTCCCTGTTGGTTTGTCCAATTATTCTAAATCAGTCTCAAACATGTTCTCTGCCACTAGCTCGATTGTATGGAACCATCATTCAGTCTTGCCATTTGACCAAAGACCACATATACCTTTTCTGCCCATATTAAACCTCTCCATGTTCCCTTCACCTGACCACTCCCAGGTTCCTACTTTAAAGATAAACACTATGAGGGGTACCTGGGTGGCTCAGTTGGCTGAACGTCCGTCCAACTCTTGATTTCAGCTCAGGTCATGATCTCACAGTTTATGAGTTCAAGCCCCCGAGTCAGGCTCTGTGCAGACAGCACAGAGCCTGCTTGGGATTCTCTCTCTCTCTCTCTCTCTCTCTCTCTCTCTCTCTGCCCCTCCCCCACTCATGCGCGCGCATGCGCACGCGCGCGCACACACACACACACACACACACACACACTCAAAATAAACAAACGCTTTTTAAAAATAAAATAAAAAATGAGGCACCTGGGTGCCTAGATGGCTCAGTCAGTTGGGTGGCCAACTCAGCTCGGATCGTGATCTCACCGTTCATGAGTTCGAGGCCCACGTCTGGCCCTGTGCTGACAGCTCACACCCTGGAGCCCGTTTCAGATTCTGTGTCTCCCTCTCTCTTGGTCCCTCCCCTGCTCGCTTGTGTTCTCTCTCTCTCAAAAATAAACATTAAAAACAATGGAGCCTGGGTGGCTCAGTCGGTTAAGCGTCTGACTTTGGCTCAGGTCATGATCTCACAGTCTGTGAGTTCAAGCCCCTCATTGGGCTCTGTGCAGACAGCTCAGAGCCTGAATCCTGCTTCAGATTCTGTGTCTCCCTCTCTCTCTGCCCCTCCCCTGCTCATGCTCTGTCTCTCTCTGTCTCAAAAATAAATAAAAACAGGGGCGCCTGGGTGGCGCAGTCGGTTAAGCGTCCGACTTCAGCCAGGTCACGATCTCGCGGTCCGTGAGTTCGAGCCCCACGTCAGGCTCTGGGCTGATGGCTCGGAGCCTGGAGCCTGTTTCCGATTCTGTGTCTCCCTCTCTCTCTGCCCCTCCCCCGTTCATGCTGTCTCTCTCTGTCCCAAAAATAAAATAAAAAATGTTGAAAAAAAAATTTAAAAAAAAAAATAAATAAATAAAAACATTTTAAAAAATTTTTTTAAAAAGAATATCAGTGTGTATTTCACTGCCTATAAAGAAGCTTTTGATATTTGTATGCATTTAGTACAGTCCCCAAGTCATGTGCCATTCTATAGAAATTAAAATGCCACCTATTTTCCTTAGGCATAAAGGCCTCTACAGCACCATAATGATGAGTCATTGTAAGAATAAGTAATGAAGATTTTTAAAAAGGACACATAAACGAACTAGAGCTATATGTGTCCACAAAGATGAATCCCAAAAACCTAACAATGAGAGGAAAAGCGAGTTGCAGAAGGTTACAGAGTACGATGCTCCTAATTTTAAGTTGAAAAGCCATACAAAACAATATATTGTTTTAGTGACATACATACACACACACACTATACACACACACGATATATACACATATAATAAAAGTATTAACATTTTTTTCAATTCATGCACACCAAATTCAGGACAACAGTAACCTCTGGGGCTGGGAGGGAGGAGAACGGGACCTGAGAAGGAGGTCACAGGAAACCTTCACACTAAGTGAACTATTTTACTGATTTGTTAGGTAATCCTCTAAATTTTGCACTCTTCAAGTATTTTTTTAGAAAAGAGTCAACAAGCAACTATAATGCAAATGTCCCTCTTTTAACGAAACAATGGTTTGGCTCTGGAACTTCCTATATCTGTTGGCATTCTTTCTTTTTTACAAAAAAAGAATTACTATCTCAAACAGCATACATTCTTAGTTACTGTTTTAGTGTTCTGGCCTCTATCCCCTTCCAGTGTATGTTACAAAGGGATATGATATAAAGATGCAAAAATAGAAAACTGCTTTATTAGCATTTTTAAAAAATAGTTCTAGCAAATAGTCTAACAATGGGGAAAAGTTCACAAGAATTTGTCTTTTACCCTACAGTTTTCTTTAATGATTAAACAGTTGCTTCAATGAATTACAAGACAACCTTTAAATACGACTTCTTCCCAAAGCTGAGTCCATGCCCAGGAATTTTTTAAAAATCCCCTACTTCTAACAGCTTTGTTTTACTTGTTTACTTCAATCAAAGCTGCTTAAATAATCAGACATTATTTATTGGCTTTTTTTCCAATGCAATGATTTCCCCTGGTATTACAGAATCAGCAGTGTTTTATGTCTAAGAGTTAACTATCAAGTCAGAGAAAGATAAATACCATATAATCTCATTTACATGTGGAATCTAAAACCAAGCAAACAAGCCTGAATTCATAAATACAGAAGATGGGGGGAGGGGGTGGTGAAAGTGATCAAAAGGTACAAACTTCCAGTTATAAAACAAGTCATGGGGATGTAATGTACAAAATGGTGACTATAAATAATATGATATTGTATATTTGAAAGTTGCTAAGAGAGCATGTCATAAAAATTCTGATCACACACAAAAAAAATTTATAACTATGTGTGGTGACAGATCTAGATTTACTGTGGTGATCATTTCACAAAATATAAAAATATCGAATCATATTGTATACCTGAAACCTGCATTTTTATATAATAGATATTTAATATATAATGTTACATGTTCATTATATCCCAATTTAAAAAATAGATTATTTCAAAACAAAAGAGTTAACTATCATTAAAATGAAAACAAATTATGACTACTTCAAATATGCACAGCATTCCCCGAGACTAACACATTATACTAACAGAAAGATATAAGCCTATATAGGGGTGCCTGGGTGGCTCAGTCAGTTGAGTGTCTGACTTCCAGCCCAGGTCATGATCTCACGGTTCATGGGTTCAAGCCCCTCATTAGGCTCTGTGTTGACAGCTCAGAGCCTGGACCCTGCTTTGGGTTCTGTGTCTCCCTCTCTGCCCCTCCCCTGCTCATACTCTGTCTCTGTCTCTCTCCCTCTCAAAAATACAGTAAACATTTAAAAATTGTTATAAATAAGTCTGTATAGTTTATTGAAGTCTATATATAGTTTATATAAGTTTATGTAAGTCTATATAGTTTATATAAGTCTATATAGTTTAAATTCATCAAATACAATACTTGCTAGTTAAGGTAGATATTTTATTCCTAGAGGTTATATTTCCTTTTTTCTTTTTTTTTTTTTTGAAAGAGAGAACATGTGCGAGTGGAGGAGAGGGGCAGAAGAACAGGGGGAGAGAGAATCACAAGCAGGCTCCATGCCCAGTGCAGAGTCCAATGCACAGAGCCCAAGGCAGGGCTTGATCTCAGGACCCCAAGATCACAACCTGAGCTGAAATCAAGAGATGGACACTTAACTGACTAAACCACCCGGATGCCCCTCTTTTTTTTTTTTTTTAGGTCAACTCTACACCCAATGTGGGGCTTGAACTCATCACCCCTAGATCAAGTCACATGCTCTACCAACTGAGCCAGCCAAGTGCCCCTCTAAAGGTTATATTTTAAGATGTCTCATAATCAAATAAACTGAAGAATAAAAAACATTTACGTTGGAATGTAAATTCCATGAAGACAGGGATTTGTGTTTGATTCATTGCTGTAACCTCAGAACCAAGAACTGTGAAGTTATGTGCAATCGATACTCAAATACATGTCAAACCTAAACCTGATTCCCACCACACTACCCTATACCTTCTAGTAAAATGCTGGCCTTTGAATACCAATAAAATACTTCCCAAGTGAGAAACCAATCACTCCAACATTTGTAGTTCTTTGTCTTAAAAACTGTTACTCAGATAGCCATATTTTTTTTTCTAATTTTAAAGGGTTTTGTTCTAACATTTTTCAACTAGTACTGGAATCTGGCTTCTAAAATAAATCAGCACATGAATACAAATACTCTAAGGGTACCTGGGTGGCTCAGTCAGTTAAGCGTCCGACTTCATCTCAGGTCATGATCTCGCCATTTGTGAGTTGGAGCCCTGCATTGGGCTCTGTGCTGACAGCTCAGGGCCTGGAGCCTGCTTCGGATTCTGTGTATCTCTCTCTGCCCCTCCCCCACTCATGCTCTGTCTTTGTCTCTCCTTCAAAAATAAATAAACATTTTTTTAAAAATTTAATAATACTCTAAAAGTAAAGACCAAAAGGCCTTTTTTTAAAATAGGCTACTATAATGCATTAAAATATAATTCAAGATGGCAAATAAGCATATGACATGATGCTCAACATCAGGTCATTAGGGAATTGCAAATTAAAACAACAATGAGATATCACGGCATTCCTACGGTCAAAATCAAAACCATTGATATCATTAAATGCTGGTGAGAATGTGGAGAAACATGAACTCTCATTCATTGCTGGGAGGAATTGCAAAATGGTACAGCCATTTCAGAAGATGGTTTGGCAGGTTCCCAAAAAACTAAAGATACTCTTACTGTATGATCCAGCAATCACACTCCTTGGTAATTACCCAAAGGAATTCAAAACTTGAAGTCCACACAAAAACCTGCACACAGATATTTATACCAAGTTGATCCATAACTGCCAAAACTTGAAAGCAACTAAGACATCTTCCAGTTGATGAATGGATAAACTGTGGTACATCCAGACAATGGAGTATTTATTCAGTACTAAAAAGAAATGAGCCATCAGGCTATGAAAAGACATGGAGGAATCTTAAATGCATATTATTAATGAAAGAGGCCAATCTGAAAAAATTACATACTGTGTTTTTCCAACTATATGACATTCTGAAAAATGTAAAACTATGGAGACAGTAAAAGTACCAGTGGCTGCCTGGGGTTGGGCA
This sequence comes from Neofelis nebulosa, assembly GCF_028018385.1. Lineage (NCBI taxonomy): Eukaryota > Metazoa > Chordata > Mammalia > Carnivora > Felidae > Neofelis > Neofelis nebulosa. The sequence continues at coordinate 13,475,545 of NC_080800.1, read as the reverse complement.
TAAAAGGAAGGGATGACTAGGCAGAGCAAAGAGGATTTTTAGGGCAGTGAAACTATTCTGTACACACTCATGTCATTATACATTTGTACAAACCCATACTATGTTCAACACCACAAGTGAACCATAATGTAAACTATGGACTCTAGTTGATTATTGATATGTCAATGTAGGCTCACCAATGGTAACAAATGTACTACTCTGGAGGGGAGTATTCCTAATGGGGGAGGCAGTATGTGTGTGTGGCCAGGGTGTATATGGAAACACTATGTACCTTTCCCTCAATTTTGCTATGAAACTAAAACCGTTCTAAAAAATTAAGTCTTAATAAATATACATTTTTGGTAATTTTTTTATGTTTATTTATTTTTGAGAGATAGAGAATGCAAGTGGGGTAGGAGCAGAGAGAGAGGAAGACAGAGAATCCAAAGCAGGTCCCCATACTGCCAGCACAAAATCCAACATGGGGCTCGAACCTGCAAACCGTGAGATCATGACCTGAGCTGAAGTCAGATGCTCAACCGACTGAGTCACCCAGGCACCCCAATAAATATATATATATATATATATATATATTTTTTTTTTTTAACACAGAATGTACAACACCCAGAGCGAACCTTAATGCAAACGATGGACTTTGGGCAATAATGGTATCTCAATGTCGATTGTAACAAACATACCAACCTGGTGAGGGATGTTGATAATGGGGGAGGCTGTGCACGTGTGCTAGAAGGTGATATATGGGAATTCTCTGTGCCTTCCCCACAATTTTGCTGTGAACCTAAAACTGCTCTGAAAAAAATTAATTTATATATATATATATATATATATATATTTCAACAGAAAAAAAAATCCCTAAGATAACTCACTTCCATGACAAGTAACAGGTATAGTTTACTTTTACTTTACAAAATTAAGTATTTAAAAAAATTTTAACACTTATTTTTGAGACACAGAGAGAGACAGAGTGTGAGCAGGGGAGGGGCAAAGAGAGGGGGAGACACAGAATAGGAAACAGGCTCCAGGCTCTGAGCTATCAGCACAGAGCCCAACGTGGGGCTCGAACTCACGGACCGTGAGATCGTGACCTGAGCTGAAGGTGGACAATTAACCGACTAAGCCACCCAGGCGCCCAGTAAAAAATTAAGTATTTCTGAAAAACACTTACTCCGGGTAAGACTTACGCCCTGCCTGAAACATTATGGCAATTTTTTTAAGTTTATTTATTTTGAGAGAAAGAAGGAAAAAAAAAAAACACTAGGCAGGGAGGGGCACAGAGAGGGAGAGACAGACTCCCAAGCAGGCTTCGAGCCATCAGTGCAGAAACTGACATGGGGCTTGAACTCAGGAACCCATGAGATCATGACCTGAGATGAAATCAAGAGTCAGATGCTTAACCGCTTATCCAACTGAGCTACCCAGGCGCCCTTCATTATGGTAATCTTAATTGTATGCTTATTAAAAAAATAATAATCTGGCTGTTACCATAGAAACTACCAGGGATGGTATCGCCATGATTTGAGCAGTTATACCTGTTGGTCCACTTAATTCTGAACTTACAAGTTCCTGTTTAAGGGAAAGGCTAAAAACGTCCACATTTGTTTTAAAGAATGGCTAATACACTCATGGGGAAATGCAAATTGAGTTAAATGGAGCACACACGAGCACACACACACATCAAGATATGACATGACATGCCATGCCACACCCCACCCCACCCCACCAAAATGGTTGGTAAAAATTAGGTGGCTACTGGCTGCTAGCTTTGTTTGAATCTCTCTGATTACATTTCCCTGTCCAGGATGCCTTTGATGTTAATTTTCACCTGTATGAAGAATACTGGATAATTGCAATTGTTAGGTTAATGGGGAAGATGTATTTTGTTTTTGCTGAGCTGAATAAGAGAGCTTAAAGCTCTGAGAAATTTACTGCAAGAAAACTTCTAGGCCTCTCCCCCTTTGCCAATATCTGAAACAGTCTTCTGCAAGCAGAAGACATCAAGAATATAACCTCATGGGGCACCTGGGTGGCTCAGTCAGATAAATATCTGACTTCAGCTCGGGTCATCATCTCACGGTTCGAGGGTCCAAGCCCCACATCGGGCTCTGTGCTGACACTTCAGAGCCTGGAGACTGCTTGGGATTCTGCGCCTCCCTCCCTCTCTCTCTCTGTCCCTCACCCGTTGGCATTCATTAGATCTCTCTCTCAAGAATAAATAAACATTAAAAAATTTTTTTAAAAAAGGAATATAACCTCGTTCATGCAAATGCACTGTGCCTTGGGTTCTTTCTAAATCATATATACCTCAAGGGAACATGGATTCTAACACCAGGAAAGCCTCCTCCCCAATTCCTTAGGAGTGGTAAACCAACTCATTCACATTTAACATGCCCACCTTCTTTTACCACATTCCATGTATTACTGACTACAAAATAAGCCTTAACAGATGCCCAGCTGTCATTTATTTGCTGTATGGACTCAATCACTTATTCCTTTCTCAGTTAAGAAGTTGTAACAGCATTTAATATATTTATATGCTTGGGAATATTCTGAGGGCCACAAGTAATGGCCATGGTTTGTGTTTTAATACACTTTTTGTCTACCTAGTTCAGCTCAACCATGGAATGGTAACTGCAAAACTTTCTGCATATCAAGGACTTTTTTTTAAGGTTTTTTGGGTTGTTTTTTTTTTTTTGAGACAGAGAGAGGGAGAGAGAGAATCCAAAGCAGACTCCATGCTGTCAGTCCGGAGCCTGACACGAGGCTCGAACTCACAGTAAGATCATGACCTGAGCCAAAACCAAGGGTCCAATACTCAACCAACTGAACCACCCAGGTGCCCCTAATCAAGAACTTCTTTAAGGCATAAACAGCCATGCTAAGTTCTATGAATACTAATTACATTTTCAGAAATCCCCTCTAAAAGGTCAAAGATTACAGAATGGCTAAAGTTATGCTCACAAACATATAGGCATATGTATGCTCCAGTAGTATAAAGCACAAAACAAACCTTACAAACACAGTGATATTGCAAGTGAACCATAAAACCCTCACTAATCCTGTGGAACTAGATTCTAAAATACCACTCCCCACTCTAAATATTCAATCGATGTTAACTTTCATACTAACTACTGCTTTTAAGAAAAGCTTCGTTTCCATGCACCCTAATGTTTATAGCAGCATTCTTTACAACAGCCAAGATATGGAAGCAGCCCAAGTGTCCCTCAATTGATGAATGGATAAAGAAGATGTGAGATACAGATATAACGTACTGTCATAAAAAGGAATGAAATCTTTCCATTTGAGAGTATAATGCTAAGTGAAATAAGTGAAAGAAAAATACCATATGATTTCACTCATATGTGGAATTTAAGAAACAAAACAAATGAGCAAAGGGGAAAAGGAGAGAGAAATCAAGAAACAGACTCTAAATTATAGAAAACAAACAGAGGGGAGGGGGTTGGGGGATGGGGTGAAATAGGTGATGGGGATTAAGGAGTGCACTTGTCCTGATGAGCACAGGGTGATGTATGGAAGTGTTGAATTACTATATTGTACACATGAAACTAATTTAACGCTGTATGTTAACTACTGGAATTAAAAACTTTAAAAAAATAATTTTAAAAAGCTTCAATTCACGTTTGAGGCTTCATATTAAGAATCTTACTGTGAAAACCTGGTGACATCAAAAGATAATGCTTACCAAGTAGTCCTTCTCCAAGCAAAGCACAAAATAAAGCATCTGCTGTGGACTATCCCCTCCTCCTTTTCCAGGTATAGAGCAGTCAAAAGGAGATAGCTATGATACACATTACTTTCCAGTTCTATTTCAAGTCCAAGTAGTAAGATGGGAAACTACAGCTGTCCCCCATGGTGGACATCTGGGGTCCATCTCTAGCCCTAAACAGTAAGCTTGGCTTTGCCTTGACAAACGTCCTCTTGCAGCCCTTTGTCCCTGCTCTGCAACTTATTAAGGCTTTCCAGTTTAATACCAAAATTCAGAAATACGTTAGTAAGCAAATACATATAGATGGGTATACGTTTACATGTATAGAGGGCGAACAACATTCAGTTCTGGGCCCCCTGCTCTACATACATACATACATACATACATACATACATACATACACACATACATACACACACACACACACACACACACACACACACTTCAAGTTCAAATCCCAGCAAGGCACCCCGGGCGCCTACCCCTTTCCACTCACCCAGCAGAGGGAAAAGCAGGAGCAGCGAGCAGAGGTTAAACCAAACACCAGCCAAAACAAACACCACTTCCAGAACAAGGCAAACTTTGGGTCTGGGCGGCTGCAGAGCCCCAGCAATGGCCGGGGGAGGGGAAGGAGTGTCAGTCTGTCTCAGGAGAAGAAGACGGGGAGCGCACCCAGCACTCCTGAGCTGAGGAGGAGGCTGGTGTGTTCCCCGGGGGACAAGGGCGTCGCCACCATCCCCGACTTCGACCTGGCCGAGGCGTCCAGGTCCCTGGGCAGCCCCATCGCCCCACCCCGCCCCCTTGTCCCCACAGAAATGGTCCCCACAGACCGTCAGTGGCAAGATGAGCGGGGACTTACCTGGTGCAACGTCTCGGCGGGCAGCTGTGACGCCCGGAATAGGTCGGCCACAGGGCCCGCGGCTGCGGTGGCCGCGCTGGGGACAGCTCTGGCGGTCTCAGGGGGCCCGGACCCGGGGCCCCCGCCTGCGGCGCCGGCGGCGGCGCAACGCGCGAAAAGCTCGGAGTAGCACTGCTGCTCGCCCTCGCTCAGCAGCAGAGGCGGCCCAGAGCCGCAGCCCCCGCCCGCCGCCGCCTCCATGGGGCCTGGAAGGGAGTCCGGAGGAGCACCGTCACCGGCTAAGCAACCGCCGCCTTCGCCTCAGTCTCCGCCGCCTCGGTCTCGGTCTCGGCCTTGGCCGCCGCCGCCGCCGCCACCGCCACCGCCCCCACGCCCCGCAGCTGCCGCGCCGCCGTTTCCTCCCGGCGCGCGCCGGCCCCGCCCCCGGACTTGAATGTTGTGCCTCCGCCGCGCGGCACATGGAGACAGGCGCGGGACGGACCAATCGCAGCCTGGGATCGCACCCCGGCCCCGCCCCCGCCGTCCGCCCCGCCCCGCGCCCCGCCAGGTAACTAACTCCGCGGGCCGCCCTCCTCGCAGCCGGTCACCTGCCCCGCCCGCACTCCCCAGGCCGGGAGGGCGGGGGCCAGTCCCAGGCGCGCCCACCCAGCCTGGGAGAGGTGCCTTTGGCTCTCCGCCCCGGCTGGGAAGGGAGGCATCTAGACCCACCTGGAGTATGGCGCTTTTCAGGGGGCGGAGAAAACTGTGATTTCACCCTAGAATGCTGGAGCAGGTGCGGCGCCCTTCGCAGAAAAGGGAGAAGGCATTAGAAATTAAGATTCCCTTTTTTTCATAGCAGCGGTGCTTGAGTCCTGAAAAGCTGGAGGACAGAGATCTCCATCCGAACTGGATCCCAGTGACTCCCCATGGTGTTCACGGTGATGAGGTTAGGCCACTTTCTCAGGCATGGCTCAAACCTGGAGTTGAGTCTTAAAAAGGAATAGCATCAGTTAGTATTAAATACTAGAGCAATAAGAGTAAAAAGGGTCTTGGGAAGAATTGTATATATGTATATATATGTATATATATATATACACACAAATGTATATATAATATACATATACATAATATGCATATACTATATGCATATATATATATATATATATATATATATATATATATATATATAAAGCCGCACTGGGAAACACTAACCCAAAGAAAAAAAAATGAGTCCAGGGTTAAGCACTAATAAAAAATATATTTTAGAATTTACTAAAGAGGTATATGAAACTTTCACCCCAAATAATTTTAATTAAAAACAAAAAACGATCTCAAGAGGGGCGCCTGAGTGACTCCGTCAGTTAAGCCTCTGACTTCCACTCAGGTAATGATCTCACGGGTCCGAGTTCAAGCCGCATTGGGCTCTCTGCTGTCAGCGCAGAGCCCGCTTTGGATCCTCTGTCCCCCACTCTTCTCTCTGCCCCTCCCCTGCTGATTTTCTCTCTCTCTCTCTCTTTCTCTCTCCCTCTCAAAATAAATAAACTTTAAAAAATACCGATCTCAAGAAATAGTACTCATGATAACAAATATACTTTGATATTTTGGTCAACTAAAACAAGGAGAAAGGACAGGAAGATGGGAAAAAATCAGCAGATGGCAAAGGGGGGAGAATACATAAGAAAAATTATGGGGGGCACCTGGCTGGCTTAGTTGGTAGAACATAGAACTTTTGTTGATCTTGGTGTCGTGAGTCCAAGCCCCACGTTGGGAGTAGAGCTTACTTAAATAAATGGGTTTTTTAAATGAGAAGAAAAATTATATCAATTCATAAGTGATTGCCAAAGTAAGATTTTCCTTTTGGAATCTAAAGAAATGAAATAGAGAAGAGGATCCACTCCAAAAGGAGGAAGTTCTTATCTCTTCACTAAGATTTCCTTATACCACATTTTGCTTTAGACCTGCCAGGAGATAATTAAGAGAGCAGCAAACTTGTGGACAAGGGTATAGAAAGGGTAGGTAAGTAAGGAGCAGCAAAAACTAATAATTTACATGGGGAATTTCCATTTCAAAATCTCACCACCACTGTATTTTCCACAACCGTAATGTGAGGTATAATGATACCTGACATTCATATAGTGCAAAGCTACATTATCTCCTTTAAGCCTCACGGTAACTCTCTGAGGTAGGTTGGGAAAACATTTTCACCTTCATTTTGCAGATGAGAAAATGGATACAGAGATGGTGTGATTTACCACTGAATACTAGATTCGGAGCTGCTCGTCATTACTCAACTCAGCTGAATAAATTTGACAGATATTCATCAGCACCACAGATCCTGCAGAAATGCCTGGAAAGTCTTACATCTGTGCCTATCCATCAAACAACACTTACTGGTAGAACAGGAAGTATTAACTGTATCCCTGCTGGAGTATAGTGAGTGATTAAAAAAAAAAAAATACAACATGTGTTCCTTTCAAGGAGTCTGCTGCTTCCCTGGAAAAGAGAAAACTAACACAACAAATAAAAACAATAAAAGACAATATATAATTAAGTGCTAAATCGTGTACCCCGGGCTAAGTGCCGTGAGACTTTAAAGAGAGAAAATCGAGGAGCCAGAGCCCAGCCAAGGAAGATTTGATGAAGAGGGCGCCCAGAGGGATGTTGACGAATCGGTGGGACTGGGGAAGGTGAAAGGACGGACCAAGAGGGAGGCTCGCAGGAGAGGAAGGAGCCCCAGAGGATTGGCGCCCGGAAAGAGACTGGTGTTTGGGCCCACGGCTGGGTCGGCCAGCGGGGGGCAGCCGCTCTGGGGCTCCGGGATGCCCGCGGAAAGCTGCTCCACAGAGGACCAGAGGCACAGCCAGAAGTGACCCGTCCAGTAAACCCAGGACGCGGGAGGGGGGGAAATGGCATTTTTTAAATGTTTTAATATCTAAGGAATGCCAAGTACTGTACTTTATATCTGCAACAGATTTTTGAATAAAAGAAATAGTTATCAAACTTCAGAGTAAACACAGATAAGAAACACTCATATCCCTTAAAGGCTGACTGTAAACAAGGACGTTTTAGAAGAGAATTTCTTTACAGTTTGTTCAGTTCTAAACTTACTTGTTTGGGGTCCATCCTGGCTAGAAAAGCCAGAGTGATAATATCGTTGACCCTTAAAAAAGGCAGGTGCTAGGGGTGCCCACCCCTGCGCTGTTGAAAATCCACGTATAACTTTTGACTCTCCAGAAACTTAACTAATAGCCTACCGTGGACCAGAAGCCTGACCGAGAGCAAACACAGTTGATAAACATATATTTCCTATACGTATATGTATTGTATATTTGTATACATGTATATGTATATCTCACATATGTATATGAATTACATATCATATTCTTACAATAACCTAGAGAAAAGAAAGTGTTATTAAGAAAATGATGAGAATACATTTACAATACTGTGCTGTATTTATGGGGGAAAAAATCCACATACAAGTGGACCCTTGCAGTTCAAACCTGTGTTGTTCAAGGGTCAACTCTATATTCAGGAATAGCCAAGAGATAGTCTTTAAGTTTTGGTTTTTTCCTTTTAAATCCAGCATCGGTGCCGTGCATGCAGATGGCAACTGAACAAACTCAGAACGAGGTACTAGTTACCTGTAGGGAAGAGGTTTTGTGTGTGTGTTTTTAAGTAGGCTCCAGCCCAACCTGGGGCTTGAACCCAGGACCCTGAGATGGTGAGTCACAGGATTTACTGACTGAGCCAGCCAGGTACCACTGTAGGAAAGAGTTTTCTAAAGCAGGGGTTGGAAAACTAGGACCAGTTACTTGGTTTTGGATGTCTCACAAGCTAAGAATGGGTTGTACTTTTTTTTTTTTATCTTAAGTAAACTCTATGCTATACATGGGGCTCGAACCCACGACCCCATGATCAAGAGTTGCTTGCTCTGGGCGCCTGGGTGGCTCAATCAGTTAAACGTCTGACTTTGGCTCAGGTCATGATCTCACGGTCTGTGAGTTCAAGCCCCGAGTCGGGCTCTGTGCTGACAGCTAGAAGCCTGAGGACTGCTTCGGATTCTGTGTCTCCCTCTCTCTCTCTGCCCCTCCCCAACTCATGTGCTGTCTCTCAAAAATAAATAAACATTAAAAAAATTACAAAAAAAAAAAAAAGAGTTGCCTGCTCTACCGACTGAGCCAGCCAGGAACCCCATGTTGTACATTTTTTAATGGTTGAAAAATAGTGCTTTCTGTATACTGAATATTTCAGGACATGTGAAAATTATATGAAGTTCGCATTTCGGTATTCATAAGCGAAGTTTTACTGGAACACAGCCAGGCCCATTCATTTACGTGTTGTCTATGGCTGTTTTCAAACTAAAATGGCAGAGTTGAGTCATTGCCTAAGGTCTCCAGACCTTTACAGGAAAAAATTGCTGATTCCTGTTTTAAAATATGGAAATGTAATATTTTCTTTTCTTTTCCTTTGTTTTTTGATTTTTGAGACCTGATATTTTCTTATACCTACGGCCAATTTACAGGTTACCTGGGCAGGGGAGATATATAGACTTCTAATTGGCTTCTCTGAACTTCAGAATTTTCATGAGTGATACTGAGCTTCTTGAGATTGTATTTCAAAGATTGTGAGCTTTAAAAATTGCTTAGTGAGGGAATGACCAATGTAAACACTAAATAATCACTTGGATTTTTTCCCCCCGCTGGAAGTGAAGAAAGGTCTTTGACAGTGTGAGAGGGAATCCTATTCCCCTGGCCGCATTTTTTCATGAGAAAGTTTCCTCTCTACTCCCCAGGAGGGAGTATGATGAAGTAACCTTGGCACTTTTCCCAGCTCCTCTCATTTACTCTTCTCTAAGGAAGAAGTGATGGAAGGGAGAAGAAATTGATCATTCCTGATTTGTAACAATGTCTCTCTCTGTTCCTCTCTGTCTTTATCTCCCTCTATCTCTCTGTTTCTCTCCCCCCCCCTTTCAACCTCTCTCCCCTCCACCAACACCCTTGAATTCTGTGGCCCTCAGAGAGGACTCCACTCTACCCCTGATTTCACATGGCCCCTATTTTGGGGCCACTCTCTTTTCCCACCTGCAGGATCTGATGGGCTTAAGACAGCAGTGTCCTTGTGGCTTCCCAGGTATAGGTCTGTTTTGTAGACTCTCTCAAAGGTGGAGAAGGATGGAGACAGGGCAAGTAAGAAGCCTGATTGTCACCACAAAACAGTCTGAATTTCCAATCCAATTCCAGCAACAGTAAAGCTGATGTGGGCCACATGGACCTCACCCAATTCATTCTACACTCCTAGAAAAAGAGAGCAGTTGGGGGTACTCAGCCCCCTGTATGCTTTGCCATCTACTAATGACAATGAAATCTTGCAAGTTATTGTCTCCCACAAACCAGTTTTGAACATTGATGAAATTATATCCTATATCCACCCTTATGTGTATGTGGCGGGGGGCAGGGGGGTTGAAATGTACCCTCTTCCTTCCTATACCAACTCGATCCTCTGAAGAAAAGCTTGACAAATTGAGAAGGTGGATGTTCTCAAGCAACAAACAGCCTGTTCTTAGTAGCCCTGTTAGCCTCTTAGGTAAGCAGTCTGCCTCTCTCCATGGTAGCCCTGAGAATGGCTGAACAGAAACATTAAAAAGCTTGCTGTGCGCTGAGCAAGTCCAATAATTATGTCAGACAAACTGCAGCCAACAGTTCTGACTACTTGTTAACAATAGCAAGCTGTCTAACCTTGAGAAGGCAGCTTCCTGCTTGGTTTCCCTGAACAGGATTTTGGATAATAATTATCCTAGCCATATATTTTTATGGTTCTTTTTAAAATCACCCATAGTACTCAAACATACTGTCAGAACTTTCTTCTAGGCTTGAAGGAATAAGTAAAAAATCTTACTTTAGTTCTTCAGCACTTCGGTCATCACAGATTTGAGCAAGGATTATTACTGATGAGACTGATAGCATTCTGAAAATAAAATTTTCAGAAGCTATTCAGGTTTCTGAACAATAAAGCGTTCATAAAATGAGTCTCGGCAGGCTAACTACTGAAACAAACAACCTGAAAAGTCTCGGTGGGTTAACATAATAATGATTTGCGTCTTGCTCCAGTCACAGTCCAACAAGGGTCTGTGCAGATGGTTCTCTTCATGTTCATTCAAGCACAATATCTAGAAAGTCCCCTACCCCATGCAATCTCACAGTCTTCCACTAGATGCTCTGCATCTAGCAGTTATAAAAATAAAGAGAGAGCTCAACAGAGCTGGAAAGAGAGCATGGAAGATTGCGTGCACAGGGGTTTTATGGGCCAAGGCCAGAGGTATCCCATATCACTTCTTCCTGCTTTCCATTGGTTACAACTGAATCATGTGACTGCAGCAAACTGCAAGGGAGCCTGGGAAATGTAGTCAACATATATAGCCAGGAAGAAGAAATGTGTTTGGGGGACATCTACCCAGATTCTGACATAATAACATATAAAAATTTCAAACCTATTGTAGACACTATTGGTTCACTGCCAACATTCCCATCACCAGGCAATGCACCTATCAGGGAGTGTTGTCTGTTAATGGCTCACAGCTGCTCCCTTCTTTGGAAACTTCCCCTCTGCCAATCTGGAACCACCTCAGGGAGGTTATACCTCCACACCCCCCACGGACCAACCCGTAGCCAATGGCTGAGTGGCAGAAGTATAAAAGGCCAGCCCTTTGCTCCAAGGTGAGACCACCTCTGTGGTACAAATTATGCTCCATAGTGCCTGTGGGATCAGACTGAAGCAAGTCTTCAGCTGAGACTGATTCCTTGCTTCCCTCCTTCTCCAGTCCCACTCTGCTTCCTTCACTGCCCTTCTCCTTAGAGCTGTCCCTCAATGAGGCACTTACACAAGAATCCCCATCTCAGTTTCTGCACCCAGAGAACCCAACCTGAGACAGTATTTTACATCAGAGAGTAATATGACTCACATCTCATGGGAAAAAGCATGTGCATCACAAGTTGATCTGTAAATATTTAAGTGCTCTCAGTGGAATATGTATAGTCTTATCCTCCATAAACAAAGACCACTTTTCCAGCACAGCAAACACACTCCTTTTATGGTGAATATGGATTATGGCCTCATTCTTCATTGTTGTTTCCTGCCCTTTCTACTTTGACTAAGTTGATGTGACTACTGGATCATCTAGGATCTGAGTCTCAACATTTCAAGGCCAGAATGTGTTTATCACTTCATTGGAGGTATTGCATCCCATAGGTGAGAGTGGGTACATAAACCACAATTCCAGCTAACTGATTTACATCCATAGTGATATCTGTTCTGTGAAGCATAATTCCCCTTCTCTCTGGAGATAAATTTTAAATAAGAAAACGGTTTCTCAAATATAGAACCATAGAAACCAACAAAGGAAATAAAGACAATGAGCCTGAAACAAGCTTTCTCACAGTCAAAGATGTTTCCAAGTAGCATTTTGAGGACAAGGAGCACATCTTAATCATCTGGTGCTCAATAAATAATTGAATTCAATCAAGGGAGAAATCAGAATTACCCAGAAAGTACTAGAATTACGATGGAAAAGTATCCTTGTAAGATTTCCTCCATGAGAGGCTTCTGTTTCCTTTGCCACTAAATCCCCTCTTAGTTTAAACCTACTTTTGGGGCACCTGGGTGGCTCAGTCGGTTAAGCGTCGACTTTGGCTCATGATCTTGCGGTTCGTGAGTTCAAGCCCCGCGTCGGGCTCTGTGCTGACAGCTCAGAGCCTGGAGCCTGTTTCAGATTCTGTGTCTCCCTCTCTCTCTCTGACCCTCCCCCGTTCACGTTCTGTCTCAAAAATAAATAAACGTTAAAAAAATTTTTTTTAAAAGAGCAAAATGTTTAAAAAAATAAAAAATAAAAAAATAAACCTACTTTCTTTTTTTTATTTATTTAAATTTTAGTTTGAGGGTTGATGGGGGGTGGGAGGGAGGGGAGGGTGAGTGATGGGTATTGAGGAGGGCACCTTTTGAGATGAGCACTGGGTGTTGTATGGAAACCAATTTGACAATAAATTTCATATTAAAAAATAAAAAATAAATAAAAATAAAAAAGATAAATTTTAGTTAACATACAGTGCAATATTGGTCTCGGAAATAGAATCCAGTGGTTCCTCACTTACATACAACACCCAGTGCTCATCACAAGCTCCATTCTTAGTACCCATCACCCATCTAGCCCATCTCCCACCCACCTCCCTCCATCAATTCTCAGTTTGTTCTCTATCGTTAAGTCTCTTGTGGTTTGTTTTCCTCTCCTCTCTCACCCCACTTCCCATGTGTTCATCTGTCTTCTTTCTTTTTTTTAATGTTTATTTATTTTGGAGAGAGAGAGAGAGAGACAGACAGAGAGCACAGGTGGGGGAGGGGCACAGGGAGAGGGAGGCACAGAATCCCAAGCAGACTCCAGGCTCCAGGCTCTGAGCTGTCAGCACAGAGCCCGATGTGGGGCTCAAACCCACGAACTGCAAGATGACCTGAGCTGAAGTCAGATGCTTAACTGACTGAGCCATTCAGGCACCCCACATCTGTCTTGTTTCTTAAATTCCACATATGAGTGAAATCATATGCTATTTCTCTTTCTCTGATTGACTTATCTTATTCTAGCTCCATCCACATCATTGCAAATGGCAAGATTTCATTCTTTTTGAAGGTAAACCTAATTTCATAACATGATTTTATTCTCAACTTCATGTCTTATTTACATTTTAACTCATTTCTTTAGCTCTCTTCTCTATGAGTTCCAGTCAGCCACCAAAAACTTGTATTTTAGTTTAGCTATTTCCTGATGACTTCCGCCTAAGTACCATAATCTCAATACTGGTTTCCAAAATAACAATGCAGATATGGTCGTGTCTTGGCAGTGTTCCTCTCTACATCTACTCTCATTGACAGATTATATCAGAATCTGGTGGAAAAGATGAGTTTTAAATGTAAGCAGCTGTCCAGACAGCATGATTTCAAGATGCTTAAGATATGAAATTGTATTAGCAATCTATTGCTGCATAATAGTAGCTTGACCAACAAACCTTTATTCCCTCACGATTTCTGCAGGTCAGGAATTCAGGAGTCACTTAAGTAAGTGGTTGTGGCTCAGAGTCTCTCAGGAGGTTGCAGCCAAGCTGTTGGCCAGGACTGGACCATCTGAAGGCTGGACTGGAGCTGGAGGACCAATTTCCAAGATGGCACACTCACGTGGTTGTTGAGAGGAGGCCTCAGTTCCACCTTATGTGGGCCTTTACCCAGGGCTGCTGAGTAGTTCAGACCATGGCAGCTGGATTCCCCCAGAGATAGGGATCCAGGACAGAGTACTTCTGCAAGCACAGTGTCGTGTACGACCCGGTCTTAGAAGTGACACACCACTTCCACCATTCTATTCGTTAGAAGCAAGTCACCAAGTCCAGCTCACATTCCCAAGAAGAGGGCACATGACCTCCAGCTCTTGAAAGGAATGTCAAAGAACTTGTGGACACATTTGACACCTACTACATGACTCTTCTTGGAACCATTTTTAACTACTCTCTTGTTCTTCACACAGGCCCTCTCAAATTTGCAAAGCACTTTTTAATATGGTTTCGAGTCCAAATTGATATCAATCTATTTATAAGCTCACAATGAGAACAGACAGGATTTTTTTTTAGTTAAAAAAAATGTTTATTTATTTATTCTGAGAGAATGAGAGAGCATGCAGGGAAGGGGCAGAGACAGAGAGAGGGAGAGAGAGAATCCCAAGCAGGCTCCACACTGGCAGCTCAGAGCCTGATATGGGGCTCACACTCATGAACCATGGGATCATGACCTGAGTTGAAACCAAGAATTGGACGCTTAACTGACTGAGCCACCCAGGTGTCCTGAGAACAGATGGGATTTTTTTTTAATTCATAGGCATCATTTTAGTTTATTAACTTTTTTTACAGTAATTTCAGAGTCACAGAAAACTGCAAAAATAGTACAAAGAGTTTCTGTATACATCTCACTCAAATCACCCAAATGTTTCCACATTTGCTTTATCATTTCTCTCTCTATATATTTTTTCTTAATGATTTGAGAATTCATTGCAGATAGAATTTCCCTTTACCCTTGAATAATTCAGTGTACATTTCCTATAAAACGAGGATATTTTCTTGTATGACCACTGTACAATTATCAAAATCAGAAAAGTAGCTATCATCTAATCTACAAACTTTATTCAAACGTCACCAGTTGTCCCACTGATGTCCTTTAGAGGAAAAAGGGAAAATTTTGTTTTTCCTCATCCGGGATCTAGTCCAGGATCACAAGTTGCATTTAACTGTTGTCATGTCTCTCTGTTCTCCTTTATTCTGGAGCAGTTCCTCAGTCTTTGTCTTTCGTGACCCTGACTTTCGTGAGCACTTCCACTTATTATCTCAGTTTGGGATCAGATAGTATTCAATTTCCTTACAAACCTGCATCTTCATTCCTATGTAAGCCTAGTAGATGTCTCTAAGAAGCACATAAAAAGAAGCACTGCTAAATATTTGTAGTCTATCAAAGTCTTGTGAGTCAACTGATAATTTTGAGAGCTAATAAAGGGAAAGAATCAAATACTGATCTCGCCTTCCCTACTGAGCTGCACCACTGAGGGACCAAAAAGCAGATAAGGTAGAATTACAAAAGAAAGTAAAGAATTAAAGTGTCAATATTTTGCAAACCCTAAGTAGTAAGTAAGTTCAAACATTGATCATCAATCGCTAAACACACCCAACACAACCTGTAACACACATGTGCCAAGAAAACAAAACTGAATTTCATCAGGTCTTTCTAATTCAGCACTGTCCGATAGAAACACTGTGCAATCCACTACATATTTCAAATCTTCCAGTTGCCACATTAAGAGCAACTAAAAAGAAATAAGTGACATTAATATTACTAACATATTGGTTTAACCCAATATATCCCAAATGTCACCATGTCAACATGAAATCAGTATAAAAATTAGTAGCTTACATTCCTTTTTTTTGTAGTAAATCTTTGAAATCTGGTATGTAATTTATACTTATTGCACATCCCGGATTGGAATAGTGTTAAAGAAAATATTCAGACACTTGTTAAAGATGGTAAGGCAAACCTTACTCAAGAGGAGTTACTACAGTGGGGTTTTGCGATAAGGGAGAGAGATTGGGCTCAACTCTGAATGCAAGAAAGACAAATAGAGATTTATAGCCAAGGAGCAGAGTAAGGATCAGTGGATGGAAAATTACAAAGAGAAAATATCAAGGCTAGGGGGATTCTTGTAAGTTGGAGTCAACAAGATTCTTTTTTTTATTTATTTTTTTAATGTTTATTATTTTTTTTAACGTTTATTTTTGAGACAGAGAGAGACAGAGCATGAACGGGGGAGGGTCAGAGACAGAGGGAGACACAGAATCTGAAACGGGCTCCAGGCTCTGAGCCATCAGCACAGAGCCTGACGCGGGGCTCGAACTCACGAACCGCGAGATCATGACCTGGGCCGAAGTCGGACGCTTAACCGACTGAACCACCCAGGCACCCCAATGTTTATTTTATTTTTGAGAGACAGAGAGAGAGACAGAGTGTGAGCAAGGGAGAGCAGAAAGAGAGGGAGACACAGAATCCAAAGCAGACTCCAGGCTCTGAGCTGTCAGCACAGAGCCCGATGTAGGGCTCGAACCCACAAACCTTGAGATCATGATCTGAACTGAAGTCAGATGCTTAACCGACCGAGCCACCCAGGCACCCCATGATTCAACAGGACTCTTGCTGAAGGTAGGCCAGGTGATAAGATTTTGAGGGTAGGGGATGAGAAATTGGATCAGACATCAAGAATGAGATATTTTCACGAAACCCACCCAACAAGATTCTTGCCGAAACAGGACTAAGCAGGCCAAGGACAAAGCCCAAAACCATAACCCAGTCGGAAAAAGGACTCAGAGGAGTCTGGCTCAAATTTGGTCAAGCAGAGAGTCCTTGTTACTAGTCACGTCTCAAGTGCTCAATAACCATACATGGTCAGTAGCTACCATACTGGACAGTGCTGCTCTAGACAGAGCTATCAATGTGCAGGAAACTCAGAAGACAGAGGAACATGTTAGATACCACCACAGAGAAGCAAGCAGCCAAAGCCAGAGAGTGGGATTCCCTACAAGACAGTTCGATTTCTTCAGCAAATAAATTGGAAGGGTGGGAAGGAGACGGAGGAGGAATCTCTACATGAAAAGAGATTTAAGATGCATATATGGACCCTGATTCAAACAAACTAAAACAAACGTATGGCACTTATGATGCAAATGGAAATTTGACCCCAGGCTGGATATTCTGTGATAGTAAGTAATTATTATTTAATCTTTTCAGATGTGTTAAATAGTGTTGTGGTTATGCTTAAAGAAAAAGAGTCCTTATCTTTTAAAGACACACACTGAACTGTTTATGGACGAAATTATATTGTGTGTCAGATTCACTTCAAAATTATAAGGGGTATCCATTTATATGAAATATCCAGAGTAAGCATATCCTTAGAGACTGAAAGTGGATTAGTGTTTACCAGGACTGGGAAGACAGGGAAATGGGGAGTGACTGCTTAATGGGTATGGGGTTTCCTTTAGGAGGGAATTAGGTAGTCGTGATGGTTGCACAAGATTATGAATTACTACATGCCACTTAACTCTACAATTTAAAATGGTGGGAATGATCAATTTTATGTTAGATGAATATTACCACAATAAAAGAAAGAAAACATTTGAAAGAAAAATAAAACTATAAAAAGGAGATTGTAGATGAAAGAATGAGTTAGAATTGATTATTGTTGAAAGTGGGTGATAGGTACATGGGGGTCACTTTATTATTCATTTTATGTTTGTGTATGTCTAAATTTCCCATAGTTAAAAAATTTTAAAACAAATTCTTTCAGCCATAAGGGAAATTTGAATATGGACTGAGTATTCAACAATGTTAAAAGATATTGGTTTCTTTTTTTAAGTGTGATAATGACATAATGGTATAGTGGTTATGGAAAAAAACACAACCCTATCATTGATGGATGCATTCTGTATTACCTACAGGTGAAACGACATGGTATCTTGAATTTGCACTAAAATACTCAGGCACAAAAGAAAACCATAGGAAGAGGTTAGTTTAAAACAAGAATTGGAAAATGTTAACTGAGCAATGGGTATGGAGGAAGGGGGATGATATCAATGTTTCTAATATTTTATGTTTGAAATTTTCCAAAATGAAAGATTTTAAAAGTATGTCAACCAGGAACATCTGATTGGCTCAGTTGGTAGAGCATGTGACTCTTGATCTTGGGGTCATGAGTTCAAGCCCCACGTTGGGTGTAGAGATTACTAAAAAAATAAAAATTGTTTTTTCATTTTATCTTACTTTTTATTTAAATTTTAGTTGGTTACCATACAGTGCAATATTGGTCTCAGGAGTATAATTCAGTGATTCATCTCTTACATACAACACCCGGTGCTCATCACAACAGGTGCCCTCCTTAATATGTACCATCCGTCTAGCCCATCTCCCACCCACCTCCCCCCATCAACCCTCAGTTGGCTCTCTATCCTTAAGAGTCTCTTATGCTTTATTTCCTTCTCTTTTCTTAACTGCCCCCCTTTTCCCATGTGTTCATAAGTTTTATTTCTTAAATTCCACATATGAGAAAAATTTTTAAATAAAAAAAATTGAAGATAATAAAATAAAAGTATGTTAATTCATATTAGCACCGTTTAGCAGTCCCATTTTTCATTCCAATATGTAAGCTCTCACCTGGACTCCTGTATCTATCTAAGTGGTTTTGAACCTTAGCACTAAACAGAAATGTTAAACAAAATAACAATATTAGCTCATGCTTTTCTCTTTGAAAATAGTGAAATATCTGGCAACTGTTCAGATTTTTTTCTTGTTTTAGCATGTGATGGCATGAGGAAGTCAACACGTCTGGCCTATAATGCCTGCCTTCCTTCTGCCCTGGAGCATGGAAGGGTGTGTTCAGTTTGAAGAGGATGTTCATTTCTCATGTGGCATATTATCTTCACAAGATTCCACTCCTTAACTCAAGTGGGGGCCGGGAACAGGAGCATCCACTAACAAGCTGGATTTTTTTAGCTTCGGAACCTCTTGGGGCAATATGTATTTGCAAACGGTTTCCATATTACTACACATGCCACCTCAGTAACTATGAAAATAACAACATAAAAAAAAAAAAAAAGAGCTTATCACCTCCATAATTATTTCCATGTTGGAACCAGAGTACTGTACTTGCATTGATAGAAAAAGGCTTTAATGCACAATGAGGCTTTAATCCATGGCCTTGTGCAACAGAAAAATTGGAAACATTTTTGAGTTCATGAAATTCATTCTCAATTTTGACCTAAACCAGCTGTTTCATTTAATCCAACTGATATTTTTTTTTAAAAACACACAACTATTCTTTCAGGAGCCAGATCCCACCTAGGAAAGCCTCAACCGAGTTCTGGTCTTCTAGGAAAACACTAGCAGAGAACATTTACAAGCTTGTTACGTCCTCAGGGATGGTTCTTAACAACTGGCTTAAAACACATATTGAGCCAAGTGTGTGAGAGTGTATCTAATCCATAGCATGACCCATTGGGATGATTATAATCAAAAAGAGAGACAATAACAAGTGTTGGTGAGGATACAGAAACCAGAACCCTCATATACTGCTCATAAGGATGTAAAATGGAGCAGCCACTTTGGAAATAAGTCTGAGCTCCTCAAAAAATTCAACACGGAATTACCATAGGACCCAGCAATTCCACTCCTAGGTATATACCCGAGAGAAATGAAGACATACGTCCACATAAAACTTGTACACGAAGGTTTATAGCAACATGATTCACGGCATCAGTAAACTGGAAACAACCCACCTATACCAACAAATGTGGTATAGGCACACAACTTCGACTCCACTCCAGTGTCTGGATTCAGGTCTGCGTGTCAAAGAATGAAGTACTGATACATGCTACAGCATGGATGAACCTGGAAAACGTTATGCTAAGTGAAAGAAGCCAGACACACAGGCCTCGTATTATATGATTCTATTTATGTGAAATGTCTAGAATGGGCAAATAGACAGGATGGTTGCCTAGGGCTGGGTGGGGTGAAGTTGCAGAGAAATGGGGAGTGACCGTGGGTATGGGTTTCTTTTTGGGACGATGAAAATGTTCTGGAATCAGTAACGACATCTGCCCAACCTTGTGAATATGCTAAAACCTGCTGAATTATGCACTTTATTTTTTTCAATGTTTATTTATTATTATTGAGAGAGAGACAGAGTGTGAGCAGGGGAGGAGCAGAGAGAGAGGGAGACACAGAATCTGAAGCAGGCTCCAGGCTCTGGGCTGTCCACACAGAGCCTGACGTGGGGCTCAAACCCACAACAGTGAGATCATGACCTGAGCCGGAGTCGGATGCTCGACCGACTGAGCCACTCAGGCGCCCCTGAATTATGCACCTTAAAAGGGTGAATTTTCTCTTATGTAGATCCTGAGAAACTTAACAGGAACCCATGGGGGAGGGGAAGAAAAAAAAAAAAGAGAGAGGTTAGAGTGGGAGAGAGCCAAAGCATAAGAGACTCTTAAAAACTGAGAACAAACTAAGGGCTGATGGGGGGTGGGAGGGAGGGGAAGGTGGGTGATGGGTATTGAAAAGGGCATCTTTTGGAATGAGCACTGGGTGTTGTATGGAAACCGGTTTGACAATAAATTTCATATATTTAAAAAATAAATAAAAGGGTGAATCTTATGGTATGTGAAATATGTCTCAATAAAAATGTGTTTAAAAATAATAACATGTCACTATCGCCTCCCCATTATCAGCTCCTCACATACAATGAAGAACAGTGTGCACCGGGTAAGAGAACAATCTCGTTCCTCTCCTTTGCCTAAATCATGCTTGGAATTTAACCCCCACCCCATACCAATCCACACTGACTCAAACAGGCAACACTTCACGCTGGGAGCTGCCCCTCTTTTGCACTTCATTACATCATGCAGATTCCATGATCACCTTGGACTATGTCAATTAAAAGCAAATGGAAAGGGGCGTCTGGTGGCTCAGTCGGTTAAGCATCCGACTTCAGCTCAGGTCATGATCTTATGGTTCGTGAGTTCATCACGTGGGGCTCTGTGCTGACAGCTCAGAGCCTGGAGCCTGCTTCGGATTCTGTGTCTCCTTCTCTCTCTGTTCCTCCCCGCTCGCACTCTGTCTCTCTCTCACTCTCAAAAATAAATAAAGATTTTAAAAAATTAAAATAAATAAAATAAGATAAAATAGAATGAAATAAAATAGAATAAAATAAAATAAAATAAAATAAAATAAAATAAAATAAAACAAAATAACAAATGGAAAGACGGCAGTGAGGGTGATGGAGTTTAGTCTTCTCAAATGGTGCCCTTTCTAAATCTTGCCTCTCCCTGCCCCTGTCTTATGGAAGATCACAGTCTCCAACAGAAGTCTGTGGCTCTGGAGAGTAGGGCCATATGAGGCAGCTCCATTTGGGTGTCCAGTTGGAGAAGGCAAGTCTCTAGCCTTTTCCCAAGCTTCCGGGGACAGGCATTTCTCTTTCTCACCCTTGGGGGAGAAATAGTTTAATAACTCAGGCATGTCCCATGTGACACAGTGGGTATGTTTTGGATATGTTTCTGAAACTGTATAAACCAGATTTTCGTAAGGATAAATGAAATTTAAATAAATTCGGGACAGGCTTGAAAAATAAATTTATGCATCATCTTATTAAATGACTATCTCTGGGGTGCCTGGGTACCTCAGTCAGTTAAGCATCTGACTCTTAATTTCGGCTCAAGTCATGATCTCAGGGTTAGTGAGTTCAAGCCCCGTGTCAGGCTCTGCTCTGAGCATAAAGCCTGCTTGGGATTCTTTGTCTCTCTCCCTTTGCCCTTCACTGCCCCCCGCCCCACACTGTCTCTCAAAATAAAGAAAGTTAAAAAAAAATTTTCCCGTGATGAGATCTTCTAACATCTATTCTGTTTGCAACTTTCAAATATGCAATACAGTATTATTAACTGTCGTCACTATGCTACATATTACATCCCCACGACTTATTTATTTTATAACTGGAAGTTTGTACCTTTTGACCTCCTCCACCAATTTCACCCCTACTTCCTCCCTGCACCTCCGGCAACAACCACCAATCTGTTCTCTGTATCTACTTTTCCCTCTCTTTCTCTCTTTTTAGATTTTTCCACATATAAGTGAGATCATACACTATTTTCCTCTTTTTTAAATTTTTTATTTTTTATTAAATATTTTACGTTTATTTATTTATTTTGAGAGAGAGGGGCAGAGAGAAAATCCCAAGCGAGCTTCGTGCTGTCAGCACAGAGCCTGACTCAGGGCTTGAATTCACAAACCATGAGATCATGACCTGAGTTGAAATCAAGAGTGGGATGCTTTACCAGTTGAGCCAGTCAGGCTCCCCTCTCTCTTTTTTTTAACTAAATGAAAATTCCCCCTCAAATTATTTTATATAAGAATGAGCCAGAGTAGGGGTGCTTGGGTGGGTCAGTTGGTTAGGTGTGTGACTTTGACCAGGGCATGATCTCGCAGTCCGTGAGTTCTAGCCCCACATCGGGTTCTGTGCTGATGGCTCAGAGCCTGGAGCCTGCTTGGGATCCTGTCTCCCTCTCTCTCTGCCCCTCCCCTGCTCATACACTGTCTCTCTCACACACACACAAGAACAAATAAAAACATTAAAAATTTTTAATAAAAAAAGAATGAGACAGAGTATAAATACGTAAAATAATAACTAAATTTTCAAAAATAACATCTTGCCTAAATTTCCATCAACAGATGAATGGGTAAAACAAAATGTAGCATATACATATAATGGAATATTATTCAGCCATAAAAAGGAAATGAATCCCTGACATATGCTACAGTATAGGTAGGTCATCCATAAAATAAGTCAGACAGAGGTAAATACTGTATGACCTCACTTGTATGTGGGATCTAAAGACATCAAACTCATAGTAACAGACTAGAATGGCGGTCACCAAGAGTTGATGGGAGGGTGAAATGGGGACTTGTTGATCAAAGGGTACAAACTTTCAGTCATAAGATCAAGAAGTTCTAGGGATTTAATGTACAGTATGGTGACTATAGTTAACAATACTGTATTGTAGGCTTTAAAGTAGCTAAGAGAGTAGATCTGGAAAGTTCCAACCTGTGTACTGTTGATATTCTGGTAAATCAAACTGTTGATGCCAATGGTTCTCCCTCCTACTCTCGAGGGTTTCCTGTTCCAACCACCTTCTTGGTCATCCTCCCTCCAACAAGTATCCTCTGAGAAGTATTGGCTGAGTGTGATACTCAGATCATTGGTGATTCCTGCAATCCATGAAAGGGATTCACTCACAGTTTAGGACTCTCAGAGAAAAAAATTAAAACGATTGTGTACACATACATCTAATGAATTTGAATTTAAGATAAATTATGATTTTCACAGAAACTTCAATTATTACAACTTTAAAGTTTGTGCATTCACCATAAACACTCAAGTGACCAGCTAACATTCATTTGCCAAGCTGCATTTGAATTTAGCTAATATAATTTTTATGTCATTTGCATATTATCACTTACATTTGTCCAATTTGCATTTTTTGTTATAACCACAGTGCTTCATCCCAATTTGTAAAAATGGATCAGTGGTCCACTGAAGCATGAAAGCAGTTAAGAAAAAGTTATCTAGGAGCACCTGGGTGGCTCAGTCAGTTAAGTGTCCGACTCTTGATCTTGGCTCAGGTCATGATCTCACAGTTCATGAGTTCGAGCCCCACATCAGGCTCTGCACTGGTGGTGCGGAGCCGACTTGGGATTCTCTCCATCTCCCTCTCTCTCTGCCCCTTCCCTGCTCTCTCTCTCTCTCTCTCTCTCTCTCGGTAAAAATAAATAAATACACTTTTAAAAAGTTGTCTAAATACTGCAGTGCAGAATAACTTCATAAATGCAAAAAGTGCACAGGACATCAGTACGAACACAGAGCTGACTCTGTATTGCTGGAGCAGGAGAATCTGTGTAGTGGGCAGACAAAAAAGAATCACAGTCATCATATGAAAATTAGAGTTTGGGGCGCCTGGGTGGCGCAGTCGGTTAAGCGTCCGACTTCAGCCAGGTCACGATCTCGCGGTCCGTGAGTTCGAGCCCCGCGTCGGGCTCTGGGCCGATGGCTCGGAGCCTGGAGCCTGTTTCCGATTCTGTGTCTCCCTCTCTCTGGCCCTCCCCCGTTCATGCTCTGTCTCTCTCTGTCCCAAAAATAAAAATAAAAAACGTTGAAAAAAAAATTTAAAAAAAAAAAAAAAAAAAAAAAAAAAAAGAAAATTAGAGTTTGTCTCTAGATCCCTTTTGCCTGTTATGAAACTGTCAAATAGTGACTGGAAGCCACCAAAGCCTTGAATACTTTTCATAAACAAAGCACAATGACCTCTCTGGGAAACCAACTGAGATTTTCCAGAATAAGCTAAAAATTATGCTTTCCAGGATGCTAAAGGTTCAAGTTGTACTACTGCCAAGACATTTGTAAATCCACTCACAAACCCAATGGAAATGTTATGCTGCGAAGGAAAATGGAATGGCCTGTTGGCAAAATGCTCTGATCAAATGATGGTGCCGTACAGCCCCTAATATCAATGGCATTCTGTATAAACAAGCACTTACTATGGTGTTGATGTGAGCAGAGATTTCACCTTACAGCTACAGCACGCGTGCTCTCAGCATATGTAATGAGCATAGATGACTGGGAAGTGCGCCGTTTTTTGTTGTTCTTTCTGAACAGCCATGTTACAAAAGCAATTTTTCATTGAGGGCAGAATTACTGTGGGAGCCAGTGCTGGGGTAGCACCAGCTCTGCCAGGGGCAACGCAGGGCTTTGCTAGGTGAGTCAGACTGGTGACAGGGGACAGAAAAATAGTTGAAACTGCCTCAAGACATAGAGCGTTTATATGGCTCACAGCCTAATTCAGGCAATCCCATCCATCACAAGTTGCTTTGCCTCCAGCCTTGCTCTCTGCCTACTGCTCTGTTAGTATCATCTTCAGGGTCCACGGTGTCTCCCAGCTGCTCCCGCTGCACGTGATCCCGGGTTGAAGTGCAGCTTGACACTCTTCCAAGAGCCCCAACTAACATCTGCTTGAATCTCATTGGCTAAGTCTAACCGGATCACAAGCCCATTCATGGATCAGTGTCTTTGGCCAAAGGGGTGAACTGCTTTGACTGGTTGCACTTGAGTCACCATCCATTCCTGAAAATAGGGATGAATTCAACTGTCACCAGAGCACGGAGCCCACGATGCCAGAAAGGCTGGTCTTTCAAAAGAAAATCAGGGAATTATACCAAGCTAAGGTTGAAAGAAGGATGGGGGGGGAGTGATAATAGATGTTAACCGTAGCATGTGAATAACATGACATTTTTTCATGCTCCTTATTCACTCAGGACAGCCGAATGTCAGCAGTATGCTTCTTGATTCAGGATGGAAGTAATGTAACTAAACTGTCCCCACCCAGGACATGTGTTTTCAGTATGTGGGGAAACATAATAGACAGCATGTACAAGATGGCTTTTCCATACCGGAGCACATTAAATTTCAAGAAAAAGATGCCGATGTAAGCATAACACTCATAAAACCATGGGAGACCATTTCTGCATATTCCAGTGCTTGCTGCTTTCCAAGGTGCACTTCAGTGATGCATTTAATACACTGGGTAGTCTGAGGTTATCACTTGAGATCCAACATACTGTGATTTCTAAAGTTTAGCATAAAATATTGAACTTTTTTGGGGCGCCTGGGTGGCTCAGTCGGTTAAGCGGCCGACTTCGGCTCAGGTCATGATCTCGCGGTCCGTGAGTTCGAGCCCCACATCGGGCTCTGTGCTGACAGCTCAGAGCCTGGAGCCTGTTTCAGATTCTGTGTCTCCCTCTCTCTGACCCTCCCCCGTTCATGCTCTGTCTCTCTCTGTCTCAAAAATAAATAAACGTTAAAAATAAAAATAAAAAAAATATTGAACTTTTAAAAATCAGCCTCAATCATCAAGACTTTCACCCTCTCTCAACCTTTCATAAGTTTCTTCATTTGATGGAAAAAGAAATCACTGCTGTATCTGGGGGTATATTTTAGAATCAATGCACTTCTTGGCAAAGAAGGCAGATTGACCTCATACATGTATCTTGGGTCCCTCTTGAAACCCCACTAGAAAGGCTGAAAAGATATTTTATTTTATTTTAAATGTAATATAACATTTTATTTCTTTATTTATTTTTAATTTACATCCAAGTTAGTTAGCATATAGTGCAACAATGATTTCAGGAGTAGATTCCTTAGTGCCCCTTACCCGTTTAGTCCATCCCCCCTCCCACACTCCCTCCAGCAACCCTCTGTTTGTTCTCCATATGTAAGAGTCTCTTATGTTTTGTCCCCCTCCCTGTTTTTACATTATTTTTGCTCCCCTTCCCTTGTGTTCATCTGTTCTGTGTCTTAAAGTTCTCATATGAGTGAAGTCATATGATATTTGTCTTTCTCTGACTGACTAATTTTGCTTAGCATAATACCCTCCAGTTCTATCCACGTAGTTGCAAATGGCAAGATTTCATTCTTTTTGATTGCCAAGTAATACTCCATTGTATATATATATACCACATCTTCTTTAACCATTCATCCATCGATGGGCATTTGGACTCTTTCCATACTTTGGCTATTGTTGATAGTGCTGCTATAAACATCGGGATGCATGTGCCCCTTCGAAACGGCACCCCTGTATCCCTTGGATAAATACCTCGTAGTGCAATTGCTGGGTCATACAGTAGTTCTATTTTTAATTTTTTGAGGAACCTCCGTGCTGTGTTCCAGAGCGACTGCACCAGCTTGCATTCCCACCAGCAGCGCAAAAGAGATCCTCTTTCTTCGCATCCTCGCCAATATCTGTTGTTGCCTGAATTGTTCATGTTAGCCATTCTGACAGGTATGAGGTGGTATCTCATTGTGCTTTTGATTTGTATTTCCCTGATGATGAGTGATGTTGAGCCTTTTTTCATGTGTCGGTTGGCCATCTGGATGTCTTCTTTGGAGAAATGTCTATTCGTGTCTTTTGCCCATTTCTTCACTGCATTATTTGTTTTTTTGGGTGTTGAGTTTGATAAGTTCTTTATAGATTTTGGATACTAACCCTTTATCTGAGATGTCATTTGCAAATATCTTCTCCCATTCCGTCAGTTGCCTTTTAGTTTTGCTGATGGTTTCCTTCGTTGTGCAGAAGCTTTTTATTTTGATGAGGTCCCAGTAGTTCATTTTTGCTCTTGTTTCCCTTGCCTCTGGAGATGTGTTGAGTAAGAAGTTGCTGCAGCCGAGGTCAAAGAAGTTTTTGCCTGCTTTCTCCTCGAGGATTTTGATGGCTTCCTGTCTTACCTTTAGGTCTTTCATCCATTTTGAGTTTATTTTTGTGTATGGTGTAAGAAAGTGGTCCAGGTTCATTTTTCTGCATGTTGCTGTCCAGTTTTCCAAGCACCACTTGCTAAAGTGACTGTCTTTATTACATTGGATATTCTTTCCTGCTTTGTCAAAGATTAGTTGCCATATGTTTGTGGGTCCATTTCTGGGTTCTCTATTCTGTTCCATTGATCTGAGTGTTCTCGGGCCAGTACCATACTGTCTTGATGATTACAGCTTTGTAATACAGCTTGAAGTCCAGGATTGTGATGCTTCCTGCTTTGGTTTTCTTTTTCAAGATTGCTTTGTCTATTCGGGGTCTTTTCTTGTTCCATACAAATTTTAGGATTGTTTATTCTGGCTCTGTGAAGAATGCTGGCGTTATTTTGATAGGGATTGCATTGAATATGTAGATTGCTTTGGGTAATATTGACATTTTAACAATATTTGTTCTTCCTACTCAGGAGCATGGAATATTTTTCCATTTTTTTGTGTCTTCTTTAATTTCTTTCATAAGCTTTCTATAGTTTTCAGTGTATAGATTTTTCCCCTCTTTGGTTAGATTTATTCCTAGGTATTTTATGGTTTTGGGTGTGTAAATGGGATTGATTCCTTGATTTCTCTTTCTGTCGCTTCATTGTTAGGGTATAGGAATGCAACCGATTTCTCTGCATTGATTTTATATCCTGCAACTTTGCTGAATTCATGAATCAGTTCCAGCAGTTTTTCGGTGGAATGTTTTGGGTTTTCCATATAGAGTATCTTGTCATCTGTGAAGAGTGAAAGTTTGACCTTCTCCTGGCCGATCTGGATGCCTTTTATTTCTTTGTGTTGTCTGATTGTGAAAGGAAATTTTTTAAGGCACAAACTTGCAAGGAAACCAAAAGCCCTAGAGAAGAGACAACAGAAAAGATCTGACAACAAACTTTTTAAAAATTTATGTGGGGAGGCGCCTGGGTGGCTCAGTCAGTTGGGCATCTGACTTCGGCTCAGGTCATGATCTCGCAGTTTTTGAGTTCAAGCCCCGTGTTGGGCTCTGTGCTGACAGCTCAGAGCCTGGAGCCTGCTTTGGATTCTGTGTCTCCCTCTCTCTCTGCCCCTCCCCTGCTCACACTCTGTCTCTCTTTCTCTCAAAAATAAATAAACATTAAATTTTTTTTTTTTAATTTATTGTTGGGGCACTGGGTGCCTCACTTGGTTGAGGGTCCAGCTTCAGCTCAGGTCATGATCTCTTGGTTTGTGAGTCTGAGCCCCACATCGGGCTCACTACTGTCAGTGCAGAGCCTGCTTCAAATCCTCTGTCCTCCTCTCTCTCTGCCCCTCCCCCCAAAAAATAAATAAGTAAACATTTTTTAACAGTTTAGTGTTGGGGCTCTTGGGTGGCTCAGTCGGTTAAGTGTCCGACTTGGGCTCAGGTCATCTCCCCATTTGTGAGTTTGAGCCCTGCATCAGGCTCACTGCTGTCAGTGTAGATCCTGTTTCAAATCCTCTGTCCTTCTCTCTCTCTGCCCCTCCCCTGTGCCCTCTCTCTCTTTCTTTCAGAAATGAATAAGTAAATATATTTAAAGGTTTATTGTTGAAGTGTAGTTGATTTTTTATTTTTATTTTACTTTAATTTAATTTAATTTTTTTACTTTTGAGAGAGAGAGTGGTAGCGGGAAAGAGGGGCAGAGGGGCAGAGGGAAGGAGAGAGAGAGAGACAAAGAGACAGAGAATCTTAAGCAGGCTCTACACTCAGCACAGAGCCTGACTTGGGGCTCAATCCCACAGCCCTGGGATCATGACCTGAGCTGAAATCAAAAGTCAGATGCTCAGCTGACTGAGCCATCCAGGCGCCCCGAAGAATAGTTGATTTTTTTTAAACACCTTTATTACTGAAATGCAGTTAACATGACAACAAAATTCTGAAAGCTGTAAGGTGGATGGCCAAGTGGCATATGACATAATGAAGCAGAAAAGGCTAAGTGCCTGCAAAGTGGGAAACCAGTAACAGGTAAGCAGGTGCATGTCACAGACCCCCCAGGAAAGCTCAGGAACCAGAAGAAGAAGGCCTTCTGAAGGTGGGGTGCAGGGTGGAGCCAACAGCTGAGCGAGCGAAAATTCTTTTAAAGGAACAGCTAGATCCCAGATCTTCCCAAATACAGAATGAATGCGTGTGCATGTGGAATTTAAGAAACAAAATGAATGAGAAAGAGACAGACAGACAGACAGACAGAGAGAAAGGCAAACCAAGAAACAGACTCTTAACTACACATAACAAAGTGATGGTTTCCAGAGGGGAGGTGGGTGGGTGGCGGATGGGGGAAATCGGTGATGGGAATTAAGGGAGTGCACCTGCTGTGATGAGTGCTGGGTAACGTACAGAATTGCCGAATCACTATATTGTACACTTGAAACTAATATTACACTGTTAACTAACTAGAATTAAAATAAAAACTTAAAAAAAGAAAGAATGAATGTGTGTAAAAAATTTACTTAATTTCTAATGAAGAGACCTGTGACATAGCAAAGCTTGTTCAAAGATCATTTGAGAAACTGAATATATACATATATACATATATATGTATAATATATATATAAACATATATATAAACATATATATGTATAATATGCATATTATACATATATATACAGACTCACATATATATACATATATATGTATATACATATTATATACATTATACATATTATATACATTATACATATATAATATACATATTATACATACGTATGTATAATATACATATTATACATATGTATATTATATGTATAATATATGTAATAATGTGTATATATACACTCAAGCAGGAAAAACATGCTGAAATAAGTTTATTTAGCAACAAAACTGCTAATTATCTATAGGACAATGAAACCATAACCTTTGGAGTTGTCATTTCTATTAGGAATCTCTAGTGAACAAAAATCTGTAAGTTTCCATGTAAATTTACAGACTATGAACGCTAATTAATACAAATTAGCATGGCAAACAAAGGCATGTAGTCCCGGAGCAGGTTGGTTGGAGAGGGCTGCTGTATGACATTGAAAATGCAGTCATCTTTTTGCCTGGTTTATATGTTTTGGATCATTTTTCTTGATAAGAGAAATAACTATCTCTGAGAAGCCATAATTTGAATAATTACAAGCATTCTCCATATTATAATAGTAAAATAATTCTCATATATAATTTTAACTTTTTCACTGTCCTAGCTCTTTCCCTAAGAACATCAGTTCTTTTTTTAAATAAAGCTTATTCGTTTATTTTGAGAGAGAGAGAGAGAAAGTAAGATGGGGAGGGGCAGAGAGAGAGGGAGAGAGAGAATCCCAAGCAGGCTCTGTGCTGTCAGTGCAGAGCTCAACGCGGGGCTCGAACTCACGAATCATGAGATCTTGACCTGAGCCAAACACTTAACTGACTGAGCCCCTAGAACACTGTTTCTTAAAAGCAAATGTGTAAAACATAACCTAGGGTGTTTGTTTTTTAAAAAAAAGGCAGATTCAGGCTCACCTGAGATTCTGACCGTATTTTAAGAAAACTTGCCTTAGTACATAAATGTAATAGGTGGGCGGTCACAAGTGCAGATGTGTTTTGCCACTGGACGGGGTCAAGGAACTCAAACAATACAAGCAGAATGCCTGTGAGGCTCACTGGATCCACCAACAATGACGCTCTAGACCTCTTCTCCACGTGTATCTCTAGGTCCTCAAAGTCCCACTACCTCTTTCTCGCTTCCTTTTCTCCTTCCGCAGTCCCTCGGCCTGCCCATCTCCTAAACCAGAGCAATCCTAATCCCATTCTCATAGGGGGTCATCTGTTTCTACCTCTTTTCTCTTTAGAAATCACTCTTTATGGGGACACCTGGGTGGCTCAGACGATTAAGCATCTGGCTTCTGCTCAGGTCATGATCAAGTTTGAGCCCCGTGTGGGGCCTTGCCCTGACACCAAGGAGCCTGCTTCGGATCCTCTGTCCCCCTCTCTCTCTGCCCCTCCCTGGCTTGTGCTCTTGTGAGCTCTCTCTCCATCAAAAATAAATAAACATTAAAAAAAAAGAAATCACTTTTTGTGAATAAACCTTATTCCCAACTCCTTTGAGGTTCTACACTCTGATTTACAAAAACCTTATCTTTCCTCAAAAACCCTGGCTCATGCAAATCAAAAGCATTGGTTTTTACCCTACGTCCAGTACCAGCTCTCCCAAAATACCATCAGAATAAACTGCTGAGCGGGGCGCCTGGGTGGCTCAGTCGGTTAAGCGTCCGACTTCAGCTCAGGTCACGATCTCGCGGTCTGCGAGTTCGAGCCCCGCGTCAGGCTCTGGGCTGATGGCTCAGAGCCTGGAGCCTGCTTCTGATTCTGTGTCTCCCTCTCTCTCTGCCCCTCCCCCGTTCATGCTGTGTCTCTCTCTGTCTCAAAAATAAATAAACGTTAAAAAAAATTTTAAGAATAAACTGCTGAGCAAAACTGAGCTTACTGCTTATTGCAGAAGGGAGATCACCACCTGGACAGTCTTATAGCATCGCTGAAGGGCAAAGGCCAAATAAGGGCATATTTATGAGGTTTTTTTGGCAGGTCTGGTTTAAGGCTGGTCTTTTGATCCAAGGGCTTGATTAGGGTTGAGTATGGATCAGATCAAGGTAATAACCTGATACGGAAGTTTAGCCTTGATGGACACAATGAGGTGCGGGTTTCAATCAAGTTTTAGAGAACAGTGAGGTGTTCGATGCTATCTGTTGAGGTGTTGAGGAGTCTGACATTCCATTAAATCAAAGCTTTCCAAACTACACGATGGTTATTTAACACTTTTATCTTCCGAAGATAAAGAGTTTCCTGGGGTAGTTAAGTCCTGTTGATGAAAACATTGGAATAGTAAAGGCATATTAAGGTAGGTAGTAAACTGTGTGGGAATAGATTGCTTTCATTCTCAACCACAACCTCTGAAATGGGTTTCAGAGACTATTTTGGTGATTAAAAGCTAGACATTGGCTTTCTCTTTCCAGCTGTAAAAAGATCTTCAAAATCTTCAAGACAATGGCTGCCTCTGGTTTAATGTGGTAAGGTTCCGTTTTATAAAGTAACCCTAAAGCACATTAACTCTAACTTTTCTCTTCCTACATAAATACGTTGAAGCCTCTTGAATTTTTAAAAACCAATCTCTCCGGATAACCTGGGGCCTCCCAGGGCATTCATCATTTTCTGTGATTCCCATTGTGTTGGACTTGGGCGTCACACTCAGATCCCTGCTCCTGGCGGACAGGGAGGGAGGCCCCTTGTCACCTCTGTGTCCACAGTTCTGGGAACAGCTCCGGCACACAGGGGATGTGCACTTAGGCTGGGAGAACAGCACTAGTAAACTAGACAAGAAAGAGCAAAAAACAAGCAAGCACAAAAGCCCCAAACAAACAAAAGTAGTGCCGACCTCCAAGGTTTTTGAAATAGAGACCCACGGTCACTGTCGCTACTCTCCCTCCTCTATCCCTTCTGCCTCCCCTCCCCACCGCACTGCTTTTGCTGAAAAGATGGATGACATCGTAACTACTAACTCAGTGGTCATTTCTCATTCCTTATCTTGCTCGCTTCCCCCTAGAATTCCACCTAGAATTGAGAAGAGGTTACCAGAGAGACTGCGGCCGCTTGGAATTTAACACGTTCCCAGTTTCTCCTTCTCCAGCAGTTTCCACGGGTCTATGGTGGTTTGACCGCAAACGCAAACACGGACCTATTGTCAAATCAAGGATGAAGGATACTCTTGTTGGTTCATTGCTAATTCCAAGAAGCCTGTACTAATAGAACCTTGCTTCAAGTTGCATTTGGAGACGTTCTTGTTTTGTCCTTTCCTCCCACTCTTCATTTCTTATACAGCAATACAAAGTGTATATAGACTTTGTCAAAGCTCCCACCGTATAAACCCACATAAAGTGGGTTCATTAAACTTGTCGAGTAAGGGAGAGGTCCATGTTCACAAAGTTTCAGGGGCGACTTAAAAGAAGGAAGTTAGAGAAGCTACATGCATATGAGGCTTTGGAGGCTGGGCTCAGATGGTTCGAAAGCTGGTCTGGGCAAGGAATGAGGTGAGCATGTGTCAAAATCTGTAACCACACGAGTTGCTGGGCCTTGGAACACATGGGTTTGAATGGGCTGATGTTAAGACAGTTTGATCTTAAGCAGTTTTTGTTGCAAGTCTGTGGTTTGCCCTTTTGGAATAGACAGTTATGTTATCCATTATAGGACATGACGCTGTAACCATGTTCCAATATGACCTTGAAAGGACGTGCAGCCATCACTTTGTCCATTTCTAAGTTTTGCTTATTTTTTCCTTGACAAGAGTAAGAGCTATGCACTATCAGTCTGGGAGCAACGCAATAATGTACAGGGATGGCTACCTGTAGATCCAAGCCCACGCCATTGGTGGCACAGTTCTCCGTTGAGAAGGATTTTCAAGCTGAGTCTAGGGTCTTAAAGAAAGAATCCCACGATCTCTTGCAACATTATTTCAGGGGGCTTCCTGTTCTGTAGAAATTAGAAAATTAAAAACTACATTTTCTGGGTTTCCCTGAGACTAGTTTCAGATGTGCTTTGGATTCTGCCAATCATATGTCCTCAAGGCAGCAGGACATGAGGCATCTCTGTGCAAGCATGGATCATGGCCCCAGACCCAAAGCTCCTCTGGCTGTGCCCTTCTGGACCATGGCTGAACTTGTCATCCTTGGACTCCATGAGCCAAACCAAAACCCTGCCATCAAATTCCCTTTGTTACTTAAGTGAATCGTACTTGAACTTCTGCTACTTGTAACCTTTCTCAAAAAGATATCCTGAGTGAGATACCTATTTGTATGTGAACTTTTGTATTCAGTTTTCGGCCCTCACCAAATCTACCCATAAATCCCAGATGAAAAGCACTGCTGTAAAGACCTCGTAATTTGTCATTTTACTCTGAGTGTGTCTACACAATACTGAAAATCTAGTAGAAAGCTTATAAAGTCCCTACCCATACACCTACAGTCAAGTGATCATGAATAATACCTTTGAAAGTTTCTGAAAAATATGAAGCCTTTTTCTCCTCCCTTGCTTTACCATACTACCTAAAATCCAATCTTTTTTCAATTAATTAACTTATGTGTTTATTCATTTTCATCCAAGTTAGTTAGCATATAGTGCAATAATGATTTTGGAGTAGATTCCTTAATGCCCCTTACCCATTTAGCCCATCCCTCCCCACAACCCCTCCAGCTACCCTCTGTTTGTTCTCTGTATTTAAGAGTCTCTTATGTTTTGTCACCCTCCCTGTTTTTATATTATGTTTGCTTCCCTTCCCTTATGTTCATCTGTTTTGTACCTTAAATTCCCCATATGAGTGAAATCATATGATATTTGTCTTCCTCGGACTAATTTTGCTTAGCATAATACCCTCCAGTTCCATCCACGTAGTTGCAAATGGCAAGATTTCATTCTGATTGCTGAGTAATACTCCATTATATATATATATATATCATATATATATATCATATATATATGATATATATATATATGATATATATATATCATGTGTATATGTATATGATATATATATATGATATCATATATATGATATATGATATTATATATATATATCACATCTTCTTTATCCATTCATCCATCAATGAACACCTTAAATCCACTCTTAAAAATGTATTTCTCGGTGTTAAACTATGACATGCTACTTATTGGTTTTTTTCCTCAACAGATAGGTACTATATCCCTACTGTAGTGGGCCCTACAGTATATGAAGAAGACAGAAAAGATTCCTGTCCCTAAGGAGGCATAAGTCAAGTAGGGGAGAAAGACAAGTAAGTAGGAGGGTCTCTGATGTGCCTCCTACTTGTTATTTATTAATAACAAATTAATGAAAGATTGTTATTTATTAATACTAAATAAGAAATTTATTTACAAAATGTTCAGTTTGGCATTGTTTTCTAAAGCTAAACGTATACCATCCTGTGACCCAAGAATCCCACTGCTGGATAGAGCCCAGAAAAGCGGCACATAAGACTACCAAAAGACTTATATAAGAATGTTTAAAGCAGCTTTATTCATAATAACCAAAAACTGGAAACAGCCAAAAACCCAGCAACTGGATGGTGGATAAATGAAGTGTAGTCTATTCATACAAATAGAAAAACTACACGGCAACAACAACAAAAACAAATGGGGCAAGTTCCTGTTACACTCACCTACATGGATGAATCTTGCAGGCCTAATGGTACGTGAAAAAGCCAGACACTAAAAAATACATACCATATGATTCTGTTTAAATGAAAGTCAAGAATGTATAACACTAACTGGTGGTGACAGAACTCAGTAGAGTGGTGCCTCTGGTTTGGGGAATGGTGTTGAGTGGGAAGAGGGCATGAGGGAACCTTCTAGGTCACTACAAATATTCTATATATTGATCTGAGTGATGTCTACATATGGATTTACATACGTCAACATTCATTGATCCCTATACATAAAATTAGTGCATGTTATGCCCTTCATTGTGGTTTTGGTTACCTATTGCCACGTAATAAACCACCCCAACACTTCGTGGCTTCCAACGAAGTGGAACAACCTTTTTGACAACCTTTTATTACCACCCACAATGCTGTGGTTTGATCAGGAGGCTTCTCTTCAGGGGACTTCAGTCAGATAGTGGCTGAGGCTGGAGTCATCTGGAGGCTCCCCTGGGATCTGGGATACTGGGGTGACTGGACCTCCACGTAGTCTCAGGATTTCTCCTCTTCACATGGCCTCTCCACAGGGTCTCTTCAGTAGGGTAGCCACATACAGCCGCCATGGAGTATGCCACTCAGACCTCCCTTCAAGAGAGAACCTCTGTGAGGAGTAGTTAGCTAACAGCTTCTAGGGGTTATATATTCAATATCCACCACAACCTTCACATGGAGGCCTTGCACTCCCTGGGCCTTTCCTAGCCAACGATTGAGTGCATTGGGGTACTGCAGCTGGGCCCTTTCTGCCCACTGCAGAACATGTCTAATGCGTGATCTTTTCTCTGGGGCTCCCCATCAGGCTAGGCAAGGATTTCTCAGAGCTGCCCCACTTTCCACCTGATCTTCCTGTTTCCCTTGCTCCTTTCCCAACTGTCAGACCTGAAGCACAATCTGAAAGCTTTCTCGGCCAACCCCTGCTCTCTGTCCCTTTTCTCCTTCACTAGCATTTCCCTAATTGCTTCTTGGAGGGTCTGAACTGAGAGGGCTCCCAAAAACAAATATTCCAAGAGAAAGGAAGGAGAATCTGCCAGTGTTCCTAAAGCCAGGCCTAGAAATGGCCCAGGGCCACTTCTGCTATATTCTATTAGGGTTTTTGTTTTTTTTTTAAGTTTATGTATTGAGAGAAAGAGAGAGAGACAGAGGCTCCATGGTGTCAGACACAGGGCTCAAACCCACAAACCATGAGATCATGACCTGAGCTGAAATCAGGAGTCAGATGCTTAACTGACTGAGCCACCCAGGCGCCCGTACCTTCCTATTGTTGAACTCAAGTCACAGACCAGTCAGATTCATTGTGGAAGGGGAATACCAGGGCTTGACTATTCGGATCATTTATGAAGACTGGCTACCACAACCGTGTATGTGTTATACCTCAATTTAAAAAAGCTTTTTAAAAAGTTTGTCATTTGGAGAGGCTTTGAGCTCTGGAGCTGGAGGCCGATTGTATACCAGGGAGACAGAGCATGAGGGAGAGAGACCTCTCAAGGACAGTGCCGCTGCCCATGTTTTGCTTCATATGTAGGCTTAACTGTGACCTAGATGTAATCCATTAACAGGGGCCATTCATCTGTCACCTCAGCCTTGTATACCTCCCGGTGGTGGAGGCAAGACCCACTAAGCACTGGCTGATTTGGGCTGACTTCGCCTGGGAGCTCTTGTCACGAAATTTTTCAGTTTAATCATTATTTGAGTTTAATATAGACAGTAATCTGATCTAAGTAAGTCATTACATTGCATCACATCTGGCAGTAGAAAAGCCAAACACGCTATTGTGCCTCCTTTAAAAACAGAGAGAGAAGAAGACTCAAAAAAGACAACAATTTTTTTTCTTTCTTTTATTTGTATATATTGTATCTTACCAACAAATGCTTGTAGTCAAAGGACCAAGGAAAAGCTAGGGAAGGAAATTAAAGTTGAGGAAAGAAGGGCAGGTTTTACTGAAAACACCAAAGTGAGATTGAAGTTAAAACCCAGGGTCATCAGGTTCAGATAAATAATCCATAGAGAGGAACCAATTTAGAGCTCCGGTTGGGTTGGTAAAGTACCAGCCTGAAAGAGAAACTTTTGCACTGTAGGTTGTCTGGACAGACATTTTCTTGGACGATGGTGGAGTAGGAAGGGCTTTCACTATTGACTGATTGATTGATCGATGTTTTAAGTAATCTCAACACCCAGGGTGGGGCTTGAGCTCACAACCCCGAAATCAAGAGTCTCACACTCCTCCAACTGAGCCAGCCAGGCCACCCAGCTTTTATTTTTTTAAATTAAAGTACATACAATTGACACTAACATGCATAGATCTTGGGGCGCCTGGGTGGCGCAGTCGGTTAAGCGTCCGACTTCAGCCAGGTCACGATCTCGCGGTCCGTGGGTTCGAGCCCCGCGTCAGGCTCTGGGCTGATGGCTCGGAGCCTGGAGCCTGTTTCCGATTCTGTGTCTCCCTCTCTCTCTGCCCCTCCCCCGTTCATGCTCTGTCTCTCTCTGTCCCAAAAATAAATTAAAAACGTTGAAAAAAAAATTAAAAAAAAAAAAAATAACATGCATAGATCTTAAGTATACAGTTCAGTGGGTTCTCACAATTATATACCGGTGTGACCACCACCCTAATAAAGACATAAAATATATCCTTCATCGCAGAACGTTTTCTTGTGCCTCTTTCCAACTGATCCCCAATCCCCTGCAAACACTTTCTGATTTTTAGTACTGTAGGTTAGTTTTGCTTGTTCTAGAATTTCATTTACGTGGAATCCAACAGAATGACTTCTTTCATTCAACATAATGTTTTTGAGATTCATCTATATTACTGTATGTGTCCTATTTATTTCCTTTTTATTACTCAGTAGCATTCCATTGCATAAGTATACCATTATGTCATAATCCATTTTCCTGCTGATGGATATCTCAGTTTCCAGTTTGGGGCTTCAATGAATAAAGGTGCTACAAACAACTTTAAAAAATTTGTTTTAATGTTTATTTATTTTTGAAAGAGAGACAGAGACAGAGTATGGACTGGGGAGGGTCAGAGAGAGGGAGACACAGCATCGGAAACAGGCTCCAGGCTCCGAGCTGTCAGCACAGAGCCCGGTGCAGGGCCTGAACCCACAAACCATGAGATCATGACCTGAGCTCAAGTCAGATGCTTTAGCCACCCAGGTGCCCCCCAAAACAACTTTTTGTACATTTGGTGGGGGGGAGGGCAAATGTTTTCATGACTCATGAGAAAATACCTAAGAGTGCGATTCTTGGATCCTAGAGTAAATACGTGTTTAACCTTATAAGAAACTGACAAAAAGTTCTCCAAAGTTGTACCATTTTATAGTCCTAACAGCAGTTCGAGAAGATTCCAATTGTTCCACATCCTTGCCAATAGTTGGTGTTATCAGTCTTTTTTATTTTAGTCAGCGTAGTGATATCTCAATTAGGTTTTAATTCCATTTCTGTAATGAATACTGATGTTGAGCACCCATTTGTGTGCTTATGGGACATCCTTATATCTTCTTTGGTGAAGTGTCTGTTTTTAATGCTTTCTGTCTGCCTTTTTTTTTTTTTTTTTTACTGTCTGCT
The DNA here is from genome assembly GCF_028018385.1 of Neofelis nebulosa. Classification (NCBI taxonomy): domain Eukaryota; kingdom Metazoa; phylum Chordata; class Mammalia; order Carnivora; family Felidae; genus Neofelis; species Neofelis nebulosa. The sequence continues at coordinate 13,436,713 of NC_080800.1, read as the reverse complement.
TTATCCCCTTTAAAGAAGCAGTTATCCAAGTTTGCTGTCTGAAAGAGCCCTGTGATGAAACAGATCAATTCAAGAAGTACATTTAGCCACTATAGCTTTTTATACTGGTCCAGTTTCACTGTTAAAAAGCGAATACCTTTGCTCAAATAAATTGGTGTGACCTCTCCAAAGTAAAACGCTGACTCTAGTATTTTATTTCCAACTCTGAGGTGTATGTGTGTACTCTAAATAAACAGTTTCACCACAAGCAAGAGAACTGGAGGCTACGGTCTATTATAAATAAATTATGTTTTAAAAAACCAATCTATTTGTTTTAAATGAACTCTGGCCTTGGGGAACATTGCAAATCTTAAGCGTTTCTATTCCCACAAAATGAAGCTGAGGCAACAAGCATCTGTGTATAATCAATTGGTCTTAAAAGGCTTTAGAATGGTTGGCAGGAAGTAAAATGTAGGGTCTCATTAAAGGATGAAGAAGAAAACTTCCTTTTCACCCACAAGAAAGTGTTTCAATAAAGAATCAGAATCTTACAGAAAGGAAGCCTTGGATTTCTGAGGCAGGTTTATTCCAGTGCATTTAACTTTAATGTTGGCTATCACGAGTAACACCAGATGTGTTTTTCTGCTGAAGGATGAATCAGCTTGAATGCTTGATTAGTCCATCTTTGTGGGTGAAGACTTATGTTTTTTAAGTTTATCTATTTTGAAAGAGACAGTGCATGAGCCAGCAGGGGAAGGGCAGAAAAAGAATCCCAAGCAGGCTCTGCACCGTCAGCACAGAGTCTGATGCGGGGCTCGATCTCACGAACCGTGAGATATGACCTGAGCCGAAACCAAGAGTCGGACACTTAACCGACTGAGCCACCCAGGCTCCCCAGTAGGTGAAGACTTATTAATTGGTACTTTTATGTGCTGTAAGGAACTGACATTGCTGAATATAATCATAAATGTGATGGTAGACTGTGGTACATCAGTATCGGTCATATCTCATTCCGCTTAGAGTTGATGAACAAAGCTCTTTTTTTTTTCCTGTATACCTATTGCATGATGCTTATATGACAACATTTGAAAGTGCTTTGATTTTTGTCTACTAGTCTTATATTCGATCTTGTCATTTTCTGTGCTTATGAGTACTGATACCAACTTGTTCCTGGCTTGCTTTATCTCGAGTAGCTTAGTCATATTATACTGAGTCACCTAGACCAATGCTTCTCAAACCTTAACGTATACGGGAATCTCCTAGTGATCTTGTTCAAGCGCCGATTCTGATTCCGTAGGTCTGGGGTGGAGCCCAAGAGTCTGCATTTCTAATGAGCTCCTTTTCTGCTCGCCCAACTGATCTCACTTTAGTAGCAAGGGGCCACAAAATAATCACAACCTTGTCACTGTTCTGACTCACCTTCAAATGTAATTTACCATTACAAAGTTTTAGCTACACAAACATCATATGATGGCACATGATGTACTTTGCCTACCGAATTGCTGTCATCTCTCATTCCCCCAACCTCAGACACGTTCTGTTTGTTAATCAACTCCCGTTTTATTTGGGACAGTGAAACAACCTTGGTTATTCTACTCCCTTTGCTAAATATCCACTTTCTCAGGGTCCCTTGCGGCTAAAAGTGCCCACGTGACCCAACACTGACCAATGGGATGGAAGGGAAAAGTCTTCTAGAGGCTCCTGGGAAAGATTTTATTTTCCTGCTGAAAGCGACTGTGACACGAGGAAAGTCAGCTTCATCTCCTGATCTTGAAAGTAGGGAAACGCTTTTCCCCCCTCTCTAAATCAAATTGAAGTTCAACAGCCAAGCATTTTGCTGACACGGGCTATGTTCGTTTCCTAGGGCTGCAGATAACAAATTATCACAAAGTTGGTAGCTTCAAACAATAGGATTTATTCTCTCACAGCCTGGAGGCCAGAAGTCCAAACTCAATGCGTTGCCAAGGTTGGTTTCTCTCTCCTAGCTTCTGGAGGCTACAGACAATCCTTGGCTTGAAGATGCATCACTCCACTCTCTGCCTCCAGCCTCCTATGGCCTTCTGCTGTGTGTGTCTCTCAGTACGTCTTCTCCTTTTCTGTCTTTTGTGAGGATACCTGTCAATGGATTTAGACCCCACCGCAATCCACAATCATCTCATCTTGAGATCCTCACCTCAACCACATCTGCAAAGGCCCTTATTCCAAATAATGTCACCTTCTGAAGTTCTAAGTAGACATATCTTTTGAGGGGACTCTATTCAACCCACTATACAGGCCTAATCTGCCTTTTGGAGGGAGACCCTCCTTTAGCTTAGGCTTCAACCCTGGGGCTTGGGAAATCCATAGTCATAATCCAAGCTTTTATGTCCCTACCAAAGCAGGGGATTCCTCTAGTGGATCCATTCATTCCTCGCCAAGCTCAGATCTGGGGGTCCTTACAGTGACTCCTAAGGCACACCATGGTCCATCCTCGAGCACCCCTGTGGCCTCCCTGTCAGAGGAGGAAAACATCCCCACCACTGCCACCCTCACTCCTTGGTCTTCACAGCAGATCGGGCTAGGTAATTTGTGGGGCCCAGTGCAAAATGAAAATATAGGGACCCTTGTTCAAAAACCATGAAGAATTTCAAAAGAGTAACAGCAGGGCATTAAACCAAGCGCAGGGCCCTGTGTGACCACGTGGGTCACTCACACATAAAGCCAGCCCTGTTTCCTGGTCTCCAAGAAGCCAACTATACCTTTGGGTTTGGCCAAATCCATCAAAATTCTCCCTTCTATTCTCTGTCCCTCTGGGAAGATGAATGGAGCATAAAAGCTCTCACCTCCTTTTTGGGGCCTAGAGACTAGAGCTCAGAAAGCAAGTCCCAGCTGAATATAATAGACATAAGCAGAAGTGTTCTTCGTGGTCATCTTTCTGATGAGCCCACAGCATAACAAGAAGATAAGGTAGAATTCAGTACGCAAATTAATTTCTCAATAACTGCTCTGTTACGAAAGTGGCTAAAAAAAATAGCTATCTTTACATGTTCTGAAACTCCTGGAAAACATTAGGGCGGGTCTAGAAGTGAAAGCCAAAGAAACAATATAACCAAACGGAACAAAAAACAACCACCTACCCAAATATCACACCACCTGACCTTCTTAGTCCAATTACATGATTTTTTTTTTTACAAGTTCTTAAATATTCTATGGAATAGGGAAGTTACTAACCAAATACTTCTGGTTTGTTTTAAAAACTGTCACCAAAGAAAATGTTAGCCTTGCAAAGCCAACCACCAGCTGAAATGTAAAATGAAATAAAAACTCAGCCATTTAGGGTATTAAAAATAAAAACTATGACTGTTTCCTGGGTTCTCCATTTTCATTTCTTTCAGGAACACAAGTATGAAAAACATTGTGACTGTTAAAAATTTTTGAGATGATTGATTTTCTGGATTTAAGTGTTGTTATAACTTTTAATGGGTACCTACTTCAAAGGAAATCGACAAAATTTTCATTTTTCCACCTGAGTAACTATTTCTACATTGATTATGTCATGTCAAGCTGAGTTTTGTTTCTGTGAGGGCCCCAGAGCTATAATTTCTGTTTTTAGAGTAAGTGATAGCTGATTTTTCCCCACATAGTTTGCTATGAAGTTTTAAGAATTTCAAGTTTGTTGTTTTACAAAGTAAATAAAATAAAATATACACAATTTGAAAACACGTTTGAATTAGTGTCTTAATATGCACAATCCTGCAATTGTAAAATTCAATGCAATAAAAGTAAGTTTTTATCCCATGAAAAATGCAAATGTAAATATTGATATGAAAAATAACTAATTCTATTTGTGATTACATTATCACTTGAGAAATATGTGTCAGTAGTAAATAAATATATACATATATGAAAAATGCTTGATTTTACTAGTTTTATTTATTTTTTTAATTTTTAATGTTTATTTATTTTGAGAGAGAGAGAGAGACAGAGCCCAAGTGGGGGAGGAGAAGAGAGAGAAGGAGACACAGAATCTGAAGCAGGATTGAGGCTCTGAGCTGTCAGCACAGAGCCCGACGAGGGACTTGAACTCACAAACCGCAATATCATGACCTGAGCTGAAGTCAGATGCTTAGCCGACTGAGCCACCCAGGTGCTCCTACTAGTGATTTTATTTTTAAGTTTATGTATTTATTTGAGAGAGTGGGGGAAGGGTACAGAGAGGGGGAGAGAGGGAGAATCTCAAGCAGGCTCCACACTATCAGCTTATCAGCACAGAGCCTGACAGGGGGCTCGAACCCACAAACTGTGAGATCATGACCGGAGCCAAAACCAAAAGTGGGATGCTTAACTGACTGAGCCACCCAGGCACCCCATTTTACTAATGATTTGATTTGATTTGATTTGATTTTAAAAGAGACGGCGCAAGTGAGTGAGAGGCAGAGAGAAAGGGAGAGGGAGAATCCCACGAGGGGCAGGGAGGGGGGAGGAGAGAAAGAGAGAGAGAGAAGCAGGATTCACCCAGAGAGGGACTCATGTTTACCTGAAGCAGGACTTGAGCTCACCTGAAGCGGGGCTCAAACTCACAAACTGTGAGATCATGACCTGAGCCAAAGTCAGATGCTTAACCGACTGAGCCACCCAGGCTCCCTAGTGATTTTTAAATGTACATTTTTTTCTCCTTTTTTTACCCTTTACTGACCTCTCCCTATTTCCTCCACCCCCTACACCCTGGCAACCACTTTTCTACTCTGTTTCTATGAATTTTTATTTTTTTAAATTTCACACAATACCATGTGGTGTCACTTTCTCTGGCTTATATCACTGAGCATAATGCCCTCAAGGTATATCTTGCTGTCATAAGTGGGCAGCCTTTCCTTCTTTCTTATGGCTGAATAATATTTAATTGTGTGTATACACACCACATCTTCTTTATCCATTCATCCACTACTGGACGCTTAGGTTGTTTCCATATCTTGGCTGTTGTGAATAATGCTGCAGTGAACATAGGAGTGCAGATATCTCCTCAATATCTTGTTTAAACAAGCATTTCCTTTGGATTTGTACTCAGAAGTGGGATTGCCAATCATACGGTAGTTCTGCTTTTAACTTTAGAAGAAACTTTCATTCTGTTTTTCGTTGTGGTTGCACCAATTTACATTCCCACCAGTCCATAAGAGTTCCCTTTTCTCCACACTCTCCCCAACACTTGTATTGTATTTAAAATTTTTTTAATTTTAAATGGTTTTCTTTATTTTTTGAGAGAGAGAAAGAGAGAGTAAGCGGGGGAGGGGCAGAGAGAGGGGGACAGAGGATCCAAAGCACGCTCTGCAATGACAGGCAGACAGCAGCGAGCCCTATGTGGGACTCCAACTTACGAACCGTGAGATCATGACCTGAGCCAAAGTCGGCCACTCAACCAACTAAGCCACCCAGGCGCCCCTGTATTCTATTCTTAAATGAACACTTTTAAACATTTAAATATTTTACATTTAATTTTTTAATGTTATTTGAGAGAGAGCATGCGCATGCACATGTGTGTGCACACAAGCGGGGCTGGGGGGGTGGGTGGGGCAGAGGAAGAGAGAGAGTCCTGATGCAGGGCTCAGTCCCACAACCCTGGGATCATGACCTGAGCCAAAATCAAGAGTTGGATGCTCAAACGACTGAGCCACCCAGGTGCCCAGAAAAATTTTATATTTAAATATCGTATTAATATATTCAAATGTTATATCTATATTTTTTCTTTTTTTTTTTAAAGTAATTTCTATGCTCAACGGGGGGCTCGAGCTCATGACCCTGAGATCAAGAGTTGCATGCTATACCAACTAAGCCAGCCAGGTGCCCCTATATCTATATGTTTTAAAAAAAAATTTTTAAGTTTATATTTTATTTATTTATTTATTTTAATGTTTATTTTTGAGAGAGAGAGAGAGATAAAGGGCAAGCAGGGGAGGGGCAGAGAGAAAGGGAGACAGAATGTGAAGCGGGCTCTATGCTGAGCATAGAGCTGGACGTGGGACTTGAACCCATGAACTGTGAGATCATGACCTGACCCGAAACCAAGAGTCAGACACTTAACTGAGCCACCCAGGTGCCCCGCCATATCTATATATTTAAAAAATATTTATATTATATAGGGGCGCCTGGGTGGCGCAGTCGGTTAAGCGTCCGACTTCAGCCAGGTCACGATCTCGCGGTCCGTGAGTTCGAGCCCCGCGTCGGGCTCTGGGCTGACGGCTCGGAGCCTGGAGCCTGTTTCCGATTCTGTGTCTCCCTCTCTCTCTGCCCCTCTCCCGCCCGTTCATGCTTTGTCTCTCTCTGTCCCAAAAATAAATAAAAAACATTAAAAAAAAAAAAAAATTAAAAAAAAAAATATTTATATTATATATAAAATATAAATACTTTAAATATTTAAATAAATACTTTAATTCTTTATTTTAGGTTTTATCCTCGGTTTCTTTTTTTAATATAATTTATTGTCAAATTGGCTTCCATACTACACCCAGTGCTCACCCCAACAAGTGCCCTCCTCAATGCCCGTCATCCACTTTCCCCTCTCCCCCACCCCCTATCAACCCTCAGTTTGTTCTCTGTATTTAAGAGTCCCTTATGGTTCGCTTGCCTCCCTCTCTGTTTTTTTTTTTTTAATTTTTTTAATGTTTTTAGTTAGTTTTGAGACACAGAGAGACAGAGCATGAGCATGGGAGGGTCAGAGAGAGAGGGAGACACAGAATCTGAAGCAGGCTCTAGGCTCTGAGCTCTCAGCACAGAGCCTGATGAAGGGCTCAACCTCACGGACTGTGAGATCACGACCTGAGCTGAAGTCGGACGCTTAACCCACTGAGCCACCCAGGCGCCCCCTCCATCTCTGTTTGTAACTATTTTTCCTCCTCCCCTTCCCCCATGGTCTTCTGTTAAGTTTCTCAAGATTCACATATGACTGAAAACATATGATACCTGTCTTTCCCTGACTTATTTCACTTAGCATAATACCTTCTAGTTCTCTCTCTCTCTCTCTCAAAATAGATAAATAAACTTTAAAAAAGAAAAGAATAGGGGTGCCTGGGTGCCTCGGTCGGTTAAGCATCCGACTTCAGCTCAAGTCATGATCTCACAGTTTGTCGGTTTGAGCCCCTCGTTGGGCTCTGTGCTGACAGCTCAGAGCCCGGAGCCTGTTTCGGATTCTGTGTCTCCCACTCTCTCTGCCCCTCCCCCACTCACGCCCTGTTCTCTGTCTCTCAAAAAAATGAATAAACATTAAAAAATTTTTAATTAAAAAAATACTTTGAAATAAATATTTTAAAATAAGCAATCTCTTGTCTTTTTGATGATAGCCATTCTAACAGATGTGAGGTGATATCTCATTGTGGTTTTAATTTGCATTTCCCCGATGATTAGTGAAATTGAGTACCTTTTTATATATCTGTTGGCCATTTGTATATGTCCTAAACATGTACATTAAAACAATTTATCCGAACATTTGTCAATCAAGAAGAGTCTGTAAAGCAGCCAAAGCACTAATTTGAGGCCTTAGGGATTGTAATCCGAAGGACACAGAGGGTCTCCAAATCACTGAAAGCATGCTCTGAACTGTAAATGCAGAGTACAGGCTTCTAAAGGCAAAACACACAAGGTTACATAACACACATTTTGAAAGAATTATGACGGCAGAGTTTACACTATCTAATACATGATTGGCTATTTAGCTAACAGGTATTATGTTATGTCTATTTCAGTCCAAAGTAGGAGGATGTGTTCCGGGAGTTGCAATTGGTAAAAGTCAAACGTTTATGGTGCTCCGCGAATTGAAACGAGAGGTGCATAGGCCCTACCTCCTCAATATCCTTTTGACCCTGTTTGAAATGACTCTCTTAGCAAAGCTTACTTCATTTTGAATCCTCTTTTATATTTCCCCTCTTTTGATACAGCTCTTTCTGATAGGAAAGCATTGATGATAATTTTTAAAACAATTTTTTAAAGTTTATTTATTTTGAGAGGGCACGTGAGGGGGGGAAGGGCAGAGAAACAGGGAGGGGCGGAGAGAAAGAATCCCAAGCCCCTTGTGACTCGGGGCGGGGAGGGCTCGAACTCAGGAACCATGAGCTCGTGACCTGAGCCAAAATCAAGAGCCAGACGCTTCACCGACTGAACCACCCAGGTACTCCTAATGATAATTTTTATGATCATGCAGTCCCATTTTGTTACCGGAGTGGTTCAGGTCCATCAGGTCTCCCAGCAGAGGGGAGTGTCACAAGTGATGGATATTTGATATGCTCAGCAAGCTTACAAGCTTGCTAGGTGAGACTCTTACCCATATTGGAGCAACAAGGAGGTTTGAGGAAATAAGGTCTAGATGTCAGGTTCGCGTTTCTTTCAGCCAAAAAAGATAGATCTGATGAATGATCTTGAGGCTTTGAGCAACCATCACTTAGACATTTTGAGTAGAAGTATAACAATGGGAAATACATAGCATGAGCAATGTGAAAATAGCAAATAGGGCACAAATTAAAATGATAATCCAGCTAAAGTATCAGAAAACTTAACATTAAACCCTCCTAGGGGTAAAGCTTGAATGTCCCTTTAAGGATTTGGCTAGTTTGAATCACTTTGTGGGTTTTAATTCTACTTGTGAGGTGTTTATCCAAGCGGCAAGAGGTATTAGCTATGGCACAAATTCCTCTTTGGGCTTTAAGTAAATAATCTAAAGCAATCCTGTTGTCGAGGACCACCATAGCTAGGGAATCCGAAGATTTGGGGGAGCCCTGCTGGCTGTGGCAGCGGAGCAAGCTATTCTGTTTACAGTTTTGCTAAGATTTCTCATCATAACGTTTTTTTCGTTAAGTTTTCATTTAAATCCCAGTTAGTTAACATACAGGGTAATATTAGTTTCAGGTGTAGAATTCAGTGATTCATCACTTACATACAACACCCGGTGCTCATCACAACAAGCGCCCTCCTTAATCCCCATCACGTGTTTCCCCATCCCCCCCCCCCACCTCCCCTCCAGCAACCCTGTTTGTTCTCTATAGTTAAGAGTCTGTTTTATGGTTTGCCTCTCTCTTTTCTTTTTCCCCTATGTTCATCTGTCTTGTTTCTTAAATTCCACAAATGAGAGAAATCATATGGTATTTGTCTTTCTCTGACTTATTTCATTTAGTATAATACTCTCTAGCCCTATCCATGTTATTGTAAATGACAAGATTTCATTCTTTTTTATGTCTAACATTCCACTGTATGTATATATACTATATCTTGTTTATTCATTTATCTGTCGATGGACATTTGGGCTCTTTCCATAATTTGGCTATTGTTGATAATGCTGCTATAAACATTGGGGTGCATGTGTCCCTTCGAATCAGTATTTTTGTGTCCTTTGGGAAAATACCTAGGGGTTCAATTGCTGGATTGTAGGGTAGTTCTAGTTTTAACTTTTTGAGGAATCTCCGTACTGTTTTCCAGAGTGGCGACACCAGTTTACATTCGCACTAACAACTTTTTTTTTTAAAGTAAGCTCTAGGCCCAATGTGGGGCTTGAACTCATTGCCCCAAGATCAAGTGTTGCATGCTTTACTCACTGAGCCAGCCAGGCACCCCTCTCATCATAATTTCTAATTCTGCTGGGCCTAATCCAAGCCATGAACCTATGATTCTAAAGTATAGTTAAATTGATCTCCAGAATATCTGACAGGAAGGTCACAGCCTTGGCTGTGGCCACAGCACAGCCATTGTCTTCACACTCAGAAGGGTCCTCATCCAGGTAATCCTCTGTTATTGTTTTAATGTTTATTTATTTTTGAGAGAGAGCAAGCAAGCACGAGCAAGCATGGGAGAGAGAGAGAGGGAGACACAGAGTCTGAAGTAGGCTCCAGTCTCTGAGCAGTCAGCACAGAGCCCAATGTGGGTCTTGAACTTGAACTCGTGAACCATGAGATCATGACCTGAGCCAGTCATTCACCCCAATCCCCTATTATTGATAAGGCTTTCTACTTTCTTAAGTGAGGTTTTGGGGGTAAAATGGCTATAACCATTTTAAGTATAGTAAAAGGGGATGTTAGATGTTCCAGAAAGCATGTGGCAAGGCCTATCCAACTCTCAAGACATTCATAAGCCCAGGACTAGTGATCATATCCACAAATGAAATATATCTCTCTGGTACACAGAAGACTCCAGACCTGTTCTGAGGTTTTATGAATCCATTAATTGGGAGAGATGTGAGAATATATTGAAACCAGGTGTCAGTGAGGGGTAGCGTCCAGGGTTGAGAAGTGAGGTTCATTTGGCAGGCCCCTAGCAGCGTGGGAAGGCCGTGGCCACTCCACATGTCGGGTTTTGCCAGGAAGGTGGGGCAAATGGACTCACTCTTATTACTTTGGTTGCTTCGGGACCAGGAGGGGTGAGGATGAGAGGTAGGGAGGAAGAATGACATTGTAGGAGTATTACAAACAGATTGGGAGTTTTGTGTGGTAGGGTTAGAACATTTGCAGGCCTTATTGTTAAAAACACAGTAAGAATTCTCAATTTGGGGAGTGTTAGGAAAAAGCAGGGGATAGGACATTGGGGATTGTAGATTTGGACTCGCTAAGCTATAGAAGATAGTGCTTTACTATGGCTAAGAGTATAAGTGGGTATATTTGTAAAAGTGGAAATAGGAATGACTAGGGGGTCAATTGTTTTTTGCAAAGTCTCCAATGGAAGAATGATGACAGGTCCAGCGGATAGGTTGCCAGATGAAGATAAGGATTGGGACAGCTGAACAATAATATTATCTTTCCAGGCAGGAGAGGAGATAGGGCAGGGACGAAAGCTGGTAGAATTACAAATTTCATAATGTTGAACATAGGTAAAGGCAGGGAGGGAACAACAATAGGTATAGAGGAACCTTTGAGATTATGGTTACCACCAACAAAGAAACCCTACTGAGTGTAAAACAGCCAAAATTATAAGAATTCCTACCCAGGGAAACAGTGGTCCAACGATCTCAGCAAGTTTAGGAATTACCATCAGATTTTGACAGTTAGGAAAGCATTATTGTACTAGCCTGGTCCTGACCCTCGGGAAGGCGGTCTACTCCGATCTTGTCCGCTTCTTCTTCTGGGATATAGTCAGTTTGAGGTCTCTGGTTGGTTTAGTAGTCAAACTGGATGTTGGAACCTTTTTTAAAGTGACAAACTGGGTGGCTCAGTTGGTTGAGCATCTGGCTCTTGATTTCAGCTCAGGTAATGATCCCAGGGTGGTGGGATCGAGCCCCATGTTGGGCGCTGTGCTGAGCATGGAGTCTGCTTAAGATTGTCTCTCTCCCTCGAGCCAAAGCATAAGAGACTGTTAAAAACTGAGAACAAACTGAGGGTTGATGGGGGGTGGGAGGGAGGGCAGGGTGGGTGATGGGTATTGAGGAGGGCACCTTTTGGGATGAGCACTGGGTGTTGTATGGAAACCAATTTGACAGTAAATTTCATATATTAAAAAATAAATAAATTAATTAATTAATTAAAAAAAAAAAAAAGATTGTCTCTCTCCCTCTCTTTCTACCCCTCCCCTGTGCACATGTGCTCATACTTCGTCTCTCTCTCAAAAATAAATATTTTCAAAATAAGATTCTCTCTCTCCCTCTGCCTCTCTCCCTTGCTCATGCTCTCTCTCTAAAATTAATTAATTAAAAAATGAGAAACATGAGCCCATGAACCTTCTAATTTAGTGGCACAAGGATTGGCTAGCAATACATGGTATGGTCCCTCTCCAGCAAGGCTGGAGGGAGTCTTTGTGGAGGTTTCTCCCAAGTTGAAGGCTGTAATGTTCAATGTTTTTGTCTCCCAGGAGCATACCGTAGACAGACTGTTCGACCAATTTCTCATTTCTTTGAAGGGCTTTACAGTAAAAGTCATCACATCACCTTTAAGTAAGCTGGGTTCATATGCCCCTTGAGGTTTTTTTCTGTTTTGTTTTTTTTAACAATTACTCATTTTTGAGAGACAGAGAGAGACCGAGCACGAGGAAAGGAGGGGCAGAGAGAGAGGGAGACACAGAATCCGAAGCAGGCTCCAGGCTCTGAGCTGTCAGCACAGAGCCCGACGCGGGGCTCGAACTCACAAACCGCAATATCGTGACCTGAGCCGAAGTCAGACGCTCAACCAACTGAGCCACCCAGGTACCCCGAGGTTTGTTTTTTTTTTTTTAAATGTTTATTTATTTTCGTGAGAGAGAGAGTGGGGGAGGGGGAGAGAGAGAGGGAGAGAGAGGATCCAAAGCAGGCTCTGCACTGACAGCAGTGAGCCCAATGCAAGGCTCAAACTCACGAACCATGAGGTCATGACCTGAGCTGAAGTCGGACACTTAACCAACTGAGCTGCCCAGGTGCTCCTTGTTGTTGTTTTTTTTTTTTAATGCAGGCTCTGTGCCTAATGTGGGGCTTGAACTCATGACCTTGAGATCAAGGGTCACATGCTCTACTGACTGAGCCAGCCAGGTGCCCCTAATATGCCCATTGATTTAATCTCATTGGCATTTCAGTATTGGTTTCAAAGGGTGATGGTTTCTGTCTCGTATAGGGAATGGATCTAAGATTCAACAGCACTAAGGAAACAGCTTTTGGCCATGGCAGGTGAAAGATTCCATGAGTTTTACAGATTGGATTTTTGTAATACCACCGGCTCGTTCCACAAGGACAGAGGATTGGGGGTGGTAGGTACAGGGAAATGTTGCAAAATTGAAGAAATGTGGCAAATGGCCTGTAATATTTGTTCTGTGAGATGAGTCCTTTGGTCATTGTGAAGTTCCGAGGGTGTTCCTCAATTTGGAATTACCTTCTCCAACGATATTTACCTATGGCTGAGACTGTACTATGACCAGGAAAGGCTTCTACCCAGTGAGAACACATACAAACCATTACTAAAACCTATTAGTATCTTTGCAATGGTGGTAGCTAGATAAAATCCAACTGCAGCATCTCAGAGGGCCCGAGAAAGGGTAAGGAAAGACTGTCCTTTCATCACAGGGGACCTAAAGCCTGCTTTAGGCTTTACACAGTGACAGTGTGCAATAGTGACATCTGGGGAGAGAGCGAGAGGATTTCGTAAGATGTTAATCTCCTGGAGGATAGGTGCCAAGTATGATGAGAGCTCATTATAATAGAATTGGCAAGAGGGGTTGCTTGTTTTTGTGACATACATTTTAAAATGATGACTGAATTGCTTCTCGGCCTTTTGGCTAAGTGTAAAATGTATCAAGTGTAAAATGATGACCGACACCATTATATCAAGGCACATTCAGAGTTCCAGGAATTTCACACAATTTTTGGAACACTATATACCTATACAGCTGTAATATAAACAAGGTTTACTATTATTTCTTATTTGGCAATGCTTCTCATGCGACTTAACATATCAGATAAGCCTAAGTAGTTTAACATATCCTTTGGAATGTTCCAGAGACCCTCTGGAAAAAAAGAATCCTAAAGCTTCTTCCAGATCAAAAAGATTTTATTTAGAATTTGGTTTGGGGAAGTTCATAAAAACTATCAAAAAGTGTAGACACTGGCTAAATAGGATTACAGAAAATTATGAAATAATAGTTAATTATCCACTTAACCAAGGGGACAAAAGGATTTCAAGAACAGATATAGAGGATCATATAGCTGCAAAAGCCTTAGCTCTTTTTGAATAGAGAGGACTCCATTTTTCTAGGTAATCAAAGACCTGATAAAGCCACAACATAGAATCTTTGTTTCCCTGGAAAATTACATTAAAAGTAAAGAAATTTTATTTACAATTTCTTATTAAGAACCGACCAATAATTGAAGAAAATTTTGTTCTTCTAAGAGAAAAAAAAAAAACAAATTCTAATTTTGTACCAGTGTACTTTTGATATTAAAACTCATTTTTAAATAAATAAATTTTCACCTTAGCCAGCTTGATTACCATAAAATTCTTCTCCCAAGATTCCTTTTCTACAAACCTTCTACAACTTTCTATGTCCCTTTTAGTTTGTCCCTGTTCTCTTTCCCTTTCTGAAACAAACAGCTTTACTTTGGGACAAAATTACTTTCACTTCCCTCAACAAAGCGCATTTCATTTCCTCATACCTTTTTTTTAAATTTTTTAAAGTTTATCTGTTTATTTTGAGAGACAGAGTGCGTGTGAGCAGGGGAGGGGCAGAGAGAGAAGGAGAGAGAGCATCCCAACCAGACTCCACGCTGTCAGAACAGAGCCTGATGCAGGCCTGAACCCACAAACCATGAGATCATGACCTGAGCCAAAACCAAGAGTCTGATGCCTAATCGACTGAACCACCCAGGTGCCCCCTCATACTTTTTTTTAATGAAAAACACACACCCTACTTTCCTTGCCTACTTTCCATTTGGCCAATTTCTTTTATCCTTATTGTTTTTGGTAGTTTTATGTTCACATATACTAATTAGAATTTTTAACCCTTAGAATCCTAAATTCCGAGTGAAAACTAAGAAGGATTTGTGGCTGGGCGACTTTATCAATACATTTTATAATTTCTAGAAATATAGACCCCCCCTTATAGTAATTTTAATTTATTTCTTTGTGGCATAAAACCTGTTTATTAACAGACCTAAATTATTTTTTGTTTCTCTGTGAAAAAATTAAAAAGTCAACAGTAAATAAATTTCTGTTTAGGAATCAATGCCTCAGTATATTATCTTATTTAGGAATGATCTAGATAGCCAAAGAACATTCATTAACTAGTTTAACTTAGCATAAGTGTCTGGGTGTTTGGCTAAACTGACTTAGCAGGGTTCTTGCTAAAACTGGATTTTACAAGGAAGTGCCCAGATGGGCCTAAGAGAAGGTTCAGGAGCCCAACCAGAGTTTGGTCTAGCAAAGAATCTTTGTCACCATCACCACAAGATTGTTCCAGTTTACAGATGAGTACCCGCAGTCTTGGAGATTTTAAGAAACTTGCTCAAGATTTTCATGGATATTGGGGCACCTGGCTGGCTCAGTTGGAAGAACATGCGACTCTTGATTTTGAGGCCATGAGTTTGAGCCCCATGTTGGGTTAGAGATTACATAAACAAGCTTAAAAAAAAATTTCTTGGAGTACCTGGGTGGCTCAGTTGTTTGGGCGTCCATCTTCGGCTCAGGTCATGATCTTGCTGTCCGTGGGTTCGAGCCCCACATCGGGCTCTGTGCTGACAGCTTGGAGCCCGGAGCCTGCTTCGGAATCTGTGTCTCCCTCTCTCTCTGTCCCTCCCCGCTCACACACTGTCTCTGTCTCTCTCTCAAAAATAAATAAACATTAAAAACATTTTTAAAAAATGTCTTGGATATACAAACATTGGAGAAATGTAAATAGAATATCAATGCGGGGTGGTTGAGTTCTTTAGCTCATAGAACAAAATTCAGATGAAATAGTGAGAAGTATAGTGAATACCTCATCACAAAATCTTTCTTGTATACTTCAAGTACAACCACTTCTCACATCTCTACTGCTGCCACCCCAGTCCAAGCCACAGTCACGTTCACCTGGAGGGCCACAATATTCTGCTAACTATTCCCCTGATCCCACCCATGCTTCTCTACAGTCTGTGTTCCACATGTCTCCTACATATTTCAGCAATCTTATGTGCCTTTTATTCATTTGGCAGACAAGGAAACTTGCATAGATAATTCTAGTTCACCTCATCTCACAACCCCTTGGTCCTCCCAACCCCCAACCAAGGGGGAAAAAAACCTGAAAGTGCATGAGCCTCAGTTGAACCATTCCCCACCAATAGGACTTGGGCCTTGCTCAGGCCTGGATGGGAAAGTGAGCCTGACCATTGTCTCAACCACCTTCAAGAGTCTCACTCACTTTCTTTGCTCAATTCCCAGCCTGCCAGGTGGAGAAAAAAACGCTTCATTTTGTTTTTTGTTCCATAAATCTTGAGTGTCTCTTTTGCGACAGGTGCTGTCCTATTTACGAGAGACAGGATGGTGACATAAATGGTCCTTGTATTTTGGAGCTTACATTCTAATGAGGTATACTGACAAAGCAAGAAAATAAACAAGTAGAGAGTTCACATAGTGCAATAAGCACTAGGAAGAAAGAGTGTTGTGTTAGATTAGAAAAGAATAGGGAGAAGGGGCACCTGGGTGGCTCAGTCGGTTGAGCGTCTGACTTTGGCTCAGGTCATGATCTCACAGCTCGTGAGTTCGAGCCCCGCGTCGGGCTCTGTGCTGACAGCTCGGAGCCTGGAGCCTGCTTCGGATTCCGTGTCTCCCTCTCTCTCTGCCCCTAACCCACTGGCATTCTGTCTCTGTCTCTCTCAAAAATAAATAAACATTTAAAAAATTAAAAAAAAAAAAAGAAAATAGGGAGGGGGCCAACTTAGACGGAGTGGTTGGCAAAGATCTCCCTGGGAAAATGACGTATAAGCTGTGACTCAAAGGAAGAGAAGGAGGGGTGGGGTTGGTGTATGGAGAGGCAGAAAGAGAACAGTTAAGTTCAAAGGCCCTGAGGTAGAACAAAAAAATTTGGCAAGTTCAGTAAACTGAAAGAAGAACAGAATGTTCTTGGTATGCAGTGTGCATGAAATGTGCCTGAGAGGTAGTCAGGAATCCGATTATGTAAGGCCTTAGTGACGATGGTAATAAGTTTGTATTTTATTCAAGTTACAATGGGAAGGTATTCAAGACTTAAGTAAGAAAGAGATATAGTCAAATATCTCTAGATGGTGTGTGGGAAGTAAATTAGAATGCTTAAGGATGACAGTGGGGGGGCGCCTGGGTGGCGCAGTCGGTTAGGTGTCCGACTTCAGCCAGGTCACGATCTCGCGGTCCGTGAGTTCGAGCCCCGCGTCAGGCTCTGGGCTGATGGCTCAGAGTCTGGAGCCTGTTTCCGATTCTGTGTCTCCCTCTCTCTCTGCCCCTCCCCTGTTCATGCTCTGTCTCTCTCTCTCCCAAAAAAAAAAAATTTAAAAAAAATTAAAAAATTAAAAAATTAAAAAAAAAAAAAGGATGACAGTGGGAGACCGGGTAGGCGCTCTGGTCAGGTATGTGATAATGGTGGTTGGGACTAGGCTGGAAGCCATCAAGATGGAAAGGATTGAAGGGATCTGAAGATATATTTTGAAGGTAGAATCAAAGGAAATTGCTAGAAAAAATCCACTTTTTAAAAAAAAATTTTTTTTCAACGTTTTTTTTTTGTTTTTTTTTTTTATTTATTTTTGGGACAGAGAGAGACAGAGCATGAACGGGGGAGGGGCAGAGAGAGAGGGAGACACAGAATCGGAAACAGGCTCCAGGCTCCGAGCCATCAGCCCAGAGCCTGACGCGGGGCTCGAACTCACGGACCGCGAGATCGTGACCTGGCTGAAGTCGGACGCTTAACCGACTGCGCCACCCAGGCGCCCCCAAAAAAAATTTTTTTTTAAGTTTATTCATTTTTCAGAGAGAGAGAGACAGAGTATGAGCAGGGGAGGGGTAGAGAGAGAGGGAGACACAGAATCCGAAGTAGGCTCCAGGCTCCGAGCTGTCAGCACAGAGCCTGATGCGGGGCTTGAACTCACAAACTGTGAGATCATGACCTGAGCTGAAGTCGGACGCTCAACCGACTGCGTCACCCAGGCGCCCCGAAAAAATCCACTTTTATCAAATAGTAATAGACTCATTTGTTTCATTAATAATAAAAACCCATGAAATACCCCTAGGTCAAAATGGCAGAAAAATATATGTAAAGTGTATTCTAGAAAGAAAAATTATATTGCTCTTTGTGATTTAAATTTAAAGAAATTTAAAAAATTTTTTTAACTTTTTTTTTAACGTTTTTATTTATTTTTGAGACAGAGAGAGACAGAGCATGAACGGGGAGGGGCAGAGAGAGAGGGAGACACAGAATCGGAAGCAGGCTCCAGGTTCTGAGCCATCAGCCCAGAGCCCGACGCGGGGCTCGAACTCAGGGACCGCGAGATCGTGACCTGAGCTGAAGTCGGACGCTTAACCGACTGAGCCACCCAGGCGCCCCTAAAAAAATTTTTAATAAAGAAATTATTCTGAAGGGTTTAGATGAAATATGGTATAAAAATCTGTATGAACCCTTGTATAATTGCCATCAGATTTGGAAAGAGACATCATTCTAATTCCTCTGAAATGAGAAAAAAGTTATATTCAGGCACTTACAATTAGAAAACTGATGACTCACAAACAAAATCAGTCAAATGTTTGATCACTTCAAACATTTTTTCATTTAAAACATTTTTTTAAGTAGACTCTACCCCCACTCCCCCCCCCCAAAATGTGGGACTCAAACTCACGGAGATCAAGAGTCCCATGCCCTACTGACTGAGCCAGCTATGCTCCTCCATTTAACACATTTTAAAGAAATTGTTGGGGCGCCTGGGTGGCGCAGTCGGCTAAGCGTCCGACTTCAGCCAGGTCACGATCTCGCGGTCCGTGAGTTCGAGCCCCGCATCAGGCTCTGGGCTGATGGCTCGGAGCCTGGAGCCTGTTTCCGATTCTGTGTCTCCCTCTCTCTACCCCTCCCCCGTTCATGCTCTGTCTCTCTCTGTCCCAAAAATAAATAAAAAACGTTGAGAAAAAAAAAAATTTAAAAAAAAAAAAAAAAGAAATTGCTGATGGATTAGATGTAGAAAGAATCACAAATGACTTCAAAGTTTCTGGTTAGACAATCAGTTGGTTGGTACTAACGTTTTTTTAAAAAGTTTATTTATTGGGGTACCTGAGTGGCTCAGTCAGTTTAACGGCCAACTTTGGCTCAGGTCACGATCTCACGGTTCCTGAGTTTGAGCCCCACATGGGGCTCGCTGCTGTCAGCACAGAGCCTGCTTGCGATCTTCTGTCCCTCTCTCTTTCTTCCCTCCCCCTGCTTTCTCTCAAAAATAAATAAACATTAAAAAATTATATCTACAGGGGCGCCTGGGTGGCTCAGTTGGTTAAGCACCAACTTTGGCTCAGGCCATGATCTCGCGTTTCGTGAGTTTGAGCCCCACATCAGGCTCTGTGCTGACATCTCAGAGCCTGGAGCCTGCTTCAGATTCTGTGTCTCCCTCTGTCTCTGCTCCTTCCCTACTCGTGTTCTGTCTCTCTCTGCCTCTCAAAAATAAAAATAAAAAAAACATTAAAAAAATATATATCTACCAAAAAATGTTTATTTATGTGTTTTGAGAGAGAGAGAGAGCAGGGGAAGGGCAGAAAGGGAGAAAGAGAATCCCAAGTAGGCTCTGCACTGTCAGCACAGAGCCTGGCATGAGGCTTGATCCCACGAACCATGAGATTGTGACCTGAGCTGAAATCAAGAGTCAGCTGCTTAACCGACTGAGGCACCCAGGTGCCCCCCCACACCCCAGTATTGACTTTTAATGAGATCAAGACAGCTGAACAGGACGTGAGGTAAAGGTTGTACACCGGGATTAAAAGTTCAGTTCTGGACATGGTAAGTTTCAGATGGGCTTAACCTTCTTGACTCTGGATAAAGTAAGCACAAGATGGTTCTCTGTGAAAATATACGTGACCTAAATTGGCACAACAACAAATTGGGAACCAATAAGAGGAGGGGGGAGAAGGAGGGAAATTTGTAAAAGACTTTCAGAAAATAAAGCCACCCAGAACTGTTGTGGTTCTTAGAGTTTATCTGAAACTTTCAAATAAGACTATGAGGTAGGTACAGAATTATTGCTCTCCTATGTATGAGTAAACAAAAGGAAAGGAAGCTAAAGAAAACTCATCCAAACCACACAGCTAATAAGGGGAAAGAGTTAGTATTATATAAATTGTAATAATTTATGGTAAATGTAGGAAAAGATTACCTTATTTTTCTATGACCTTGTATCAAACAGTAAGTTATTGTCCCCAGCTCCAAACCAATCCTTCTATATTCTGGCTGATGATGCCAGGCCTTGGGACTCTGTAAACCACACATCTGCCAGCAAGGGGAGTGAGAGAGAAAGAGAGACAGAGACAAAAACAGAGATAGACACAGAGACAGAGACTGTAAGGCTGGAAAAGGAGGAAGAGACTCGCCCTCCCTATCTGCTCCCTATAGCTTGGCAGCCGGAGTTCCTTCCTACAGGACCATCTGAATTCGCCTGGAAACTCTTCCAACATTTGCAGAACTAGCTTCATTGTTGCTGCCTCTCACTTCCAGAGATAGCAGCCCCGGTTAGCAGCACCCCTCCCCTGAAGTCTGGGTCCCTGTCCCCTCCTCTAAGTTTCTAAGTTGTTTTTTAAAACATATTTTATTTATTTATTTATTTATTTATTTATTTATTTATTTATCTATTTATTTATTTATTTATTTTAAGTAAACTCTACACCCAACATGGGGCTTGAACTCATGACCCTGAGATCAAGAGTCCCAGGCTCCACCAACTGAACCGGCCAGGCGCCCCTCTAAGTTTTAATAATTCCAACTTCTTCCTTTGTTCACTCAGCCATGACACCTTAGAGTGTCTTTACCATTTCATAGTTAACATTTATGTTAAATGTTTTTTTTCAAATTCTAACCTATTATTTATTTTAGAATGGAAAATGGAATTATAGGATGTCCCTTTAACAGTGATTTTCCCAGGTTCTCTTAAAGCTAAAGAGATAATTACAAGTTTTCAAGAAAATGTATTGGATAGGGGCGCCTGGGTGGCTCAGTCGGTTAAGCGTCCGACTTCAGCTCAGGTCACGATCTCGCGGTCCGTGAGTTTGAGCCCCGCATCGGACTCTGGGCTGATGGCTCAGAGTCTGGAGCCTGCTTCCGATTCTGTGTCTCCCTCTCTCTCTGCCCCTCCCCAGTTCATGCTCTGTCTCTCTCTGTCTCAAAAATAAATAAAAAACCTTAAAAAAAAATTTTACAAAAGAAAATGTATTGGATAAAAGCTTTTTTTGCCCAACTGATTTAACACGACTCAGTTTGGATTCCAAAGGAGAGCCCTCTTCCAGAGACAGGTTTTTCCCTCCAGAACTTATTTATTTTGCATGAGTTCTTTGTACCCTTTGACCGACACCTCCCTGTGTCCCCCTCCTCCTAGCCCCTGGCAACGACCCTTTTGCTCTCCGCTTCTACATGTTTGGCTGTTTTAGATTGCACATATAAGTCAGACCATGCGGTCTTTTGTTTAAACAACCAGTGTGGTTTCTGTCTCCTAAATGACCCTGGTTGACACAGGCTTGGAAAATGATCATTACCAGCCAATGTCACTTATGAATACAGATGCTAAATCTTAAATAAGATTTTAGTAAACTCAGAAGGAAAAACGGTTAGAGGAACAGCCTGTGGGCGTGAAATGGATCATCCTGCTGATGCAGGCCTAATTGGCTAACCCGTTGATTTTGATACATTCTTATGGAGAACCACCTATAGGCAAGATGCCATCAGGAACAGGCCACAAGACTGGGAGAAAATGTTTGCAAATCATATGTCAGATGAAGAATTTGTATCTAGAATATATAAATAACTCCTACAACTCAGTAGTAAGAAGCGAAATAACCCAATTTAAAAACGGGCAGAGGATCTGAATAGACATTTCAGCAAAGAAGATAAATGAATGACCAATAAGCACATGAAAAGATGCTTAACCTCATTAGGGACGTAGAAATTAAAACCACAGGGATATATCACTTCAACCCATAAAAATGGGTGTAATCGAAAAGACAGACAATAACAAGTATCGGCGAGATTGCGGAGAAACTGGAACCCTCATAGAATCCTGGTGGGAGTGTAAAATGGTGCAGCTGCTTTGGAAAATAATATGGCAGTTGATTAAAACGTTAAACATAAATGTACCATATGACCCACCGATTCCATTCCTATGTGAATACCCAATAGAAATTAAAACATGTCTATACCAAGACTTGCATTTGACTATTCATAGCAGCATTTTTTTAAAGATTTTCTTTTTAAGTAATCCCTGCACCCAACATAGAGCTCAAACTCACAACCCCGAGATAGAATTGCACACTCTAACGACCGAACCAGCCAGGCACTCCTATTTACCAGTTTTTAAAATACTCATTTAATTTTCTAACATGCACTAAAGATGACCAACGAGTTTTTCAGTGTTACATTTTTTTCAAGTAATCATGATGAATTTATTAATTGATGAATGTATGATGTGTTTAGTTTCTATTCTTTTTTTAAGTTTATTTATCTTGAGAGGGAGAAAGAGAGTGGGGAAAGGAACAGAGAGAGAGAGAGGGAGAGAGAGAATCCCAAGCAGGCTCCATGCTATCAGTGCAGAGCCCAATGAGGGGCTCAAACCCACGCACCATGAGATCATGACTTGAGCCGAAACCAAGAGTCTGAAAACGCTCAATGGACTGAGCCACCCAGGCACCCCTGGTTTCTATTCTTAATAGCTTTCAAGTTGATACATACGCATGTAAAATACAGAAGAGAAGAAAAAAGTCATCCATAATCATATGCACAGAGGCAACCACTTAACATTTTGATTCATTTCCTTCCAGTCTTTTTTCTATGCGTATAGTTTTATTGGGTGTGAACATACTAGATTCCAAATACTTTAGCATTTATTCAACACAAATATGAACACTGCCTCATGCCAGTAGCGCTAGAGAAAGGGCTAAAGACCGGTTTCTGGCCTTCTAAGAGCTCAGCACAGTGGTCCTGTTGGCTTGACAACAGTGCAGTCATTTTCCCATGAATCCTGTGATCCAGGAGTCTGCACCCTAGCAAGGAAGAAAATATACAACTAACTATAATTCAAGGTAAAAACTATTCAGTGGCATGAAATGAAAATCATATGGGAGTTGAGAGGAAGGAGAGATGACTTCTACTGACCATGTCTCCTTCCCATGACACTGCCTTCCCAAGTGGAGCCACCTCTGCTCTGCGGCCGGCATCCCTTAAGATGTTACTATGATTATCCAGAAAAGAAACGAAGGACTCTAGATCAGTTCTTCCCCTTAGCCATATGTAAGATCACCTGCGGTGCTTTTAAAGCTCTTAGGGTGCACCACAAAACCAATTATGTCAAATTCTGAGCGGGGGAGAGACCCAAGCTTCAGCATTTAAAAAAAACTCCCAGGATGAGGGGCGCCTGGGTGGCTCAGTCCGTTGCGCGTCCAACTCTTGATTTCAGCTCAGGTCATGAGCTCACGGTTTGTGGGTTTGAGTTCCACGTTGTCGGGTTCTGTGCTGACAGCAAGGTGCCTGCTTGGGATTCTCTCTCCCTCTGCCCCTTACCCCCCTCCCCTGCCCTGCTTGCGCCCTCTCTCTCTCTCTCTCTCAAAATAAATAAATAAACATTTACAAAAAACTTCCCCAGATGATTCTCCAGATGCAAAGCCCTATGCCAAAGCCCTATGCCAAATTCCGTGCAGTGCTGTAGAAAAATATAAAATACATACCTGTATATGAAGGCACTTTTCTCTTTAATAACAGGCTGCTGTTACATAAAGTTATTTTCCTTGTGCATTTCTGTCCATTCAAGCAATTAAAGAGAAATACTTTAGCCATCGGAATTCATAACTATGTGTACCTTATTAATTGCCCACTCTGACAGAACAAGTTCAAAGCTATCAAAAAGTTAATGATTTACCCTTCCCCCTATTGCAGAAAGATGACTCCTTGATTACAAGTGTTTATTTTGAAAGCAAAGGATTGATACCTGCTATAAAGAACGATTCCTGGGGCACCTGGGTGGCTCAGTAGGTTGAGCGTCTGACTTCGGCTCAGGTCATGATCTCACAGCTCATGAGTTCTAGCCCCGCGTCGGGCTCTGTGCTGACAGCTCAGAGCCTGGAGCCTGCTTCCGATTCTGTGTCTCCCTCTCTCTCTGCCCCAACCCACTCACATTCTGTCTCTGTCTCTCTCAAAAATAAACATTAAAAAAAATTTTTTTAAAAAAAAGAACGATTCCTATCTCCATTCCCTTCATCTAGAAGCCTAAAATTGTAGCCACCTTTTAAAAATGGTTTTATTGTGAAATAATTTCAAACTTACAGAAAAGTTGCAAAAACAGTACAAAGAAATCCCATATTCACCCCAATTGATCCATTGTTAACATTTTACCACATTTCCTTTATGATTGTCTCGATAGATAGATAGATAGATAGTAGTAGATGGTAGATTGATGTAGATAGAAAACAAAATTCTTGACCCTTCGTAGAATAAATTTATCGTGTCCCTATTCCCCCTAAATACGTCAAAGTGTATTTCCCAATAATAAAAAACATTCTCTCATATAACCACAGTTCAATCACAAGAATCGGGGAATTTACTATTGATACAATACTATTATCCAATCTACAGTTCAGATTCACATTTTCTCCACTGTCGCCATAATGTCCTTTCAAGCCCTTTGTTTCCAGTCCAGGACCCAGTCCAGGAGTACTCTGCGTGGCATTTAGCTGTCCTCTCTCTCCAGTCAGTTCCTCGGCCTCCTTTGCCTTTCGTGACATTGATAGTTGTAAAGAGGACAGGCCAGTTATGTTGTGGAAGGTCCCTCAATCTAGGTTCGTCCGATGTTTTCACATGATCAGATAGAGTTTTGCATTTTGGGATGGGGATGCCACATAAAAGATCTTGTGTCCTCCTCGGGGTACGACACGGGGTCAGCTTGTCCCGTTACTGGTGAGGGTAACGTGGATCACCTGGAGAAGGAGGTGTCTCGTGTCTGCCAGGCTTCTCTGCTGTGAAGTTACTGATTTTCCCTTTCTAATGTCATTTTTGGGGACTTGCTGGGCCAGGACTAAGATGTGGTGAGTGAGGCACCTGAGGCACAAGACACGAGGAGACACCCACTCTCGGAGGCATGTGAGCGTTAGCCCAGGCCCTGCTAGGGAGATACTATTCTCCCGTTTTGAAAACATCTTCTCACGTTAGCAATTCATCTGCCGTTTCTCCTCAGGTTCAGGAGGAAATCTTGCAATCTTAACGTTATTATGTCATATTTGAATATTAAAATTGAAGTCAAATTCTGACATCAAATTTAGTCTACACGAGAAGAGGAAGCAGGAAGCACAATCTAGGTGGGTGAGGATAAAAACACCAAAAGCCAAAGCAGGTGGGAAAGAGTATGCTGGGCAAGATGTCACTGGTGTTCAGAGCAGTGAGCGTGACTCCGGATCCCTGTGCGGGCCTCCTCACTGGACACCTAAGTGCATCTCTGTCCCCTTTCAGCCCAACTCAACGCAGAAACTTGAAGCGCCATCCTGGCGATGGTCATGCTCTCCCACTGAAAGGTAAGGGCTCACCAGCCCGCCCCCGTCCACCTTTCTGACCTCTTCTCCCACCTGTGCCGGAGCTCGCTCGAGGTGCCGCTCTTTGCACGCTCCCTCCACTTGGCCTCAGGGACTTTGCGCTAGCTCCCTGGCCAGGGACACTGTGTCTCAGATAGCCACGTGGCTCCCTCCGTCCCCTCATCCAGATCTCTGCTCAACCTCCTGAGAGATGCCTTCTCTGACCACCCCCAGGGTCCCTCCCTGCTCACGCCCACTCCCTAGCTCCCTCTCCCACTTGACTCCTCTTCAGAGCACATGCAGCCACCTGACGCACAAACGTGTTTCTCTGTTTTAGCTAGTTCAGCCCGCTGCAAGGTGGGCTCCACCAGGGGACAGATTTTTGCCAGTTTTGCTCACTTCTGGATCCCCAGTGCCTAGAATATGCCTGGCATGGAAGAGCTCAGTGAATATGTGTGTGTGTGTGTGTGTGTGCGAGAGAGAGAGAGAGAGAGAGACCGAGAGTGAGAAAGGAGATCCCAGAAGGCTGACGTGGGTTGGACCCTCTAACAAGATGTTTAGCGTGAAGCTAATGAAGCTTAAGGAAAGTTCCAGCAACGTGTTTACAGGGCCCTGTGTTTACATTTGCAAAACCAAAATGCATGAGCTGAAATCAGTTAAAAACACGGTCTCCTTCCATTCCAGTGTCCCTCCTGTCACACTTCCTGTGATGGCTTTGTCCTGCCTCAACGTAGCTAAGCTGGAGCTATGTTCTCTTCCCTAGATGGTTCCAAGTTCGCACTGGCCACTAGAGACATTTTGTGGGCGGCCGGTGTTAACTAGCAGTCACATTTTTGAAGGTCTGAAGGTCCAGGGTGCCAGGCACTGTGGCAGCTTGCATGCAGTGTCACTGATCTGACGCCCACTTAGCTGGGCCTGGGCAGCGCTCAGGCCCACAGCTCCTTCTGTCGTCACCAGATGCCCTCCTACTTTCAGCTCTTTCTCCCACCTGCTGGTCCAGATGTCCTTATAGAAACTTCAGGTTCGACCACAGACACAGCAGCAGCCGCCTCCACAGCCTTGTCACCCGGCTCCCAGAGCTGCCAAAGATCTGACCCTACAACGTGTCCCTTACTGTATATCATCCATGGCAGTTCCCCTTCCTCCATGAACCCTAACTGATAACACTTCCCATCATGCTTAGTGGCACTGGAGCGGCCACAGGCATTTGGGGGCCCGGCTAAGGGGAAGTTGAGTTGGAGACATATTTTGCTAGGATTTGGAGAGACGTACTTACGTGGTTTATAATTGCTTCCATGAATGGTTAGGTCACTGATAGCCACCCCAAGTGGGAATGGCTCCCAGGATACTCCCATGGCCCACTGCAGAGGGCCCAGAGGGCATATGGTGATGTGATCGTCTTAGAGCACCTGGCACCAGAAGTACATGGGTAGTGGAGAAGAAACAAGATTTAAAAAGTCCAGAGCCAGGGACATCTGGCTGGCTCAGTCGGGAGAGCATGTGACTCTTGCTCTCAGGGTTGTGAGTTCAAGCCCCATGTTAGGTATGGAGCCTACTTTAAAAAAAAGTTAAAAAAAAGATAAAATGTCCAGAGCCAGAAGCATGTCTGTGGAAAGTTCTTCCAATCATATCATGTGGTTCTTTTTTTCAGATTTTTGTGATGTGTCTGGTATCTGTCGGCTTTTTAACATTTGTAATTTGCTATGATTTCTTCTCTCATTCCAAACAATTATTCACTTGTGTACCTGATGTTATGCTATTACGTTTGTATTACTGTTCTTTAAGAGGGCCCCCAAACGGCTTCGTCTTCAGGATCCGTGAGACCTGGATCATCCCCTACTTTTATTTATATATGTAGCTGGAGTAGTTAGCTTTTATCCCAGAGGCAATCAGGAACCATCATAGACTGTGGCAAAAGAATGGGATAACCAGATCTGTATCAAGCAGTGGTAGGCTGGAGCAGGGTCCTATTGGCCTATGAGAACTAACCATTAAATTTTCAGGATTTAAAAAAAAAAATTTTTTTTTAATGTTTATTTATTTTTGACAGAGAGAGAGAGACAGAGCATGAGCAGGGGAGGGGCAGAGAGAGAGGGAGACACAGAATCCGAAACGGGCTCCAGGCTCTGAGCTGTCAGCACAGAGCCCGACGCGGGGCTCGAACTCACAGCCCGCCAGGTCGTGACCTGAGCTGAAGTCAGAAGCTCAACCGACCAAGCCACCCAGGCGCCCCTAAAACTTCAGAATTTTTCCAAAGCACTCGATGTCATATCAGTAGCTTAAAATCAGCAGCAGCTACTGTGGGTATATTTATGCCACAGGAATTGGCAAATGCTACAAATCGGGCCTTCCTCCACCCCCACCCACAGAGAGCTGGTTGTTAAACATACACCAACGCACCACTGGCACCAAGTGATCTCCTTGGCCGTGTATCTTTATGAGAAAATATACCTGTAATTAATTTACTCTCAAGTGTAGTTGATAGAGACGGGGGTTGGGGCAGAAGAAAGGAAAGAAGGCATCACGGAGGAGAAGTACTTAAGAGCTTTGAGTACCTAAAGAAGAAAAAAAAAAAAAAACAAGAAGGATGGGACACCCGCGAGACAAACAAAACTGCACCCACCCCCAACTTCGCCTACGATTAATCCTGCTGATGGATTCTATGGGGTGTGGGTTATCACCGCAGCTGGAGTTTTGAGTGTGTGTGTTGCATGCCGTGTTTTAGCCACTTGGGGCAGCACTGATTTCGACTTATGCAATTTAATATTCTAAACTGGACTTAGAATCACATTAGAATGTCATTGTCTTCGCCTCTGGGAGGATTTCAAAATGTATACTCAAATAAATTTCAAGATAAATATTTTTACTGATACTCTAAAATTACGCAGACCATATTTCATCTAGTCTAACGTGTCATGATTATAAAACACACCACTATTTCATATATATAACTAAGAAAAATTGCTGCCAACTATACTGTGAAGTGCCACTGACCATTAGATGAAACCTGGTGACAAAATGTAAGTCTCAGAATCAGTGAAATATGAAATAGCCCTTGGGGATCTCTTAGGCTAAAAGTGTTGTTTGAGAAATGAAGAAATCCTAGCCTTGGAAGGGCAAACTACTTAAGGTTACATACAGGCCTAGTTAGTGACATAATTGGAGATGGCACCCAGTTATCCCTCTACCTAGGTCAGAGCTCATAGTGCTAGTTTCCTGCATCAGAGACAGTGCTAGCCGTCAGTCTGGAGGTCCCTTCCAACTCTGAGAAGATGATATGCAAAAACGTGCAAGTATAGAACAGAATGATAGCCTTTTCTAAAACGGCTTTTGTATCAAGCACTGGTTCCTAGTATAGATTTCCAGGGTCTATAATAGTGCCTAGCTGATATATTGATTGACACATTGCAGGCTCTCAAAAAATATTAGATGGGTATTTCTGGCTCGACGACTATGTCTGATGACTTTGGACCATGTACTTCATTTCTCCGGAGTCTGCCTCTTCCTTCATAAAATTGATATAGTAATATCCATCTCTTAGGTGCATAGTAAGGGTCAAGTGAGGTGGGTATATAAGTATGCCTGGCACAGTAGCTGGCCAGTGGTGGGAACATCTCAAGCTAGCGTTGTTAGGTCCAAAGTTATTTAAATGTCAGCACATAGGGGCGCCTGGCTGGCTTAGTCAGTAGAGCATGCGACTCTTGATCTCGGGGTTGTAAGTTCGAGCCCCACGCTGGGTGTAGAGATTACCTTAAAAAAAATAAAAATTTTATTTAAAAAAAAATTTTTTTTTAACATTTATTTATTTTTGAGACAGAGAGAGACAGAGCATGAACGGGGGAGGGTCAAAGAGAGAGGGAGACACAGAATCTGAAACAGGCTCCAGGCTCTGAGCAGTCAGCACAGCGCCCGACGGGGGGCTGGAACTCACATACTGCGAGATCGTGACCTGAGCCGAAGTCGGACGCTTAACCGACTGAGCCACCCAGGCGCCCCAAAAATAAAAATTTTAAATAAATAAAGTTAAAAAATATATATATCAACACTTAAAGCCTCTCAGAAAAACCAATATTCCTATGGAGTCCAGTGCTCTAGACTTGCGTGGTCCAATATGGTAGCCACCGGGCACATGTGACTATTTAAATGTGTAAATTAAAATTAAAAACTCATTTCCTCAGTCACCTCGGCCACATTTCAAGGGTTCAATACCCCCATGTGGCTAGCGGCTGATGTACGGGACAGCACAGATACAGAACATTTCCGTCACCGCAGAAAGTTCTGTCAGACTGTGCTGCTCTGCGCTAACAAGTGTATACAACACAGCACACGGTTTTTTTCTCAACCCAAGTCGGGATGGGCCCTAATTTTTTATACCGCACCTCACTTGATTAATGTATTTGTGCGCCCTCCTGTGGCTAGAGATGAAAACTAGCCTGTGAGGTGGAGCAGCACATTTGTAAAAGAGAGAGTTTGGAAAGCTTTACTAATCTTGACCGCTACAAAGAAAAGGGACGTAAAACAGCGCCTGCACTTTGAGATCTCTAGAGACTACTAAAGAAAATCTGTTCGAGAAGGTCTGATCGTGTAATAATATTGGTCTTAAATCTCAGTATTTCGTGAACACTTGTGATATGGACACTGTGTTGAAACAAAGGACAGTACTATAAATCCGTTTAAAAGTGAGGGGAGACAAGCAGGATTATTCCATGAATGATCCCAAGAACTCTGTACGTGGCAGCTGGCAAGTAACTGACACCTAAGGTTCCTCCTGTGTGGATGGTGGGGGAGGTGCGGTGGGGAGGGTGGAGGCCTGGGGGTGCTAAACCGAGCCTCCTCGCTTCCCACTGGATGAAGGAGACGCCTGTTTCTGGGAGCCGGCAGGTGGTCCTTCCTGGCACTCCCTTACACAGCTGGCACCTGGGCTCAGCCTGCTTAGCGTCTGATCCCCAAAGTTTATTCCCCACCTCCTCATCGGCCCTGCCAGAGTGTTCTCAGGCTTGCACAATCAAAAGGGAGAACCGAGGCTGCCGTGGGGTAGGGCCTCTCCTGGAGCAGTGAGCCCCGCCCAAGCTCCCTCTCCACTGCCCCGGGTTCCAGCCTCACCACTGAATCTCCTGGTGTGGGGGGGGAAAACAAAGCGCTAAATTCTTTATAGAGGTTTATTTTCTCTTTCCTTCTTCTTTTTAAATTTTTGAAAAGGTAATCTCTACACCCAACGTAGGGCTCAAACTCACCACCCCAAGATCAAGGGTCACAGGCTCTACTGACTGAGCCAGCCAGGAACTCCAAGGTTTGTTTTTTTCCGAAGACAACATTAATATATCATTTCCACCCAAAAAACAAAAACAAAAATCAGAGAGCTTCTGGGTTGGTGAACAGGGGAAGTGCTGTGAGGGTTGCTCTCTGAGAGGGAGCATGGAAACCCAACGTCCCTTTCCCCATACCTTGCCCTACGCACCTCTTCCATCTGGTTGTTCCTGAGTTATATCCTTTCATAACAAAGCTGGAATCTATAACAGGTTTTTCCTATACCCAACTAACAGTTCCAGGTTATAGAAAAGCATGGAAAACTCTCTAATTCATTGTATGAGAACACTACAACCCTTAAATCCAATCTTGAAGAATATGGGGGGGGGGGAGGGGAGAGGGAAGAACCAAGGCACTAGATGAAAAGCTATAAATAAAATTATAGCAGATGAAATTCAATTTGACATTCATAGAATCATTCACCATGACTACGTGGGATTTAGCCCAGGAATGCAAATTTTTGTTGTTGTTTTTCAAATAATTTTATCATAAACTAAGTAAAACCTTATCGATTACACAAATCAGAAAATACAGAGAAGTATAAAAAGAAAATACAGATCATCTGGAATTCTGTCACCCAAAGTGAATCACTTACCAATATAGCTAAACATAAGGTTGCGCTACACATTGTGGTATTTCTCCTTACACGCTAGTTTACATAGCTTTAACAGACACGCAGCAGGCCTTGCGCGTGCCAAAAAGCAGCTGCCTCCCGGGCTTGGGCCACGCAGTGAGGCGCCGCTTCCGGGTCCCTCCACTACACTGAGCATGCTCAGTGGAGAGCGTTGCGTTGAACCAGTGCAGAGTAACTTCAACTCGAGGCAGCCGCTCCTGCAATTTAGCAGCTCGGTGAACACTACGCTTTGGTGCATTGTCTCTGAACGCGAGTGCCAAGTCACATCCCTCCTAGTGCAGCTGCGACTCATCAGTCAGGGTTTTCACAAACAATGTTTTTGGAAACCAGGTACAAACTGACCCGCTGAAGTTCCACAATTACTCCAGCTCACTACATTCTAGGGAGGAAATACCCCAGTGTTGCTTTTGTTTTTTTCTTTTCCTAAAGTAGCTTTATTGAGATATCATTAGCACACCGTCCAATTCATTTAAAATGTACACCTGGGGGCACCTGGGGGGCTCAGTCAGTTAAGCCTCCCACTTGGACTCGGGTCATGATCTCACAGCTCTGTGGGTTCGATCCCCACATCGGGCTCTGCGCTGACAGCTCGGAGCCTGGAGCCTGCTTCGGATTCTGGGTCTTCCTCTTTCTGCCCCTCCCTGGCTCATGCTCTCTGTGTCTCTCTCTCCCTCTCCTTCTCCCCCCCCTCTCAAAACTAAACATTAAAAAATTAAGATGTACAATTGACTGGATTTTAGTATATTTACAGGTTTGTGCAACTATCACCACAATCTAATTTTATTTCTTTATTCATTTATTTATTTTTAAATATTTTATTTTTCAGGTAATCTCTACACCCATCGTGGGCCTTGAACTTACAACCCCGAGATCAAGAGTCTCACGCTTCACCAACTGAGCCAGCCAGGTAATCTTAGAACATTCTTATCCTCCATAAAAGGAACACAGACCTATTAACACTCACTCCCCACTTCCTCCCAAACCTTTCAAATCTGGGCAGTCACTAACCTACTTTGTGTCTCTAATGGATTTGCCTATTCTAGACATTTCATATAAAGAGAAGCATACAGGGGTGCCTGGGTGGCTCAGTCAGTTAAGCATCCAACTTCGACTCAGGTCATGATCTCACATCTCTGTGGGTTCGATCCCCACATCAGGCTCTGTGCTGACAGCTCAGAGCCCGGAGCCTGCTTCGGATTCTGGGTCTCTCTCTCTCTCTCTCTCTCTCTCTCTCTCTCTCTCTCCCTGCCCCTCCCCCACTCACACTCTTTCTCTCCTTCAAAAACAAATAAACATTAAAAAAAATTTAAATAAAGAGAAGCTTGCTTCTTTCACTTATCATAGTATTTTCAGGGTTCATCCATGGTATAAGACACAGAGAGCCTTCATTTGTTTTTATTGCCAAATAATACTCCATTGCATAGATACGTTTTATTTATCCATTCATCGATTGATGGGCACTTGGTTGTTTCCACTTTTTGGCTAATATGAACAAAGCCAGCCCTTCTTGGGGGTGTGAAGCGGCATCTTGTTGTGGTTTTATTTCTATTTTCCTCTTCACGTGCCTGTTGGTGACAGAACATTCATACCCTTTTTGTTTCATCACAGTTTTCCACGATTTTCCATTTTTCATCAAACCTAGCATAAAAGTACTCGGGTTTAACTGCTTCTTCAGGTCTGTGTTTCCTTACAAAAGCATTTGTGTGACATGAAACCTATATTAAATAAATTCGTATGCTTTTCTCTTGCCAATCTGTCTTTTGTTACAGGGCCCTGGTAGAAAATTCAGAAGGGCAGAGGGAAATTTTTTTTTCTTCCCCTACATCAGCCATTTATGCATCTTTTTTTTTTTAATTTTTTTTTTAACGTTTATTTATTTTTGAGACAGAGAGAGACAGAGCATGAACGGGGGAGGGTCAGAGAGAGGGAGACACAGAATCCGAAACAGGCTCCAGGCTCCGAGCTGTCAGCACAGAGCCCGACGCGGGGCTCGAACTCACGGACCACGAGATCATGACCTGAGCCGAAGTCGGACGCTCAACCGACTGAGCCACCCAGGCGCCCCCATTTATGCATCTTTATTCGAGAAATGTCTATTGAGATCCTTTGCCCATTTTGAAAATTGGGTTTTCTCTTATTATTGAGCTGTAAGGGTCCTTTGTATAGTCTGGATACATTTATCAGATATATGATTTCCAATTTTTTTTTCACATTCATTGGGTTGTCTTTCCCCTGTCATTATGGTATCATTAGCACAGAAGTTTTTGATTTTTTTTTTAATTTTTTTTCAACGTTTTTTATTTATTTTTGGGGCAGAGAGAGACAGAGCATGAACGGGGGAGGGTCAGAGAGAGAGGGAGACACAGAATCGGAAACAGGCTCCAGGCTCCGAGCCATCAGCCCAGAGCCTGACGCGGGGCTGGAACTCAAGGACCGCGAGATCGTGACCTGGCTGAAGTCGGACGCCCAACCGACTGCGCCACCCAGGCGCCCCAGAAGTTTTTTATTTTGATGAAGTCCAGTTTATCTTTTGTCACTTGTACTTTTGGTATCATATCTAAGAAATTGCCTAAGTCAAGGCCACAAAGACGTAGTCCTATAATTTACTCTGAGAGTTCTGCAGTGTGAGTCTTTCAACTTTGTTCACGATTGTTTTGGCTTTTCCAGTTCTCTTGGCCTTCCTTCCATGTGCATTTGAGGGTCAGCTTATCAATTTCTGCAAAGAAGTTTGCTAAGATTGGATAGGAATTGCACTGAATCTGGAGATCACTCATACCATTTTGTAACCTTTTTTTCCCCGTTAAATATATTGCAAGCATCTTTCCATTTCAATAATTACAGAGTCATGATATCTTTTTCTTATGTAATAATTCAACAAATATTTATTCAACAATTACAAGGCATAAAGTGGTCTGGTTGCTGGTTTATAGTGAGATGAACCAGGCACATATCCCGTCTGTGAAAAGGAGCTTTCTACCTAGAAAGGAAAATAAGACATGAACATAAATATCTCTATTCCAAGTATGAGGAAGAGAGAAAATGCTTCAAAAACAGCTAGTTACAGATATGTAGGAAGGAGGTAAAGCTTCCACAGAGATACAGACATTTGGTTAGACTAGGGTCTGTCAACCTTAGCACTACTGATATTTGGGGACTATTCTTTGCATTGGGGGCTGTCCTGTGCACTGTAGGATGGGAATTAGCAGCCCTGGGCTATACCCACTAGATGTCAGTAGCACTCCCCTCCCCCAGTCATGACAATCCAAAAATGTCTCTGGACGTTGCCAAATGTCCCTTGGGAGGCAAAACCGCCCCAGGTTAAGAACCACTGAGATACAACTTATATCATCATTTTTAAGGGTGGTGTAGTACATCCACAGGCAATCTACAATCTATACAACTGATACTTAATTTCGCGTTCTTGTTGTGTTCAATTGGCAAAGATGAAGTCAAGCTTTCGCTTTTTGCAGATGACATGATATTATACATGGAAAATCCGATAGACTCCACCAAAAGTCTGCTAGAACTGATACATGAATTCAGCAAAGTTGCAGGATACAAAATCAATGTACAGAAATCAGTTGCATTCTTATACACTAACAATGAAGCAACAGAAAGACAAATAAAGAAACTGATCCCATTCACAATTGCACCAAGAAGCATAAAATACCTAGGGATAAATCTAACCAAAGATGTAAAAGATCTGTACGCTGAAAACTATAGAAAGCTTATGAAGGTAATTGAAGAAGATATAAAGAAATGGAAAGACATTCCGTGCTCATGGATTGGAAGAATAAATATTATCAAAATGTCAATACTACCCAAAGCTATCTACACATTCAATGCAATCCCAATCAAAATTGCACCAGCATTCTTCTCGAAACTAGAACAAGCAATTCTAAAATTCATATGGAACCACAAAAGGCCCCGAATAGCCAAAGTAATTTTGAAGAAGACCAGCGCAGGAGGCATCACAATCCCAGACGTTAGCCTCTACTACAAAGCTGTAATCATCAAGACAGCATGGTATTGGCACAAAAACAGACACATAGACCAATGGGATAGAATAGAAACCCCAGAACTAGACCCACAAACGTATGGCCCACTAATCTTTGACAAAGCAGGAAAGAACATCCAATGGAAAAAAGACAGTGTCTTTAACAAATGGTGCTGGGAGAACTGGACAGCAACATGCAGAAGGTTGAAACTAGACCACTTTCTCACACCATTCACAAAAATAAACTCAAAATAGATAAAGGACCTGAATGTGAGACAGGAAACCATCAAAACCCTGGAGGAGAAAGCAGGAAAAGACCTCTCTGACCTCAGCCGTAGCAATCTCTTACTCGACACATCCCCAAAGGCAAGGGAATTAAAAGCAAAAATGAATTACTGGGACCTTATGAAGATAAAAAGCTTCTGCACAGCAAAGGAAACAACCAACAAAACTAAAAGGCAACCAACTGAATGGGAAAAGATATTTGCAAATGACATATCGGACAAAGGGCTGGTATCCAAAATCTATAAAGAGCTCACCAAACCCCACACCCGAAAAACAAATAACCCAGTGAAGAAATGGGCAGAAAACATGAATAGACACTTCTCTAAAGAAGACATCCGGATGGCGAACAGGCACATGAAAAGATGCTCAACATCGCTCCTCATCAGGGAAATAGAAATCAAAACCACACTCAGATATCACCTCACGCCAGTCAAAGTGGCCAAAATGAACAAATCAGGAGACTATAGATGCTGGAGAGGATGTGGAGAAATGGGAACCCTCTTGCACTGTTGGTGGGAATGCAAATTGGTGCAGCCGCTCTGGAAAGCAGTGTGGAGGTTCCTCAGAAAATTAAAAATAGACCTACCCTATGACCCAGCAATAGCACTGCTAGGAATTTACCCAAGGGATACAGGAGTACTGATGCATAGGGGCACTTGTACCCTAATGTTTATAGCAGCACTCTCAACAATAGCCAAATTGTGGAAAGAGCCTCAATGTCCATCAACTGATGAATGGATAAAGAAATTGTGGTTTGTATACACAATGGAGTACTACGTGGCAATGAGAAAGAACGAAATATGGCCCTTTGTAGCAACGAGGATGGAACTGGAGAGTGTGATGCTAAGCCATACAGAGAAAGACAGATACCATATGGTTTCACTCTTATGTGGATCCTGAGAAACTTAACAGAAACCCATGGAGGAGGGGAAGGAAAAAAAAAAAAAAGAGAGAGAGAGGTTAGAGTGGAAGAGAGCCAAAGCATAAGAGACTCTTAAAAACTGAGAACAAACTGAGGGTTGATGGGGGGTGGGAGGGAGGGGAGGGTGGGTGATGGGTATTGAGGAGGGCACCTTTTGGGATGAGCACTGGGTGTTGTATGGAAACCAATTTGACAATAAATTTCATATACTGAAAAATAAAAAAAATAAATAAATGGCAAAAAAATAAATGAATAAACAGAAAATCTGAAAAAAAAAATAAAATTTAAAATAAATAAATAAATAGTCACCAAAGGGCGCCTGCATGACTCAGTCGGTTGAGCATCTGATTCTTGATTTCACCTCAGGTCATGATCCCGGGGTCCTGGAATCGAGCCCCATGTGGGGCTCCCTGCTGTGCATGGAGCCTGCTTTAGATTCTCTTCCTCTCTCTCTCTCTCTCCCTCTTCCCCACTTGCTCTCTCTCTCTACAATAAAAAAAAAAAATCACCAAAAAGACTTGATAAAGGAAACCTCTGCGTGAGTCTCTTTGCCAGAACACGCACAGCAAGTGATGCTGACTCCACTGATCTGTCAGTGCAATCGCTAGAACGATCCTCAAGTACACACTGGGAAGTGCAGGGGGTGGCGATCATTCATCACTACTTCCAAGGACCAAATTTCATTCTGAGATCTAGTCTAATTCCTCACTTTTGAGATGAGAAAACTGAGGCTTGCAGAGGATAACACTTTAATTAATAGACATTAGTTTTTTGAACAGTTTTAGGCTTATAGAACAATGAAGTCCAAGTTATCCGTTTTTTCTTTCGTGGATCATGCTTTTGGTATTATATCTAAGAGGTCATCACTAAGTCCAAAGTCACCTAGATTTTCTCCTATGTTGTCTTCTAGCATTTTCCCCCAAACTTTGTTGAGGCATCATCGACAAAATGTTAAACTATTTAAAGTGTACAGTGGGGTGATTCTATACATATACATTGTGGAAGGACTTCCCCACACCGAGTTAACACGTTCATTACATATTTACCGTTTTAACTTTTTTGGTGAGAACATTTAAGTCCTACTCTCTTAGCAAATTTCAAATATACAATACAGTGTTATTAACCACGTTGTACATTAGATCCTCAAAACTCATTCATCTCATATCAGAAAGTTTGTACCCTTGACCAACTTCTCCCTATTTCGCCCACCCTCAGCTCATAGCAACCACTTTTCTACTCTCCGTTTCTATGATGTTAACTTTTTAATTTCTTTTTTAAAATTTTAAAAAATTTTATTAGAGTATTATTTTGTTTATTTATTTTGAGAGAGTAGTGGAAGGGCATAGAGAGAATCCCAAGTGGGCCCCACACTGTCAGCACAGATCCTGACATGGAGCTCGATCCCACGACCATGAGATCATGACCTGAATGGAAACCAAGAGTCAGACACTCAACTAAATAGGTGCAGTTTATTGTACATAAATTAAGCTAAAGCATACACCTTTATTAAGAGAAAGTCAATAAATATAAATGCTGGCTGGATATTGATATCAAGGAATAGCTACATTTTTTTTTTTTTGTATGTGAGAATGTATTGTTGTTATTTTGAAGTTTTTCAAAAAAGGAACTTGGAGTGCCTGGCTACCTGGCTGCCTCTGTCAGTAGAGCACACGCCTCTTGATCTTGGGGTCGTGAGTTCAAGCCCCACGTTGGGCATAGAGATTACTTTTTAAAAATGTAAAACTTGGGGCACCTGGGTGGCTCAGTCAGTTAAGCATCCAACTTCGGCTCAGGTCATGATCTCGTGGTTCACCAGTTCAAGCCCCACATCAGGCTCTGTGCTGACAGCTCAGAGCCTGGAGCCTGCTTTGGATTCTGTGTCTCCCTCTCTCTCTGCCCCTTCCCCACTTGTACTCTGTCTCTCTCTCATAAATAAATAAAACATTTAAAAAAATGTAAAACCCCTATAACACAACATCCTTGGTAAAAAAAAAAAAAAAAAAGGAACTCTTACTTTTTTTTTTAAGGTTTATTTATTTTTGACAGAGAGAGAGAGAGAGAGAGAGAGAGAGAGAGAGAGAGAATAAGTGGGGGAGGGGCAGAGAGAGGGAGACATAGAACCTGAAGCAGGCTCCAGGCTCTGAGCTGTCAGCCCAGAGCCCAATGTGGGGCTCGAACTCACAGACCACGAGATCATGACCTGAGCTGAAGTCAGACGCTTAACCGACTGAGCCACGCAGGTGCCCCAGGAACTCTTACATTTTAGAGATGCATAAAGAAATATTTACAGATGACATAACATGAGATGTGATATGTACATCAAAATAATGAGGGATGGCAGGAGTGGATGGGGGTACAGACGAAACACCTTTGACCATGAGTGATAATTATCAAAGCTGGATGGTGTGCACATGGGGGTTCATTCAATTATTTTCTTTTGTATTTGTTTTCAATTGTCCATAATTAAAAAGTTTTAAAAAATCACACACGTAGGAACTATTGCCTTTACTTCAGTTAATAAATGGAACAAGACTGAAAGCATTGCTAAGGTTTTTTTATTGTTACTGCACATCATTTTTAATTTTAAGTTTTAATTAACAATTTTTAAGTTTATTTGTTTTGAAGAGAGAGAGAGAGAGAGTGTGTGTGTGTGTGTGTGTGTGCGTGCGCGTGCAAGTGAGGGAGGGAAAGAGAGAGAGAATCCCAAGCAGGCTCCTTGCTGTCACCGCAGAGCGCAACTTGGGGCTTGATCTCAGGAACCATGAGATCATGACCTGAGCCAAGATAAGAGTCAGATGCTTAACTGCTTAACCAACTGAACCACCCAGGTGCCCCAACACTTTGTCCTTTTATAGTCACATTCACATCACATTTCTGAACCCCCACCCCCAATCCCTAACCCCTGGCAACTAGTGATCTCTCCTCAATTCCTAAAATTTTGTCATTTCAGAAATGCCATATGAATGGAATCATAAGGTACATAATCTTCTGCGATTGGCTTTCTCATGCAACATAATTCCCTAGAGATTCGTCCAAGTTGTGTCTATCAGTAGATTCTTTCCTTTTATTGCTGAGTGGAAATCCGTGGTATGGATGTGCCACAGTTGAACTCTCCATCCGTCGAGGGACATCTAGGCTGATTTCAGCTTTTGTCTATTACAGATAAAGCTTCCATGAACATTCATAGATGCATTTTTCATATAACATTTTGTTTTGCTACTAGTATAGTAATTTCCTCTTCTATTCATTAATCTTAGAAAGACTAGTAATTTTGCAAACTTTCAAAATAAAATCTGTTGGCTTAATCAGTCTATACTTTTGAAGCATGTGTAATTTCCCTTAAGTGAAATTATAAAGTATCTTCTCAATGATATAATGAATTTCTCTGGCTTTTCTCCTAGCATATTTTGAAGAGCAATTCTCAATAGGAATTTGTAAATGACCTTACAATAATAGACCTTTTGATGACTAAGATAGGTCTACATCAAAGCTGGTTTCCTCTTTGTAATAATCAAAGGGAACAATCTTGCTGTACCTCTTGTACCTCATAAATATGTATTAGGAGACAAATTTTCCAACTGATACATCCATATGCCATCACTAAGGGCCAGAGAACATGTTACAGGTTTGAAATTTGTGCCCTTTATGTCTTTCGGCATAAAGTACACTAATGATTCAATTTACGTTTAGTCACAGATATATTGAAAATTTCCAATTGTCTAGGGAGTTCTATTTTCAAAAACCACTACTGATCCTCTTAAAAGCAAAGCATGCTTTTGTCGTGGTTATTTACCTGCCACCATCTCTCAGCTCTAAACTAACCCTTTTTCACTCTACTGCGTGATGCCAGGGCTGAGACTCTGCAAACTGCTTTTCCCAAACTCCTAAGCCCGTTGCCTCTCTACTAGGCTCTGTCAATGGAAGGTTCTGATGGGAGACAGGAAGGAAGAAGGGACCTCTGGTTGCTGGCTTCTGTGAACAGCCTCCCTCCATAGCTCCAGTCTCCAGCTTCTTTCTTTCCAGACTCTTTCAATCTTCCCAGCATACCACACCAGATCCCCACAGAGGCACCAACGCTCACTGGCCTCCCCTTCCTTGGTGGTCTGACCTAGAGCTCCCCAGTACATCTGATCTGGGGCTGTGTGGAGTGCCTCCACCAAAGGTCCAAGAGCCAGCCAGAGCAAGACCTCTCCTTCACACTCCCCATTCTGGTAACCCCACTTCTTTCCTTTTGTTCTCCCAGCCCTGAGCGTGATAACTGCTTGCAGTCACTATATCAGCCCTAGGGGCACAGGAAGCAGTGACAAATATCTGGGTCACCTTGTCATTCCCTCTTTCATCTAACATCGATGTACTCAATTCTTCTTATTGAATATGCTTTTTGAAATACTTAGCATGGCTTTGTCTTTCTGTAGCTTTTACACAATTGCAAACAAAATGTTGCCAACTTTTTTAATTTTCCCGCAACTTTTTAGTATCTTTTCTAGTTCCTTTCCAACTATAAGGATCACGTTCCTTATTCACGAGAATCTGTGGTTGAATTCAGGACTTGGAGCTGGAAGGGGATAGGGTTAGGTGACTATCGGGGATTCTGTTTGCATGCAACAAATGGACTCAGGCTACCTCAGGCAAAAAGGGAATCTATGGAAAGATATGAGGAACTCACAGAATCAAAGGAATCCATTTGGGAAAGGTGAGAACCAGAGCCATTCCAGAGATCTGGGAAGTGGGAACCAATGGAAGGCACCTTGAGGTATTTACAAGCATGAATCTATGGAATCCACATTCCAGGAAGGGTGTGGCTGACTGGCCCCACTGGGGTTAAGTGCCTACCGTTAGGCTGGTTGAGGGTGGGGTATCTTTTTTTAAGTGTTTATTTATTTTGAGAGAGAGAGAGCTCTCCAAAGTGGGGGAGGGACAGAGAGAGAGAGAGGGAGAGAGAGAATCCCAAGCAGGTTCTGTGCTGTGAGTGCAGAGCAGAAACCAAGAGTCAGACGCTGAAGCGACTGAGCCACCCAGGCAATCAAATCGGGGCCCCAACATGGAGCTTGATCTCACAAACCGTGAGATCATGACCTGAGCTGATATCAAGAGTTGGATGCTTAACTGACTAAGCTACCCAGGTGCCCCCAAGGTGGGGTATCTTGATAAACAATCCTACCAGCCTGTAAGAAGTGTGAAGGAGGAAGAGGAGCTCAGTCAAAGAAATTTAGCATGCTACTTCCTGGAGAAGGAAGAATGGATGATGGCCAGCAATTACAACCAATTTTCACTATTTTGAACTTCAGAAGCAGTCTTTCTTTGTAAATTACAATGCGTTGTGTACTAAAAGGTTGAATAAAAGAACGATGATCTTAGGGTGGAATACTCAAAGCAATTTTTCTAAAACAAGGTTCTATGTGTGAAGTCTTGTCATCACTACTTATGGACTGGGACAGACCAGGAGGAGTTTCCTATTCAATATTTTTCGTTTGACAAATATTTATTTACTCCGCCCCAGTGATTCTAAGTCTAAGCCCCAGGATTCTGGTCTAGGTCATTTCCTTTACTCACTGTCACCAATGCAGAGCTCATGTTGCTTAACATTAACAGCCAGTACAACGGGGTAAGCTAGCCTTTCAGAAATCCAGAGGGACACCCACAAAGGTTAAATATTAACACATTTATAAGTATAAAACAATGACTTCACTTTCCCTAATATCACAATAGTAAATGAAAACAAAAGTACAAGTTCAAACAAGTACAGTGTATTCTATTTTATAATAATTTTCCTTCAACGTCCTCTTACACAAGTGCATTAAACAATATTTTAAGAGAAATTAGTTAGAATTCTATCACACCAAGACCATTCATTTGTGTGCATTACTCGTCAACCATTTTTTAATATTTTTTTCTAAAATGTGGGGGGGGGATTCCTGCTTTTAAGAGTAATGTCTGTCCATTGGAGATTTTTTTTTTTAAATATTTATTTATTTTGAGAGAGAGAGAGAGTGAGCACACAAGCTGGGGGAAAGGCAGAGAAAGAGGAAAGAGAATCCCAAGCAGGCTCCGTGCTGTCGCTGCATGACCGACGTGGAGCTCGACCTCATGAAACTGTGATATCAGTGCGTGAGCAGAAACCAAGAGTCAGACGCAACCGACTGAGCCACCCAGGCGCCCCTGGAGAAGTTTTTAAAATAGAGCAATATATGAATAATAAAATAACCATCATTCAAAATACCAGTAACCAAGACATGATAGTTATTAATGTTTTCTGTATCTTCTTCTGCTCCTAACAATTTGGATGAAATCGGTATTCTTTATGCTCGCTTTTGCTCGTGTGATTTTCAGATTTTTCTGTGACGAGCTTTGTTTTTGTAATAAGAAAAAAAAACAATAAAAGAATGTATAGAATAGAAGGGATATATGTACAAAAATAAAGGAATACAGAGCAGGAGCTCTGTATGTCTTATTTCAGGTATCTTCAGTTCCCAGAACAATGCATGACACACAGGTATTCCACAATTTTTTTGAATGGGTAAGATTTTCACCAAAAATGAGTGAAGATTGCTTATGAACACAGAATATCCAGGTATTATTTCCCTCTCTTGTTTCTTTTGGTAAACAGTTCATTCTATCACATAGGATCAATTTTGCTGTCTTAATATAAGGCCAATTGAATTCAAATTCCAAGTCCAACACTCACTAGCTATGTGACCTTGGCGAGAAACCACCATTCTCTGCCTGAGCTTCCTCACGTGGTAAGCACTGGTCCAGGTTGGGAATATAAAAAAACACAGATCCTGCAATTTATATTTTTTAGTGTAGGGGGAATAACATATGAACAAATATTTGTCAGGTGGTGATAAGCGCTATGAGAAAAAAGAAGATAAAGGGGTTAGAATGTGATTACCTGTGGGGGCGGATGAGGGCGTGTTGCTATTTTATAAAAGCCAGGGACTGGCTAAAGGTTTCAAAAATATCCAAGTGTCCCTGTTTTTCAAACTTCAAGTTGTGACTAAGTGCGATCAC
Organism: Neofelis nebulosa; assembly: GCF_028018385.1. Taxonomy (NCBI): domain Eukaryota; kingdom Metazoa; phylum Chordata; class Mammalia; order Carnivora; family Felidae; genus Neofelis; species Neofelis nebulosa. The sequence goes on along the minus strand of NC_080800.1, from coordinate 13,393,451 downwards.
AAAAATCAATGTATAGGGTGATCTGTATATTTCTCCAACAAAGGAAAATATCAGATTATATCACACATAGTAAAGGTCAGTACGGTTCTGTGTAACTCATTTCAGTTTATACACAAGTATAATAGTCTGTAAAACACTGTAAGCATGGAGAAAGTGGCAGCTGACAATACAGCCACTTTGGTGTCAACAGTCTTAGAGAAAGTTACCTAAACAGAGCATCTTCGGTAAGAGAGCATACTTTGTGCGTGCACCTGTTGGTGCCTTACTCATTTAGCAGACCTAGTTGAGTGGGAGACAAAGTGGGAGAAAAGATTAGGACTGGAGCTAAAAAGTTGGGGTGAAAAACAAAAGCAAAACTGAACAGTTCAGCAATTTGAAGGGAAACGTTAATTGCTGAGGCAAAAAGATACCTGGCCAGAAAAACAAAAGACCAAAAAAATTAGAGAAACAGAATCGACAGATTCTACTTAACAACAACAAAAAATCCAGTTAATAAAATATGTTGTACATGATACTTTTGGATTAGGTGTATGATAGTGCCTGAATATTTTCAGAAACTCCCAAAATATCTGCTTCATACTCCCCTCTCTGACCCTCAGGTGGACGGTATAAAGATTTTAAAGCCATATGGTCTGGGAAGATTTCTTTCAACCCTCTACACACGTAATAGGTTTTGGAAATCATGCCTACCCATCAGATATAAGTAAAATAGATTAAAGGGAGACTGGAAATTGTCCGCCAAGCCTTCTCTTGCCGTGCACATGAGGATGTTCCCATTGAAGCAAAGCCATAAGACAATTATTCTAGAACAAGGTGGGCAAACTAGGGTCCTCTGGCTAAATATAACCTACCACCTGCTCTAGTATGACCCACGAGCTAAGAATGATTTTTCCATGTTGACGTAGTTGAAAAATAAATCAATATTTTGTGGCACGTGAAATTGATGTGAAAATTATTTATATGAAATTTCGGTGTCTATAAAGTTTTATTGGAATAGAGCCAGGTTCATCCATATTGGCTGGGGCTGCTTTCTCACTATAAGGTGGCAGAACTGACTGAGTAGTTGCTTCCAACGCCTGAAATATTTACTCTCCTGGCCCCTTGCAGAAAAACTTTTGCCAACCACTGTTCTAGAATATGAAAACTGTACTATTTAAACACCCTTCCAACCCTCGTCCCTTTCCAGCCGCGGGCCCCCCCCCCGCCCCCGCCCGGCCCTGCCCCAGCTTTAGTCTCTTAGGCCCGACAAGAAGGCAGAGTGTTATAATAATGAATTGTAACCTACTGGAAAGCAGAGGCACCACACAATAAATTTCTATATAAGGTAATATTACTGGTTCTGCCATCGAGTAGAGTAACGTCTGAGTGTGTTTCCCAACCAGAAAAGTGGGCATCACAGGGGCAACTGAACAATTTCGCTTGAGAATCACCATGGTCGCACTTGGAAAATATAAAGGCAGCAAATGTTCCGGGGTGCTTTTGCAGGGGGAGCCTCTCCCAGAGTCTGGATGCACACTGAGGTTCCCTATGCACGTAGGCATCTCGGCCACCTACCCCTACCCCGTACCCTGTGCTCCTGGCCCATCTGGCCTTGCAGCCCACTTTCTCCTCACCCCCGCGCCCGAACGCACTCCTCCAGGGCTACCAAGTTCCAAGGTAGAGCAGGGCTCAAAGCAAGCCATCCCGGGTCAGCTTAGGGCAGCTCTCCCCAGCTTCGCCAATCGTGGAGAGGGGTTGCCCTGGGACCCCTGCAGGTGACAAGAATGACTCAGCAGGGTCCCGGCCTGGGACGGAGACAAGAACGCCGGGGTAGGGACAAAATTCTCTGCAGTTGGAGAGGCCGCAAATCATTTTAAAGACCCAAATACGCGAACAAACGAAAATGTAATTCAAGTCAACTTCGGGCCGTTGGCGGCCTGTGCCAGCACAGGCCGCAGGTTTAGCCTAACAGGGAGGCCCGGCGGCTTCAGCAGTCGAAAACGCCCGCGGCCTCCGTAAAAGATTCCCTTCGCCTCTAACGAACCCCACCTCCACTCGACCGGGCCCCAGGAAAAGTCAGTCGGCTGGAAAGGAAACCTTTCAGGGTGCACAGAATTGCATGCCCGTGATTATCGGGGAGACTTTGAGGGCACAGTAATCTCTCGAGACTAGAAACCATTTTCCTCTCTCGCTGTGAGATTTTGCTTGGCTAAGCGGCGGCAGTCTCCCTACCCCCCCTCCCACCCCATCGCTTCGGCCTCTGCAAGCAGCCACGCCCCGTGGCCTCGGGGCTCGCGGCCCCCGCGCCGCTCGCACGCCGCGCCCCCATCCGCCCCACCCCCGCGCGCCCCCATCCGCCCCCGCGCCGGGCCCTGGGAGCGCTGGGCGAGTCCTCGCGCCTGCGCTTCGCCAACTTCCTGCCGCGGAACGCCCCGCCCACCCCCAGAAGCCCGCCTCCAAACGCCGCGTGAACCCGCCTGCCGCACCTCATTGGTCAAAACCATGGAGCCGTTGGCTCCCAGGCCCGCCTCTCCACCGCCTCTCACTTTTCCCAGGGCGGATGCGCCTGCGCTCAGCTGCCTGGGCGGGCTGGGAGGCGCGGGTTGAAAAGTCTCGTTCCAAGTTTGGAGAGAGAGAGAAGAGCGCCTCAGACCTCGGTACCCGCGAGCGGGGAGGAGGCAGGAGAGAAGGACGCAGCGTCTGGGGAGCACCCAGGCTGTAAGACGGAGCTCGCGCTTCGAGAGCTAGAAGTGTGTGACGCGCCTGGGCGAGGCAGGAACGCCTGTGGTTGGGCTGCTGTTGGCTAGCGAGGGGAGTCCGAGGCGGCGGCGAGGGGCGAACGACCCGACGCAAGATGGCGAGTAAAGAGAGTAAGAGGCCCTGCGGGGCGGCGCGCGCCGGGACCGCGGGGGGCGGCGGGCGCGCGAGGCCGCGGCACGCGCCGGCGAAAGGCGCGAATTGGCGTGAGGAGCAGGGGGCGGGGCCGGGCGCGAGGCTAGGCGCGCGCCTCGAGGGGCCTACGCTGGACGGGACCGCGGCGCGGAGGGCTCCGAGCACTTCCGGAGCCGGGCGCGGGGCCGCGGGTTGGGCCCCCTTCCCTCCCCCGCCCCCCCAACTCCCCTCCCCCCTCCGGCGGCGGCGCTCCCTCCGGCGCCCTTGGCTCTCGGGCGGAGGCGGCCTCCACCGCCGGAAAGCGGGCACGGCAGCTCCTTCCACGCGCGCGCGTCGATCGCTTCAGGGTCGCGGCCCTTGTCCGGGGGATTCTGGAACACGCCGGCCTATGGCTGCTGACGCGGGCTTCGTGGGAGCGGAGGCCGCTCCTGGTGGGGGATGGAGGGAGCGGGCCGAGGGGTTTCTGCTACACGTGGATTCGGCTCCCCGGGTGGGTCGTGGAGCCCCTGTACGTACGAGTCGTCATCTTAGAACAGGTGCGAACAGCTGTAACTGGCAAAACAATCGTTGTCCGTGTAATTACTCAATTCTGTACACACAAGCGGTATTGACTTCTAGGTGCAAAAAATAAGCTTCCTGGTGTTAATAAATATTTTCTCCGCGTTCTGGAAGAGCAGTTTGTTTGCGTCCAAATTAGATGTAAAGCTAAAGAGTAGGTTAGGTGTGGCCATCTCGAGGTGACCTCCAGTATCTGTGTACAGATTCTGACTTCGATTTCTCTCAGCCGCTTAATTGTATGGGCTTTCTCCAAATTTCAGTGTTTGAAGATACTGTGGAGGAGCGTGTCATCAATGAAGAGTATAAAATCTGGAAGAAGAATACGCCGTTTCTGTATGACCTGGTTATGACCCATGCTCTTCAGTGGCCGAGTCTTACCGTTCAGTGGCTTCCTGAAGTGACTAAGTAAGGGTTTCTGGCAACTTTTACTTTGCGTAAATTTAGCTATTGTCCTGAATTTCCAAGTTTCAGCATTTTACACATAGAACATGAGCGTGTAATCAATTTAATCCTTGGATGAACTGGCAGGTGATTTTTGTTCTCAAAACTTGAGTAATTAGTGGGATGATTTCTGACATGTAAGCGTGGGTGTAAAAGGGGGTAAAGAATGTGTGCGTTTAATGATATTTGTAGAAAACACCTAACATATTGTTTCTTGGGTTTCAATACAGAGCAGCATTTTGGGGGGCCCTAGACTAATGGAGTTCTTTAAAACTTTATTGAAAAATAGAATATTTACAGGAAAAGTGCACAAATCGTAAGCATACGGCTTGATGGATTTTAACAAAGCAAGCACACTCATGTAATCAGCCCCCAATATGAATAGGTTTTAATGGACAAAGGGGAAAAGAATTTAGCAACAGTTCACTGAAGAAAAGAGGTTATTGGCTAATAGCGTGGAAAACACTTTGAGGTTGTTGTTGGTCTTCGTAAGAGTGTTCTTTTCGGCTGTTTCTTAAATTTCTCTGGTAATAATTGCTGTCATTATTGAACATTTAGAATAGGGTATGGTCCATGTGAAGAGTTTTGTGTCCTGCTAATTTGGTTTAATACTCAGAACAGTACTGTGATTTTATCCTCCTTTTACTGTGGTGGAAACTGGGATAGAGCTAAGTAACATCCCCAAGATCACACAACTGGTAAGTGGTGAAGTGGGATTCTGAGCCCAATCTGGGTGCCCCAAAGTTGAGGTAACTCCTGTACTAGACTACCTTTCTCATATGCTTGCACTTTTTCTAGTAGGAATTTGGCCATGAACTTTAAAACTATTCAATTTAGGTAATGTGAGTATATGACTTAATGAGGATTGACGACACTAGTCTATGAAGGGGATTTTGTGACAAGTTATGAAAATACGAGCAAGTTAATTGTATTTAATTTTTTTAAGTTTATTTTGAGAGAGGGGGGAAAAACATGAGTGGGGGAGGGGCAGAGAGAGAAAACTCCAAAGCAGGCTCCACACCATCAGCACAGAGCCCAGTGCAGGGCTGGAACCCACGAAACTGTTAGACCATGAGCCGAGCCGAAATCAAGAGTCTGACACTCCACCGACTGAGCCACTGAGGCACTTCAAGACCCAGTTAATCTTATAAGATAAAATAAAGGTCAGACTCCCATATGCAAACATTGTCCTACATACAGGTAGGGGCTTCCATTGGGGTTCCCAAAAATCACGGTGTAAATATACAGATGTGGGAAGAGTAGCCAAGAAATAAATAATGGAGACTTCTAAGCATTGACATAACACTTTTGAGCATCAGATACCTGAAGGTATTCAGGTTCTCCTTTAGAGTACCATGTACATTTGACTCTGTGTATTTCTGTTAAGTAAATTAAAAACTTTAACAGCTTAATTTATATTCTCTTGGATCTTTCTGACCTACCTGAACAGTAGAAAACAGTGGGGGTGGGTGAGACTGTAAGGTTAGAGACCTGAGTTCGAATCCTGCCCCCTACTTCTTAGTACCCAAATTAGGGCAGGTTGGTCAACATCCATTCCCAAGTCGTCTGATGTGTAAATGGAGGTGCTTGAGGTTCTGACTGCCTGTATTTGAGGGCATTAAATGAGATTAGGCACTGTTAAAGTGCTGGCACAGAGTAAGTACACAGTAAGTGGTGACTGATGCTGATTTTCCCACCCCATTGTTGAGAAATAATTTATTAGAGTGTAGTAACTTTCTCCATTTGGATTTCAGTGCAAACTGCTTACTCGAGTCTTTTAAAAATGTTATCTGTGATATGTTTTGTGTAACAATTTTAAAAATGATCTCTATGTTCTTAGCCCAGATACTGCTTTTTTTTTAGGATTTTTATTCTCTTGGGTTTTTTTATAATATAGTTTGGGGGGAGCGGCAGAGAGAGAGGGAGAGAGAATATCAAGCAGGCTCTGGGACTTCAGCACAGAGCCTGATGTGGAGCTCCCTCCCACCAGCTGTGAGATCACGATCTGAGCCAAAATCAAGAGTCAGACGCTTAACCAACTGAGCCACCCAGGTGCCCCAAGATTTTTAAGTAATCTCTACACCCAATGTGAGGCTCGAACTTACAACTCCAAGATCGAGAGTTGCATGTCCCACTGACTAAGCCAGCTAGGCATCCTCCCAGATACTGCTTGCATATGAACACTTAGGAACAGAACAGAAAATACCTTAAATTATCTATTCCATGGTATTCTTTGCATTACAAAGAAAAGTGGGGTCTGGTTGTGGGGTGTGCAGTGGCTCTGGGAATGCAAGAAAATGCAGCCAGCCTGCCTACATTCTTGGATGTTGAGGATAGCTGTGTGGTGCTTTGCAGGATTCTGTTTGGGTATAAGGGAATGTGACTATGTTTTGTTACTATATGGAACAGTGGAAATATTGGCTGCTCTTACTGCCTGGGTCTTTGAGGAACTAGACTCTGGTCAACCTCATAAGGAAGGCCTGCCTTCTACCTACATACTTCCCAGTAACTACTTGTACTTTCTAAGCTATTGTCCTTAAACTGAGTTCGTTAGTTGTCCACATAGTGGATTTGCCTTGTAAAAATTTTCATTTAGGTATTTTTAAGAAATAATTTTAGGGGCGCCTGGGTGGCTCAGTTGGTCGGGCGTCCGACTTCAGCTCAGGTCATGATCTCAGTCTGTTGGTTTGAACCCCGCGTCGGGCTCTGTGCTGACAGCTCAGAGCCTGGAGCCTGCTTCAGATTATGTGTCTCCCTCTCCCTTTGCCCCTCCCCTGCTCATGCTCTATCTCTTTCTGTCTCAAAAGTAAATAAAAACATAAAAAAATTTTTAATAAAAGAAAATAATTTTATTCTGTATCTTTTATTTTTAATTTTTTTTAAATATTTACTTATTTTGAGACGGAGGGGGAGACACAGAATCTGAAGCAGGCTCCAGGCTCCGAGCTGTCAGCACAGAGCCTGACACAGGCCTTGAACTCAAGAATCGCGAGATCATTCCCTGAGCCGAAGTCGGACACTTAACCGACTGAGCCACCCAGGCACCTCTAACCCATATCTTTTATTAGATAATTTCTTAAACATATTGAGACTAACTTAAGTCTTTACCTAAAATGCTTTGTAATCATTCAAATTCAGATGGTACGAAGTGCATAGCGTAAAAAAAATAAATCCCCTTTCCATGTCCCCTATTCTCTTGGTCTCATTACCCAGAGCAGAGACCGTCATTTTTTTTTTTTAACTCTTCCTGCCAGAATAAAATACATTATACATATCTCCCCTCCATCTTTTTTATAAATTTTTAAAAATGTTTTTATTTATTTTTGAGACCCAGACCCAGAGACAGAGCATGAGCAGGGGAGGGGCAGAGAGAGAGAGACAGACAGACAGACAGACAGACACAGAATCTGAAGCAGGCTCCAGGCTCTGAGCTGTCAGCACAGAGCCCGAACTCGCAGACTGTGAGATGACCTGAGCTGAAGTTGGACGCTTAACCGACTGAGCCACCCAGGTGCCTCTCCCCTCCATCTTTTTTTATGTAGCAAGTTATTCACTTGACTTTTCAATTGGTGGTTTACATGGGAGACTTTTTCCTATCAGCATGCTTAAATATACTCTTGGGTTTTGGTGGGTTTTTTTAAGTTTGTTTCTTTTTGAGACAGGGAGTGAGAGCCTGTGGGGGGTAGAGAGAATCCCAAGCAGGCTCCGCATTGACAGCACGAGGAACCGAATGAGGGGCTTGAACCCACAAACCTGGGAGATCATGACCTGAGCCGAAATCAAGAGTCTGACACCTAACTGACCACCCAGGCTCCCCAATACACTCTCTTGTTTTAAGGCCTCCACAGAATTCCATTTATGGATATACTATAATTTATGTCACCAGTGCCTTATTGATGGATATTTAGGTTGTTGTCAGTCTTTTGCCGCTAAGACAGTGCTCCTGAGAATAATAACCTTGTGACAATCTGTTAATGTTAGAGAAATTTCTTAGCAGTGAAGTCAAAGTGATCAAAAGATGCTGGCGCTGCGGAAGGACAAGGTCTTTTAACATTAGTGCTTCTGTGGCTTTAGGTGCCTCCAGCCTTGGAGGGAAACCTTGTAATATTGATTGGTTCAGGAAAATAGGTTTGTATTTTAATGATGGAGATGAAAAGATTTACAGGAAAAAAGAAAAATCCTTATATGGTTATAGTGTTAGGGAAAACCCAAATTGAATTTAGAGTCGAGGAATTTTTCAGGTCCTCCATTCCATGTTGGGACCGTGCTCCTTAGAACCTGTTATTTCTGTTTAACCCTATGAAAAGTGACTTCCTTTTATGTCAGCCTTAACATTGCTCTGTGGTGCCTCCTTTCTCCCAAGCATTTCCATTTCTTTTCAAATGGTTCTACTGAGATCTGTTGAAGTTCCCTTTTGTTTTGAATTAGTATTCCCTGTACAGAACAGATTTCGTTTTGTCTAAGTCCTCCTAAAGTACAGTTGCTTTGAGTCTATTTTCTAGGTATGTTTTTTTTTTCATTTAAACTTAAGTGGGTGAGTGCTCCCATGCATTGCCTCTCCCTCCCCATGTAAGTTCACCTAAGATGGAACTATCTTTTTTGATAGCCATATGCTGTTCTTGGGCACTGAACATACATCAACTAAGACTCTTGTCTTTTTTCAAACAAGCTGTTATTGCTTAACCATGGTTGCTTTGTTCTGGTTTTGGAGTTGTATATGTATTTATTGTTCTTTTTTATTTTAAGCCAAATCTTAGTAAAATCTCACCATTTTAAAATTTAAAAAAATTTTTTTAATGTTTTTTTTTGAGAGAGAGAAAGAGAGACAGTGTGAGCGGGGGAGGGGCAGAGAGACACAGAATCCAAAGTAGGCTCCAGGCTCTGAGCTGTCAGCACAGGGACAGACATGGGGCTCAAACTCAAACTGTGAGATAATGACCTGAGCTGAAGTCGGACACCTAACTGAGCCACCCGGGTGCCCCTCGCCTTGTATTTTTTAAGTTATTACTGGGGCGCCTGGGTGGCACAGTCGGTTGAGCGTCCCACTTCAGCTCAGGTCATGATCTCGCAGTCTGTGAGTTTGAGCCCCGCATCGGGCTCTGTGCTGATGGCTCAGAGCCTGGAGCCTGCTTCAGATTCTGTGTCTCCCTCTCTCTCTCTGACCCTCCCCCGCTCATGCTCTGTCTCTCTCTCTCTGTCAAAAATAAATAAAACATTAAAAACAATTTAAAAAATTAAGTTATTACTAAATTACATTCATAGAAGCAACCCTCACACCTCTTTTTTTTTTTTTTTTAATTTTTTTTTTCAACGTTTTTTATTTATTTTTGGGACAGAGAGAGACAGAGCATGAACGGGGGAGGGGCAGAGAGAGGGAGACACAGAATCGGAAACAGGCTCCAGGCTCCGGGCCATCAGGCCAGAGCCTGACGCGGGGCTCGAACTCACGGACCGCGAGATCGTGACCTGGCTGAAGTCGGACACTTAACCGACTGCGCCACCCAGGCGCCCCCCCCTCACACCTCTTTTAAAAACCACTAAATCCTTTCAACAACTAAAATTTAGGAACAAACATAAATAGCCTAACTTGTCTAGTGTTGGGGCCCAGAGCTGTACATCTTGGTCCTCCAACATTAAGCACCGTGAACGTCAATAAAGCGTTTTCTCATTATGCCATTTGCCCTCATAACCTGTTTTTTAGGTGAAGACACTGAGGCCCACAGGAAGTTGTGATTTAAGGAATTGCATATAGCTAATTTTAGTTTGATTCAGGATTTAAACCCAGTTTTTTGGACTCGATGCTTAAACTTAACATTCTATCTTGTCTCTTACTGGAAAATTAGGAATATCTAATGTACTAAGTTGGAAGATATTTTTTAAGTGAGAAGTCATGATTATGGGTATGGAGATTGGTAATGGATTGCATTTGTTAGTAACTGGTTTCCTGTAGGATTAGTGTGACTTATTTTCTTTCCTAAACAGACCGGAAGGAAAGGATTATGCCCTTCATTGGCTAGTGCTGGGGACTCACACGTCTGATGAGCAGAATCATCTTGTGGTTGCTCGAGTCCATATTCCGAACGATGATGCACAGTTTGATGCTTCCCACTGTGACAGTGAGAAGGGTGGTAGGTATACCATATATTCTATTGGTGTCTGAGGGAGTGTGCCTTTTTCTAGTTATAGGTTATTACAGTTTTCTATTAATCTCTTTTGGCTCAGCAGTTTAACTTTTAGGACTTTATCGCATAGAACTACTTGCTCACATGTGCACAAAGATTTCATGATATAACATTATTTGCAAGATGGAAAAATTAGGATCAATTTAGCAACCCAGATGTTAGTTCATAGGAAATTGGTTAAACACATTATGGTATGTTTGAAATACCGTGCAGCAATTGTTAAGAATGAGGTAAATCTGAAATTTTACGTAGACTCACAAAGAATGAGGCAAGTCTATATGCTCTTGTATGGAAAGATGTCCGAGATAAATCGAGTAACTTCTGTGTGATTATAGTACCAATTTTGGTAAAAGGAATAATATGTGTTGCGTGTGCATAGGAAAAAGCAGGCATACATACCAAACAGTTAACAGTGGTTTTTCTATGGAAGCTATTGACTTCCTTTTTTACCCTGTCAAACCTATATTCCCTTGATTTGGTATTCCCACCATCACCCAAGTTTGGTCATTGTGCTAGAGGGACTCACAATACTCCATAGCAAATTATACTCATGGCTAAAATTTGTTACAGTAAAGAATACAGAGGAGAAGTAACAGGAAAAAGATACGCATCAGGGAGTCTAGGGAGGTCTGGCACAAGTCTCGTCCAGGACCGCACACAATGTACTTTCTCTCTGGCAGCAGACGACAAGGACATGTGCGGAATCTCTCTCTCCTGCCCAGAGAAACCCATTTGAGTGTCTGGATGTGAGGCTGGGGTGGGGGGCGGTTCACAGGCACATCCTGCTGGCAGCCAGTTAAGGCAGCTGAAACTCAGGACCCCAGTAATGAAACCAGGTGCATATTGTCAATCTTGATGTTTGTGCATAGCGACCCTGACAAACTAGTACAGCATGGTCTGTTGCTCCAGGTGTACACCACAGAACCATCAGTCCATCAGTAACGGAAAGAACATTCTGAGGTCTGTGTTCCCAGGACTCGGCCAGGGGTCATTCATGGTCCCAGTGTCCCTCAGAGCGGCGAGGGCTCAGCAGCCAGACCTGCTGGGTTAGTGCTTTCTGCACAGCCCTAAAAGGTTTCATCTTAACATCTTAAGGAATTTGCTTTAATTTTTTTCTTATTGAAAATAAAATATTTTATAGCTAAAGTCTTGCCACCCCATACCCCTTTCCTGACCTGCTTTCCTTGAAGACTTTATCACTGTGTCCTGAAAATCAGTGTGCCATTTTTAACTGTTATTACTCATACAGTAGTAAATACGAAGGGTTTTTTTACAGCTTGTTTCATTCGATAATGTGTGTGTGTGCCATGTAGATGCCTGTCTTCTTTGAACTGCTGTTTGATGTTCCACTGTGATTAAACCTACTTTATTCATTGTTCAACTGGGGGCAGTTGGATTACGTGTATGTGGTATTTTGCATTTACAAATGGTGCTTCGGTGAACATCCTTGCCATGTCTCCTTATACACATGTGGGAAGATTATCTAGTGGAGTGGAATTGCTGAGTCGTATGGTGTATTCACTGTCCACTTAAAATAGTAGAAAACTATCTTCCAAAATGATTTACTCCATTTGCCACTCCCATAATTCACAGTCCGTTTCCCTATAACTTTATGCGTTATTTCTGTAAATATTGTTATAATCAGAAATTTCTAGTGGCTTTTAATCCTGAAGTATGTGTTTATTGGACCCTTGGCTTAAGAATTAGTCCCTCTGCATAACCTATGGATATATGAAGTTACTGAAGTCACTTGTTCAGTATATTCTAACAAGTGACTGAAGTAATTCAGTTAATACCTGTTTCTGTTTTCAGTTACAGTATTTTGTAATGGATACTATTATTAAAATAGTGGGGGTTTTTTTCAAATTTTTGAGTTTGAGAAAACAAAACCCTGTGTTCGAAGTAAATCTTACCTACAAATCCATTTTTTTTTATTTTTTTTTTATTTTTATTATTATTTTTTTAATGTTTATTTCTGAGACAGAGAGAGAGCATGAGTCAGGGAGGGGCGGAGAGAAAGGGAGACACAGAATCAGAAGCAGGCTCCAGGCTCTGAGCTGTCAGCACAGAGCCTGATGCGGGGCTCGAACTCACAGACTGCGAGATCATGACCTGAGCTGAAGTCAGATGCTCAACCAACTGAGCCACCCAGGCGCCCCCCCTTTTTTTTTTTTTTTTAAAGAGGAGAGCTGTTCAGGTTGTAATAAGTAAAGGAATTGGGGGACTTGAGTGTCTTTATATAGAAGTGTTAGAGCTGTTAGAGTCCACAAAGGGAGGGGGGTTGGGTGGTGGGTTGAAAATCAAAGTTGGGGCAGGTTTGGAACAGCGTCAGGATCAGGAGGGGTGGTCTTTGCTAGGGAACATTTCTCCCATTGACACGATGGAAAGGGAAGTGCTGAGAGGGAAAGAGGTGATTGTATATGGTTGTGTGGGAGTAGCTATGGGGAATGAGAGATGATTTTCAGCCCCACAGAGTAGTAAGCTCTGTTTGCCACGGAGAAGAATGGCTGAACACCGATACTAAACCATGGGAGCCAGTGTTCATTAAGCATTCCCATATAGCAAGAGCTGGCTGAAACAGAAATGGTTTGCTGCTTTCGGTTTGTTTCCTCCAGGCCCTGGCCAGTCTGTTTTACTTGTTACCTCCCTGGCTCCATTAGGCATTTGAGTTGTGATTCCCTAACCCGAGACACAGGGTGAACAAAAAAGGAATGGACAAAGAAGCAGCAATATAGGTCAGGAAGAAATGATACAGTTATAATGAGCCTCCCAACGTTTTAAGTGTCAGCAACTATTCAAGTTTTTAATCTATGGGCACAAAAAAGAAAATGTTCTCATTTGTCCTTATCTGCTTAGATGTTCTCTACTTGTGTTCTTTCTGCTATCATCTCGCTGCTTTCTCAGAGGTTCTTCTACTTTTTATGTGACTTTGTTACTTTTCCAAGGCCTTTTTAATAACTACTCAACACCATAGTCTTATTCACACGCCAGATAGGTTAGCCCCCTCGTTTTAGCTTTGGCACTCCACTAGCAGTTGAATTAGGTGTGCTGGTGGAGCCAGCATATTTGTGTCTTAGAGTTGAGTTGGGGGTTAGCTAGTATGGATTTCTGATTTTAGGAATAATTACATCCTCTTCACAACTGAAAGAGGCCAGTTTTTAATTATTCTAAATCCAAGGTGAAACTTAACTTGCAGAAAATAGTGTTACCATTTTCCATTCCAAATGGGCTTTGAGAATAAATTAATTTCAAGTGGCAACTGAACCCCTATTTTTGTGCTCTCTGGTTATGTTGTATTCTGTTAAAATCTGTTGGGTGTATTAAACTAAATGACTGGTGAATTTTAATCGTAAGTGTATGTTTATTTCTTTCTTCTCACATTAGAATTTGGTGGCTTTGGTTCTGTAACAGGAAAAATCGAATGTGAAATTAAAATTAACCATGAAGGAGAAGTCAACCGTGCTCGTTACATGCCGCAGAACCCTCACATCATTGCTACAAAAACACCATCTTCTGATGTGCTGGTTTTTGACTATACGAAGCACCCTGCTAAGCCAGGTATGTAGTAATGAAATCAGGCCATTGCTCCAATACTTTTGAAACTAGTGTACTCTTTGGTTTTTAAAGGTTTAAACATTTTGGGACTCTATTAACCATCCTCAAAATTCAGTTGATTGAACAGAAGGACCTCCCGGCAGGTTATGCTCCTGGCTAGGGTTTATCACCGCAGAAGATACGGAGCAAAAAGCAGGAAGAAAAGATACATATCAGGCAGAGTCCAGAGAGGTCAGGCGCAGGCTTCTGAGTCCTTCCCCACCAGGGCCATACAGAACGTGCTTTTTCTCTAGCAGCAGACCACAGGGGCATGTGATAAATGTCTCTGCTCAGGGAATCCTGTTTGAGTCTCCGGATCTGGCGTTTTTTATAGAGGTCTGGTCACATAGGCACATCCTGCTCTGACCTGCCATGCTGAGGGAAACTCGGGACCCTAGCAGTGAAGCCAGGTACATCATGAATCGCCAAACAATCCTGCAAGTCTTGACAAGCTGCTGCCGCGTGCCTCACTGCCCTGGGCGTACACAACTTCATGTCAGTGATGACGATTTTTGTGAGGGTCACATTCCTAGGGGGTGGCTAAGGGTCAGTCATGGTTGCGGGCTACCCTGGATACGTGCAAGGGCTGAGCAACCAGACCTGCCGTGTTAACTCTTTCCTCACAAGAAAGTTGTAAACAATTTGATCCGTGGGAGGGTTGCTGCCACTCACATTTCAGGGAACAGCTGTAGTTTTCAGGGTTTTGTGTCGGAGCTAGTACTAGGTTTTGCAGAGGAACTAGTCATTTTATGGTCATGAGTCTTGGTTTGCATTGAGTATTTGCAGTGAAGCACAGAACAGCTTTTCAGGGTGGCTGGGGGTCAGACCAAGTCCTAAGTCGTCATTCATATGTGGTGTTTTCCAGGCATTATAATGAACGTTACGGCTCATTCAGTGAGGAATGAAAATCGCTTTTACTAGTTCTGATAAACAGAAAATCACTTAGTAGTTAATGTGTTTCTTTTTCTCTTTAGACCCAAGTGGAGAATGTAATCCCGATCTTCGGTTAAGAGGCCACCAAAAGGAAGGCTATGGTCTTTCCTGGAATTCTAATTTGAGTGGACATCTCCTGAGTGCATCAGACGACCATGTGAGAAACTTACTCTTCCCAATCTCCTGTCTTTAAAGACTGTCAGGGAGAGTTCTGCACTGCAGGAGGTGTTCTAAGATAGTGCTGCTGATTATTGTGATAACATTTTTACAGGATTTAGAGCAATGGTTATCATATCGCCCTGGTGGAGCCTTGGGATTCCACAGAGCTCTTTTGAAGCAGCCTTAGACTAGAAGGAAGGTGGGCAAAAGGTGTCCCATTATTTAAAAGTATATCTAATGGAAACAGTGAAGTGTGAGACCTGACAAATAGAAATTACATTGAAAAAACTTTTTTATTTAAGAGTACATTTCAGTGGGTTTTAGTATATTCACAAAGCTGTGCAATCTTCACTACTAACTCAAACATTTTCATCGAATGTCACAAAAAGAAACTCTCGACCCATTAAGTAGTCACTCCCCACTTCCCCCAGCTCCTGCCAACCACTAATTTACTTTCTCTATAGAGTTGTCTGTTTTTTTATTTTTGTAATTTTTTAAATGTGTATTTATTTTTGAGAGAGAGCATGAACAGGGGAGAGGCAGAGAGAGAGAGGGAGACACAGAATCCAAAGCAGGCTCCAGGCTCCAAGCTGTCAGTACAGAGCCTGATGGAGGGCAGGGCTCGAACTCCCAAACCTCGAGATCATGACCTTGAGCCGAAGTCAGACACTTAACTGAATGAGCCACCCAGGCACCCCTAGAGTTGTCTATTCTTGATAATTCATATAAATGGAATATGTGCTTTTTTTTCTGTCTGGTTTCTTTTTTTTAGCATAAGTTTTTCAAGGTTGATCCATGTTGAAGTATAGGTCAGTACGTCACTCCTTTTCATGGCTGAACAACCAGTTCATCAGTTGATGGACATTTGGGTTGTTTCTACTTTGGGCTTTGTTTTTTTTTGTTTGTTTGTTTGTTTTGCTTTGCTTTGGGGGTATTTTTTTTTTTCAACGTTTTAAATTTATTTTTGGGACAGAGAGAGACAGAGCATGAACGGGGGAGGGGCAGAGAGAGAGGGAGACACAGAATCGGAAACAGGCTCCAGGCTCCGAGCCATCAGCCCAGAGCCCGACGCGGGGCTCGAACTCACGGACCGCGAGATCGTGACCTGGCTGAAGTCGGACGCTTAACCGACTGCGCCACCCAGGCGCCCCGCTTTGGGGCTATTTTGAATGATGTTGGCTGTGAACATTTTTGTACAAGTTTTTGTGTGGATGTAGGTTTTCATTACCTAGGGGTGGAAATACTGGGTCATATGGTAATTCTGTGTTTAACTTTTTGAAAAACTGCCATGCTTTCCCACGGCAGCTGCATCACTTCACATTCCTACCAGCAGTGTGTACCCCAGGGTTCCAGTTTCTTCACATCTTCCTCAGCACTTGTTATTGTCTCTTTTTTCTTAGAGCCATCCTTGTTGGTGTGAAGTGGTATCTCCTTGTGGTTTTGATTTATATTTCTCTGATGGCTAATGATTTTGAGTATCTTTTTATGTTTTTATTGGCTATTTATAGATCTTCTTTGGAAAAGTATTGTATTCAAATTTCTTGTCGAATTTTAAATTTTGTGGTTTTGTTTCGTTTTGTTTTTTTATTAGAGAGCACAAGCGGGGTAGGGGCAGGGAGAGAGAGGGGGAGACCCAGAATCTGAAGCAGGCTCCAGGCTCCAAGCTGTCAGTGCAGAGCCTGACGTGGGGCTCGAACCCACAGAATGTGAGATCATGACCTGAGCTGAAATTGGACGCTCAACTGACTGAGTCACCCCGTGCCCCTTAAATTTCGGGTTTTTTCTTTTAGTGAGATGTCAGAATTGTTTTTATTCTGGATACCAGTCCTTTATCAGATGAGATTTGAAAAGATTTTCTCCCACTCTGTGGCTTGTCTTTTCACTTTTTTGGTGATGTCCTCCAAAGCACAGAAATAATTTTGAGTCCAGTTTAGTTTTTATTTTTGTTACTTGTGCTTTTGGTATCCTAAGAAACCATTACATATAATCCAACATCACAAAGATTTACATCTATGTTTTCTTCTAAGAATTGCATACTTTTAAATCTTGCGTATAGGTGGGTCCTTTATCCATTTTGAGTTTAGTTTTGTGTGTGGGGTAGGGGTTCATGTTCCTTTTCTGCATGTGATTATCCTGTTTTTCTGGTACTGTTTGTTGAGGAGACTAATATTTACCTATTGAGTTGTCTTGGCATCCTTCATACAAGTATCTTAAAGGTACCACGCAAATGCAAAGTGATCCTGTTATTATTGTAGATCAGTGTTTGTAGCATTCTTTTTTTAAATTTTTTTTTAAATGTTTATTTTTGAGAGAGACAGAGCACATGAGAGGCAGAGGGGCAGAGAGAGAAGGAAACACAGAATCTGAAGCAGGCTTCAGGCTCTGAGCTGTCAGCACAGAGCCCGACATGGGGCTCAAACTCACAGACCACGAGATCATGATCTGAGCCGAAGTCGGTGGCTTAACCAACTGAGCCACCCAGGCGCCCCCAGTGTTTGTAGCATTCTTGCCACCTGCAGCTCCATACATTCCTTCATGGAACCCATACTGTAAGCAAAACGTGTTTGCTATGACTCCCCCCAGAGTTGAGAGTAGACTTCTGGAGCTTTTGAAATCTTTTATAACTTGGCCACAGGTTCTTTGCCTTCTTCCTTAGTATATCCTCCTGCCTAGAACAGGACCTGTCACATCACAGACCTTCTTTATGTTTCTACTGGTCACAATTTCTGTTGATGTTTTTCTAAATATTTAAGGCAGATAATTGGCCCAGTCAAGATTCTTTAGCTGCAGGCAATTGAAACCAACTCTGGCTGATGCAGACAGAAGAGGAATTTATCAGGAGGACATTGGGCAGGGTAGCTCACAGAATTGCTGTAATGGCTAGAAAATGGTCCAGAACAGAGAGGAGAGGTCAGATCCACAACTCAGAGATCAGGCTAGTAGATGTTATACTCCACTCCCTCTTCCCCACGCTTGCAGTCCTGACAACAGATTTCCCTGTTGATGGTCACAGTTCAAAATCCTTGTCAGACTGCTGGAGCTGACATCATGTCCCAGTCACAAGGGAGGCTGGGAAGCAAGGTCTCCCTTAGTTCTCCAAAGGGAGGCTTTCCTCCCCTTCCCTCAAAGTGGGTGTGATAGAGTCTCCAAAACAGGGAGGATGGGTTATACTCAGTAACTTAATTACTAGTGCCTTTTGAAGACACTAGGCTGGGAGTTGCTAGTCATAATAAAAGCTGGCATTTCCCAAGGGCTCTGCATGTATGTGCCAGGCATCTTGCTAATCTTCCCAGGATCCTTCTGAAGTGAGCAGGGGAGGATGGCAAGAGCTCTGCATGTTCCTTTCTCTTCAGTGCTTGTAAATTTTGCATCTGAGTGTGTACGTATCAACAAAGGCTAAGGTGTGTGTATTATGTAAAACTACTTTTTTGTTCATGGGTAAATAGCTGCTACTGGGAAATAGCTTTGTTGCAGAAACTCTTTCAGATAAGAAAGTGATTTTTTTTTAACTTTTTTTAATGTTTATTTTTAATGTTTAATTTTTTTTAACATTCATTTTTTTGAGGGAGACCACGCAAGCGGGGGAGGAGCAGAGACAGACTGAGACACAGAATCTGAAGCAATCTCCAGGTTCTGCGCTGTCAGCACAGAGCCTCATGCGGGGCTGGAACCCACAAATCGTGAGATCATGACCTGAGTCGAAGTCGGATGCTTAACCGACTAAGCCACCCAGGCGCCTCCTCGAAAGTGATTTTAAAAGAGATGAGTCCCATGGCGCGCCTGGGTGGCTCAGTCAGTTAAGCGGCCGACTTCGGTTCAGGTCATGATCTCGTGGTCCGTGAGTTCGAGCCCCGCATCGGGCTCTGTGCTGACAGCTCAGAGCCTGGAGCCTGTTTCAGATTCTGTGTCTCCCTCTCTCTGACCCTCCCCCGTTCATGCTCTGTCTCTCTCTGTCTCAAAAATAAATAAACGTTAAAAAAAAGAGAGAGATGAATCCCATACCAGTGTCAGTGGTATTACTGCAAATATACCTTAATGGACTTACCTTTGTCTTAAATTGTTTGGATGATAATCATTGCCCTATATAGCTTACAATGTTTTTTTCATAAACAGTAAGTCTTTCCTCTTTGTGATGGTTGTCAATAGAAGACTCCACTCCCAGAGCCTGCTGATCTGTGATCTTTGAGGCCTGTGGCCTCTCCTTGGGTTCTGCTGATATTTTGAGGAGTACACTGTGGGGATCTGTCTGCAGGCCCTAAGGTTTGGCCCCTCAAAGTAGCCTAGTTGGGGTTTCTGGGCTATCCACCTGTCTCACTTTCTAATGTGCTGTAGTGGTTTCTGTAGTGGCTTCTGCTGTGAAGTGAGACTTAGCCTCTTTGCTTTTTCAAGAGGCATGTTTTAGTTTTAATTCCCAGTCTCCCAACCTTGCTTGAATTTTTAGGATGTGAATTTCCGTTCAGTAGATGTGGAATGTTGGGCTCTCAGTGTTGCATTGTGTAATCTAGAGGAATTTTAGACACTTGACTTTTAGATACTTGACTGTATCTAGGTGGAAACTCGAATGTGATTGTCTCTTGCTGCCATCATGCTCGGTTTCCCCATCCCTGTTACCATTTCCTTTCCTTGCCCCTGCATCTCAGATCATGGAAGCTATACTACAACCATACACTCTTCTGTTTCTGAAGCTTTACTTTTATTTACATTTCCTCTCCCTTGTGTTTATTTCTACCTCTTATATAGTTAAATAGTTTTCTTAAAGTTTATTTAAATAATCTCTACACCCAGCGTGGGGCTCGAACTCATGACCCTGAGATCAAGAGTCGCATGTTCTTCCAACGGAGCCAGCCAGGCGCCTATAGTTAAATAATTTTTTAACGAAGGTTATTTGTTTTTTCCTTCCTTTAGACTGTCTGTCTGTGGGATATAAATGCAGGACCAAAGGAAGGCAAGATTGTGGACGCTAAAGCCATCTTTACTGGCCACTCAGCTGTCGTAGAGGATGTGGCCTGGCATCTGCTACACGAGTCATTATTTGGATCTGTTGCTGATGATCAGAAACTTATGATGTAAGGTGGAAGGTTCAGTGGGGTCTTCGTATATGGGTGTCCTGTATGAGACCATCAGTGATTCTGGTGGCATGTGGTTTGATTTTTTTTTTTTTTTTTTAAGCTCTATACTGGCGTTAAAAACTTGAGTGAGGTAGAATTGACATACAAGAAGCCATATAATGGCTGTTTTTGCATAAAAGTTACTGTGCTATATGAATGAACATAATTTTTATTTGAAAAAAGAAAATGTAAATGTGAAGAAACGTGCTTGGTAGTGTAGTGGTAAATATCAAAATTGGGAGTCAAGGTGACTTTGAAGATGAGCGCTAAGAATGATTGCATCAGGTCACAGCCACAGGGCTGTGCTCAGTCACCTGTCATGTGTTTTATCTCGTAAACTAATATCTGAGGCTAATATGGCCAGATAGTAAAATTTGACAAGGCTAGGTTGTAGGAATCAAATTATTACATCATTCTCTACGGAGTAGTTGGCGTATGCTTGAAATAGTTGGTAATTAAGACAGGAATCTAATCAACACGAAACCAGGAATGATAGCCCTAGTTTATTTTCCGTAGGTTTAGAATATGTCCTTTAGTGGTTGGAAGTCCGATGGCAGCTCTGTATGTGGTTGGGGTGTCTCTAAAGGGGCGAGCATAGCAGAGATAGGGTGGTGTGGAGCAGTGTGGACCTGGAAACGAGTGTGAGCGTGTGACAAGCTGGGGAGGGTCGGGTGGCTTCCTCTTGTGCTGTGTGCCTTGTACCTTTGTGTTGTAGATGGGACACCAGGTCCAATACCACCTCCAAGCCGAGCCACCTCGTGGACGCTCACACTGCCGAGGTCAATTGTCTGTCGTTCAATCCCTACAGCGAGTTCATTCTCGCAACTGGCTCTGCGGATAAGGTTTCTAAGTTTTTGTATATTTGGTGTTTATGGACCCAGTTGCCTTGTTCTATAATCAGATACTCTAAAATTCTTCTGTGAAGTGGAGAAATGAATTCCTTTTTATTTATTTTTTTCTTCAGACTGTAGCTTTATGGGATCTGCGTAATTTAAAATTAAAACTCCATACCTTTGAATCTCATAAAGATGAAATTTTCCAGGTACGTGACAGTTTTCTGGTGTCTCTGTCAGGTTTTTACTAACTTTTGGATGGGGGATATTTAAAATTTTTTTGCTTTTATAGCAGACATGGTATGTATATATATTTTTAAGTTCCTCTTCTAGGTTAACTAGTGGGAAGTACCGTGGAGCTCTGTGAGATTATTACTTTAGAAGTAGAAAAGACCTTGCAAAACAGGATCAGTTTAAAAATTGAAACCCAAGGATCCTTCAGTTAAGGTATCCAGTGTGGGTGGGTCCTCTAGTGAAAAACAAAACAAAACAAAACCTTGTATGTGGTTTCAAATGGAGATTTGGATAGGCTTAAGATGCACTTCATTGAAAAGTTTACAAGATTCTGGGATGGTTATGGGGCCGAAGAAGTTTATGGGGATTTCTAGCTGAGGTCCCCTGTATTGGGAAGTGCGGTCCTCCTCGGGGGACAGGCTAGGGAGATGGGCCATTTAAGAGCACTTGAAAGGCTAGGACAAGGAAGGAGGGCCGCAGGCCACAGAGAGTATTGCAGAACAGGACATGGGAAAATCTCAAGGATTAGAAACTATCCACAAATGTAGGAACAGATGATTCTTTACACTTTCAAATCTGTATTACTTAGGTCCACTGGTCTCCACATAACGAAACTATTCTGGCTTCAAGTGGTACTGATCGCCGCCTGAACGTGTGGGATTTAAGGTAACTCACAATCTGGTGACGAGAAACTGCAGAAGTATGTTAATCTGGCAGATGACGTAATAATAAACTAGAGCGTAGTTTGCTAACCCCGGTTTAATAAGCCAAATATATTAAAGCAACTTTCATGTACCTTCCTTAAGAGTCTTTCTTCTGTGAAATAGAAATGAATCGGCAAATGGACTGCAAACTAGATTGATAAGATCAGTTTTTTTTCTGTTGATATTCAGGCATGAAGTTGGGGGGAGTGTGTGGTTTTAATATCCAGATAATTGTATTGTGGACACTCTTGCTGTAGAAAGGGGGTGTGGATTAAGTTCTTCTGAGAGAGAGAAAGAGCGAGCGGGGGAGGGGCAGAGAGATGGCGGGAGAGAGAATCCCAGGCAGGCTCCGTGCTGTCAGCGCAGAGATCATGACATGAGCCGAGATCAAGAGTTGGGCTCTCAACTGAGCCACCCAGGCTCTAGTTTCTCCCAGTGTTTAAAGTTCCTTGATTTTTGAGTAGCTATTCTGAGTTTCAGATTCCTTTATTTTTTTTGTCTGAACCTTTAGACCCATTAATAAAGGTGTTCAGTTATATATATTTCTAAGATGTCATTATCCTAAGTTTAAATCATTAAATTACCAAAAGATAACTTGTTTTCTACCTTCACTTAAATGTATTGCTTTGAAGTGGACTAAGTTGTTAGTTTATTAAAACTCAGGCCACCTTAATTACAGAGACAGGCAGGTCCTTCAGTGTAGAGGACATAAACACTGTGGAATACAGTGCTCGTATTCTAAACATCTAATGTTCTGTGTTCATGTGCAACAAACTCTGGCCATGATAGAATCTTGGAAATGTAGACGATCTTTAAAGCAGATATTTGACTATGTTCAGTTTTATTTGAAAACAATTTTAGTAGTAAAATTAGAAACTTAAAACTAGTGGTTGTATGGAGCGATGCAGCTGAATTGTCCCTATAGGTGCCCGTAATAAATTGGCAGGCATCATAAAATTTCTTCTTAAAATTCTTTCATGACTCGCATACTGTTAAAATTACATTAGATAAAATTATGGATTAAAATGGTCAGCGTTAGGGACACCTGGGTGGCTCAGTCGGTTGAGCATCCGACTCTTGATTTCAGCTCGGGTCATGATTCTGGGGTCGTGAGATCGAGCCCCATATTGGGCTCTGCATTGTCAGCATGGAGCCTGCTTGGGATTCTCTCTCCTCTGTCTCTATCCCTTCCCCGTTCGTTCATTCTCTGTCTCTCTCATTTAAAACAAAACAAAACAAAAAAGGTCAGTGTTAGCGATTGGTACTCCTGACTGGAGGATAAACAGAATTGTCTAGCAGTCCCATGTGTTTGGTTTGAGTTTAATGGGAAGAAAAAGAAAGTATCACTTGGAAGGTTGTGTATTTCGGCTGCTTTGCAGTGGTTATTACTAGCTAAGTCCACGTTGGGGCTAGATACCAGGGCTGATATTTGGTGTGTAAAGAGATTTCACTGTTGGGCCTGCTGGCAAATTCTACAAATGGAATTTAAGAGAAGGAAGAAAAAAAAAACCAAACAGCCTTCCCTTGACTGATGTGTTGTTTCACCTTTTAAATCCAATGCAGTAAACAACCACAGTTAAGACTAATGAATTGTATTTATTTGAATATTGAATTGTAAATTAACTTTTACTAGCCATTTCATTGTGGGGTCTTCAGTTCCGAACAGCTCTTAAATCATTTACAGGAAGTAAGCATCCCATCCTTCCACCAGTAATTAGTAGAGAAACCGTCATGGATACGGTATAGAAGTTGTTTCTAGCTTGTGTTTTAAGATGTGTTTTGTGGGCCGATGCTGGTTTTGCAAACATTCTTCCCATTACAAGAATGCCAATAACGAGAGCATTATATTCTTTCTTAATAGCAAAATTGGAGAAGAACAATCAGCAGAAGACGCAGAAGATGGGCCTCCAGAACTCCTGGTATGTTTTGGCTTTGTTATGCAAGATGAAATGTTATGTGCAGATTGGACAATTTGTTATTGATCCATGTATCTGGAAAATAAGTCAGAACTTCAAGCGCTAGCTCTCGAAGAGGATTTCAAATTGGAGGTCTTAAAGGTTATTGTGATTGGGTTTTGACATTTATTGAAACTAGTAAATAGAGCACAGTAGGTTTTTACGAATGTTTCACTCAGAACCAGTTGGGTTCCTGGGAAATAGTGTAATTTCTCACTGATTCCCGATGGTAATATTTCTGAGGGTTTTTTTGGGGGGTGTGGGGGGGTAGGTATTGATACTCAGCAGTACTTCCCACTAACCATATAGACATGTTTTAGTGACCTGAGTTTTTGAGGTCCCTGCCCAGAAAATGAAGACATTCTCGATCTTGTTGGTGCCAACATGGTCTACCATCTCTCTCTTACTCCTAATTGAATCACTTACATCTCCTTGGCCCTTGGGAGGTTTCTGTGGTGTGTCTGTCTTGTCGGTCTTCGTCCTTTAAGTCCCTTTCCTACTAAGCATGGCCAGACTTCACAGTGGTTCGTCCTCGCTCTGAATCCACGTTCGTTTCCACCAGTTACTTGGCACATAGTCACTCATTCCTCTGTAACGTGTTTTTAGTTCCTAGGCCAGTACTCAGTTTTAGTATACTTGTGCTTTGCCCACCACTTTTAAAAGAAGATGCTCACTAGACCTCCATGTTGCACGGACGTCCAAGATCCCCTTACTCCTTGTCCGATGTGTTCCCATGCCCACCAGCAATGGCAGAAAGTGGCAAAGGGGTATAAGGAGACTCTCGCGTGCTAGCATGTTCTGTGTCCTGCTGATTAAAGGATAGCATTTCTTAACAAACTGTTGTCCTAGACAGATGATAGCACCTAAATGGTTTATTCTGTATTGAGTGGCTTAATCTAAAGTCTGTCTTGGGATGCATGGCTTCGTGGTTTTAAAGTATTTTCTAGCTGAGTCGTTGCTACAAGATGTTTTCGCCCAGCTGTTTGTACTTAATTTTGGTAAAACCTTCATTGAGATACAGTTCACCTATTTAAACTGTGTAATTCAATGGTTTTTAGTATGTTCACAGAATCGTCCGACCATTGCCACAGATCAGTTTTAGATCATTTCCCTTTCAAAACGAACTCTGTCCACTCCCGGTCTGCTCCTTTCCTCAGCCCTTGGCAACCAGTGATCTACTTTGTGTCTCTAGATTTGCCCGTTCTGGACAATTCCTAGAAATGGAATATAACGTCTTTTGTGACTGATTCGTGCACTTAGTATGTTTTCAAGATTTCCAGCTATTTTTGGATACCCTGTATCTTCTGGTTCTAGAACAATTTTGTAGTTCTTGAGGAAATCACTAGGATTTTGCTCCTTTGACAAGAGAGCCTGAAATCAAGGGACATTTACTTGTGGTAAACTGGATACTATAATTTTAGTGTAACAGGATCTTGATTTGAGGACTCCTTCTGTATTCCAAGCCTGTGGTCTGAACGTACTTTCTCTTATGTCCCCCTTAACGTGATTTTGAAAAGCTGTTTTTCCTATTGTTTTTAAACTGAAAAAATTATTAGGTAAAATAGTTACCTTGCTTGTAACCTCATTGTCAAACGAGTCAAATCAGACTTGGTCGGGAACTGTGACTTCTTTGTTCAAAATCGTGTATTCATACTGTCCTTGTGAGAATGGTTTCTTCTGATTCTTCTGAGGTAAGGAAAGGCCAGTACTCTCTCATGAGGCTGTGTCTTGTAGGAAGTGAGCCTCTGCCCCCTTCACTTCATAGCAAAGCTCTCTGCCTGGCTTTTCTGGGGCTTTGCTTTTAGAGCCCCCCCCCCCCCCCCGGGTTGGTGGTGGTGGTGGTGGTGGTTCTTAATCCCCACCTTGAGTGATGCGCCATGGAAAGATTGAGGGTGGCTGGGAGGTGTGCCTTTCTTTTAGCAAGGGGAGAAGGGGCACCTGGGGGGGCCCTACAGAGAAGAACCAGGAGACTCCTCAGGTGGGCCAGTTTTAAGAATGTCTGTAATAGAACATTATGGAAATTTATTGCCTTAAATATTGGTACCTAACTACATACATTTCATAATGAGGCTGAATTAACGTTAAATGTATTAGGTATAGAAATGGCAGTGCGGTTGTGTAGGAAAATACCCTTACTTTTGGGTGATGTGTGGCGAATTGTTTAGGGGTGGTTCAGCAGGTGTGTCTGTGTAGGGAAACACACGTATTAACATTAGTATTTGGGAAATGTAGGTGGAGGGTGTCCAGGCATTCACTGTTCTGTTCTGTCACCTTTTCTGAGGGTTTGGAAATTTGCAAAATAAGTGGAGGGTGGGTTTACTAAGCCTGTAAACCCCTCCCTCTAAACCTCCGTTGCAAGACTGATGCTCTGGAAACTTAAGATATGAAACAAAAGCTTTATTTTTCAACTCTTGTTAACAGTTTATTCATGGAGGACACACCGCCAAGATATCAGATTTTAGTTGGAACCCCAATGAACCTTGGGTCATTTGCTCGGTGTCTGAGGATAACATCATGCAGATATGGCAAATGGTGAGCTAAAATGTTTATTTTTCCTGAATGAAAAGGAGAGAGAAACTATTTACTCAAAGTATTTCTATTGTAAGTTGTGCATATCACACCAAATACAGAAAGGAAACAATCTTAAAAGACTTTTGTCCGTTTTAACAACAGTCTTTAGTTCAGTTATGTACCTGTCAGGTCAGGAGAAACCCGTGTGTGTCCCCCCCCACCACACACACACAGCTGTGGACACGGCATCTGGTCGCTCTCCACGACCGTTGCCCACTTCACCTGGGCTCTTGGCATCACTGCTGGATGTCCGGTGTCTGCTGTGTCGTCATAGGCAGCATTTGCAGGGTACTGAGTTAGTTCTCTGGTGAGGAGTACTAAGTACCTGACCTTTCTAAGGCGCTGTTAACCAGCCAGGCTACTGCTTCATCCAAACGATGCTTGAAATACTTTTGGAAAACACTTGTTACAACAGGAATAAGCAGTACGTGGACAGCTAGGTATGGCGGTGCGATTTACACACTGGCGAATAAGAACACCACCTCAGCGTGTCCTCATTAAAGTGTGGGGGGAAAACCTCTAAATTAACCTTAAAATTTCCAACACTGAAACCCATTGACCGGCGAATCCTAAAGCGTAGACAGAATTATCTCATGCTGTTTTAGACAATTTTGTAAAAACGATGAGGCGTTTTTACCTATGCTTTTATTTGGTTGTCCTCTCCAGGCTGAAAATATTTACAATGACGAAGAGTCAGATGTCACAACATCGGAACTGGAGGGGCAAGGATCTTAAAACCCAAAGTACAAGAAACGTTTCTATTGAATGTAATGCTACACGAATGCTTGGTTTATCAAGCGCCAAAAAGGCATTGTATAGTAGGACATGTAAGTGGGATGGCATACGGCGTTCTTTACCTTCTGATTCTAGCACTTTCAAGTGAGCTATTGCGTACTGTATCATATTGTAGCTTTTAGGGAAGAAAGTTATGTTAAGAAAGAACATCACCGTTTTAAAATGCAAGTAGCAGGGTACTGCCTTTGATTCAACTATTTTAAGTCCTTGTTTTCTCAAACTAAGTGCTTGCTGTTCCCAGATATGCAAGAATAACTTTTACACTTTTTCCCTCCAACACTTGTTGATTGGCTTTGCAGAAATAAAGTTTTAAAATAAAGTCTGTTTTATTCTTTTAGAACCTGGGTAGGAGAGTATGTATGTGTGTGTCCAGTCTTGTGAGAAAGCTGGTACGTATGTGCCTTGAACTGACTTTCTCTCCAGGGTACGTGGACAATGTCCTACTGCAAAGGTAGGGAGAAGGTAGGTGTGTTCGTGGTCGATAGACTTGTAAACCCAGTACTACCCTGATCTTCCACGTCTCCCCACCCCCTCCCCCACGAAAGCTTGATTGCTTACATGGCAGGGGTCAGCAAAGCGGACAAACCCAGGTTCGCCCCCCAACCTGTTGTGTAAGACTTGCCAGCTAGGAATGGTTTTTACACATTTTTCTTAAATGTTTATTTTAGAGAGGGGGGGGGGGGGGAACGCAGAATCCGAAGCAGGCTCCAGGTTCCGAGCTGTCAGCATAGAGCCCGACGTGGGGTCAAACCCACCAACCGTGAGATGATGACCCGAGCCGAAGTCGGACACTTAAGCAACTGGACCACCCAGCGCCCTACACTTAATTTTACAAGGTTGTTTAGAAGAACAAAAATTGACTTTTACAAAGACTTTGTGGCCCATTAAGTCTAAAATAATTACTACACCTGACTTGTTTGCTGGCCCCTCTTATATCTGTATGTGCTTAAGTACTTTTTTGCTCGTCTTCATAAATTAGGTAGTTCCTGGGGCACCTGGGTGGCTCAGTCGGTTAAGCGTCTGACTTTGGCTCAGGTCGTGATCTCATGGCTCGTGGGTTCAAGCCCCATGTCGGGCTCTGTGCCGACAGCTCAGAGCCTGCTTCGGCTTCTGTCTCTCCCTCTCTCTCTGCCCTTCTCCCACTCATGCGGACTCTGTCAAAAATTGAAGTTCCTTCTCTGCCTGTTACACCTAATTCTCTTGTTCAAATAGGTACACCCTGGAATGTTCTAGGAGCAGTCAAGGCTTGGAGAGATGCACCGTTTGGTTTTTTTAGGGCTCAACAGCAGCTAAACTTCTAGGATTTTTCTAGAGTCAAAGCTAAGGTACACACGGAGGCCTGCCACACGAAGTGAGGCTTCCGCCCAGTCTCCATCCCTCCCAAGGCCTGAGAAACCAACTATCTACAGCTGTCTTTGGAATTCTCAGACACATTGTTAGACACATGGGGAACAAAAAGACAGAGAAGCCGTGAAATTTATCATACATATTTACTTCATCTATACAGAATCGAGTAGATAAAATCAGGTTCACATTAGTGAAAAATCTCTACAAAATGTCTTTGAAAAGCAAAACAAGACTGCCTCTGAACAATTCGTATCCTCATGAAAGACGTGGGCTGTAAAAAATAAAGCAGTGTGTTTAGCACAAACTAGAAGATCTCTGCATCTTTTTTTTTTTCACAGTTATTTCCATCTACAGTCTGAAAGAGGTAGATTTTTCTGCAACACCTGAGAATTGAATTGTGATAACCAGGTGTAATAAAGGCAGTTGCATACATAACTAAAAAAACACTGGTCTCAAGACTAAGAAATGTACTCCTAACAAGTCTGAGGGTGAAATGGTCCATGATCCAAGTATTCTCTACTCCTTGGGAGTCTACCGCCACTAGAAATAATACACAGCAAGATCCCAGGATGGTGCAACAAATGCAACTGAAGTGAACTCGACACTTAAACCTTTTCTGGACCAGCCTAAGAGCATTACAGTGTTCTAGAATATGGTGGACACAGGGCGTGCTACAAAGCCACAACACTGAGCTGGTGAGGCGACAGCTTGGGGGTGGGGAGGAGATCTCCTCAGAGGGTCCCATTTGTTTTGATTCACAGGGTAAGGGGGGGGGCAAGATTCTGAAAGGACACCTAGTGCATCCCAAGCAGAATCTACCTCCCTGAAATACCATGATCGCATCTAGCTACAAATACATAGTAAGCCAAAAGCAGCAGGCCAAGTACTGTTAATCACATTGCTTTCTTTATAAAGCCCTTGAAAATATGCAACAGGTCCAAGATTTACATCTTCCACACAGGACAAGCACCACAAAGAAACGTGGTGGGCTACACAAATGGCTTCAACAGTAAGAGCTGTACATCCAGCAGAGTTCTTGTGAAACATCATTAGTACTAATTTCAAAGATTATATTTGATATATACCTTCATTTCCTCTAGGGGAAACGAGTCCAACATTTCATCTAGTAGCAGAAAGGAGTATTTATAAGAAGGGGCCGTTGGAGGAGGGGTATTTGTTTTTGCTTCCGACTCCTTTTGACAGTAATGACAGAATGTGCTCTGTGCTTTTCTTTTCCTCCACTGTCTGACCCCTTGATTTCATATGACCGAGGGTGGAAGCTTCCTTTAGACAACTTCCGATTCTCTGAACCCAGTTTAGACTAGGACTGTGACAGGACTTTACAATTTTAAAGAGAAAACCTTTTTAACTAGACAGAACAAACTTCATTCAGTCCAGTGAACAATTTCAGTTTGATAGTTGTGCTCAGTGGAATGTGCTAGAGCATCCATTCTAGTAGAGCCTTTTTATTTCATAAAGTATTTTCAATGCAAATCAGAGCAAAGTCCAAGCTTTCATGGTGCGACCTGACCTCTCATTTGCATAACTCAGCCACACTCAACATGATTAAGAACAAAGGAAAGCCGAACAAATTCAGAAGTGACATGCTTCAGAGGGCAAGTTCCCCCAGTCCAAGCCAATTGCAGAGACCTGGATTAGTTAATACTGGCTTTTCTCTTAAAAGGCAGTAAGAAAAGGGGGTGGGAGAGCCACACACCAAAAGCCTAAGTGATGGATCCTGACTACTTAAAACTCTCTGCCAAGTCTTCCCACAGTTACAAATGTGAGTTCCAGTCTTTTCTGTTTTGGAAATAAAATGTTTCGGTCAGCATGATCCACAATTAAAATTCCCTTTTTAAAAACCTGGAGAACTGCTGTTGGGATTCGCGCAACTAGCTGAACACCAAATTTCAAGTAGCCAGAAGGCAGCAGAGGAGGGACTTCGCTTGATGAAAGCTACACGCGAATTGAACCCTCCCCGGCTTAAAATGACAACTACCAGTGGCTGCTTTCTGCGGGAAGTGGAGGATGTGCACCCAAATCCCAAACAAAGCCAACAAACGACCATATTCCACGGCGGTCCAAGTGTCTAGGTGGTCCAAGTTCAAACACTGGTTCTAGTTCTAACCTGAAACCGAAGCAGTAGGATTGTTTTTAGTCACAAGATTAAGCCTGTTTGTCCGATGATTTGCCTGTATATACTATTTTAAAAGTGACACCTTTATGTACATAATCTGCCGAAACTTTGAATAATTTGAGGCTTGCAGCCATGTCAAGTTGTCAAGTGATATAAATATTATCAAAAAGCTAATCTGAATCGAAGATGCTATGCTGGTTTCTGACCCAACCCTACTTTATTTTTACTTGGCATTTAAATGGACCGTTAAGACAAAGCTAATCGTCTTGATTTCTTTTTGAGTAATATTAATTGGGGGGCCAGGATGTTTAAATGAATATGGTTTTCACACCAAGGAACCATTATCAGAACAAAGTTCCCTTGTAATGATCGGTCCCATCTCGAGTGAAATGAGAATAATTCTGTGCAAGGAATAGGGAAGATAGGACAAAGCAATGGTCACATGCGTTCCAATGTAGGGAAATGAGGCAGATGTGCAACACGGCTGAGGAAAACGTATCGAAGGAAAACTATTCAAAACTGCTAAGCAGCCTCCTGTACCACGTAAGTCCAGTAGTTCTAAGAAAATACAGATATGGTAGAAAAAGTAAGAAAATTTTCACCACAAAACCAATAGTTACTACTAACAGAAAATTATACACAAAATATAGCTCTCGATACAGTGATCATACTTCATTTCAGTCGACGGACTCGATGCCTGGCCCGGCGGACACGGCCGTTCTCTCCTTCGCCGCCTTGGGCGCGGCCTCCGGGGAGACTCCCGGGGCGCTTTCAGAAGCAGTGTTCGGCTCCTTGGGGGACACCGGGGCAGCGCAGGGCCGCGTCCCAGGCAGTGCTAGGTCCGCACCTGCAGCTCTCCCCGAGACCTGCTCCTTCAAGACTTCCACCTTCTCGTTGAGCTCGTTCCGTTCCGTTTGAAGAGCCCTGCACAGCTTCTCTAACCGGTCCAGTTTTATCTGAAAGGCCTTGTACTCTTTATCACGGACAGTTTTCTGTAAGGAAAAATGATTCCTGTGACCTCGTGGAGTACAGTTTACGGGATACAAAATGTGAACAAATCGGAGTCCCGTCAGAAACTACTTGTTTAATCCCCCTCTTGCACGGGCTCCATTTCCTCAAGCACCACCTAACCGTCTAGCCAGCTTCACTACATACCTAGCTACACGCACCAAATGTATTTAACACGGTTAACGTTATCCTAGGGTCCCGAAATATCCAAAATCCACTTTTTACAACATTTTGCGGGGCGCCTGGTGTGTAGCTCAGTCGGTTGAGCATCAGGCTTCGGCTCCGGTCGTGATCTTGCTGTTCCTGAGTTCGAGCCCTGTGGCTGGCTCTGTGCTGACAACTCGGAGCCCGGAGCCCGTTTTGGATTCTGTGTCTCCCTCTCTCGCTCTCCCTCTCTCTCCCTCTCTCTGCCCCTCCCCCGATCACACTCTGTCTCTCAAAAATAAACACTGAAAAGATTTTAAAAAACATTTTGTAGCTATCAACAATTAAGGGAATTCAAGATACTCCTCACAAAGCTAAAGATTAAAAAAAAGGGCCTGGGGGGCGCCTGGGTGGCGCAGTCGGTTAAGCGTCCGACTTCAGCTAGGTCACGATCTTGCGGTCCGTGAGTTCGAGCCCCGCGTCAGGCTCTGGGCTGATGGCTCGGAGCCTGGAGCCTGTTTCCGATTCTGTGTCTCCCTCTCTCTCTGCCCCTCCCCTGTTCATGCTCTGTCTCTCTCTGTCCCAAAAATAAATTAAAAACGTTGAAAAAAAAAATTTTTTTTTAAATAAAAATAAAATAAAAAATAAAAAAAGGGCCTGATTAAAAACAGAAAATGACTCATTTCTACATACATTTCTTTTGTTAGATGAGAACAAGATTCAAGGTCGGAAAAAAAGCAGAAAGAAAGGTACTGGAGTTGTTCTCTGTACTCTACTCCCACACCGGGAGAACCGATCGGTGCTTCTGGAGGTGGGCCCTGCACCGGCAGCCCCAGGAGACTGGTTCGAAAGGCTGATTCCTCAAGCTAGTGAACCGAACTCTGGGTGGAACCTAGCCATCTTGGTCTTAAGACCAAGCTTGTTAACAAGCTGGAATCTGAGGCAAGTTCCAGTGTGAGAACTGACTCCCGTAGAAGAAAGCGAAATCCACATGCTTTCCGGCGATCTCCAGCAGAAGCCTGGACTGACTGAGCGGGTAGTAGGAAATCTGTTAAGGCCTCCCTCGGGGCCCCCCACCTACAACCCCGAAAGACACTTGCAGATTTTGCGAAGCCGTCCCCCTGCCCCCGGTTCTGGCCAGAGCCCTCGACTCCGGCCGTGGTGTCCCCACACGCCCCCTGCCCTGTTGGGGCCTGAGCTCCACGAGTCCCGGTGACAAACACCCCTTACTCACGGGAAACCACCTCACCTCTTCAGCCATTTGCAGAAGCGCTTTGTTGTTGTTTTCCCATTTGGTGCGCCATATTATTGTTTCTTTTTCCAGTTTTTTAATTTTCTTTGTCATCTGGCAATCAACACAATTGCAAATGTAAATTCTAAGTTCCATTTCTCAGCTGTACACCCTGTCCCGCCACAGAAAAGTTTGTTCCGCCCCGCCCCCGTCACTGCACCTGCCTTGCCCAGCTGACAGCTGTGCCTGTCCGTTGGCGGCAGAGCTGATCTCAGAAGCATCTAGGGCGGCAGCAGCGGGAACCAAAGTAGGGGTTTCACATTATGAGACAAACAAATCTAATCTCCTCGATTTCAGAGGCAGCAGCACACGGAGGAAGCGGTCAGACACCACACTGAATTCTCGGCTTAGGCTGGAGCGCGTCTCTCAATCCAGCTGAGAGACCTCCTCCCCAGACTGTACAAAAACATGTCCACGTTAGGAGTCTTCTGTTCATTAAACTAATTCATCTGATTCTTGGAAGC
Source organism: Neofelis nebulosa (assembly GCF_028018385.1). Lineage (NCBI taxonomy): Eukaryota > Metazoa > Chordata > Mammalia > Carnivora > Felidae > Neofelis > Neofelis nebulosa. The sequence continues at coordinate 13,360,122 of NC_080800.1, read as the reverse complement.
ACAGGGGTTTCTACAGCTCCCCGCAAAGAAGAATTAGCGACGTACCGCAAGCCCCAAGACCGTATCAGTTTTGGAACTATCGGCAGCGTAACTTCGCGAGCACTCCAGTGAGAGAGAAGGATGAAAGTAGTTCATCCTTAGCTCTGAGCATCCTCACACCTCACGAGACTGTTCGACTTCAGGTTTTGCTAACAATAAAATGGCTCCAAAAATAAGGGGAACGTTTTGAAACTTGCACTACAGGAACCCAGTTTTCAGAAATTCACAATGAGAGTTATCTGCGCCTGTCAATGAGTCCCGTTTTCGAGATTCCTTCATGCCCTGTTGACCGTGCCCAGCCCTGACCCCAGTGAGGCACTGAGCCAGGCGCCGTTAAGGGAAACAAGGGTACGACAGAGCCAATGCCCGGGGCGGTGGGTTGTCACCCACAAAACGAACACGCAGAGTGGGACAAAGGCCATGCGAAGAGCTCGTGGAAGGTCGAGTGCTGACCGACAGTGATCTCCAAGCCACGAGCGGCGAGGACAGCGACTGGAGAGCCCGTCTTAAACGGTTCTGCCCGAACAGCGTGCTCGGGCGCACGCTGTGCAGAAAGAGCACCCCTCAACTTGAGCCCCAGCTGGGAGGACTGGCAGGCAGAACTGATCCACCGCTCACCAAATTCCCTAGATTACCGGGTCTAAAAATACCCGAAGGCGGTAATTTGAGCGCTTAACATGGCCAAGTACTGTCGGAATTACTCGGCTTTACAGAGGATAGGGATTTTTGTTATTTTTAATGAGGAAGGCACAGCAAGGTTAAACCACCTGTCCAGTCACATTACACGGGACCGGGACGCTGCCTGGAGCACACACTGCCCGCCACTGCACACGGTCCAGTCATAGTCATGACACACCCACCGGACGCTCACAAAGTGCCAGGCGCCGCCGTACTTGTCTCCAACCCGCCACCCTTTTCTAAGGACCCATTTTAAGGGGAATATGCCACGTAAAAGGAGAATGAGTGGACAGACTTAGGGATATATGTGTACATATTCTGGTTCTCAGCTTGGTATCAAGGATATCGCTTTCCTTAATGTGGGCAGGAAAATTAAACAGAAGCCGAAGACCGAAAGGGTTTGGACGAAGGAGAAAGAATTCAGTGGGGGTATAGTTAAAAGAAAACGAAAAGCTAAAAATGTAGAAAACACTGGGGCACCTGGCCGGCTCAGCTGGTGGAGCGTGCGACTCTTGATGTTGGGGTTGTGAGTTCAAGCCTCATGTTGGGTGTGGAGATTACTTAAAATAGATAATTAAATTTTTTAAAAAGGTGGAAACACTGATATATATATATATATATATATATATATATATACACATATATATTGATTACACATATATATATAAATAAAAATATACATAAATGTGTTTGCCTCTCTGTGTAGATATATAAATATAAATAAAAAAAATATATAGATATATAAATATATCTCTATATATAAAATCAACCAACCAAAATGTGTTCTGGGCTTGGATGTCTTTAAAAAATCTCCAAAAACACAGAGCTCTGTGAAGGAGGGGTGGGGTGTCACCTGAGTGAATAAAACAAGACGCAACAACAACAAAAAGAAACCATTTATGTGTAATGACAAATTGTATTTGACAGAGGAATTCACTTTAATAAAGCTAGTATTTAAGAGCACAGAGCTCACTAGCTACACGGACTACCACTCCAAGGGCAAAACGACCACACAGGATGCCACTAGAGGATAAGAACAGGGCAAATGAAGACTGTACCAGAACAGCATCAGCTCGTCCAGGCAGCGATCATGCTTAACATAGCTTCTTCTACTAATTCCCTTTTACGTAATATTCTACTAAAAATACGCAAATACCTTTTCCATCTCCTGCCGGAAGGTTGTAAACAGTTCATTGCTTTTTGCCATGGTAGTCTGGAATTCTTCAAACTTATCCATATAAAGAGAAAGCTACAGAAAAAAAGTATGAAATATTCTGAGTTCCAGGTAAACCATTTGAAATCCCAAAAGACTTTCCAAAAGAACATTCTATGTTTAAGCATTAGTTACTTGTTATAAGTGACAGAAGGAAGAGCAGACACAAAGCAGCCCTCGGGTGCTGGACAGAGACAGCTCAAGTTCCATAACCCACTGAGATCCACTGAAACTTAGCAAGTTTCGTGGACTTAAACATCTTTAGAAGTAAATGTTTAAAATGTACAAATATTTACTAGCTCCAATCCACCAATTATAATAAAAACTGCTGTGGTTGGTAGAACTGCAAATTTCATACAACTAACTGTTCCCGAACTACTCCCTCTCCTTAGATTTGAAAAACTGTCCTTGGAAAAAGAGCATTCTTTTAGAACATCACCTGCACATTTCTTAGCTTGGTATCAAGGACAGCTCTTTCCAGGGGCGCCTGGGTGGCTCAGCTGGTTAAGCAACTGACCCTCGGTTTCGGCGCAGGTCATGATCTCGTGGCTCTTGAGATCGAGTCCCATGTGTGGCTCCACATTGACAGTACAGAGCCTGCTTGGGATCCTCTCTCCCTCTCTCTCTGCCCCTCCCCCGCTCATGCTCTCATTCTCTCAAAGTAAGTAAATAAACGTTTAAAAAAAAAAAAAAAAAGGTGGGCACCTGGGTGGCTCAGTCGGTTGAGTATCCGACTTCAGCTCAGGTCATGATCTCACCATTTGAGTTCAAGCCCCACATCGGGCTCACTGCTGTCAGCCTGTCAGCACAGAGCCCGCTTCTATCTGCCCCTCTCCCGCTTATGCTCTCCCCACAAATAAATAAATATTAAAAAAAAAAAAAAGAAAGATAACTCTTTCCTTAACATATACAGGAAAATGAAACAGAAGGTGAAGCATTGGTTTGGTGGGGAAAGAAAGAATTCAGTGGGATGGGGTTTTTTGACTTACTTGATTTTGACCGGTTTGGGTCTTGAGGACCATGGCTCAAAGTACACTTTAAATACTGGAAACTACCCTGCTTGTAAGGACCATAATACTGTCCCTATTGCATTGTATAATCTCAAAAAGCTTAAAATGCATGTTCACAGCTTTTTTAAAATTCTATTTGGTTTTTTTATTTTATTTTTATTTGAGAGAGAGAGGGAGGAAAAAGGGCAGAGGGAGGGGTGGGTGGGTGGGAGGAGAGGGGAAGGGGGAGAGAGAGAATATCTTAAGCAGACCCCATGCTCAGCACGGAGCCCAACGCAGGGCTCAATCCCCTGATCCTGAGATCACTACCTGAGCCAAAATCAAGAGTTGGGTGCTCAACCGATGCCACCCAAGCACCCCCACAGCCACTGTTACTGAAGATGCAACATCCAGGTAGACTGTCCCATCCGAGAGCTCAATGCTGGCCCACACTGGGTAGTTAGTAAGTGGCAACTACCATCACACCTGGCCTTACATGCCTGGATTACAGAACAATGGGTCAACAAACACCAATTCGACTCTATCCTCAACAAATGCTGGAAACTGACATGGTAAGAACACAGAATGAGACCAACTCTTGGAAAGGACAGCCACATTTAGGGACTAGGAAAAGGAAGCCGTGACAGCAAAGGAAACTAATAATCAGATAACACGACCCAAGGTGACACAGACCGCAAACAGAAGTTACAATGAGAACAGTCCAACAGAATCAGAGCTGCCTGGGAGCTTCACAGAAGGGTCCTCTGGTGCTTTGCAGGGACTCCCACACTCAAGTCTTTTTTCCAGGGGCGCCTGGACGGCTCATTCAGTTGAGCATCTGACTTTGGCTCAGGTCACGATCTTGCAGTTCTAGAGTTCGAGCCATGCGTCAGGCTCTCTGCCATCAGTGCAAAGCCTGCTTTGGATCCTGTGTCCCTCTCTCTGCCCCTCCCCTGCTCGCTCGCTCTTTCTCTCTCTCTCCCTCAAAAACAAATATTAAAAAAAAATTTTCAAGTCTATTTTCCAAAGCTGTACACAGATAGACTTTATATACCTTTTTCATATCAATTCTCTTCTCCACTTACATGGACAGCAGAGTTTATGGAGCTAATAAGGGGTTCAAATTTCCTAGAAGCAATCTACCACAATCCTAAGTTATAGTGGGAAGTTCAAAAGACTTCTTGAATTTTCACTCTAAAAAGTTCACTCTAAAGTTAGTCTAACTTCATAGGAAATGAGTATCAATCACCACACTGTAAAACAGGCCCGAAGACAAAAAGCACTGAAAAAGAGGTGGTCATAAAGATTCACAGCAGTCTCAATGTATCAATGCATTTTGGAACTAATTTAGAGTCCTTACATTAAAACAGGTTTATTATATAATCAACTTTTAAAATAGGTAATACTTTTTTCAACTGAATATAATCTAGTTACTTGGAAAAGGGTGAACTACAGGTAAATACCTAATTTCACCTGTCCATAAAGACACAGGAAGTCTTTTCTCTTTTCTTTGAGTGGGGAGGCAGCGTCTGCTAGCCTTACTCCACAGAAGACAAACACCAAGAGAGGTTTGCATTAGGACAAAACTAAGGGGTCTGGGTTGGAAAATAGGGAAGCAACATAGAAATGCCTTGGCCCACATGGTTTCATGGATGAATTCCACCAAACACTTAAAGAAGAGCGAATGCCAATTCTTCTCAAACTCTTCCAGAAAACGGAAGAAAAGGGACACTCCCCAACTTTTTTTTTTATGTAAGGTCCGCATTTACCCTGAAACCAAAGCCAGATACGAATACTGTAAGAAAACTACAGGCCAAAATCCCTGATGGATAAACTTGCAAAAATTCTCAACAATCAACAAAATACTAGCAAACCAAATCGAAAAGCACATTAAAAAGATCACATACCATAAATCAAATGGGATTCGTCCCAGTGATGATGCAAGGATGGCTCAACATACACAAATCAATAAACGTGATATTTCACATTAACAGAATAAAGGAGAAAAACCATATGATCATCTCAATAGATACAGAGAAAACATCTCACGAAATACGACACCCATTGATGATATAAACACTCAACAAATGGGGTACAGAACGAACATACTGCAACGTAATAAAGGCCATATGTGATAGACCCACAGCTAAAGGTTTAAAGCTTTCCTTCTAAGATCAGAATAAGACAAGGATGCCCACTCTTACCACTTCTATTTAACACAAGTACTAGAATTCCTAGCCAAAGTAATTAGGCAAGAAAAGTAAAAGGCATCCAAATCAGAAAGGAAGAAGTAAAATTATATGTTTTCTGATGACACAATCTTATGCACAGAAAATCCTGAAGACTCCACCAGAAAACTGTTACCAAAAAGAAAAAAAACAACCAGAACTCCTATTTACAATAGCATCAAAATCAAGAAAATACTTAGAAATAAATTTAACCAAGGATATGAAAGATCTACATGCTGAAAACTAAGATACTGATGAAAAAACTTGAAGAACACAAAATGGAAAGATACCCTGTGTTCATGGATATGGATCAAAAGTATAATTAAAGTATCCATACTACCCAAAGCCATCTACATTTAATCCTTATCAAAATCACAATGGCATTTTTACAGAAATAGAAAAAATAATCCTAAAATTTGAATGGAACCACAAAAGAGCCAGAATAACCAAAGCAATCTTGAGAAACAACAAAGCTGGACAGAGAGGCATCACGCTCCCTGACTTCAAAGTATACTACAAGCTAAGTAATCAAAACAGTATGCTACTGGCATAAAATGAGAGACATAGACCAATGGAACAGAGCTGAAAGCCCAGAAATAAACCCCTACAAATATGGTCAACTAATATTTGACAAGGGAGCCAAGAATACCCAATGGGGAAAGGACAGTCTCTTCAATAAATAGCGTTGGGAAAACTGGACCCCTATCTTACACTACTCACAAAAATTAAGGACTTAAACATAAGACCCAAAACCATAAAACTCCTGGAAGAAAACATAGGTTGAAAAAACTCCTCAACAATAGTCTTGGAAATTTTGGTTATGATACCAAAAGCACAAGCAACACAAGGAAAAATTAGTAAGTGAAGACTACACTGAACTAAAAAAGCTTCTGCACAGCAAAAGAAACAATCAACAAAATGAAAAGGCAACCTATGGAATGGGAAAAAATATCTGCAAACCACATACCCAGTAAGAGTTAGTATACAAAATAAGGGAATTCATATAACTTGATAGCAAAAAACAAATATAGTCCAATTTAAACATGGGCAGAGGGCCTGCATAGACATTTTTCCAAAGACGACACACAGATGGCCAACAGGAACATGAAAAGGTGCTCCAACATCACGATTCATCAGGGAAACGCACGTCGACACCACAATGAGATGTCATCTCACACCCGTCGGGATGGCTATTATAAAACAGACAAGAGATAATAAACACTGGCGAGGGTATGAAGAAAAGGGAATTCCTGTGCACTGCTGGTGGGGATGCAAATGGGTGCAGCCACCATTAAATCAGTACAGAGGTTCCCCCCAAAATTAAAAATACAACATATGACCTAGGAATCCTACGTCCAGGTATACTGTATATCCAAAGGAGATGAAATCGCTATCTCAAACAGATCTATGCACTGCCATGTTCACTGCAGCATTATTCAAAATAGCCAAGATAAAGAAACAACCTAAGCGCCCACAAAGAGATGAATAAAGAAAATGCGGTACATATACACAATAGAGTGTTAATCAGCCACTTAAAAAAAAGAAATGTTGCCATTTGTGATAATATGGATGGGCCTTCAGGGCATTATGCTAGGTGAAATAAGCCAGACGGAGAAAAAACACTGTACGATCTCAGTTACATACAGAACCTAAAAAAGCTGAACTCCAATAGAAAGTGGAATAGTGTTGTCAGGGGCTGACGGGAGGGGGATACCTGAATGTGATGGTCAAAGGGCAAAAACTTTCAATTAGGAGATGAGTAAGTTCTGAGGATCTAATGTACAGCATGGTGACTATGCTTAACAATAACGTTATCGTATACTTGAAAAGAAAAAAGCAGGGGGGACCCGGGTGGCTCAGTCGGTTAAGCCTCCGACTTCAGCTCAGGTCATGATCTCGCCCTTCGTGGGTTCGAGCCCTGTGTCGGGCTCTGTGCTGACAGCTCAGAGCCTGGAGCCTGCTTCTGAATCTGTGTCTCCTTCTGTCTCTGCCTCTCCCCTGCTCGTGCTCGCTCTCTCTCAAAAATAAACAAACAATAAAAAAGAAAAAGAAAAGAAAGAGAAGTAGGAAGGACCCCCATGAAAACCACCACCTCCACAGCTCTATCTAGGAGTAGAACTGTATGGTGGTTGACAGCCAGTTTTTAAAACTGCCTGTTACGTGCTCACCGCACAAAATTCTAAAGATTTTAGGTTCACCTATGTGAAATTGCCGTTTTTGTAGGTCAAAGAAGTACCAGCAATTTTGTATAATTCATCTTAATACAAAAGAGCTACAATCTGAAGATTTCTCAGGTTTTCTTTAGTTGGAAATCAGCAGACACACATGGGAACAGACTGGGAAAGGGAGGAAATACCTGGGCTACTGGAAAGGGGGCACTGCAGACAGCATCACCAATTGTCCCCGTCTGCCTGAGACCTAAGTGTTTCCAGGGACACGGGACTCTGAATGCTAAAACCAGGAAAGTCCTGGGCAAGTCAGGATGAGCTGGTCACCCTAAGCAAAGAGGAAAACTCCAGGAGGGACACGTGATCTACTCTCAGTTCTGGCTGGGAATAAGCACGAGCATCTTAGAGAAAATTCAAGATACGTATCAAATGAACCACAGATTTTTCTTACAAACGCCGCTACCCCCTGCTGTCAAGTTACCTGCTGTTTTAGTTGTACTTCTTGCTGTTTCATTTGTTCATATTTGTGCCTTGATTCTGTTGCTTCTTTTAATAACTAGAAAACAGAAACATTCTGGCAGAATACTAATAGTAATTACAAATAGGACTATTATGTCAAATGATCAGAGTCTGGCTTAATCCTTCCACTCATTTTTTTAGCAAAAACTACAAGCCTATAGATAAACTTTGTTACATCAACTGCTCATTACCTATCGTCTTCAATCTGTTCCCCCTGTTAACACTAAGGAATGTTGGAATCATCTTTTACTGCTTAGAAAGAGTACCGCTAGAGGCCTAATAATAGGTTTACAAAACTCAGGGTTAAATTGTTATGTTTCAGGTGAAAAGACAAGTCTGGTATTAGAAAACAGGGCTCAGAATCTTGACATTTATCTAAGTGACTTAGAAAACCACTGTACTCCTTGAGAACCAAGATGAGGCAGAGCGAAAGGGTATGGAGCAAAGCAGTGAAATCAGAGACCAGTTTCTGATCACTTTTTAAAAAGCAGGGGAGAAGTGGATGAGCGCTTTAATTTATATACTTGAGTTTTCAGGAAAATTATATAGCGAAGTTGCATAGTCAACAACTGTTGAAATTCAGTCCCTGAAGTAAAATGTCACACATAGTCCAAATAAGCCTGGAAAAGATATTAAACCAATTACAAAGTATAAACGTGCAACGTAGGCACGTGTGTGTGTGAATGTACAAAATTCATACTCCTGCTTTGGAAATGACAACCGTTTCTTCCATCACGCACAGGACAGCATTATCAGTTCACACAGAAGGATCGTGCTGTATGAAAAATCTCTCTCTCCTAAGCCTAGGCTCACACTCAACATGGTAAGTTCACACCATGAGGGGCACTGACGAACCAAGTCTTCAGAGTAGGCTCGCCTCAACGCCTACGGTACTTCCGCAGAAGCTGGACGGAACAGTCCTCACTGCCATAATCATCTCCCAGTTGGTTGGTTGGTTGATTGGTTTTGGTTAAGCACATAGAGTCGAATTTGCGTGTGTTAAATGTACATACCCAGTGAGATTCCATGGTATTCATAATTACTGACGGGAAATATAGTCTGAACATACACTCTGGGAACGATGCTGAGTGATTAGGTAGAGAGAATTCTGTTAAAATTTTATCAGAATATTATGCCAGAATAAGTAGACAAATAGTTTCCCTACTTTCAAGTTACTTATTTAAAGACAAAATATAACAATATATGAGACTAGTGTTCGGTAAGCTTGATATTAAACTGAACCGCTAAATACTGGTATAATTCTGGAACTTGGTGACTATTATTCTAAGCATGGAAAAGTCAAATGAGTGCAGGTCTTTCCCCTAGTTAGTCTAAACTCTCCAGTGTATCTTCTGTATAAAAAATGGAAATAAAAAGCCAAATGCGTTCTGAGACACACATGCCCTTCTCAATCTAGAACAAAAAACCAGTTAGCATGACCCAGGTGCCGTATTAAATGTCGAATAAGTTTCAATGCTTCAAATGGCTTTGGTCCAATTTCGACAAATTTTTTGTTAAGAAAGAGAACTTACAAACTCTCTCTCTCTTTGATGTTTTTCATCAGCTTCTTTTATTAGCTGTGTCGTCTGCTGAAGCTTGGCATCCACAAGCTGCTGCTGTAACTCCTTATGTTTGAACACTTTATCAATATGCTATGGGAGAAGTAAGATTTCTTCCATCACTTAATGAAACAGGAACACAATGATGGGGCAACAACACAAGTTACGATACCACGCTCACGATCACCCTGCTCTTCCACCACAGCTGAGGACACCGGGTCCACGCGCTTGGAGAAGCGTGTGCCTTACATCACACTGCAGACCCTCCCACACTTGCAGGAAAAGTGCCTTCTGGATACTACCCTGTACCCCTTCCCTTTTGGAGTTGGGCTGTCGAGGAGCCTCATCAGCCTCACACCTGTACTTCCTATTTCTGCCCTACGATGAAAACGAGGCTTAAAGTGTATCAAGAAAAATACAGATAAAGAGATCAAAGTGTTAACGCCGTGCACCGTACACATAATTCCTAGGTATTTTTCTCTGCAAATCTTAAATTTCCCCAAATTTCTCAGATGGAGGCAGCACGCTGTGACGTGGCCCCGGTCAAATTCTGGCTAGTGTGTGGCCCTGGACAAATCTCTCCGTTGCCGAATCTCTGTTCCCTCCTCTAAGCGGGGAGAACCACACTCTGCGGCAGAATTGTAAGACCTGGTGCAATGGTTACACTACGTAAGGTGCTTGGTGCCTAGCACATACTAAAATTTGGTAAAAGGTTGCTATGGTTTCCAAATGAAATTGTCAGGTGGTTATAAAGTCATCAGAAGAACATCCCTTCTCAGATGCAGAAAGACTAACTCCTCCTGACCAAAGAACATCCGATTATATTCAAAATAAGGAAGTCTCACACGTAATGTGATTTAAACATACAGAATTTTCAAGTGTTCTACATCTATAATGTGGCAGACTGTCATATTAAACAAAACTAAAAGAATAATTTTAAGAAAATTGAGGGGTTTATAATCTAACACAAAATTTATTCTCTAAGACAAAAAAGTTCCTTCGATAAACCCCTTAAGAGGAAAAAGAGTTGGGGCGCCTGGGTGGCTCAGTCAGTTAAGCATTGGACTTTGGCTCAGGTCATGATCTCGCGGTTCTTGGGTTCGAGCCCCGCATCGGGCTCTGTGCTAACAACTCAGAGCCTGGAGTCTGCTTCCGATTTGGTCTCTCCGTCTCTCTCTCTCTGCTCCTCCCCCGCCTGCAGTCTGCCCCTCTCTCTCTCTCCCTCAAAAAATAAACATTAAAAAAAAATTTTTTAAGTAAAAAAATTTTTACAAAAAGGAAAAAGAGTGAAAAGGAAATCTTCATGTTACAGACTTGAGACCTATCAACCAGTGAAACAGACTTTATTTAGACCTTGATTCAAATAGCTTAAAAGGGGGGCGCCTGGGTGGCTCGGTCGGTTAAGCGTCCGACTTCGGCTCAGGTCATGATCTCACGGTCCGTGGGTTAGAGCCCCGCGTCGGGCTCTGTGCTGACAGCTCAGAGCCTGGAGCCTGTTTCAGATTCTGTGTCTCCCTTTCTCTGTGACCCTCCCCCGTTCATGCTCTGTCTCTGTCTCAAAAATAAATAAACGTTAAAAAAAAAAAAATTAAATCAAATAGCTTAAAAGGGGGGTGGGGGGCATGGGGGAACCACAGAAATTGAATAATGACTCAATATTAAATGTTAAGTAATTGTTTTAATTCTCTTAGGTATGAAAATGATATTGTGGTTGTGCTTGAAAAAAGCATCCCATGGGGCATCTGGCTGGCTCAGTCGGTTGAGCATCCGACTTCAACTCAGGTCACGATCTCACACTTGGTGGGTTTGAGCCCTGCTTTGGGCTCTATGCCGGCAGCTCAGAGCCTGGAGCCTGCTGTCTCCTCCTCTCTCTGCCCCTGCCCTGCTCGCACTCTGTCTCTCTCTCTCAAAAATAAACAAACATTAAAAAAAATTAAAAAAAAAATAAAAAGCATCCCTTGTCTTTTTTGAGGTACACCGTCAAATACATATGAATGGAATAAACAGGACACCTTGAAGTTGTGTCAAAATAATCCAGGGCAAGGTGATGGGAATAAAGCTGAAACTATGGTTTCACCTGCTGAAACCAGGTAATATACTCTCTACCGTTAAGTGTGTAATTCTCCATTAACAACAACAACAACAACAACAACAACAACAACAACAACAAAAAGCAAAAGGCAGAGAGAGTGATTAAAAAGAAATTCTTTTAGGGGTGCCTGGGTGGCTCAGTAGGTTAAACATCTCACTTCGGCTCAGGTCGTGATCTCACAGCTTGTGACCTTGAGCCCCACATCGGGCTCTGTGCTGTCACCACTGAGCCTGCGTTGGATCCTCTCTCTGCCTCTCCCCTGCTTGTACTCTCTCAAAAATAAACATTTAAAAAAGAAAAAAAAAAAAAAACAGAAACAAAAATCTTTTAAATAACAGCTTCTGAAGGGCTGAAAGTAAGTTAATATGATCTAAAGTTTTGCCTTCAAAACTGGATAAAGTGACCCACAGAGGTGCTCATCTTATTGTTTAATGTTAATCAGCTATTTTAATCTACTTGTTTGTGTAGGGTTACAACACACACAGAAGCACATTTCCCTAACTTCAAAGGCTTTTCAAAGGCTTTTTAAAAGCCTGATGCCTCTAGTCCTGCCCATTTGACCTCCAAAAGTAAGGAACCTTAGAAAACAGGCCATCGCCTATTTGCTTTTAACACAGACAGCACCTCTGAACTTCCCGACTAGCTTGAAAAAGTCTTAGCTGGAGGCCAATGATCAAGATCGGCAGGCATGGATCCTTCCAGTCAATTTTTTACTTTAATGGGTAGGAGAGTTGAGAAATAGGTTCTTTCTTATCCTCTCACATAGTATAAAGCCCCCATTTGAAAAGAAATGTGAGCGGTGCCTGGGTGGCTCAGTGGGTTAAGCGTCCGACTTTGGCTCAGGTCATGGTCTCACAATTCATGGGTTCGAGCCCTACATCGGGCTCTGTGCTGACAGCTCAGAGCCTGGAGCCGGCTTCAGATTCTGTCTGTCTGTCTCTCTCTCTGCCCCTCCCCCCTCACACTCTCTCCACAAGAATGTTAAAAAAATTTTTAATAAAATAGAATAAGTAAAATAAAAAGAAATGTGAGGGGCGCCTGGGTGGCTCAGTCAGTTGAGCGTCCAACTTTGGCTCAGGTCATGATCTCGTGGTCTGTGAATTCAAGCCCCGCGTCGGGCTCTGTGCTGACAGCTCAGGGCCTGGAGCTTGTTTTGGATTCTGTCTCCCTCTCTCTCTGCGCGTCCCCCGCTCACGCTCTCGCTCTCTCTCTCTCTCTCTCCTTCAAAAATAAATAAAACATTTAAAAAAATTAAAAAAAAAAAAAAAAAAAAGAAATGTGAAACACAGGTGTAATACGGTGGTAATATAGACTGTCCAGATTGTCACATATATCTGAGTTACAGCATATTTGGAGGCCAAATATTTATTATTAGTCTAGATAAGGGGAAAAACCTGCATGCTAAAAACACAATCTTCTACTATTACATGGAAGTCAAGTAGTACTTAACACGTCTCCAAGAAATTGCCTCACCTCCCCGAATCCATGGACTCTCCACTATCTAAGTGATGGTCCCCAAGACTCCTGTTCCCATGGTGGTTGAGCTTCTCCCATGAAATGTCCGGCTCCCCCTATGCATACAGAAGTCCCTAAACCTCCTGTGATGGCAGTTTTCCTTCAGTCGTGAATGGTGAAAAATCCTTGCTGATAATGAGCTGTCTACACCCAGAAAATGGCTTTACCTCCTCTCTCAGTGCGTACTGTTCAATGAGCTTCTTAAGCTTCTCTCCCAGTTCGATGTTTTCCTGGCGGAGCTTGGCGTTGTGTATGTCATGTTGTTCGAGCTGTGCTTGGATTTCATTTAAAGTAATTTGGAAGTGTGCGGTGGCTTCCTTACGTCTTTCTTCCTCCTCTCGTGCCTGCTGCATGTTTTCTTCCTTATTATCCAAAATAAGTTCTGTTAATGGTATAGACCTATAGAGAAGATGCTCATAAAAGAAGCTGCTGCCACGGGGGTTCATTTAATGCTACCCTGAAGTATTCCTTCCCTGTATTTGTGACCAGAATGTTCTCATGTAATAAGCCAGCAGCTTTGCCTGAGTAGATAGAATAATTCGCTGTACTGAAAGCTAAGTAAGGAGCTGCTTCCCCACACAGCCAGCTCCCTCCACCCTCCCGGCCAGTTACACAGCAGTATCTGAAACCAGCCTGCCGAGAGACTCCTCCTTGCAGCTTACCTTCTTGGTTACACTACTCCCTAGAAGCCAAGGGACAAAAGAAACCTGTATCTTAAAAAGCTTACTTTCAACACTTGCTAAGATACAAGTGTTAAAAGACTTCTATATGTCTAAACAGCTATCAGTCCAATCAAAATGTTGATTTGCTACAAGAAAAACATACCTCCTTTAATGATTATGTAAATACACGGATTCAAAGGCCAAAAAAACTAACAGCTCCCACAGTAGGTGAAGATCCATTTCCTGAGTGCAACTATATTCTAAGGCCTTGGGCATTTGCTGTGCTGGGGCAGTTTGATGAGAGATCCTGCTTAGTCAAAATCGTACCAAAGCTGTACATGAGGGCAGGCCTGCCTCTCCATGTCTCTGGCTCTTTTTCCTTCTTCCCCTGCTGGCACCAATTCATCTTTGGGTACCTGCTCCGTCTTCCTTTATATTCAGCCAAGATTTGAGCGCTATTCTAAAAGTACTTAGCAGCTGGGTGGGGGGGAAGCAAGGGTGGTTTGGCAATGTAGCTGATTAATAGCCCTTAAGGAGCTCGGCAGGTGTTTTCCCTTCCCAGGCTCAGTCTCTGCCTCAACTCTGTTTCTCCTCAGCTTCTCATTTCACTTCAACTTTTCATACGTGGTAATTAACTACATCAGTGCTCAGCAGAAAACTTGCAGCTCTGAGCTTCCTAGGCCAGGACTCCAGGCAGGAAAGCTGTCGTCTAAATATCAATCTCAATTAGATTCCCCATGACCAGGTATGAGGTTCATTAAGAAGCATCAGGCCAAGCAAAACAGTAGAATGTGGCTGGTATCTGTCTCCAGGCAGAGAGAAGCATTTATTTTAAATATGTACATAGTAATTATAAAGCAAGCTACGTCAGGGTCAGTACCCCTTGAAAAACAGAAAACTTAACCAACTAACCTTTAATGTCTTATTGTGACGCTGAAGTTCCCGGCAAAGAGACTCTAGTTTGCTTCTTGCCAAGATAGCCTTGCTGTGCTCACTCTGCAAATGAACTTTCTCTTTCACGATCTGGGCTTGTTTCTTCTGCAAAATCTTCATTTGCTTCTGAACATTCCTGCTTTCCTCCAGCTAAAATTAATAAGCACTTTACAATTAGGAAGTACAATGAAAACCTTTGATTTATGGCTGGGGGAAATACAGTAAGAACTATGGAACACATTTTCAAACACCAAATATTGTAGTACAAGATTTTCTTTAAATTATTTTTGTGTCATGCTACTCTGCCAACCTTGTCTCTCTTCCAGTTGTGATAGGAGAGTAAGCAAATAATTTAGGGTAGGGAAAAAAAATACATCTTTTTTTTTTTTTTTTTTAAGGTAAACTCTCCCCCCAACATGGGGACTCAAAGTCACAACCCTGAGATCAAGAGTCTTAGGCTCCACCCACTGGGCCAGCCAGGCACCCCTTAATCTAATTTTATTAAATATTTTTAAATGTTTTTGGAAAAACTTTAGAAACCAACACCATCGAGTTTTACTTTTCTGAAAAATACACACGAGCTACTCTACTGAAATGGTTACCCAAATTAGAACAAGCAGCACTCAGGATTTTTTGTGAGTGAGAGGGGAACTGCTGCAATTTTAGGTTTGGAGCAAATGAGTCTATTTCAAGGTTCAATCAACACTAACAGATAAGACAGCAACCTTACGAACCTTTCACAGAAGGAAATGATGCAGTCAATTTCAAGAGCAAGAGCGACACCTTGTGGCCTATCAAAACATACCAAGCATCCTTACAGGCCATAGGCTTACAGCTATTAAAAACAACCTTAGAGAAATTCCTCCAGGAAAAATAATTTTCTTTTTGTAAAATACTTTTGCAAAGTAGATGGACTGTGGGCTGTGACAGTTCCAAGAAGCTTCCAGTCTGCACACACTATCTGTAACTCCACCGTGAGCTGGAAACTCCCCCTGCCCTCCCGGACTCAAGGTAATCACAACAATCCTGAATCCTGGGCTCACAATTCCTTTGCTCTCCCCTCTTTATCTCATCTGTGTGTGGTCCTTAAAGAATCGTTTTGACTTTGTTGTGGCTAGTACAACTGATGTGAATTTTTCATTTTCTTGAATTTAAATTAATTTAAGCTTAAATAGCTACACGTAGCTAATGGCTGCCCCATTTTGGACAGCACAGCTGTAGATTAGATTGCTGGAACTCATCCAAATTGTCTGCCAGCTCAGGGAGCAGCAAACCTTTTCTGTAAATGGCCAAAAGTAAGTATTTTAGGCTTTGTGGGCCACATACTGTGTCTGTTGTGTCATTTTCTTTTTTTAAACACTTTAAAAATGTAAAACCATTCTTAGCTGTGGGCAGTACAAAAACCGGCCTTGCCAGATTTGGCCCACTGGTCACATTCCACTTAAAAATATACCACACACAACATATTTGATCCATTCTCAAGGCAATGGGCATTTGAGTTGTTTCCAGACTTTATTACTTACAATGATATGAACACTGCCCTATGTGTTTCCTGGTAGACACATGCAAGAATTTCTCTGGGTGCAAACCCAGGAGTGGGACTGCTAGGCAGTGATTAATGGTCTATTTCACAAGACAATGCCAAACTGTTTTCCAGAGTGGCTGGCAAATTTATTCTCCCATCAGCGATTTATAAGAGGTTCATGTAGATATAGATGCACATCCTCTCCAAAACTAAGTACAACCAGAATTCTTAAATTTATGCCACTACAATGGACATAAAATCGCATCTCACTGTGGTCCAGATTTGCATTTCCCTGATCACTAATAAAGTTGAACATCTCTTTATATGTTTATGTACCTTTATGTTAAGGCAGATCTTTGAATCTTCATGTTTTTCCACTTCTACAAAATGCCTCTTAAATGTCTCTTGCCCAGTTTTCCATCGGGTTATTTGTCCTTTTTGTATTCATTTGTAGGTATTCCTTAGATAGCCTTGAAACTACATATTCTGTTTGTTGGAAATATATTCTTCCCAATTTTTTAATGTCTTTTGCTGAACAGTAAGTTAATTTTAACAGCCAATTTTTGCAATCCTGTCTCTGATAGTGCTTTTTGTAAGAAATCCTTCCGTTAACCCCAATTTAGAAAAATATTCACTTATTATCTAAATAAATCTAAATATCTAAAATTATTCAAGCTTAATTTTTGGCATTTAAAATCCTTAACCCATTTGGAACTAATCATCGTGTATGGTGTCTAAGAACCTAATTTCTTTCCCATAAGGATACACACTTTTTTTTTTAAGTAATCTCTATACCCAATGTGGGGCTCAAACTCACCGCTCCAAGATCAAGAGTCACATGCCCGACGGACTGAGCCAGCCAGGCAACCGAGGATATATACTTTTTAAATTCCATCTACTTCAGGAGGATGGCGATTCTCCCCCAAATGCACCAACAGATTCCATGAAATGCTCTTCAAAATCCCCAACTGGTGTTTCTTCCCCCAATTTTCCCCAATAAGTTGAACTTAGAATTTTATATAAAGAGCCAAGAGTAGCCAAGATACTTCTGGCAAAAAGAGTAATAAGAAGGATACATACAACACCTATGCCACCAGATATCAAGATTTATTATCCCACTATTAATAATCTACACAAACTGACTAAGGAATGGGAAAGAACAGCACTATAACAAGTACTTAAGAAGTGTGTTGTAAGGGGCGCCTGGGTGGCTCAGTCGGTTAAGCGTCTGACTTCGGCTCAGGTCATGATCTCACAGTTCGTGAGTTCCAGCCCCGCATCGGGCTCTATGCTGACAGCTCAGAGCCTGGAGCCTGCTTCAGATCCTGTGTCTTCCTCTCTGTCTGTCTGTCTCTCCCTCAAAAAAAGAATCGTGTTACCAGCCTAAGCGTATCCACACTTAGCAAGTGAAATGTGAGGATTTCGTGAACCTATGCTATCTGGTAAATGTGGAGGCCACAAGGTCTCCCCAGTGGACAATACCGATTGCAGTGCAACACGCCACTCTACCTGCTCTGCCTTTTCTACTCATCCATGCCACGGGCACCAGTGATGGCAGATAATGCCACCCCCTGAAGGGCAGAGGACAGTGATGGCAAAAGGGAAGGTCTCTAAATAATCCTTAGGAAAATGCTACTCCATTCACGGTCTCACTGCTATACAGCCTATATACCTTTTAAAAGAAATGAGTGTTGTTTCAACAAATAAAACTTCAGTACATTTTCTGTAAACAGTATACATCTCGTCCTTCATAAATTCAGCACAAATCTAAGTCAGGTTACTCACTAGGCCAATCTCCAATGTGTTACGCATCCTGAAATGAATGCAGCTATCATTACTGGTACTTACAAAAATAACCATACCCACCTCCACACACACAAAAGCCACAAATAAAAACACCATAGACCCCTGCTACTTGAAGTGTGATCTCAGGGTTAACGGCATTAACATCATCACCAGCTGGGAGTTTGTTAAAATACAGACTCTCAGGCCCAAACCTGGACCCAGTGAATCAGAATGTGCCTCTTAAAAGAGGTTCCAATGACATGCGTGAATCTGAGAAGGACTGCCGTAGGCGACTACTTGTCCTTTCTTCTTCTAACTTATTCACAGCAGTCTGCCATCGTCACAATACTGGGGCAAGTAGCTAACCCTCTACACTGCTTTTTCTCTTTTCCCTTTTTTGACCTTGTCTTCTTTTCCCATCACTTCTCGCAGGATTCTCATGCGGATGCAACCGACAGCGACTGTCTTCTGCAGACGGAAGCATTCCTTTCCTGAAGCCAGCAATCTGAACACACTGTGTTTTCTGCCATCTTTGCATCTGTGACTGTTCTGGGCCATTTATACTGTCACACAAGGTTTCCTGTTGCTCTGAATAGAAGGTGCTAGGCTGCCGAATGCCAGCTACGTGGGGGAATACACACACCCCTTTATAAATCAAGGGAGAGTAACTAGAATTCTTTGAGTAATAAAACAATTCGTTTTTAGAGCTGGTCAATGACAAAAAGTACTATTTATGACATGTAACAACTGCTTTAACAACAGATGAAAATGCATAAAAACTGTCAATAGTTCACACTAGTTTTACAAAAGGCATTACTTTTAGCATTTATATTACAACTACTCACTCTAAAAGTTTCCCACAACCCTTACTTCAAAGGGTTCTGACTTCCCTATTCTTCAACTTAAACAGGATGGCAGGGTTTTCATGTTGAGACTTCTTTCAAAAATTTAAAAAGAGAACTAATGCTACTTGAAATAACATAGGCACAGAACAAATGAGGTCAGTGTCTTTCGAAGATGGAAAAAGAAATCTCTGGCACACAGATGTGAAATAAAGATTTCCTGAGACAGTATTGTTTTAGTAGACTATTTCATCTAATTCACAATTTCATTTACAATGGGTAGAGCCTTTATCTCTAGAATTCCCTTGGGAAAAGTTAAGTACAGGAACCACTACACCCCAACTAGCATCTAAAGCATCACAACACAGTGCTTCTAAGTCAGCCTTTTCATTCCTAAAACTGAGTTTTAAAAAATCTATGCTGTATCTTAGCATTACAATGTTCTATATGTATCACCTTATAAAATGAAGTCATACAAGCAACAAAAAGCCCCAAGAAACGACAGTCTCCTCTTCAATTTTGGAATACAATATGTTACATCTAAAGCTACATCAAGTACGTACATATTTTGCTGTATTTCATATGAACCTTACTACCTTTATTTAATACTCACAAGATCAGCATATTTCTTACAGAGAGCTGCCAGTTTCTCTTCTGGAGTTGAAAGGGTGTTTAGGGCTTGCATCAATAATAAAACTTCTTTTCCTGATGATTAACAAGATAAGAAATAAGTCCCAGAAGAGTGAGATCAAACTTAACCTGTAAATTCTATGGAACACTTCCTATGTTCTGATAGCCATAGTGAAATAATTTGTGCCTACAACTAGAAGTAAGATTTACCAGCTAAATTAAGAAAGTTATTTTTAAGTTCTGGATTAGCACACAACCCCCACCTACCCCAAATTTCTTCATTCACTAATACCACTAGCTATTTGTAAGAACTCTTGCTGAAGGCTTAAAAATTCCCTTGCTTAACCATTGGTGTCCAAGTTAAGACAAAGGGCAAGTTACAAAGGGCAGAATATTTTTAAAAGCTTCCTCACCAAGTACAAACATAGAAGCAAGTTAAAAAGAAATTTCAGTTGGTACTTTCTATCTGAGATGCACATAATCACTTGTGACATATATCTTTTCCATGAGCAATTAAAATAACTTCTGATGATTTAGTAAAAGCACATTCCATGTGTTAACCAAGTTTAATGTATATAAAAGAATGTCATCATAACTTCTTTTCCCCATGAGAGGCACTAAAAACAGTAATTTTAAAACTTTTTGGCAGGGAGAAGCAGGTGGCTGAGATAGAGGACAAATGGTCTTTCAAAATAAGTGGTAATGTTTTATTTTTAAAATCTTTTTTTTTAATGTTTATTTATTTTTGAGAGAGAGAGAGACAGAGCATGAGTGGGAGAGGAGCAGAGAGAGAGAGGGAGACACAAAATCCAAAGCAGGGTCCAGGCTCTGAGCTGTCAGCACAGAGCCCGACACAGGGCTCGAACCCATGAACCATGAGATCATGACCTGAGCCGAAGTCGGATGCTTAACCGACTGACCCACCCAGGCTCCCCTGTAATGTTTTATTTTTTAAAAAACCATTCTTATTTTTAAAAATGTTTTCTCTTATATGTAGGATATTTCATTTAGAAATATATACGTGTGTGTGTGTGTGTGTGTGTGTGTGTGTTTTAAGTTCATTTTATTTGAGAGAGAGTGAGCAAGCGAGCGAGCATGTATATGTGCTCACGGGAGGAGCAGTGAGAGGGAGAGAGAGAGAATCCCAAGCAGTCTCTGCACTGTCAGCACAGAGCCCGATGTGGGGCTTCAACTCATGAACCATGAGATCATGACCTGAGCTGAAATCAAGAGTCCTATGCTTAACCAACTGAGCCACCCAGGAGCCCCTAGAAATATATATTAAAATGACTCTGTTATGTGGTATATAGACTGCTATGAAGAAAAAATGACTTTGGGGCACCTGGGTGGCTCAGTCGGTTGAGCGTCCAAGTTCAGCTCAGGTCATGATCTCACAGTCTGTGAGTTCAAACCCCACGTCAGGCTCTGTGCTGACAGCTCAGAGCCTGGAGCCTGCTTCAGAATCTGTGATTCCCTCTCTCTCTCTGTCCCTCCCCTGCTCACGGTCTGTCTCTCTCTCTCTCTCAGAAATAAACAAACATTGGGGCGCCTGGGTGGCGCAGTCGGTTAAGCGTCCGACTTCAGCCAGGTCACGATCTCGCGGTCCGTGAGTTCGAGCCCCGCGTCGGGCTCTGGGCTGATGGCTCGGAGCCTGGAGCCTGTTTCCGATTCTGTGTCTCCCTCTCTCTCTCTCTGCCCCTCCCCCGTTCATGCTCTGTCTCTCTCTGTCCCAAAAATAAATAAAAAATGTTGAAAAAAAAATTTGAAAAAAAAAAAAAGAAATAAACAAACATTAAAAAAAAATTTTTTTAAAGAAAAAATGACTTCAAAATGGAACACCTTCCTATCCACAATACCAAAACCTCTCATTCACAGCCCAAGGCCAGTAAGAATTTTAAGAGATGGCTAAACATGATTATTAAATAGGATTAGAAGTAGCCATAATATAACCTGCAATTTTTAATCAAGATTTAAAAACCCATACTCTATCTGGGTTTTCTTATTTTTTGGTTTTTTTGAGATAAAATTCACATACCATAAAAACCACCCCTTTATTTTTTAAACCAATCTCTCCACTCAACATGAGGCTCAAACTCACAACAATGAGATTAAGAGTCACATGCTCTACCGACTGAGCCAGTCAGGCACCCCAAAATTCACCGTTTTAAAAGTGTACAACTGAGTGCATTCACAAAGTTGTGCAACCATCACCACTGCTTAATTCCAGAACATTTTCATCACCCCAAAAAGCAGCCCCGTATCCATTAACAGTCATTCCCTCTCGCTCCCACTCTAAGACCCTGGCAACCACTATTCCACTTCCTGTCTCCACAGACTTGCCAATTTTGAACATTTCATATAAAATGGAAACCTATTATATGGACTTTTGTGTCCGGTTCCTTTCATTTAGCACATTTTCGAGATTCACCCATGTAGGATGTTATCAGTACTTCATTCCTTTTTAGAACTGAATAATATTCCCCTGTACAGATTCACATTTTGTTTATCCATTCATCAGCTGGTGGATAACGGTATTGTTTCAACTTTTTGGCTATTATGAAAAAAGCTGCCATGAATCCTCGTGTACACAGTTTTGTATGGACATGTGCTTTCAACCTTTTTGGGTACATACTTAAATGTAGAATTCTGGGTCACATGGTAACATTATGTGTAACTTTTTAAGACTCCATCTGCTTTCACACAAATAATTGGGGCTGCCAATTTTGAAGAAATTTATTTGTAAGGAATTAAAATTATTTGTCTTTCTATAATAATTTTTAGGTTTTCCAAGTTGGCAGAAAATGGATTTAATAAGGATAATTCAGGGCGCCTGGGTGGCTCAGTTGGTTAAGTGTCCAACTCTTGATTTCAGCTCGGGTCATGATCTCATGGTTTTTTGAGTTTGAGCCCTGGATGGGCTCCGTGCTGACAGCACAGAGCCTGCCTGAGATTCTCCCTTTTTCTCTGCCCCTCCCTCCCTCCCTCCCTCTCTCACTCTTTCTCTCTCTAAATAAATAAACTTAAAAAATATATAAGGATAATTCTATGGAGAAAACCATACAAATCTAACAGTATTAATCTTAGGTATAGTAAGTATAAAAAACTTAGGGGCAATAAGTAAAGCTAAAATAAAAGGGGATTTCGGATTTCCTAACAAGATTTGATGCATTACCTTTTTAGTCCTAAATCTCAAACACAGCAGGAAAAAGAAAACATACCCTTGAAAGCCAGTCTTAACCCACTTTCTGAACTCCAGACATTATGTTTTCTCTAAAGTTTTAGGAGGAGTTTTCAAACAAATCAAATAAATCTACAGTTTTCACAGTAAATTCCAGTCAGACTCCATTACAGATGCAAAAAGGCAAGTCAAATACTACCTCTGTCAAGTTGGCCCCAAATTTTGTCAAGAAAGCCTATTCTTGATTATTTAGGGAAAACAACTTCCTGCTCTTTGTCTCCTACACAAAAGGCAGCAGATACAGACTGACTCCACTGCAGACAAGAGTTGTGTTAGCTAAACAACATGTGTCTCAACACCGGCCATGTTCAAGATCACCTGCACTGAAGAAAGCAGAAGTAAAAAGAGCAGCATGTGAAAATGCCCAATCACTGAGCACAGATTATTACCTAATGTTTTCTCTTTGTTTCTGTTGCATTCTGAATCTTGCTGACCGTCAGGGGGATCTGTTCGAGCCTCTCGCCCAGGAATTTCCTCCCTCGATTCTTGTGTACAGTATGCTGGGCTCATCAAACTCCTGTTCCTTGTAATAAAATCACTGCCTTCATCCTCTTCCAATGAATGCTTGTTACTCGTACCACCACAATTTGAGTCTTGATGTTGAAGAATATCATTTGATTGAGAGTTGCGCAACATGTCTGCTTTCACCCCTAACCCACACATTCCAGCTTCTTCCATTGTGCCAATCACAAACTAGACGGAAGGAGGAAAAAAGATGGAAGAGGGGTTATATCAAATGTAATCAATGTTTACATCTAACGACATACCATAGGTTGACAGCTTTTTTTGTTTCTTACTGATTTGTAAAACTGATATAAACATGGTAATTTCTTTTTTTTTTTTAATTTTTTTTTTTATGTTTATTTATTTTTGAGACAGAGAGAGACAGAGCATGAACAGGGGAGGGTCAGAGAAAGGGAGACACAGAATCTGAAACAGGCTCCAGGCTCTGAGCTGTCAGCACAGAGCCCGATGTGGGGCTCGAACTCATGGACCGCGAGATCATGACCTGAGCCGAAGTCGGCCGCTTAACCGACTGAGCCACCCAGGCGCCCCAAACATGGTAATTTCTAAGTTTCATAGACAGGTGATGTAACTATAAAGTATAAGAAAATTAAAGTAAATCACACAACTAAGTGGTACCAAAAGAAGTGAGAAATGACATTTAGTTGTAAATCTAAACTTAGCTCCATATAAAAATTCACTACTTAAAATAATTAGCATCTTAGAAGTGAAATTCTCCCAAGTTAGTGACCATTAATTATCCTGGTCTTATCCTTGATGAGATGGTGCAGCAGAGATGGCTCACCAGCTATCCAGCAAACACCCATGCTCCTCCAATATCCTGTGGAGCTGGCACTACTGGACAAATGTCCGCCTGGGACTACGTTGCCCAGGCCCCCATATGTAAGTGGAACTCCCATGTGAAGTTCCCACCAATAGAATATAAGACCAAGTAAAGACTGTCCCTTCTGCAACAAGACTTTTATTCTTAGAAGCACACATTCTTTCCCCATCATCTCTTCCCCACTCTGGCTGAATGCAGAGGTCTCCTACGCCTTGACAGATGGCACAGCCACAGGATGAAGTAAGTGACAGTCTAGGCCCCTAAGTCCCATGTACTTACAAGGGAAGGCTGCCCTTCTTACAAAGAACACCCACACTGGATTAGAGGAGCATAAAAATAAATTTCTCTCACATTAAGCCACAGAAATTTTGAGAATAATGTTTTAAGCAACTATCCCTGCCCTAACAAATATAGACAGTAGGCATGGGAGAGAAGGCAGTATTCTAGTATTTTATTCTCAAATCAGTAAAATTTACCTTACTCTCTCTTCTATCCTATTGTTAACCCCATTCATTTATGGGATTCTCCCTCACCCCTTAACACTACTTGGTCATATGATGTGGCACAAATTTGAATTCTATACATTTCCTCTCTGTATGAAGGAGGGCATCTTCCCTTTTTTGAATAATACAATTGAGGGGGTAGCTGTCTAGTGTGTTTCTTTTATCACAAGTGGACAAAGGTTTACCTTCCAGTTAATAGGAGAGCAGAGACTTGTTATTTCAAGTTACAATAGTATTTCCAACTGAACAATTAAAAACAATTTTTTTAAGTTTATGCATTTTGAGAGAGAGAGAAAGAGAGAGAGAAAATGTGTGCCCGTGGGGAGGGGCAGAGAGAGAGAGAGAGAGAGAGAATACCAAGCAGACTCCCCACTGTCAGCTGTCCACGTGGAGCTGACGGAAGGCTCAAACCCAGGAACCGTGAGATCACGACCTGAGCCGAAATCACGAGTCGGACATGTGACCAACTGAGCCATCCAGGCGCCCCTAAAAATAATTTTAAGTATCAAAGTAGCAGGGGATAGGGAGATTATGGGAACTAAATCTTTTGTAACATTGATCAATCAGGTACCGTGCTTTTGGAAGAACAAATTGGTATAGTCACTTTGAAAAACTGGCAAAACGGATACCTTTCAACCCAGTTAATTCTACTCCTAGGATTTTACCCAAGTGTGTACACGTGTGCAGCCAAAGGCCAAGAAAGTTTAAAACAGTGCTATTTGTAATTGCCTCAACATGGAATCAATCCAAATTTTTATCAACAGAAGGGATACACTGTACTATGCTCACGCCATCCAGCACCAGAACTACTTCTAGATGCAGTGACACAGGTAAGTCGTGTAGACCGAATGCTGTGCAGAAATCCATACTATAGTAAACTGGTTATATATAAAGTTCAAAAATAGGCAAGGTTAATCATTTGTGCTGGAAATCAAGTGGTTACCTTTGGGAGTAAGCTCTTCTGCGGTGCTTGGTAATATTCTATTTCTTGACCCAGATGGGGTAACACAGATGTTCACTTTATGAAAATACATTACACCTAAACATTTACAATTTGTGTACTTTATTGAAGTGAAACATACCTTCAGAAAAGTTTATTTTAAAAGGTGCAATTTAGGGACATCTGGGTGGCTCAGTTGGCTAAGCATCCAACTTCAGCTCAGGTCATGATCTCACGGTTCATGAGTTCAAGCCCCGCGTCGGACTCTGTGTTAATAGCTCAGAGCCTGGATCCTGCTTCTGATTCTGTGTATCTCCCCCTCCTCTCTTTTTCTCTCTCTGTCCCTCTCCCGCTCGAACTCTCTCTCTCTCAAAAATAAACATTTAAAAAAAAATTTTAGAAGTGCAATTTGTATACTGTTCAAGAGTTAGGAAGAACCAAAACATTTTCCTCTTGACAAAAAGATTAGAAACGTGCTTTAATCAAAAAGAATGAAATCTTGCCATTTGCAACAACATGGATGGAACTAGAGGATATTATGCTAAGCGAAATTAGAGAAACACAAATATCATATGACTTCACTCATATGTGGAATTTAAGATGCAAAACAGATGAACATAAGGGAAGGGAAGCAAAAATAATATAAAAATGAGGACAAAAGATAAGAGACTCAAATACAGAGAACAAACTGAGGGTTGCTGGAGGGGTTGTGGGTGGGGGGATGTGCTAAATGGGTAAGGGGCATTAAGGAAGACACTTGTTGGGATAAGCACTGGGTATTACACATAGGGAATCAATCACTGGAATCTACTCCTGAAATCATTATTGTACTATATGCTAACTAACTTGGATGTAAATTTAAAAACAAATAAATAAAATTGAAAAAAAAAGCAATGTGTTGCTTTCCATGATACTTTAAAAATAATGTACACATAATACTTTCATTTCTTAAAAAAAATTAATGCATTAAGGGGAAATGGGTTGTCTATTTTCAGAGTTATGATTTGAAACCACACTCTAAGCCTAAATGCTTAGAAATACTGCAAAGACTCATATTCTTTTAAAAAAGGTTTAAAATTCACTTCCATGCATAATGCATTCTGGAGAATGACGTTTCTCAAGTGTAACCCATAGGTATTAAATTTAAACTTAGAAGACATTCATGAAGTTTCAAGAAACATCTTTTGTTAAATTTCATTACTGCAGAAACCTGTAAAGCCACAAATCTGCCCAAATAACATACTACAGAAGTATTACTATCAAACTGAAATGTAAAGTGTTCATTTTAATGACACATTATACATAGAACTACTATTTCCACCTCTACTTTATATCAAATACTGAATTGCCATATACTATTGGGTACATGGATAATGTTAACAGATACTCTCTACACAAAAGCAGTACAGAGGAAAAATAATGAGTGCTATTAATATCATCTTTCCCAACTTTTAAAAAATAATTTTAAACCTGAAAACTATTAGCATAAGAATGGGTTCAAGAAATCACAATATTGGTTTTATTTTTTTAATATATGAAATTTATTGTCAAATTGGTTCCCATACAACACCCAGTGCTCATCCCAAAAGATGCCCTCTTCAATACCCATCACCTACCCTCCCCTCCCTCCCACCCCCCGTCAACCCTCAGTTTGTTCTCAGTTTTTAAGAGTCTCTTATGCTTTGGCCACAATATTGGTTTTAAATACTGATGAAAGTCTGTTAAAAGATAACTAAAATAGGGGCACCTGGGTGGCTCAGTCGGTTGAGTGTCCGACTTCGGCTCAGGTCATGATCTCACGGTTCGTGAGTTCAAGCCCCGCGTCACAGGCTCTGTGCTGACAGCTCAGAGCCTGGAGCCTGCTTCAGATTCTGTGTCTCCCTCTCTCTCTGCCCCTCCCCGACTCATGCTCGCTCGCTCTGTCAAAAATGAATAAACGTTAAAAAAAAAAAAAATGTGTAAAAGATAACTAAAATGGAAGACTGCTATATCTCTAACACGATAGAATTTCTCAGAAGTGTAATAATAATAAAATCCACATAGTACCAGAAAATGTTTTGTTAAGCCACACCAAAAATATGAGCAAGCAATTTGTTCAAAGAAGCGGGGGCAGGAATAATTTTCACCAAGGAAAACCTGAGGCCTCTTCTAGGATCAATTTTAATAAGGGTACCTGAGGAATGGAATTTGTCAATTTCTAGTGTTTGAGTTCTATTAGTGATTTTGCATAACCTTTATTGAGATATAATTCACATATATTTCACCAATTTAAAGTGTACAATTCACTGGTTTTTAGTATATTCATAGAGTTGTGCAACCATCACTACAATCAATCTTAGAATACTTTTGTCACCTCAAAAAGAAACCCTCCCATTACCCCCAGCCTTAGGCAACTAATGCATGGTGTCTCTACAGATGTGGTTATTCTGAACAGTTCACATAAACAGAATCACATAATATGTGACCTTTTGTGTCTGGCTTCTTTCACAAAGCATTTCAAGGTTCATCCATGTTGTAGTATGTTATCTCTACTTCATTTTTCTTCATTGCCAAATAATATTCCATATAGTTTGGATATTCCACATTTATCCATTCATCAGTTGACAGGACATCTGGATTATTTCCAACTCTTGGCTATTATGAATAATTCTGTTACGAACATTAATGTACAAGTCTTTATGTGGACATACGTTTACATTTCTCCAGGGTATATACCTGGGAGTGGAACTGCTAGGGTCATATGGTCACTCTGTTTAATCTTTTGAGGAACTGTGACACTTTTTCTAAGTGCACCATTTTATATTCCCACCAGCAGTGTGTAAGGGTTCCATTATTTCTACATCCTCGCCAACACTTGTTATTGTCTGTCCTTTTGACTATAGCCACTATAGTGTGAAGGTATCTCATCTAATGACTGATGTTGAGAATCTTCTCATGTAGTTATTGGCCATCTGTATACCTCCTTTAGACAAATGTTTATTCAGATCCTTCACCCATTTTTTTACATGAGTTATCTGTAATTTTATTATTGAGTTGTAAGAGTTCTTTATATAGAAAAGACACAAGTCCCTTATCAGAGGTATGATTTGGAAGTATCTATTACTGTTCTCTCGATTTTGGAGAAAAGGTGCAATATATTCACCAATTTCAAAATGTCATCAATGTAATTAAAAGTTACTCTGGCTTTCAGATTAAAAGCAATTACAACTATCAGAGACAGAAAAAAGTTTAAAGACTAGAAAGGCCAAAATGTTTACCTAACTCAAAATAATAGCCGGCGGCACTGAGCATAAATAAGGATGCGGATCTGCAGAGCACACAACCATCACATTCCACAGTGTCCTATTTCAACATTCTCTATTTTTAGTTAATACCACGTTGTTGTTTTTTTTGTTTTTCCAGACACGCCCCCTTCACCTCTCAACTGTCACACATATTACATTATCACTTATTTGGTATGCATATCCTCCTGTAGACAGCAAAAGCTTATGCATAAAAGGTACTCAATTGCCAATTGATGGAGAGCACAAGGAGCCAAAATGGCTACTGAAAACAAGCTATGGAGAGTACCTAAACATTACTACACAGCTTAGAGAAAAATACCACTATTACTACTTTATCTTTAGAAGCAACACAGTATTACATGACAAAACTGGTGCAACTAATTTTGATATATTTTTCACATGTGCTAATGAAAGACTGACTTTGGCTCTAAAGATCTTTTTTGTTTATAAATAAGCCCAGGTCCAGCTGGACTCTTGAAATAGCAGGCCCCAATTTTTCTACCGTAAGGACTATTTGTTCAAGAACTCACTTGGGGTTCTGCACTAGGCCATGGTATGAAGCAAATTCTTAGGCCAACTACTTTATTTATATTGTAAATTATGTCTCAGCCCTCATCTGCTTAAGCAGAGACCTCTATATCATACAGCGAATACAAATTCCTACTCTGCTCTAATACCTATTCTGGATGCCTTTCCTTGAGTATCATCTCCTGTATAATCAATAGCAGCAGCAGCTAGTACTTATACAGCAAATACTACATCTTGGCACTACTGTAAGCACTTTCCTATATTAACTACCTTAATCCTCACAATAATGTCACAAGAGAAGTACTATTATCTCCATTTTACAAATGAGCAAACTGACATGATAAAGTATCGTGCCAAAGGTTACAATTAGTAAATAGCAGGGCAAAGATGTGAACCCTGGCAATCTGGTTTCTGAGTCCACGTGTTTAATCACAATGATATACTGCTTCATGACTACCCTATACAAACACCCTTATCCTGGCCTAGCCACCTTACAGAAATGTATTTAATAATGGGTAAAGATGCTCCCCAAATACTATGTATATAAAAAATTGCAAAACAGTACACACCAATTTTACATACATGCGTGTACATTTATGTATGTGTATACATAAAAGAAAGTATTGGGAGGAGGAGCACCTGGCTGGCACAGTTAGTAGAGCATGCGACTCTTGATCTCAGGGTTTAAGTTCAAGCCTCATGTTGGGTGTAGAGATTACTTAAAAGAAAATAAAAAGAAAGTGCCGGGAGGAAATACATCTATATATTAATAATGGTTATTTTTAAATAGTATAATTATGGGTAGTGCTTCTTTTTCCTTCACTATATTTTCTAGTATTACTACAGCCAATTTTTATTCCCATTGGAATTGAAAAAAATTCAAAAACTACTCATGCTAATAACACGGGAAGCATCATAGAACATATGTAAATGTTATTAAAACTTCTACACAAGTCATTTAAGATAAAAATTAATTTTGGGGGCGCATGGCTGACTTAGTCATGACTTAGTTAAGTGTCCAACTTCAGCTCAGGTCATGATCTCATGGTTCACGGGTTCGAATCCTGCATCGGGCTCTACGCTGACAACACGTAGCCTGCTTCAGATCCTTTGCCTCCCTCTCTCTGCCCCTCCCCAGTTCATGCATGCATGTGCGCACTCTCTCTCTCAAAAATAGACATTGGGGTGCCTGGGTGGCTCAGTAGGTTGAGCGTCCAACTTTGGCTCAGGTCAGGATCTCACACAGTTTGTGGGTTTGAGGCCCACGTCAGGCTCTGTGCTGACAGCTCAGAGTCTGCTGTGGATCCTCTGTCCAGCTCTCTCTATGCCCCTACCCCACTCTCTCTCTCAAAATAAATAAACTTTTAAAAATAAATAGGGGCGCCTGGTGGCTCAGTTGGTTTAAGTGTCCAACTTCAGCTCAGGTCATGAACTCGCGGTTCGGGAGATCAAGCCCTGCATCAGGCTCTGTGCTAAGAGCTCAAAGCCTGGAGCCTGCTTCGGATTCTGTGTCTCCCTCTCTCTCTGTTCCTCACCTGCTTGCACTCTCTCTCTCAAAAACAAAGATTAAAAAAAAAATTTAATAAACATTAAAAAAGTAATTTTTATTTAACACAAATGGATACTCAAAGAATGCTAAGACCCACAACCCAACAAAAATGGGCAAACAATATGAAGCAAAAAAAATCACAGAAAAGAAAATACAAGTGGCTAGTAAACATATGCTTAGCTTTACTCACAATAAGAGAAGTACAACTTAAAACTATCAGATAATGGGGCGCCTGAGTGGCTCAATCAGTCAAGCGTCTGACACTTGATTTCAGCTCAGGTCACAATCTCACGGTTCATGGGATCGAGCCCCTCGTCAACTCTGCATGGACAGTGTGGAGCCTGCTAGAAATTATCTCTCTGTGCCTCCCCCACTCACACTTGCTCTCTCTCAAAATAAATACACATTTTTAAAAAATCTATCAGATGGCATTATTCACATCAAAAACATTGACCACACAATGTGGGAGAGGGTGTGGGGTACTGTCAAGCATTCCTGGTTGGGGGACAAACTGGTTTAACCACTAAGGAGTCCAATTCAGGGCCGGGGATTGTGTGAGAAGGGGCACAAGGAAACTTTCTGGGGTGATGGGGATGCTCTATAACTTGACTAGGATTTGGGTTACAGAGTTGCATGCATTTGTTAAAACCCAGCATGTACACACCTAACATGGCTTCATGGGTGAAGAGACCAATAGATGGATAGATAAATGAAAAAGCTAGTAAACTATCAATGGAAGAATCTAGATGGTGGCAATATGGTTGATAGCATCAAATTCTTTCAACTTTATGTTTGAAATTTTCCGTAATAAAATGTTGAGGAAAAACTTATGCCACATAGCTTTGACCCACCAAACTCATTTCTTCTCAATTTCTCCTATGGACAAACCAATACATCTGCGAAATAATATAAACTTACGTAGCAGTATTTATAGTAACCAAAAAAAATCAGAAATACCCTAAATGTCCATTAATAATGAACTGGACAGTAGTAACTTTGTATGGTGACAGATGGCAAACTGCAGTGGGCATTATGTAATGTACATAAATGCTGAATCACTACATGGTACAGCTGACACTAATATCGCATGTGAACTATACTTAAATCAATAGGGGCTCAGTTGGTTTAAGCATCTGCCTTCAGCTCAGGACATGATCTCACCATTGGTGAGTTCAAGCCCTGCATTGGGCTCTCTGCCATCAGTGTGGGACCCACTTCAGATTCTCTGTCCCCTCTCTTGATGCCCCTCCCCCATTCACGTGTGTGTGCATGCTCTCTCTCAAATAAACTTTAAAAATAAAGTAAAATAAAATGAAATAAAATAAAATAAGACAAAATGACTACATACACCCTACCAAAACAATGGACTGGATAGATCAATGCGGTACATCCATACAGCAGAGTACTATTGCATCTATTTAAAAAAACAATAAGGTAGTTACATAATTACTGATCTGTAAGGATAAGCTGAAAAAGGAAAAAGAAAAATGCCCTGTACTATGTACTGTATGCCACAATTTGGGTGTGGGGGGGTGGAGGGGGGGTGGTGGTGGTGGTGGTATAAGTTTATGATTGAGAATCATATACAATCTCTGGAAGGATACAAAGAAACATACTAATGGAGAGATGGCGAGAAACTGATGGGGCAGGGCTGGAGGGGAACACAAGGCTTTTACAGCATGCCTATTTTTATCTTTCAAGTTAGGGATCATGAGTTACCTTCATAACAGTTTGTTGTTTTTTTAAAAAAAATACCAAGATGAATACAGTTCTCTAACATAGTACCTATCATTAAGAAAAATGAGGAGGAAATGTTTATTGCAATTCCAATCTCAAATGAAAATGAAACCAACAGTAAGTAGTTTCAAGATAAATTTCTATACGAACTTTTCCCTGAAAATCATCAAACATGAGCTATCACATTTTTGTTTTATGAGTCTACAGTCATAAGCAGCACACACAGCTCTTGCAGCTTGAAAGACACTTGAGAGAGCAGGTCCATTTGGCCAGAGCAGTGTTTACTGGAGCCCTAAACCCTAGCAATCCTCCACCCCAGCCAGTCCCCTCCTGTCAAAGGATACGTTTCTCAACCTTCCTTCCATTGTCTAAATACTTGGAGCTAAGATGACTCCTTAAGTGAAGAAGAGATGCCTTCAAAATGATAGCCACCAGTTCACCAATCATTAATTGTAGGAGCAAAGAATCGCTATTGCTAAAAATTTTTGCAAACATGAATACACTGTATTCATCTACTATGTGTAAAAGCTTTTTCCATCAATACATTTGAAACGGAGATCACATGGGAATTAAAAGCCTGAAGAAAAAAATATTTAAATAAATTTCTTTCCCTTATACTCTGTGAATAATAAAGAGAAAGGTGAACAATTTTCAAATGTAAAACTTTCAGTTATGCTCTTTCAAATACTGCTAAAGCTAAAGAACCAGATTTCTTTGGCTTATTTTGTTTCAAGCGCTTAAATGTTTTTTAGTAATGGCTGTTCTTTTAATAAGACTGGTCTAAATAAAAAACTAAAAAGCCAACACCCACATTCACTTCCTAATTATTTCAACTACCATTTGCTTAAATGAGATCGAATGCCTTCAACCAGTGCTAGGCATGTGCTGAAAGCAGAAATCACTCAGTCATTGCCACTGAGGGCTAGGGTGGCCCTTCAGAGGGAGCAGGCGGGGAAGACGGCACATGTATATATTTTCCTGAGGAGAGATCTTAGCTAGCTTCAAGTTCCCAAACAGTCGTGGAAAAATTTATCAAGTAGGCAAAGTGAACCTTCAGAACCTGCAAGCCCCTTACCCCCATTTAACCTTCCCCTCTGACAGGCGGGGCTTATTTTCCCCAATAAGGAAAATGAAACTTAGGGAGTTAAAGTAACTTGCCCACGATCATATTAAAGTCAATAAAAGGAGCTCACAAAATTCAAAACCAGGTCAAACTCAAGAGCCTATGTTTTCTCCATTACACAACTGCCCTCATTTCATACATTAGCCTTGAAAAATGAAAGGTCAAACACATCTCTCATGCAGTTTATAAAATAAGCCTAACAAATTAAATGGATGTCTAAAAATATATGGCATGTTAGATATACTAGGATGAATTTAGGAAAACACTGGGAAAAAGCTTTAAGATTTCTAGCAGTGATTAACTCTGGGACTTAGGGAGGGGACACAGGCCTAAGTCAGAGGTAGGGATATCTTTTTTTTTTTTTTTAATTTAATTTAATTTTTTAAAATTTACATCCAAATTAGCATATAGTGCAACAATGATTTCAGGAGTAGATTCCTTAGTGCCCCTTACCTATTTAGCCCATCCCCCCTCCCACACCCCCTCCAGTAACCCTCAGTTTGTTCTCAATGAGTCTCTTCTGTTTTGTCCCCCTCCCTGTTTTTATATTATTTTTGTTTCCCTTCCCTTATGTTCATCTGTTTTGTCTCTTAAAGTCCTCATATGAAGTCATATTTTTGTCTTTCTCTAATTTCACTTAGCATAATACCCTCCAGTTTCATCCATGTAGTTGCAAATGGCAAGATTTCATTCTTTTTGATCGCCGAGTAATACTCCATTATATATATACCACATCTTCTTTATCCATTCATCCATCGATGGACATTTGGGCTCTTTCCATATTTTGGCTATTGCTGATAGTGCTGCTAGAAACATGGGGGTGCATGTGTCCCTTCGAAACAGCACCCCTGTATCCCATGGATAAATGCCTAGTAGTGCCATTGCTGGGTCGTAGGGTAGTTCTATTTTTAGTTTTTTGAGGAACCTCCATCCTGTTTTCCAGAGTGGCTGCACCAGCTTGCATTCCCAGGAGGTAAGGATATCTTTAAATAATTTTAAGTGATTATTTAAGGCATTAAGGTTTTTGTTATTTTACTTTTTTGTGTCTTAGGATAAACTAAATTATGTCTAAAAATCTCTTCAACCCTAGGTTTCTAATAATTTGCCCTAAGAGTGTCAACTGCCAAACAGGAATGTGAGGACAAGAGTACATACTTACCAGGCTCAGGGCAGGCCAGCAAAGGAAGGACTGCAGGAGGAAATCCTGAAACGTACCAAAGATACTCTGTATCTCTCCAGACATCCACTATCAGCCTTGGTTGGTTTTTAAAATATGAACCTCCTTCCTAAACATATCCATTCTGAGAAGCTTTTACATTTCCAAATACAAATTTTACAAACTTATTAAAAATGTACATTTTCATGTGCTTTTTAATTTTCTTAAATAGGTGGACGGAGTTGGTGGGGGTTTCATGTACTTTCTAAATTAGAAAAGTGATTTTGGCTTTATATAAGTCATTTAAAATAGTTAATATAGTAAAGCTATTTTAGTCTTTAAAAGAATTATTCTGGATAGCAAATTTTTCCACACAGTTAACACTGTATCAATCATTCATCTCAAAATTCTGTTTCAATCATCTTGGACCAAAGCCTTTAAGATATGCATTAGATAACTCGATACCTCCTTTAGTAGATTTACTGTGTTAGAACAAAGAAATGAAATGAAAGAGTTTTAATTTTTAACAGATAAAAGGATATATTACCGTGCACTAGAATATAAGCATATTTTGGTGTACGTCTCTATAGTATGCCTATATTCTTTAAGACGATAAACTCCTAATGTGTCAAAATACAAACTCCCACAGATGAGTCCTTATTTTTATCTCAGGCATGAAATACTTGTCTGAGAATTCCTAATTATATAGCACTGTCTTCCAAAACAGACCGTGCAGAACCATATGTGGGAATTCACTATATTTTTTTAAATGGTGTCATTTCAAATTGGTAAAGAAAATAAAATGATTGGGTTGCCTGGGTAGCTCAGTTAGTTAAGACCTCAGCTCAGGTCATGATCTCACCATTAGTGAAATCGAGCCCCGCTTTGGATCCTCTTATCCTCCTCTCTCTGCCCCTCCCCCCACTCTCTAGTGTGCATGTGCACTCTCTCTTAAAAAAAATAAAAATAAAAATAAAAATAAATCAAACAAAACAACTTTCACCAATAAAATCACTTGAAAAGAAAGGAAAAGAAAAGAAGTGATTTCCGATATTTTCCAAACCATTTGGGAGAAAAAGAATGATATCCTGTAGCATCCCTCCAGATGCACCAAGACTGAAAAAAATGAAAACCACAAAGCACTAGAAGTCCTAAGTGAAATTTTTTTCCATAATCTTGGCATGGGAAAGCCCTTTCTAAATAAATCAAGAAGCACAAAAGTTATTTTATTTTTTTAAAGGAGAGGAAGATCAATTTACTAAATAGTAACTGAAAACATTGGACCAGCCAAAAGGCCACATTTGTACAGGCTTCAAATGAGTCAGAGACCCAATTTGCAAGAGTTTGTGAACAAGCAGATCACAGTTAAAGAACATATTTAACCTCATTCAAGATCAAAGAAATGCAAATAAATAATCTTTAACCTACCACAAAACAAACCTTCATGTGGGCAAACATGTCCCTCAGTACAGTCCTGGGGAGTCTAAATTAGCAGAGTATTCATTTTGTAGGGGTATTTAGCAGTATCTACCTATGTCTGAGTACATATTCACTTTCACCTAGTGATTCCATGGCTAGTTTATTCAAGAGACATTCTCACTCAAAGGCAAAAAAGGCTATTCACCAAATTACTGACTCTTACCATGCAAAACCACCTGTCTACCAGTAAGGAATTGGTTAAATAAATAATGCTCATCCATACAAGGTAGAACTGCACAGCTTTTCAAAAGAATAAGGCAGATCCACATCAATATGCACAGATCTTCAGGGGTGCCTGGGTGGCTCAGTTGGTTAAGCATCTGACTCTTGACTTTGTCTCAAGTCATGATCTCATGGTAATGAGACTGAGCCCCACGACTGGCTCCAAGGAAGATTCTCTCTCTCCCTCTCTCTCATGCTCTAAAATAAAGGAGTAAGTAAATAAAATATGGACAGATCTCCAAGGTATAACTAAGGAAAAAGACAAACATCTAGTGCAGGATGAATGTCTCAGTAGAAATTTAAAAAGTATTCATATATTAGCCAGTATATTGGTAAAAATTTTCTGAGGATATCCTCAAAATTGTTCACAATGGATGGGGGTTTAGAAGCTGGAAAAGAAGGAAGGCTTACTTTTAATTTTGTACTTTTTGGTTCTATTTTATTTTTTATTATGTGAATGTAGTAATTTCAGTAAAAAAAAAAAACTTTGAAGTTGACTGATTTAATTTTGATTAATTTTGGGGTGACATCACAGTATTATACCTATTATTCTACCAATACACCCCACACCCCCAAGATTAGGTCTAAAGATGGCAAGAGTTCCTGTTTCATGTCATCTTTTCCCTTCACCCTGCTCTACACCTCTGGGTCTGTCCCATCTTTATACACACATCTTCTACTGGATTATAGAAGATCTACTAAGCATGAGGCTGGGTAGCAGTTCTCATTTACTTCCTTCTTAAAACAATTCTGAAAATTGGAATATCTCATTTAAACTTGGCCTCAATTTATAACTATGGCTAGGATATCTGCCAAGTCACTTTATAAGTTAAAAAAAAAAAAAAAAAAACTGAAGGGAGTGCCTGGGTGGCTCAGTCAGTTAAGCGTCCAACTTCAGCTCAGGTCATGATCTCACAGTTTGTGAGTTCGAGCCCCGTGTCAGGCTCTGCACTGAGTGCTCAGAGCCTGGAGCCTGCTTTGGATTCTGTGTCTCTCTCTCTCTGTCTCTCTCTCTCTCTCTCTGCCCTTCCCTTGCTCGTGCTCTCTCTCTCAAAAATAAATAAACATTTAAAAAATTTAAAAAAAAAAGTAGAACTACCATATGATCCAGCTATTTCTGTGTATTTATCTCAAGAAAATGAAAATACAAATTTGAAAAGATATATGCATCCCTATGTTCACTGCATTATTTACAATAGCCAAGATAAGTAAACAATCTAAGTGTCCATCAGTGGAGGAATGGATACAGAAGATGTGGTATATACACAATGGAGTTATTATTCAGCCATAAAAAAGAATGAAATCTTTCCATTTGCAACAACATGGATGGACCTAGAGGGTATTATGTTAAGTGAAATAAGTCAGAGAAAGACAAAAACCCTATGATTTCACTTATATGTGGAATCGAAAAAACAAAACTCATAGATACAGAGAACAGATCAGTGGTTATTAGAGAGGAAGGGAGTTGGAGGTGGGCAAAAGGGTAAAGGAGGTCAACTGTATGGTGACAGATGGTAAATAGACTTATTGTAACAATCACTTCGTAGTGTACGCAAATGCTGAATTATTACATTGTACATCTAAAACTAATGTGATATTACCATTTTACCTCAATTAAAATAAACTGAAAAAATCTAAGTCTACTGTTTGAGATACATGGAATTTACAAAACAGGGTTAACATAATATACATAAGGCTAAGAAAGAATAAACCTAACATTTACTAATTGTTATACGCTAAACATTTTAGGTACATTATTTACTTTAACCTTACAGTTCTAAGATAGTGAGAACATCACCCCATTATACAGATAAACTAGGGAGAAAAGTAGGAAGAGGGGAAAAGCCCATTATTTGAGACCTGCATTTACTGAGCTTGGAAGTAATGCTTCTATGGGGGGTGTTCTAAAGAATCACATTTGAAGTTAAGAATCATGACGAATACCCAAGTGTTCACGGACAGATAAATGAAATGTGGCATATAATACATACATTAGAATATTATTTAGCCTTAAACAGGAAAATTTTGACACATGCTAGAACATGGATGAACCTTGAAAATACCATGTTAAGTGAGGGCACCTGGCTGGCTCAGGTGGAAGAGCATGCAACTATTGATGTAGGTGTTAGGAGTTTGAGCCCCAAATTGGGTGTAGACATTACTTAAATAAACTTACAAAAAAAGAATCATCTTAAGTGAAAAAAAGCCAGACACAAAAAGACAAACACTGTATGATTCCATTTATATGACATACTGACAGTAGTCAAATACACAGAGAAAGAAAATAGAATAATGGTTGCCAGGGTCTGGGTCAGGGGGAATGGGATACAGAATTTCAGTCTGGGAAGATGAAAAAGTTCTGGAGATGGATGATTGTGTTGTTTGCACAACACTGTTAACGTAATTGATATAATTTATGCCACTGAACTGTATGGTTAAAATGGTAAATTTTAGGGGCGCCTGGGTGGCTCAGTCAGTTAAGCGTCCGACTCTTGCTTTCAGCTCAGGATCTCACCAGGATCCGGTTCATGAGATCCAGTCCCTGCTCTTGTCCCTACTCTTAGCGAGGAGCCTGCCTGGTGTTCTCGCGTGTGCACTCTCTCTCTCTCTCTCTGCCCCTCCCCCACATGAGCACACATGCACTCTCTCAAAATAAACATTAAAAAATGGTAAATTTTATGTTATGTATATTTTAGCCCCCCCCCCCCCCCCGCGCGTGCACACACACACTCACGAATCATGATGAATGTATTTTGGTTTAGAATGTTCTTTAAGCCTTTAGCAAATAAAACCTGACTTTATATTGGCCATTAGGAATTGTAAAAAAAAAAAAAATTCTGGTTGCTAAGGATTACTGAATTGCCCCCTTAGCAAGATAAAGCACTTGAGTCAGTAATAATTGGGATTCCACATTCCTAGAACAAGTCTTAGGAAAAGACCCAGGAAAAATAAACCTATTCTCTTCTGACAGAATTGTCTTGGGAAACAACAAGGAAAAGCAGAGCCCACTTCCAATAAAACTCATGGACAGTGGTTCTCAAAGTATGGTCCCCATGAGCCCTTCACAGTAGTGTGCAAGCTCAAACATAATTTTCATAGTAATATGGAGATATTATTTGTCTTTTGGTGTTAACATTTGCACTAATGGTACAAAAGCAGTAAATAATACCAGTGCTGCCTTCTTAGAACAAAGTCAACATAGTGGCATCAAACTCTTAAGTCATCATTTTCTTCAACACCGTGTACTCAAAGTTGGGGGGGGGGGGGCGACTAAAAATGCCCTTGAGGAAGCAGTAAAAATTACGAATTTTTATTAAATCTCAACCAATGGCTACACATCTTTTTATCTCTGTGTGACAACACATAAAGCAGACATAAAGCACTTCTGCTGCGTACCAAAGCATGAGTGGATCTTGAAGAAAACCACTAATGCGGTTGCTTGAATTATAAGCCCAACCAGCAGCTTTTTTCATCACCTTTTTTTTCTTTTCTTTTCTTTTTTTTTTTTTTTTTTTAAAGATAACCAACCCGTGCTTGTTTATTCAGACTTGGGTATTTGGCAGATGTAGTCTCCAAAATATATACACTGAGCTTGTTACTTCAAGGCAAACAACTGACAGTATTTATTGCCAATGATAACAATTGAGTTTTTAAGCAAAATTTAGAATTTCTGAAAACTATCTGCTACCATAAGTTTGACAGCTTCCCAATACTTAAGACTTTACTGTACAACATAGGGAATGTAGTCAATAATATTGTAGTAACACTGTACGGTGACATATGGAGGCTACACTTAAGGTCATAAGCACTAAGTAATGTATAGAATTATTAAATCACTATGCTGTACACCTGAAACTAATATAACATTGTTAAAAAAAGACTGCGGAGGACATCAGTGGTGATATTAACAGGATTTTGATATTATATAACAAAATGTGTCAACATTTGGAAAATCAACACAATTTGGTAAACCAATTTTTTTTAATGTTTATTTTTGAGACAGAGAGAGACAAAGCATGAGTGGGGGAGGGGCAGAGAAGAATGCCATTCTTCTCACTTTAATTCCCTTGATCTATTTCACCCATTACCCCACCCACATCCCCTCTGGCAACACCAGTTTGTTCTCTGTATTTAGGAGTCTGTTCTTTTATTGGAAAATCAATAATTTTTAATTTTCAAAAAACATTAGGTTAATATGTGGTAGGCAGCTTCTGACATGGTTCCCAATGATCCCAGTGATCCTCCTCATATTCACAACCTTGTATAATCCCCTCCCCTCGAATGTGGCTAAACCTAGTGACTAACTTCTAATGAAGAATCTGGCAAAAGTGAGGGGATGTCACTTGTATGGTTATGTGACAAAAGACTGCAACTTCCTTCTCTTGTGCTGACATTCTTGCTCATTCTGATGAAACGAGCAGCCATGTTGTGAGATGCAGATGGAAAGGCCCATGTGGCAAGGAACCAAGGGAGGCCTCGATCCAACAGCTCATGAGGAATTGAATCCTGCCAACAATTACAATGAGTGAACTAGGACATGGATCCATCCCCATCAAGCCTTCAGATGACAATAGTCCACAAGACCCTACAGCAGAGGACCCAGCTAAGCCACACCCACACCCCTGACCTATAGAAACAGTGAGATCATAAATGTTGTTTCAAGCACTAAGTTATACAACAATAGATAACTGGTACAACGTTAGTCCATTTTAAATGAATAATAATTTAAAATTTGTTTTAATATCTAATATGTGAAATACTAGCTGTAACCCACAAAAACAAAAGCACCCTGGGGTTCTCAAAAAAGATTCTGAAACCAAAAAGTTTGAGAACTGCTGTCCTGGCTGTGGCAGAACAGGAAGAGAGACAGACTAAAAGGCCAGCTTGGCCAAACCATGGTCTAAGGGAGGTCCTTATCTTGGCACCCTTAACCAAACAGATCCATCTCTAGAGAATATGGCCACAGGACCTAGTGTGAACAGAGAGAGGAGTGCCATTTCCTCTGGCTCATTCAGAAACCTCTCCAACAGTACTTGATACGCTTCTCCTCATTTAATCCTCAGAAATGTCTTACAGGCAGGAATGATGAACAAATAGGCTCACTTGATAAGGCAATTTTAGCTAGTTTGTGTTCAGTCATGAACCTAGGGCTTGGAAAGCAGAGACTGAATTCTTAGTTTTCTCTGTATCATTCCAGAGAATACGTTCTTCCAAGGTTATATTAAAAAATAAACGTGGAGGGGGGGGGGGGCGCGCGCACCTGGGTGGCTCAGTAGGTTGAGTGTCCGACTTTGGCTCAGGTCATGAACTCATGGTTCCTGAGTTCAAGCCCCACATGGTCTCCCTGCTGTCAGTGTGGGGCCTGCTTCGGATCCTCTGTCCCCCCACTGCTCACACTCTCTCAAAAATAAATTTAAAAAATATTAAAACAAAAATATGTTGAGGCACGTGGGTGGTGCAGTCAGTTGAGCATCCAACTTTAGCTCAGGTCATGAGCTCATGGTTCATGAGTTCGAGCCCTGCGATGCTGTCAGCATGGAACCTGCTTCATATCCTCTGTCCTCCTCTCTGCCCCTCCCCTGCTTGCTCTCTCTCAAAAGTAAGTATTAAAAAAAGGGGGGGGGGGAACACTTCCCAATTCAAAAAATAAAATAAATGTGGTGATGGTCACACAACTCTGTGAATACACTAAAAATCACTGAACTGTATCGTTTAAGTGGGTGAATTGTATGGTATGTGAGTTATACTTCAATAAAGTAGTTACCCAAATAATGAATAAATTAAAACATTAGTAAAGCCAGAGAAATGAGAGTTCTGAGGAGGGATAAAAATTGGAGGTAGTAAGTGCTAGTTGTCCCAACTCCTAATTTTTGGCAGCAAAAGGCTCCAGGATGATCTGTTGCAATATGTTTGGAGGACGGGGAGCACATGGAGGCGTTAATAGTAAATGAGAAAGAGGGAAACCAGTGCTGAAGTTAGGATGAGGGAACCTGATTTCCCCCACTGGTGAAGAAGCCAAGAGTGAGCAAACAGATCCGGAAAAGGTCTAGTTGCGACACAGCTTCTGTAGCCTTATGGCCTCCCTGGCAGTAGTGTTACCATCTCCAGTGGTAGGTGCTAACATCTGTATTAGAATGTGCACATCATTTGCCTTTTAAAACAAGGATGATGGAATTAGATTTTACATGTAACTTCTATGGCTATTTATTTTATAAAAATAAAGGGTGCTAGACTCTGATTTGTAAAATCACTTCTAGCTCTAAAACTGTAACCCAATGATAATCTGCAATCTGAGAGATACCTGCATTAACTTAAACACCTATCTAGGCAGCAAAGGTATCAGGAAACCCAAAAATTTTAATGCCCAAAGCTACTGAAATATGCTTGGACTTGACCGATTTTGCAGAGGGGAAGGGCC
Source organism: Neofelis nebulosa (assembly GCF_028018385.1). Taxonomy (NCBI): domain Eukaryota; kingdom Metazoa; phylum Chordata; class Mammalia; order Carnivora; family Felidae; genus Neofelis; species Neofelis nebulosa. The sequence continues at coordinate 13,317,220 of NC_080800.1, read as the reverse complement.
TGGGTCACAAAATTAGCATCTTCAACCCACAGACTCCTGAGATGTAAAATGATCTCCTACTTTTATGAGTTACCTAAATGGAACACCCCATCCCAATTTCATGAAGTCACACTTCACCAGCTCCACATTTACCAACTATGATGCACCTCTGAACATCAAGCTATTTCTTTTTTCCTGTCCTACTTACCGGACCACTTTAGTTCTTTGTTAACACTGTGTTGTGTGGACTTTAAGACAGGTAATTTAGGGGAGCCTGGGTGGCTCAGTCGGTTAAGCACCAGACTCTTGATTTCGGCTCATGTCATGATCTCACAGTTTGTGAGATCTGCGCTGAGCACAGAGCCTGCGTGGGATTCTCTCTCCCTCCCTCTCTCTCTGCCACTCCCCTGCTCATGTGTGCACGGTCATTCTCTTTCAAAATAAACATTTAAAAAAAAAAAAAAAAAGATAGGTTTTTAAAAAAAAGGACTTTCTAAACCCTCTTTTCATTTGTCCAAATTACATTTAGAGGTGTTTCTGCGGGGAATTAAAGCATTCTTTATCATTTATCTTAAAGTCAACCATGAAACAAAAGCTATGAAACCTGTAAGGCTCAAAACTCCCCTCAAAACTTCCTAGATTACAATAGCTTTTCTATACCCCCAAAGATCCGACCCACCCTTTATAATCTGTTTTCATTTAGCAAAAATTATTTCTCTTTTCACCCACCACCAAGTTTTGCTTACATTTAACAAGGTGGATGTTTGTATTGACTATCGAGAAATGCGCTGAAAACACAAGACATGGCATATGGGTAACAACTTCAGCCCCCCAAAAGCCTGACCTTTGAATATACCACTTACTGTTTCCCATGTAGCCACGAGATTGGTCAACCTCTCAGTTTCCTTATCTGTAAACTAGGGATGTACAATTATCTACCTTCTAGAGTTGTAAGAAGATTAATCAACATAAACTGTAGCACACACAACTGTTATAATAATATCTGAATAAAGATGCATTTGCAAATTATGCAAAATGCCTCCATTCTCACTTTTAATATGGCCCACACGTGGATCCATAAAATCCTTAGCAAAATATGCTTCTAAGCTACTGGCACATCTTCCTCGCCAAACTATTCTACACTGACCTTTCTGAAAGCAGAGGGGAAAAAAAGTGGAAAAGTGCTAGTTTAGCGATATTACTTATGGCAGACTGTAGAATGGGAAGTTGGGGATAATGGGGGGCGTTCTGGGGACATTTTGGTAATGAAACACAATGCAAATCAACACCCTGAGCAATAAATGCTAAGGAAATTATTTTGAAAAAAATATTTTGATAGCACAGGAAGACAACACTGGCCATTTTACTTATCTTTTCTTTCAAGTAATAAAATTTAAGTAGTTATAAGTACCAAGAGAGTTTCAACTAGGAAATAAACTGAATCATAAAAATATACTTTCAGGGTTCAAATCCTTAAAGGGTCACCTGACCTATATTTATTCTCTTCTGGAAATGCTCCACTTGGGAAAAATTTAAACATAGCTAATTCTCAATGCTAATGAATACTACATTAAATTTTTATGTTACTTTATACATTTAAAATACTGTCACATCTGTTATACTAACTGAAAGTTACTGATAATTAGTTTAGAACCAAGCAAAAAAGAATTGAGGGAAGGGAAAAGGACTGGGAAGGGAAGGAAAAGGTAAAGGAGTTTCTTTGGAATATTAGATTAAAACTTGCTAGGTAAGCAGAAACTGTCCATGCAGTAGGGCCTATCAGTTGCACAATTATATATCAACGCTGGGCCAACTTCACCAACTCTGAGCTATGTTATTTAAGCAAGTTTTTTTGTTTTTTGACTGAGTCTCAGATGTCGTATCTATACACCTGGGGATACCACCTACTCTGCAGACACTAGAATGGAAGCACATTTTAAGTCCCAGCACACTGCAGGAAACAGTGAGGACTCAAATTTCTTTCCTTTGAAACACACCTCTCTGTAAAGTGTTAAAACCTGAACAGAACATCTATTGAAAAATCTATTATAGTGAATCCTTCTGTGAAGAATCCCACACAAAAGCAAATCATACACACCCTGTTTCATGACATCTAGATTTGACATATACATTCCTCCATAAAATTTCTCTAATCAACTATATGGCGCTAGAGGGCATTATGGTAAGTGAAGTAAGTCAAAGACAAATACCATGACTTCATTGTATGTGGAATCTAAAAAAAAATAAACAAAAAGCACGAACATATCCATAAATACAGAGACCTGAGGACTGCCGGGGGGGGGGGGGGGGGGGGGGATGGGCAAAATGGGTGAAGGGGAGTGAGAGGTACAAGCTTCTAGTTATGGAATGAATACGTCACCAGAATGAAAGGCACAGCATAAGGAATACAGTCAAAGGTATTATAACAGCACTGTATGGTGACAGAGGGTAGCTTCACTTGTGGTGAACACAACATCAAGTACAGACTTGCTGAATCACTAAGTTGTACACCCGAAACTAATGTAACATTGTGTGTCAACTCTACTTCAATTGAGAAAAAAATTCTCTAGTCAAGACCGACATAAATGAAACACATAATATACAAAACATCTTCCAGTAACATAGTAAACAAATGTGGCATATTAAGATCTAAAAACATGGTATTAGTAAAGGAATGTGTTATATCTGGTCTGCTCTCATTACTGCTGCCTCTTTGGTTCCCCTTGAAAATGAAATTTACCAAAGTTTGATGACAGACAACAATGTTGTCAATAGAAGATCACTTCGATTCTTATTATTTAATCTCTGTGCCAAAAGAGTGGAAATTTAAATCCACAACTGGGGAGAAAAAACAAAATAGTGAAATGGTTTCTTCCTACCCCACACTCTTGCTACACCCTGACTGGACTTTTCCTCATTTCATCTATCACAGAGAGATTCTGGGAAGAGAGAAGAATACAAAGGTTGGAAGATGGATTTACAAAATTAATAGCACACTAAAAGCAAGAGGAATGGATCTTTCATATATTCTCCCTGCCAGATCAAATAAAATTCTACATGCCCAGTCCCAGGACTGTGCTGAACACTCTCCATCAACTGTTACTCTTCACAACAATCCTATATGGTAGGTGTTAGCATCATCATCACTTTACATATGATGCAATGGAGGCTCAGAAAGATCGAGAAACTCACCCAAGCTTGCACAGCTAGTAAATGGCAGAGAGTCAAGAGTCTTGACTCCAAAATCCATACTATTCACCTGGTAGTACAGTACTTATTACCACAGTCTAGATGAAAGGGTATTGGGTTCCAGACTCGGCTTCATCCCTTGGGCAAATTATTAGACCTTGTTGAGTAGTTTGTCATCTTTAAATGAGGGCAACGACAGCTGCCCAGCCTTCTCCATAGCATCCAGTAATGCTGAAAGAGTTAACGTATGTGCAAATGCTGTAAAAATTATGGGGCACTATGTAGATGTAAGATTTTGCTAATTTGAGCCTTGGTTACCTATCTTTATCCTTCCAAATGGTTTACTGACCTAAAAATAAGTTTAACAGTAGTTAAATGATTTTTAATATTCCCAAGCAAAAATCTAGTATTGGGAAAAAAAAAAAAAAACCTACCTTAGACATTCTGGAAAAATGCAAAACTACAGAGACAGTGAAAAGATCAGTGGCTGCCAGTAGTCTGGAGGGAATAGAGGGAGGGATAAACAGCGGATTTTCAGGGCAGTGAAAACTATTCCATAGAATACTATAATGGTAGATACATGACATTATACATTTGTCCAAACTCTCTGAATGTATAACCCGAAGAATGAACCCCAATGCAAATTATGGACTTTAGTTAATAGCGATGTATCAAAATTGACTCATCAATTCTAACAAAAGCACCATACTACTGCAAGATGTAAATAATAGGGGTAACGGGCTGTGTGAGGGAATGTATGGGAACTCTGTAATTTATGCTCGATTTTTCTGTAACCTAAAACTGCTCAAAAAGAGTATGAATTTTTTAAAAATTCAACCTTCTAAAACAAATACTATATAGAAATTTAGAAAGTAATGATCTTGGTGTTCTAAAAAATGCCTGGAGAAAACCGCCAGAAGACTAGCAGAATGGACTCTCCGGAGCCAAGCGTAGACAAGAGGCCCACGGAAGAGGGTAAAAAATGCCTGGAATACATGACCGCGTATATCCTATCTTTTCAGACCAATGTTGTCAAACACAATTTTATGCCATGATGTAAATATTTTTGATCTGCTCTAATACGGTAGCCACTAGCCACACTGGCTACTAAACACTTGAAATATAGCTAGTATGGATGAGGAATGGAATATTTAATTTTATTCAATTTCAATTAATATTTAAACCACCACATGCAGCTAGTGACTATCATCATGTCAGACAGCACTTTAGACAATTCAAGAGATCCCTAGAAATGTACGAGTATTAACTTCAGAAGAAAAGAGTTACCTCAAGAGACTATTCAATGAATGTAGTTATGAAACAATGACACAATTAACTGAGCTGGTGAAGGACTAAGTAGATGGTTCAAACAACTAGGAACCAATAAAGCCCATCTGCAATTGTTTTTCACTTTAAGTCCCATAATGTAACCAAAGTGACCACTTTTCCTTTAATTCTTTCAATATTTTGAAAACATGCCAATTAGTTAAACATCATTTGTGCTTCCTGAAAATAGAGTACAAGTCAAGTTATAATTAGGAATATTTTTTTCAAGTTGATAACCCAGAGAAAATAAAAAAAATTAAGGGTCATAAACAAGTGATTTTTGCAGACACAAGATAGTCACCTAGTTTTTTTTAAACGAAAATGCAAAAACTAATACTTAATCATGTATTTCAATTCCACGTCATAGTCAAGTGGAAATCAAAAGGAAAAATGATGCCCAGAAAAACATGAGCCAAAAAAAAAAAAAAAAAAAAAAAGTACATGAGATAAGTAAACAAAAATGAGACAGTACAGACACACATGACTATTCATATCCAGCTGTAACCCAGAGTGCTGCCTCAAAGGGTCGTTACCTCTTATCTTGGTCATTTAAAATGCTAGTTGATTAAACCTCAGTTCCTAATTCAGACTTCTGGTCCTTATCCCAGTGGCATAAAAGGGAACTTATGTCCTCAACTGTAGTGGCTTTTTAATCGGAGTCCTCCCCTGGGAGGCCTATGAAATCAAACACTGAGATTGGCTCCCCACTCTCAGGGAACAAATGAAGGGTCCAAAGTGACAGTTCTGAATCCCTAGAGTACATTCGGTCCACAGCTTCTCTTTCATTCCTTCAAGTACTGGATCTTTATTTTACAGTACAAAGAGAGGGAGAGAAAAAGAAGTAACTGAGAAGTAGTAACAACCTTATGCAGAAAGACATGAAAATACCCGACCTTAGAAACAGGCCCCCCCAAAGCCAATTCTTGACACTTTGCTCAGATGTAAACCAAACCTTTGTTCTTTTTCAAGATGGTAAATTCGCATTAGAAAAATATTTCGTAATTTCACACAGGGGTGATTTTTGAGAGTATTCAAACACATAACTAAGTAATATTAAACAGCCCCGAGTGATCAAGCAGGACGTCCAACAGGTTGAACGTTTCAGTATGTTCCACTGTAAGGAAAAAGAGACAGGGTTTTCACCTTTCCAGCGCCTTACCCTGCGGATTTCCACTCCTGGGTCCTGAAAGCCCTGTACCCCATTTGTTGTGCAATCTTTTTCGAACTCCACCCACTGACTCCAGAACAAGTGGAATTCTCCCATTCTGGAGGTCTCGATTTTCCTGTATCCAGGGAGACACTGAAAACTCCTTGACGTGAGTCAAGTAAGGCAAGGGGAACGGTCCAGCCTGCCTCCCAGATTAACAGAGACCAAAGGCCAGGGTGGGGGAGGCGGTCAAGTTTCCGTTCACCCCCCCCCCCCCAAAAAAAAGAAAAAGAAAAAAAGGAAAGAAAAAAAAAGGAGGGGAAATAAAGAGCAAGAAGGAGGAGGGAGGCTAAAATGGGAAGACCGGCTATCACGCGATGCTGCCCCCAACTCTGCGGGACCCAGGTCCTCCAGCATCGTCTTCCCATCGCCGGCCCCACGTGTAACCAGGCCGGTGGCGCCCAGAGATGAGCCCCAGGGCCGGGAGCCGAACGGTCCTCCCAGCCCCGCGGCGCTCGCCCGCCCGCGCAGTGGCGGGGAGCGCAGAGGGGGCGGGGGAAGGGGGGCGCAGTGCAACCCCGGCTCCCGCGCGGTTATCTTACTGCGCAACAGCCTCGCCCGCGCCGCCCCGGCGCACCCCGCAGCGCGCCCTGCGCACCTGCCCGGTAAGAGCAGGACCGGCCACTGACCCAGGCAGCCCCCCGACGGCGGCGCCCAGCGCGGGGAACACAGGGAGCACCGAGAACACGCCGAGGGCGGGGGCTGGGAGAAGGAACACCTGGCGCCCGGGGCTCCCCGGCGCCGGCCGCACGTGGCTGTCACACCTGGTGCGCCCCCGCCTCGCACCCCCTCCCCCTCACACGGGGCTGCGCCCCCCGCCCTCTCCCCGCGTCTGCCACGCGCCTCGAAACCCCAACCATCGCTTCCTCCCACCCCATCCATCCCGGTCCCAGTCCCCCCCCCCCACCTGCTCCCACTGTCGTCACCCCCGGGAGGGAAAAGGGCCGGATGTTCGTCCCGTGGCTAAAGGTAACCGGAGAGAGCGAAGATGTGGACCCCGAAAGAGCTAGCCCGAGCATTTCCCCTGCCGGCAACAACGCGGACGCCTCCCACACTGACCTTCTGCCGCGGGCTGCGTCGCCGTCCGCCCCGTCCGGTTTCAATAGCCTCCTCGGCGCCGCCGCCTCTTCCCCGCGCTGCCTCCTCTACCCGCGTCGCCATGAGGTGACGGCAGCAGCCAAACAAGCGGCCCGACAAGGGGCACGGAACCTTTCAGGGCCCCCGCGCCCCGCCCCTGAACCCCCACGGCCAATCGCCGCATGAAAGGCTTGCCACGTGACCGGAGGAGGTTGGCCCCCGAGGGGATGGAGCGGGATGGGGGTGGGGAGCATTGAAGCCTGGGCTGGGCTTTTGCAGGGCCGAAGGGCGAACACAGGCCGCGCGAGCCTGCGCAGACAGGGAGAGGGACTCTGAAGCGGACTGCAAGTCCCAGCAGGCCACGCGGCCACGGCTCACAGACCCAGCTCAGGATTGGCGCATAAGGCGGCATTCTGAAACGGGGAGACTATCCTCTGAGCTGCGCATGCAGCCTACTGGGACTTGTAGTTTTCTGGAATCGATGAATCGGTACCGGAAGGTACTCTTTATTATCCTGAGGGAAAAGTTTAGAAATATTGCAGTGTTGGGGAGGGAGCTGAGTGGGCATACGTTGTTGTGTTTTTGTTTCTGTTGCTCCTCTTCGGAATTGATGCTAAATTATTTAGGGATAAGGGGAAATCGTGACTTTCGCGGCGGGAGAGATGGACTAGCTTTCAGAATTTGAGGTCTCTGGCTGGAACACCTGCCCCGAGTCCTGCTCTTCTACCAGAGCTGTTTACCTGTCCCGAGCTGCGGGGTTGGTGCTGTGTCCTATTCACCTTGACTGAACCGCCCGGTCTTCTAACACAGTTCTCCATACTTAATACATGTTGAATGTATCCTATTTTCTCCGCTAGTCGTTTCGTTATTGAAATTTTTAAACAAGTGGAGTTTGCTGAATCGATTTTATTTTCTTGACAGGATTGGGGCGGGAGGTGCAGTTTTGCTCAGAAATATTCCCTGTTTCCATCTGATGGAACCAGATCTCTAAGGACCGAGTCGCTGAAAGTCACAGACCGTCATGAAATTCTGATAATTAACTCATTATGAAAATTTGTGTAAATCCTTTACCATTTTTTATTAGAGTTGAATACAAAACAGTGGTATCAGACGCTAAAAATTTAATAATAGACCTGAGAGTAAATTTCATTATTGTGGAAATTCCATCTATGAATTTTAATTATTTCTATAAATTTGGGGAAAAGTACCTGTATTTTCTTTCATGGGCAGAACACCTCAGTCCAGCTTTGAGATTTCAAAACTAGAGCAGTAGATAATGAACTCATACCCAGATTCTATATAAAGCTGATGGTCTCAGCCACCATGCCTCACCTTCTTAAAGGTAAAATTCCCAGCAAGATGCATAATAAATATGTGGGTAATGCTTTTTCAAACCTGTTCAGGGAATGGAATGTTAAAATGCACAGTAGTTAAATTATGGTACAATAGAACACCATGCAGCTACTAAGAATGATCAACATTTTTAAAATATGACCTAGAAAATATACATAGCATAGTGAGCTTTAAAAAAAAAAAAAAAAATTCCAGGAGCGCCTGGGTGGCTCAGTCAGTTAAGGTGCCAGCTCTTGATTTCCGTTCAGGTCGTGACCTCAAATTTCTTGAGATAGAGCTCTGCTTGGGATTCTTTCTCTCCCTCTTTCTGCCTCTCTCCTGCTTGCGCTGTCTCTAAATAAATAAACAAACTTAAAAAAATAATTTTTTAAAAATAAAATAAAAATTCCAGGGGCGCCTGGCTGGCTAAGTCAGTAGAACATGCAACCGTTGACCTCCAGATTGTGAGTTCAAACCCCATGTTGGCTGTAAAGCTTACTTAAAAACAAAAACAAAAACAAAAACATTCCAGGGGGGCCTGGGTGGCTCAGTTGGTTAAGCATCTGACTCGTGATTTCGGCTCATGTCATGATCTCACAGTTCGTGGGGGCCAGCCCCACGTGGGGCTCTGCGATGACAGTGCAGAGCCTACTTGGGATTCTCTCTCTCCCTCTCTCTCTGCCCTTCCCCCTACTTGTGCACACTCTCTCTCTCTCTCTCTCTCTCAAATAAATAAACATTTTTAAAAATTCCATTTGGGAGGGATGGGAGATGGGCAAAAGGAGTGAAGGGGAGTGAGAGGTACAGGCTTTCAGTCGTGGAATGAATTACGTCACAGGAATGAAAGGTACAGCATAGGAATATAGTCATTGGTATTGTAACAGCACTGTATGGTGACTTGTGGTGAGCATAGCATAAATGTATAGACTTGTCAAATCATTCTATTGTACACCTGAAACTAATATAACATTGTGTGTCAGTTATACTTCAATAAAAAAATCCATTTGTGTAGAATTGCCTGTATGTTTATAAACAGATATTTAGAAGGATATTGACCGAAATGTTAATAATGTGTTTCCCTGGGTGGTGAGATTTGGGAGTATTTTTACCTCATGGTTTTCTGTATTGTTTGAGTATAAGTATGTATGGGGGGAAAGTCAGTAATTATCTTTGTTAAGAAAACAAGGGGCGCCTGGGTGGCTCAGTCAGTTAGGTGTCTGACCTCGGCTCAGGTCATGATCTCACAGTTCGGGAGTTCGAGCCCTACATCAGGTTCTCTGCTGTCAGCACAGAGCCTGCTAGGAATCTTCAGTCTCCCCCTCCCTGCCGCGCTCTCTCTCTCTCTCTCTCTCTCTCTCTCTCTCAAAAATAAATAAACATTAAAAAGAAAGAAAACAAAAGAACTAACTTACCTCAAGTCTTAAAAGATGAAAAATACTGTATTTATTTTATTTATACATGTTCTTATTTCAAAAGGGATTTAGGTTGCTTGTAAACATATACACCACATGCCACAACACACGTGTGTATGTAGATGTATAGATCTATATCATGTTATTCATTCATTCGTAACTATAAAAGGGAGGGAGGGAAATGAGAATGAAAGTAGGAAAGGAAAAAGAAGATGAAGTCATGGGTGACTTGAATCCATAGAACACATGCCTTGAGGTCTTGTACACAAGCTGGAGGTGAGCCAAATTTTTATTCTGAGCTTCTTGACAGCTGAAAAAAGAGGAAAACACAATTTACAGAGTGATTCACAACACTGTAACATAAAAACAAAGTGGTTGCTCAAGAGAAACATAGCTATTACTGCTCCTGAGAGAAATGTGAATTTTAGAGGATCTATAACATCTTTAATGTAGGCAATGGTGGTTTTTAAATCTGTTCACAGTTCTTTGATGCTCCTTTCTTCAAAAGGTGGAGTTTGATTCCCCTCCTCTTGGGTGTGGGCCAGGCTTAGTAAGTGGCTTCTAAGGAATATAGCATAGCAGAGGTGATGCATAGCTTTCAACACTGGTGAGACAAATAGCTTCTGCCTGGCCCTTTAGGTCTTGGATCATTCTCATATTCCTTGGGTCAGACTAACCTGATTGTTTTCCATATACCCTTTCTTTGTTTTGATTTTTATCTTAAATGTCTTCCAAAGGGTCACTGGCAAGCCTTCGTCGAAAGCTCTATAAAGCACTTTGCTGGGATCCATTGTTGGGGTTATATTGTAGGTTTTCAGGGGCCATCATTTTTTTCTTTCTGAGTCTTAAAAAGATACCCCGTAGTCTGTCTTCATTAATTATTTTCACATTTGCTCAAGGAATTGTCATCTGTTAAGAATTGTGCCTACCTTCGGGCACCTGGGTGGCTCAGTCGGTTGGGTGTCCGACTTCAGCTCAAGTCATGGTCTCACAGCTCACGAGTTCGAGCCCTGCATCGGGCTCTGTGCTCACAGCTCAGAGCCTATAGCCTTCTTCGGATTCATTCTGTCTCTCTCTCTCTCTCTCTCTCCCCTCCTCCACTCATGCTCTGTCTCTCTCTGTCTCAAAAATAAATAAACATTAAAAAAATTCTTTTAAAAGAATTGTGCCTACCTTGGAGCACCTAGGTGGCTCAGTTAAGCATCTAACTTCAGCTCAGGTCATGATCTCATGATTCATGAGCTCAAGCCCCTCATCGGGCTCACTGCTGTCAGCTCAGAGCCTGCTTCAGATCCTCTGTCCTCCTCTCTCTCTGCCCCTTCCTCCATGCATGCGCTCTCTCAAAAATAACTAAACATTAAAAAAACAAAACAAAACTGTGCCTGCCAGGAAAGTGAAGGTCACAAGTTCCTCCTTGGTTAGGGGGTATTCTCCCCAGGTGCCCTAAGGGCTATGTATATAATTTAAATATGGGCCCATTTATTCAGATGTTTATGAAACAGCCATGATTCTGTGGCACAAAACAGTTTTTATGAATAGTAAGTTCAGTAATGCCCCAGCTCTCTGTTGTTTCACATACTCTGATAACCATGCAAGGCACTCAAGACAGACTCACCACTATTACAGAGCAGAGATTCTGTTGGCCTCATAGACATTATCAGGGAACTGGAACCCTTAGAATTCATAGCTGGACACAGGGCCATTTGGAGGTTTAGCCTATAGTATTATCCCTAAGGAAACAGTCTTCCAACTTGTTAGGTTCTAATACCCTGTCATTGCAATGTTGAGGACAGTCTCACATATTCTAAACAATATGTCTTCAATATCATTGATTTTGCCAATTTGAGCCCATCTCTCTCACCTGTTATACTAGCTAATAAACTACTAATTCCACCAATGAAAACCAATTTCTAACCTTCATTTTGCTACCTAGCAAAGCTGTTGGCTTGAGCTGTGGCTGACAGAAGCATCTGTAGGTGTAATATGGCATATGGACTCTCTGATTGATATAGCTGACCACCTGTGGTGTGTAAAGTCCTGAGCAGAGTCATTGGTAGCCCATAATTTAATGCAACACACACACACACACACACACACACACACACACACGCTACTAAGACCACACTTCTTGATGACAGTAAATTACAGACCTCATCATACTGTAAGGGCCAAGGCCAGACTGCCCCAAAATGTGCCACTTTAGTATGCAGATTATTTCAAGCTAAAAATAACCAAAGCCCAAAAATACTCAGGAAGAAACTTTGAACTTCCCCTAACTGCCTAAGAGAACATAGAGGGCCTGCTCCAGAAAGAGAGCTGGCACAGTAGATGACTATGTTATACTGTGGACTAGGTATGGTAGACAAGAATGAACCCAGCAAGGCTGTTTGACCAAATTCCTCTTTGTGTCCCATTGTTTGAGTGGCCCAGCAAACATTCGTTTACCAAACATTTACTCTTTCATCTTTGGGTAAGTTGCTTTCCTTCCCTTTGTGGTCCCAGACCCCTACCCACTTCTCCTTAGTTCTGGAGGACCTTTACACTTCATTTTGCCTCTCATGTCTGTGTGGATTCCATGTACATACATAATTAAATATTATTTTCTCCTGTTAATCTGTCTTTTGTCAGTTTGATTCTTAGACTACCTAGAACAATGTTGAAGGATAGAGGGAAATTTTTCTTCCCCAACAATACCCTATAACATAATCAAAAGTATTGACAAATCTAGAGAAGCAGTGTGTCTATTAGAAGAATAGAAACCTAGGAGCACCTGGGTGGCTCAGTCCTTTAAGCTTCCAGCTTTGGCTTAGGTCATGATCTTACGGTTCAGTTCGTGAGTTTAAGCCCCGCGTCAGGCTCTGTGCTGACAGCTCAGAGCCTGGAGCCTGTTTTGGATTCTGTATCTGCCTCTCTCTCTGCCCCTCCCCTGTTTGTGCTCTCTCTCTCTCTCTCTCTCTCTCTCTCTCAAAAATAAATAAACATTAAAAAAGAGAAGAAGAAGAATAGAAACCTAGAAAAGGGAGAGTCAGGAAAGCCTGGCTCATAAAACCATCTAGGCAATGTTTGGGGGGGAGAGAGAATCCTAGTCAAAAAAGAAAAGAGAACTTCAAAAATAATGGCCCTATTCACAAGCCTAACTACTAGTGTGGGGATGGTGGCCCCATCATCCAAATGTCTTTGAACAGGGAAAACTGTGTTGATGTCTTGCCAAACAACTTTACCATTAGAATCTGGCTCCCTCTGTGGATCTGACTACAGAGAGTGAATGTAAATATGTGTGCATTTCCATTCACTGAACCACTTCCCTTGCTTATTGTTGATAAAGGGACATTTTGACTTTGTAAATCAGGCCCAAGAGCTGTGTTCTGGAAAGAACGTATTGCGAGTGGTCCCTCCGGGAAGCCTCTCTGGTGCCCAGAGTGTCTTAGATGCACCACGTTATCCATCCCTATCAGGCTGTACTACTCATCCCGAGTCAGCCCCACTCTGCAGTATAAAGGCTTAATTGACTCTTTCCCGCAACCAGGTGATAAATGAAGTGAGGGTGAGGACTGTGCCCATCAAACTCCTGTATTACCAGTGCCCAGTAGAATGTCACACTGAGAGAAAGCTCCCATTACATACTTGAGAAAAAGAGCCTCTGAATAGATAAAATGTCCTGATCCCTCATTTTTCTGAACCTGTACAGATGAAGACCAAACCCTCAATCCCCCAAAGTGGTATTCCTTTGTGCAACCTCTTGGGGAGTCTCCTGGTAGCAACACTTCCCCCACCGCCCACCACTACACTGAGAAGACGTCAGCAAGCCACAGGACCAAGATCGGCCCAGAATAAACTTGGTGGCAATAGAAAGTTTTCATTCATCGAGTAAACATTTGGGCACCTACCACATTCTGAGCTCTTTATTAGACACTGGGCATACCACAGTTTAGAATAAGGGCTCCCAGGCCAATACTAGACAGTGACATACACAAATGATGTAATTCATAAGATACAGGTATTGCAAAGGAACTTCTTGAGGGTTATTTTCTACTGCTGGTGAAAAGATCTAAGGAAGGTTTAAGGTAACATCTAAGCTGTGTCTTAAAGGGTCAACGGGAGTTAAATTAACCATGCCAGTTTAACTAGTCCACCTCAGTATTTTCAGAGAAAGAAAAGCTCCTAGTAGCCTATAAAGCCACCAAGAGTATTACTTCATCAACAGTTAAATTTCTTGTGGCACCTGGGTGGCTCAGTTGGTTAAGCGTCCAACTTGGGCTCAGGTCATGATCTCATGGTTTGTGAGTTCGAGCCCCGCATCAAGCTCTGTGCTGAGAGCTCAGAGCCTGGAGCCTGCTGTGGATTCTGTGTCTCCCTCTCTGTTCCTTCCCCGCTCACAGTCTGTCTGTCTCTCTCTCAAAAATAAATAAAGATTAAAAAAAAAAGAGTTAAATTTCATGTTTGTTGGATACTACTGGGGCTGGAGGCAGTGGAAGGAGTATCTGCCTTGTCATAGAACAGAGAGCTTATTGTTTAATTCGATTACCCAATAGCATCCTTGCGAGCTAACCCTGATTTTGGTGCTTATAGGAATTTGGCCAATTGCAGGATTTGCTATACACTTCCACGTTGCTGGCAGACGCTAAAAGATTTAGGCAATGATTTTACTTTATACCCGGATTACTCAAGCATATTGATGGCAGGTCACGGAGTGTACTATCAGACCGGCACACACTGGGGAGCCAGCTCCAGCAGGAGGTGGATACTTCCAAAATTCTTATCATGTCTGGAATATTGGGAGAGTACATGCGTTTCAAGAACTCAAATACGTATATTGCACATTTGAGTATAGGCATTCATGAATTTTTGTTCTGATTTCCCCAAGTCTGAGCTTTAATTATATACTTTCAAAGAAATGGAAACTATGTATATAAAGACAATAAAGAGCACAAAACATTCATGGGTTAGGCTCTATTAAAAGTCACCATATAGGGGCGCCTGGGTGGCGCAGTCGGTTAAGCGTCCGACTTCAGCCAGGTCACGATCTCGCGGTCCGTGAGTTCGAGCCCCGCATCAGGCTCTGGGCTGATGGCTCGGAGCCTGGAGCCTGTTTCCGATTCTGTGTCTCCCTCTCTCTCTGCCCCTCCCCCGTTCATGCTCTGTCTCTGTCTGTCCCAAAAATAAATAAAAAACATTAAAAAAAAATTAAAAAAAAAAAAAAAGTCACCATATAGAGGAGCCCGCTGGCTCGGTCAGTGGAGCATGTGACTTTTGATCTCAGGATAGTAAGTTCAAGCCCCACATTGGGTATAGAGATTACTTAAAGACAAAATCTTTTTAAAAATCCCTCTATAAATATCAACTTTTCCTTGAGAAAATATTCTACCTGAAATATTATCTCTTTTCAATGTTTTCCAGAGTTGGTCTAAGAGCCCCAATTTAAAATTTTCCTTGGATGATAAATTACATATTCCAGGTCTCCCTCCAAGATCTAATTTGGAGAAGAGTGGCATCTTTAGGAATATTTGTCTTTCCATGCATGAATACAGTATATCTTCCCATTTATTTAAGTGTTCTTTAATATCTCTTTACATCGCATGTACGTCTTTTGTCAGATTTTTTCCTAGCTTCCTTATATTGTTTGTTGCTAAGTGGTAAAATAAAAGTAAATGAAATATTTCAGACATAACAACAAACTGTAAAGCAAATATCACTGTCTGCAGGTGATGCATCAGTCCTCTTTTGCCAAAAGAATGTAACAATGTAACCAAACCCAAGTTCACCTGCCGGATGCACAAAGAGTCACTGAGATATGGAGTGGAGTGTGCAGCAAGGAAAGGGTTTGAGAGGTAGCCAAGACAGGAGAGCAAGACTCAAATACACCTCCCTAAAGGAGAGTCAGGGGAATTTATTTATTTTTTTTTTTAATTTTTTTTCAACGTTTTTTATTTATTTTTGGGACAGAGAGAGAGACAGAGCATGAACGGGGGAGGGGCAGAGAGAGAGGGAGACACAGAATCGGAAGCAGGCTCCAGGCTCCGAGCCATCAGCCCAGAGCCTGACGCGGGGCTCGAACTCACAGACCGCGAGATCGTGACCTGGCTGAAGTCGGACGCTTAACCGACTGCGCCACCCAGGCGCCCCTAAGCGGCTGACTCTTGATTTTGGCTTGGGTCATGGTCTCGCAGTGAATTCGAGCCCCGGTCAGGCTCTGCGCTGGGATTCTCTCTCTCTCTCTGCCCCTCCCCTGCTCTCATGTGTGCCCACGCTCTCTCAGAAATAAATACACTTAAAAAAAAAATAAAGGCAAAGGAAAAAGTTCTGGGTAAAAAGCTGCACCTGTGCTTATTAGTCTGCAGCTGCAGCGCGTCCCATTAGCCACATTCGGTTACCAATTTCAACAAGACAGTTATGTCACAGATCAAATTTAATGTGAAGATGATTCATCCACATATTGGAGAGGGAAAAGGGAACCCTGAGGTCGCACTTGCCGGAAACAGCTATTGCTCCTAGGACTGGAGGAAACAGAGAAGTGGGAAGTACTGGGGTGACCAGCGTGGAGGGGGGTCCGCACCTCCGATGAGGGGGGCACTGTCGATACCGGGGTCTCTCAGGGAAAAGCTGCAAATGGGAATTAGCTGCTCCCGTTGAAACTAACGGCAGCCAGGTGAAATTGATGGGGACAAAGCTAGAAACAGGTCCTTTCCAGCACGTCCCATTGGCAGGGCCTAATGGAGAGCAGCTGGCCCAGGAGAACCAAGGCACCTGGAGGGGCGGGTGTGAAGTTCTGAGAGGGGAGCTTAAGGCTCAGCACAGGTCGTCAACTTCTGGCTGCCTGGGGTCCTGGAGGCCCTCGGCTCAAGGTGGCTATAGTGGTGTCAGTGGCTGGATCTTGGGGAAGACTAGGGAGGGGAGTCCTGGCAGAGGGGTCTGAGTGACCCAAAGGGCAGAGGGACATATTCACAGTGTCATTATCAATGCTAAATTTCTTTTTTTTTTAATTTTTTAATGTTTATTTATTTTTGAGAGGAGAGAGCGAGTGAGCAGGGGAGGGGCAGAGACAGAGGAAGACACAGAATTCGAAGCAGGCTCCAGGCTGCAGCTGTCAGCACAGAGCCCGATGTGGGGTTTGAACTTGCAAACCGTGAGATCATGACCTGAAGTCAGATGCTTAACCGACTGAGCCACCCAGGAGCCCCATCAATGCTAAATTTCTAACAATAATTTTTCATCTAATCCAATGTCCAGTCCGTTTTCAAATTTACTGTCTCATTTTTTTTTAAATTTTTTTAACGTTTATTTTTTATTTTTGAGACAGAGACAGAGCATGAACGGGGGAGGGTCATAGAGAGGGAGACACAGAATCTGAAACAGGCTCCAGGCTCTGAGCTGTCAGCACAGAGCCCGACACGGGGCTCGAACTCACACTGTCTCATTTTAGATATATGATACACAATTAATATCTAATACACATATTAGATATAAAATACATACATAATGTATCTGCTATATATTTTTAAATTTATTGAGGTGAAATTTGTATAAAAGTAGCCATTTTATTATGCTTTTTTTGTTTAAATTCAACTTAGTTAACATACAGTAGTCTTGGGTTTAGGAGTAGAACAAAAGTAGCCATTTTACAGTGAACAATTCAGTGGCATTTGATACATACACAACGTCATGTCACCACCACCTCTATCTAGTTCCAAAACATTCCCATCATCCCTGTAGTCATTAAGCAATTTCTCCCCATTCCCTCCCCCAATGAGCAATCCTTGTTCTGTCTCTATGGATTTACCTATTCTGAATATTTCATATAAATGCAATCACACATGGGGTGCCTAGTGGTCTCAGTCAGTTAAGCATCTGACTCTTGATTTTGGCTCAGGTCATGATCTCACGGTTTGTGGGTTTGAGCCCCGCATCGGTCTCTGTGCTGAGCAGCGCCCACTTGGGATTCTCTGTCTGCCTCTCTCTCTCTCTCTCTCAAAAATAAATGGATAAACATTAAAAATAAATACATAAATAAATAAATAAATGCAATCATACGTGACCTTTTGTCTGACTTCTTTCACTTAGCATGATGTTATGTAGATATCTATACATCTATATATATCTCAATACCTTTAATACCCTGAAAGAAAATTTTTTCCCACCAAGAATCATATACCCAGCCAAAGCATAGATAGGGAATGAACTCAAGAGTGGCTATGTAACCTGCTTTGGCTATTGGAAAGTAGGTAGAATAGACAATATCGCTTCTGAGCAGAAGCTTAAGGGTCATCTCTGGTTAGCTACATTGTCTTTTCCTCCAGTTTGACATTGATGTCCCAGCCAGGGGCCTCTCCATCCCCTTGGTCCTGGGAAGGAGAGGCACAGACCTACAGCCAACCCATGAGGGACACATAACACACCTGAGAAAGGTTTGTTGTTGAAGACCAGACAGGTGTTGGGATCATTTGTTACCAAAGCGTAACTTAACCTTGGGTAACATACAAAGGGGTAACTCAGAAAAAAGAAAAATATGAAATCCAGAAAAAGGGACCCAATCGAGCAAACCGGAGAAAGGAGGCCTTGACTGGAAAGAGTGAACAGTCCAGATCAGAACAGAAGGGAGTAGGTTTCCTGGAGGGATGTCTCCTGAATCAGATAAAATGACTCAATTACCTGAGGTGTTAGAATGTATTGAAAAGAGACTGCATTGAATGTATTCGTAGCAGAGACTCTAGAAGAGAACTGGGTCATAGAGGTATAGAAAATTAAGCACATAGGGGCGCCTGGGTGGCTCAGTCGGTTAAGCGTCCGACTTCGGCTCGGGTCACGATCTCGCGGTCTGTGAGTTCGAGCCCCGCGTCAGGCTCTGGGCTGATGGCTCAGAGCCTGGAGCCTGTTTCCGATTCTGTGTCTCCCTCTCTCTCTGAACCTCCCCTGTTCATGCTCTGTCTCTCTCTGTCTCAAAAATAAATAAATGTTAAAAAAAAAATTAAAAAAAAAAGAAAATTAAGCACATAAAAACATAAGGCAATAGTTAACTCAGAGACAAAAAAAGTTGAACAAGAAAACTACTATATTCATAGGGCACTATATGACTAAGTTGTAAATAATATTCACATGGAAATAATGTAAAAAGGAGATTAACAAAATTAAAACACAGTTATGTTTTTATGGGGAAGTGCGTGTGCATGTGTGTGCTTCAAGTTTCTTTAATTGTTTCATAATCTTCTCTCCATTTTGTTTTCTCTTTCTGGACTTCCTCAAGCTAGAGGTTGTACATTCTGGAATGATCCCCTAATTTTTACCTTTTCTCTTCTATTTTTCTGCCACTTATTTTGCTCTGCTTTCTAGAAGATCATCTCAACTTTGTTTTCTAATACTTTAGTGAAGTTTTGACCTATGCCATCATATTTTAATTCTCTAGACCTATTTCCTGCTCTCTGAATGCTCTTTTTCTATAGCATACTGTTATTTTTTCATGGATGCAATACTTTCTAATATCTCATTTAAGATATGAGAGTTTCGGGGCGCCTGGGTGGCGCAGTCGGTTAAGCGTCCGACTTCAGCCAGGTCACGATCTCGCGGTCCGTGAGTTCGAGCCCCGCGTCAGGCTCTGGGCCGATGGCTCGGAGCCTGGAGCCTGTTTCCGATTCTGTGTCTCCCTCTCTCTCTGCCCCTCCCCCGTTCATGCTCTGTCTCTCTCTGTCCCAAAAAAAAAAAAAAAAAAAAAAAAAAAAAAAAAGTTGAAAAAAAAAGATATGAGAGTTTCTGTTTGTTTTAGGTTCATTATAGTTTCCCATCAACCTTTCTTTTTTTTTTTTTTAAAATTTTTTTTTCAACGTTTTTTATTTATTTTTGAGACAGAGAGAGACAGAGCATGAACGGGGGAGGGGCAGAGAGAGAGGGAGACACAGAATCGGAAACAGGCTCCAGGCTCCGAGCCATCAGCCCAGAGCCTGACGCGGGGCTCGAACTCACGGACCGCGAGATCGTGACCTGGCTGAAGTCGGACGCTTAACCGACTGCGCCACCCAGGCGCCCCGACCATCAACCTTTCTTCTAATGGTTTCAGCATCATTGGTGATTATTAACTAAACCCTTACTTCATTTGGCACCTTTTGTATTTATTAGCTGGAGGGTTGTTTGTTTTTTTTTTTTTTATAAAAAAGAACTTTCCCTCATCAATTCTTTGTGTCACTGACTCTTCTTCAAAACTCCATCTATGTCCTGAATATAGTAACCAAAGGGCAAAGAATAGCCAAGACAATTCTTGAAGAATAAATAGTTTGTCTAATCAAAAGAAACCTGGGCTCTTGGAGAATTGCCTGATTCTATATCTGAGTCAGGACATATAAAAGACGAGTAGGAAACATCTTGTGTACGTGTGCATATGCCTGTGTGTGGCTGTGTGTGTGTGTGAGTGTGTGTATCCAGCAAAACAATGAAGCTATATCAAAAGCTACTAACTTGAGTCAAAAGGGCTCCGGGGCCTACTTGTAGAAGCACCTATTGAACTAAGATAAGAATTTACAAATCAGCGAAGAGAAAAACTGTAATGAATAGACACACATCAAATATATTTAAACCCATAAGTTCATACGGATACTTAACTGACCCCTGGTCTAGAACCTCAATTATCCAAGTTGAGGTTTTTGTAATTCTTTGACTTTTCTTTCTTGGTCTCAAGGAGGTCCCTGTAGCACCAGCCATCACATACAGGTTCCAGGGAGCAAGAAGGAAGAAAGAAGGAGGTTGATTCAACTTTTCTGAGGATTCCCCTAAAGACTTTTACTTGCTTCTCATTGGCCACTCTCACTGGCTAGGAATGCTGTTCTCCCATTGCTTGCTTGCTTGCTTGCTTTCTTTCTTTCTTTCTTTTCCCCAAAGCTTATTTATTTATTTTTGAGGGGGTGGGGTAGGGGCAGAGAGAGAGAGAAGGAGACAGAGAATCCCAAGCAGGCTCCACACTGATGTGGGGTTCAAACTCACCAACTGTGAGATCATGACTTGAGCCAAATCAAGAGTCTAACTGACTGAGCCACCCAGGCATGCCCCTATCCCATTTCTAATTCCTAATATTATTTGTGCCTTCTTTTTCATCTTGATCAAGTCTTTCAAAAAAATCGTTTAGCTTCTCTGATTCTTTGTCTTGTGCTCCTGCTGCTTATTATTCTTCCCTTCTAATTTCTTTGTCTTCGCTTATTATGAAATCATTTTATTTTTCTATTTTGTCTTACTATGCCCAACACAGACATTTCTGAAAATATAGACAAAAACAGAGAGTTTTTAAAAAGGCACAACCAGCCTTAACATTTTGGTGTAAGAATCATTTTGGTGTAAGAATCATTTTGGTGTAAGCATTTTTCTATGCACATACATGCGCAATGCACACATACACGTGCGTTTTGGGGGAAGAAAAAAATGTAACCTTATTAAATATATTTTTGTTATTTGCCTTTTATATTTCATCTAACATACTGTGAACATTCTTTCCTGTCAAATACAGACCTCCGACACCATTTTCTTAGGCAGTGAACAAAACGCTTTATCCCAGAGAAATCACACCCAGAGCCTCCATGAACAAACAGATGCAATAGGGTCTGGGCCGACTAGGGAGGGGGCCTTTCTCTGCCAAGCAGGCATCAGCCAATCTGGGGAGCGTTAATCTCCAGGGCGATGACTCAGCTTTGATTTGCATCACCATAGTGCACCGCAGGCAATATATTTTCCGGTTAAAAGCCAAAGGTTTCCTTTAAACCTATTATTTCAAAGAATGAGACTTTTCTTTACCCAAATGGCTGGAAGAGCTGCTGCGGGCTCTCGAGCTGGTTTTAACTTCACCCTCAGAGCACCAGGAGTGACAGCACCTGGCAATCCTCTCTCTAATGGTGCCGCTCTACTCCTGCTTCTCTTCCGATAGTACAAATCTTTTGACTTTCGTTAAATATCTCTGTGGATTGGAAACAAGCTTGAGTATCTATCTTTTTTGAGCCCTTGTACGTGCTGGGCTGATATTTGCGTATAATGGTCGATCTTGTAGCCACGTACTTTTTGCGCGGTTGTGATTTCCTGTCTTTCTTTTTCTGTCTCTCCTAAATTGTGAGAGGGCCCTCATTTTTCTAGTTCTGTAGTATCTGATTTTCATGGTGGTTGTCTTTGTTGTTGTTTTTTACTGTTTACTGTGTTTCAAGATTATGCAGACGAAGTCATTCTGCTCTTTTGGGTCTTGCTTTTTCTGCTCAAACATTTTGAGATTCATGGATTCGTTCACATTCCCGGGTGTAGCTGTTATTTATTCATGTTCTTTGCTGTGGACTCTGGTGTATATTTCCATTCTGTGTTGATGGTCCTTTGGGTTGAGGGCAGCCTGAGGCTCCTAGAACAAACACTATTATGGGTATTTTGGCACATGTCACATTGGATATATCCTGCCATTTATCTTCCATTTTACTAAGTAATGGTAACTTTCTTCATAAGTAGTTATATCATTTTATACTCCCCGGGAGGGGACTTGCTGGTCAAAGAGAAGTGCGTATTCAACTTTGCATTTAAGTAATGCCAAGTTTTGCTTTCCCTCAAAGAGATTGTACCAGTGGACACGCTCGCCAGCAGTATATCGACCGTCCAGTTGTTTGACACACTCCCCAACTTGCTATTTTAAGACTTATACATTTTTGAGCATCTGGTGGGTGTGAAATCCATTACTTAAAATGTTTGCACATCGTTCCATTATATGGATGAGCCGTCACTTGTTCAAACGAAGATTCTGATGTAGAACATATAGGTAGTTTCCAATTTTCCTCTTTTATAGCCAAAGCAGCACTTGTCCAATTTGTCAGGATAAATTCCAAGAGTGAAAATGCTGAACTAAATGTTCTGCACTTTTAACATTTTGATCCATATCATCCAACTGCCATTCTGACGGATTTTACAATTTTGCATTCTCATCTACAGTATTTGCATTCCTTTCTCCCCATACCCTGGTCAAAAGTGGCTTTAAAAAAAAGATCAGGGGGGCCTGCGTGACTCAGTCTGTTGAGCGTCCAACTTCGGCTCAGGTCACGATCTCACGATCTCACAGTTCGTGAGTTCGAGCCCCCGCATCGAGCCCTGCACTGACAGCTCAGAGCCTGGAGCCTGCTTCAGGTTCTGTGTCTCCCACTCTCTCTGCCCCTCCCCCCGCTTACGCTCTGTTTCTCAAAAATAACTAAAACATTGAAAAAAAACTTCTCTTTATAATCTAATCTTAATTTTAGAAGTCAAATGATAAAGGCTTTCAGGAGAGCAGACCCCTGACTTGCCCTGCCCTATCCCCACTTCCCAGGAGTCATCATTTTTTTTTCCATTTATTTGTTTTCCCCCAGGGGCCATCATTTTAAACCCTTAGCAGTTTCATCTGTTTGCTTCTGTAGCTCATAATATGCTCATACCACTCTTTCTTGATTTTTCAGTTGTAAATTGTGGGAAAGGTCTCTCTAGTCGCCTATGCCGATACCAATTTCCCTGTCTTTAGAGGGGGCACACCTTTGGGAATTCTGAGCCTTTCAGGGTTCTGAAACATCAGAATGTCTTCCTCATCATCTGGTTACTGTTGCCTGCTTTCCTGTTTTTGTTACTATGAATTTATACCTTTTCTTTTTACTGCTTTACTGTCATTTAGTGGGATTTGTGGGTGGGGTGGAGCTAAACGCATATACTTAGTCTACCATATTCAATCTCAAAGCCCAAGATATCGTACATTTCAGAAAACTAAAAACCACTTTGAAAACAGAATTAAGGGGCGCCTGGGTGGCGCAGTCGGTTAAGCGTCCGACTTCAGCCAGGTCACGATCTCGCGGTCTGTGAGTTCGAGCCCCGCGTCAGGCTCTGGGCTGATGGCTCGGAGCCTGGAGCCTGTTTCCGGTTCTGTGTCTCCCTCTCTCTCTGCCCCTCCCCCGTTCATGCTCTGTCTCTCTCTGTCCCAAAAATAAATAAAAAAAAACGTTGAAAAAAATTAAAAAAAAAAAAAAAGAAAACAGAATTAAAATCGTATCTATTTTACAAAGGGTAAAAATAGGGTAACATTTAGGACACGGGATGGACTTTGAAAACCATCCCATGGCTGGCTCTGTCAGTAGAGCATGTGACTCTTGATCTCAGGGTTGTTAAGTTTGAGTCCCACACTGGGTGCAGAGATTTCTTTAAAAAATGAAAAAACAAAAAACCAAACAAAAACAGGAAACAGGCAATTCTACCCTTTCATTTTTCTAAGGAAGTAACTCAGCGCTCCCCTGGTTATTTTGCCCGAACAAATCTTTTTATCCCAGGCCTCTTCCCCCTAGGCCCAGAGCTTTGCAAATCGGGCTGCTCATCAGAACGACTCAGGGAGTTCATTAAAACAAAACAAAACAAAACAAAACAAAACAAAACAAACCTACGCCCAGGCTGCATCCGGAACCAGTTAGTCTCTCTGGGGGTGGAGGTTGGACATCTGCATTTTTCAAGCTCCCAGGTAGTTCTCAAGTTCAGGGTCACTGCTCTAGGCCAATAAATCTACTGGCTCAGCCGGTTCTAAAAGTGTGGTACTTCGGACTCTTAAGACGTGCATCCCAGTTTCTTGTTATGAAATTACTTTGTGTGTTGTCAGATTTAATAGTGTCTCTTTTCATGCCTTAATTTCACAAGCACGTGTTCTGTTAGTTCAATTACCAAAGGACACTAATCTTTCTGGTGGCATTTTTTTTTTTTTTTTTTTTAAGTAAACTCTACACCCAATGTGGGGCTTGAACTCACGATGCTGAGATCAAGGGCCACATGCTCCAACTGAGCCAGCCAGGCAGGTGCCCTAATGTATCTTCTGCCACACTCTTTCGGTAGTGGGGTACTCAGTTCTCACATCACATTTATAGCCTACAGTGTCTTCATGAAAGAGTTAATATTGTTGAATGATGTGGCCATTTTGCTGCATCTGGATTTTTGCGCTAAGTGATGGCAGAGAATAATATTATGTTCTTAATGGCTATTTTCATGATTATCATGTGGATGCATCAGTAGTAGTCACCAAAATCCTCTATTACGTTGAACTGATCTGTTCTATTAGGTCACAGGCTTTTTTATTTTCTTTTTTAAGTAAGCTCTAGGGCCAAAGTGGGAAGCGAACTCATGACCCCAAGAGTCGCATGCTCTCCCCGACTGAGCCTGCTGGATGCCCCTGTTAGGTCACGGGCTTAATTTTTTCCCTCAGCTATTTAAAAAAAAAAAATTTTTTTTAACGTTTATTTATTTTTGAGAGAGAGAGAGAGAGAGACAGAGCATGAACAGGGGAGGGGCAGAGAGAGAGGGAGACACAGAATCTGAAACAGGCTCCAGGCTCTGAGCTGTCAGCACAGAGCCCGACGCGGGGCTCGAACTCACGGACCGTGAGATCATGACCTGAGCCGAAGTCAGACACTCAACCGACCAAGCCACCCAGGCACCCCAAGATCTGAGTAGGTTACAATGATTTTTTATTATGAAGGACAACCCACTGCACTTGAGTAGAAGTCTACAGTGAAAGCAAAATGTGTTCTTAAAACTCAGTACTTTCTCAAGGAAGTTTTAATTTTTTTTCCTAATGTTTATTTTGGAGAGGGAGATGAGGGCGAGCGGCAGAGAGGGAGGGAGACACAGAATCCAAAGCAGGCTCCAGGCTGTTGGCACAGAGCTTGATGCTGGGCTTGAACTCACGAACCGCGAGATCATGATCTGAGCTGAAGTCGGACTTTTAACCGACTGCGCCACCCAGGCGCCCCTGGTAGCAGTTTTAATCCTAACACAAGCTTACATACCAGATAACTTTGAAATAACCGCATGTGATTAAAGCTTCATGAATATATATTTGTCATCTGTCATGACTCATTAGTTTTCTAAGCACCATCTTTTTCGGGTATTGTAACATGCATTTTGTAATTTTATTTTCCTATCAACATAGTCTGGAGGTAATCATTTATTAAAAAGGACTGTTTCCCCCTCAATAAAACTGATTATATAAACGGTACCCAAATTTCTGCCACTTATATTTTTAAAAGCTGAAAAATAAATTTGCTAAAATTAAATGCACCTAATTTTCACAGGTGAAAAAGGTTTATCTTTACTTTAAAATGGAGGGAAAAATCTCACTATTACTGGAAAGAACTCCATCAAATTATTTAAATTATATTGGGGCACCTGGGTGGCTCAGTCAGTTGGGCGGCCGACTTCGGCTCAGGTCATGATCTCGCGGTCCGTGAGTTCCAGCCCTGCATTGGGCTCTGTGCTGACGGCTCGGAGCCTGGAGCCTGTTTCCGATTCTGTGTCTCCCTCTCTCTGCCCCTCCCCCGTTCATGCTCTGTCTCTCTCTGTCTCAAAAATAAATAAACGTAAAAAAAAAAATTAAAAAAAAAATTATAGAAGCACATTCACAGTCCTGATTTTTATACCAAAGCTGTCAAAGAGGGAAATGAAATATTGCAAGGTAGATGTGATCATGAGGGGTTTTTGTTGTTGTTGTTTTGTAAACTTTTAAAATGTCCTAAAAATCCTATTTGTAATAGTTTGAGCATGAAAAACCATCTTGGTTACTGTGAGTCACAAGTATAATTGCTGCTTTATTTCCTAAAAGATAAGATTCTTTGGTTTAACTTTTCAAAAATTACAAATGGAGATTTCCCACTTTGTAGAAGTTACCACTCTTGCACAAATGGAGTTCCGACCTTGTAACTGAGTTGGCTGCGGCAACGGTTTTCACCCGCTTGCCATAAACTGCTGGGACTACAAATAAACACAGTGCAAATTTCTGCATAGTAACACTCATGTACCGAAAATTGGCTTTAAAGACATAGGTTGATACTCTACTACCCTTTCGACTATTTTTACTTGATTTCATGTGCATAAACATGCCATACACGGCGCCACCCATCATCCTTTTTAGCCTTCAGGGGACATGAGCCCTCTGATATCGCTCAAGAACCTCAGAGAAAACTCATCAACGTGTGAAGCAGTTCGCAGAGAGCCCGATCTCTGCACTTTGTAGTGTTGTCATTTTCCTCTGGAATGTGTGATATTAGAGATATCTGACTGAACAGGAGTAGTCCTGGTCCCCCTGGAAACCTGGAACAGCAGAGGGGTCTGTAACACCAGCTAGAAAGATACCATCATCCAAGGACGCTAGTGGAAAGGGAAAAGTAAAAAGCACCAACAACCTTGGCTGCCCTGAGTGCCTTAGTACGTTAGTCCAATGTGCCTCAAACTGTAAAGTTCATCCTTTTTCCCCCCAAAGACTTATTTTTAAGTAATCTCTACACTCAATGTGGGGCTGGAACTCACAACCCTGAGATCAAGAGTCGCACGCCCCACTGACTGAAATAGCCAGGCGCCCCTGTAAAGCCCATTCTAATCCCTGAGGATCTTGGTAACGTGCAACCTGGGGCAGCAAATCTGTGGCCGGGCCCGAGACCCTGCAATCCTAGCAAACTCCCAGGGCAGGCCACTGCTGGCTCCTGAGCCGCACTCTGAGTAGTGAGGTATAATCCCCACGAAGAAGTAGGTTTCCATGTCAGCGTTCTAAGAAGCTTGCGTGTTCTTATGCTCAGTATGGCTTGTTGGCTACCCCCAAGGCATGTAATAAATACAAATCTTTCACTAAACACAGTTACAAATTATTTCTCCCTTTAAAAGAATACACTTCAGGGGCACCTGGGTGGCTCAGTCGGTTGAGCGTCCGACTTCAGCTCAGATCATGATCTCACGGTTCCTGAGTTCGAGCCCCACATCAGGCTCGCTGCTGTCAGCAAAGAGCCTGCTTGGGATCCTCTCTCCCCCTCTCTCTGCTCCTCCCCCGCAAGCACTCTCTCAAAAATATTAAAAAAAAAAAAAAAAAAAAGGAATACACTTCAGTTACCTGTGTCATTTATAAAAGCATAAGTTTACTCCTATTTGAATCATAAAAATAGAGCATAACTGTATTTTTATGCTGTGTATAAAATCATTTTATCCTTTTATTTTCATAGAGCAGTGGTAGTTAGGTTGTTTTTAAATGCAATAAGAGTATAATGTAAAGTTGACAGTAATAACTGTAACATGTCTATTGTCATTTTAAGTTTTTTTTACTTTCTCTGAAAGCTTTTTTTCTGTTTATTCAACAATATGAATTCTAGTGCATATAAGAGCTAAGTGCTATCATATTCTGATCTGCTTACATCCAGGATTTTTAGCTACTTAAGGGCATTTTACATGTTTCTTGCCCTCCAGAAAACTTGATTAAAAACAAACAAACCAAATTTTCCCCTCAATAGGGTTATTTTAGAAGTTGCCAATCACAGTCTCTGAACCCAAACTCAGTAATCAGCAACTGTGACACCGCAGTGGAAATCCCTCGATAGTGGGGTCAGTGGTTTCGTAGAGTACATGCGTCCATTGCTATAATCCAAGGGATCCTACCGAGACAGTGGTTCACTCACAAGCGTGTACACCAAGCTCCAAACAAGAGCAAAGCTCTTGGACCCAGTTCTCTCATTGACTATACCTTTGCCAGAGGACCAGGGACTAATTTTTATGGTGTCCACAATATAAATATGTACATTTTTCCTATAAAGGATTGTCATAATCCTCTTCCCTTGTATGAAATAAAGGTTCCTTGCAAAATATAAAAGTTTCAGGAAGTAAATGCCTTGGAAGTGTTGTGACATTAAGCCACCTTGTTCTTTTAAAATAACCATATTCTATGAACACGGGCCTGCTGGTGTGCTGGGATTGAGCAGTGAAGTTCCCTAAGTTGTACTCAGAGGAACACACTTTTATAAAGACTGACAGTTTAATTAAGACAAACAAAGCTGAAACATTTATATGTGGTGATGATTTTCACAAAAACAAGAGACTGTAAGGTGAATGGGCTTCTTGAAGATCATTAATATAAAAAGGACGAAATGCCCCGCTTTCTACAAAAACCGTGATGTGAAATTTAGGAAAGCAAAAATATTAAGTGTGGTATAGTTAAACAAACAAACAAACAATACAATAAGAAAGAAAGAAAAGGCCCCAGAGGGGAAAAAAAAATGTTTTTGCACAGTATTTCTCAATGTCAAATTGTGTGATGTTTATACCATTAAAATTAACAATTATCTTATCCTTAGGTTTCTAGATGGAATTTTAGAAAATATCTAGCAAGAAAATAGTCTTGAAAGTGCTTCTTTTTAAGTTCTTTGGTACAATTTGGTCATTTTGATAGTTATCAATCCGTTAAGTACTGTAACATACATGTAGCAATGAAAATGCAACAAGAAGTACAAATGTTTAGAAAACCACAATTGAAGAATAAATTATAATTCTGACCTCACGGAAAAGCGTTTCTGTGGCAAAGATACCATCCTGACTACATGAACATCTCTAACTAGATTTATATTAAAGAAATATTACATAAAACATCTCTTTTTGAATATTAGAATAACTGTCCTATGTTTTTTTTTTTAAAGCAGAAAAGGCAAGTTTCAGCTTGAAAAAAGAATAATTTTGAATTTCATAAAGTTATACCAATCTTCTCTGCCTTCTAATTCAGCGAGCGTCATCATCTAGAATTTAATGTCAGTTACAGAATGTTAAGGATTATTCTTTTATTTCAGGAAAGAGCTAATTTTCCTCCTGCAGCATTTTCTCTATTTCCTTATCCCAGTTTTCATCTCGTTTCTCTGATTCTGTCACCACTTCATATTCTTGCAATTCCTGTTGTAGTTCTTTTTCCCAATCTGCAGACTCCTCTGAAAGAAACAATTGAGAAGGTAAAGATTCATAAGGCCAGTTTTAACAATTCGGTCGCGTATAATTACCTGTGGAAGTCTCTGCCATGGTAACGTTTAACATCTCAGGTTTCCTCACTGCGTGTGCTCAGAAAAGTGGACCAAATTTTAACAATAACCAAAGGGAAATAGGATTAGAAAGATAAACTTGTTAAGAGCCCTAAGTTCAGGTGTTATTTTGCTTTACTAAAACCTCTGCTTTTCCTTATATTTAAGTGGATAATTGATAATTAATATGCGGTTGCAAATTGAGTTTTACTGCTATCAATGATGACGATGGCAGAAAAAACAGCTAATGTTTCTTGAGCACTCAGGGCCAGGCACTGTACTAACTGCTTTCTACATACCACTTTTTTTCTTTCACCCTGAGAACAATCCAGGGACTAGATATACTGCTGCACATTTTACATGGTGGAAAACAGAGGCTTAGAGAGGTTAAGTGGCTTGCCTAAGAACACACAGTTTGATAGCAACAGACATACAGACGGAGGCAGATCCGGAGGCTTCAGTCTCTGTGAAAGCACGTTAGCAGTGGTCTCCCTAGATCGGCAACAATTACCAGAACCTGAAGTCAGGAGGTCTCCTGCTGAAGCCTGGCCCCTCACACTGGGTTTATTCCTCTTCCGAGCCAACATTCAGAACTGCAACTTTCTGCTTGGACATTCAATATAGGTAGGTGTGTGTGTGTGTGTGTGTGTGTACGTACATGCATGTATGTATGTAGAAGAGAAGGCATCTGCTATGTTGTGTTAAAAAACAGAAAACAAACAAACCAGCTATTTAAAAAGCAAGGCTAAAATTGATTTCATTTTTAAGTGATCTCCTATGGCCAACATGGAGCTTGAACTCACAACCCTGAGATCAAGGGTCACATGCTCCAGTGACTGAGCCAGCCAGGTGCCCCCATTTTTATTTTTTAAAAACAAACCTTAAACTTAGTAGCTATAGAGAAAAGAAAAACCAAAACCAAATTTTTAATTTTTTTGGCAGCAGGACCTCAAGGGAAAGGACACAGTATGCTGCTTACCGGGTGCCAGACTCCATGTTGGTGGGGTACCGTGGGGATAACAAGAACAAGGTGTAACTCCCTTGAAGAACTTACAGTTTAGGTGCGGGGGCAAGATAATGAATATGTATAAGAATATTACGTGGTCCAAATTAAAAGTCGGGCAGGAATTCAGTGAAAGAACAGATTGCTCAGAGCAGCCAGCCAGCACCTAATGAATCCTGCTGCAGGGAGACTTCCAGTTTCCTGTGGGGCCTCTGCTACCAGCCATCACCGGCAAAAAGGGAAGTGGTGCACAGCCTGCCCTGGGACTGCCTACAACACGCGGGGCTCGTGGGGCTCTTGCGCGCTGTCCTTGTGAGGGGTCCGGCAGCCAGCTTTATCAGAAAACAGATGGGGGTGGGAGGGGTCTGAGGCACCTAGTGAGCCCGAGTTTTCACTTCCCCTCTGGCCTTCTCTTTCCCCCAGAAGCTCTTCCCTCCTCCTCCCTTCCCAAGCCTCTCCCCCAGAGTCCCTCCGTGGTGCGCAAACAGGGTTCCAGTTCACCTCTGGGAGGCTACTTTTCTCACGGGTGCTCTCTGTACAACCGGGTGAATAGCTGACTCTCTGGGTGCATTTGAAACCTCAGAAGGCTTCATAAACACTCTTAATGTGATGATGATTAACCTGAGCCTTTGCTTTTCATCCAGTAGAAAGCCAGTCGTTCGCCCTGATGTGCCAAAGAAAGCAGCCTCCCCTCCTTCCACTTGTACTTTGTCTCGAAATTCTTTTTGTTTTTTGAAAGCAGCCTGCTCCTTCCCAGAAGCAATGCTCTTGTGGCACGCAGCAGTGAGGAAAAGAATCTTCTATATGTAAGTATAAGCCCAAGCAGAAGGCTGGAGGGCAGTGTCTCTAAGTGAAAGGGCATGCACTGTCGCCTGTTGCTGTCCCCATGTTCTTGGGGCTCAGGTGCCTTGGACCAATCATATAACCTCTCTGGGCTCAGTTTCTCCTCTCTACACTCCGGTGCATGCTTCAGGCAGGGGAATGTGAGGTCTGGTCACACTTGCCAGAAGCTACCTTCTAACGGCAAACAGAGAAGCAATTCTGATGCAGAAGTTACAGTATGCCTGTAGATCTGCTTCAGAATGACATTTTCTACAACCAGCTTTGGAACTGGAAAAGAGCACAGCTATTTGCTTTGTTTGGTACCTTCTACTACGGCTGTCTCCTCCTCTTTTTTGTCAAGAACCAGTTGCTCCATTTCCTTCCTTAGATCCTCCTGATTTAAGTTACAGCTATCAAAGGCATCGCTGACAAACTCAGAAACCCCTGGGCTGGTAGAAATCTCCTCTTCATCCTGAAATGCAACAAACGAGCTTAGAATGGTTTTCTACGTGGCATTTAGCACAACATCACTTTCATGTCCTTCCTCCACTAGTCGGATGCTCGCTGTTCTCCGGCCTTCTACCCTACACGGCTGCATGGGCATCAGATGAGCTACCACCTGAATCCACTGTGCTCTCCCTCAGTTCGGGCCACTCCAGTCATTAGGTCCAATTCCTGAGAGCACATCTAGAATGACCGATGCCAAGGAACCGCCTTAGGTCTCAGCTACATGTCCCTAACTGTACAACTGCTGGAACCCTCTTCAAAACAGCTAAGACCCGTATTCATAAGTAGTTTCAAATGGGATCTGAGACAGTTAACACAGAGTTACTTCACTTCCAGACATCAACTACTAGGTACAATGTAAAACCGTATTACCTCTTGAGTTTTAAGCTGAGATTTGATTACGACAGGCGGTGTTTTGGGCCGTACTGCCTCTAAGAAGTGAGAATAAAAGAGATAAAAATGGCTTGATTCAATTCTGAATACATATTATAGTAACAACTAAAGTAGCCACAAATATGACGATACTAAATAATTTTCATAAATGAGCTTTTATGTTATGCTTTTAAGAAAAAGCTAGGTGACACCATCTCAACCTCTTTCTTTTGGGGATATTTTTACAGGTCATCCTATTTGATGCACCTCTTTTAAGATTTCCAAGCAA
Organism: Neofelis nebulosa; assembly: GCF_028018385.1. Classification (NCBI taxonomy): domain Eukaryota; kingdom Metazoa; phylum Chordata; class Mammalia; order Carnivora; family Felidae; genus Neofelis; species Neofelis nebulosa. Next base: position 13,284,897 of record NC_080800.1, on the reverse strand, counting down.
GAAATAAATTTTGACCTCAGTGTTAGCCGAAGTCAAATTCAGCAAGAGTTATACTCCTTCTTTTAGGATAATGAGAATTCAGTTATTTATCAGATTTTCCTTTTGTCATGAATGCTAGAAAGCACAAAGCAAAGTGCAATGCTCAGTCACAGCATTTTCTACCTTGTGAACCTTACTAGGTGTATAGTCTTTATCGAACCCTGTCTTAAGCCTGTTTTGTTACACAGGCAGTATTTGGTTACATGGCATTTCCCAATAAAATTAGTGAAAACAAAAAGCAAAGAATAATAGGGGCGCCTGGGTGGCTCAGTCAGTTAAGCGTCCGACTTCAGCTCAGGTCACGCGTGGGTTCGAGCCCCGCGTCGGGCTCTGGGCTGACAGCTCAGAGCCTGGAGCCTGCTTCCGATTCTGTGTCTCCCTCTTTCTCTGCCCCTCCCCCGTTCATGCTCTGTCTCTCTCTGTCTCAAAAATAAATAAACGTTAAAAAAAAAAAAAAAGCAAAGAATAATACACAACTGGGATTCTTTATATGCAAAATGCCAAATTGTGCTGTGTAGAGCAACCTCATTCCATTTCCCTGACCCTAAATGCAGTGTCAAGTTCTTTTCTAGTGGTCTGTACAGCCTGTGCCTTAGGATACATGGTTTTGCTTAATTATTTAAAATTCTATGAACAGGTAAGTCTCTAGTTGTAATTAGCACCTATACACAGGTGTTCATTAAACGTGACAAATGTGACATAAAATACCATTCTTATTTTAATTGCTATTACAGATCTTCAATTGTTGCTAATATTTTAAAACACTTCCCCAGCAATGAGGGGTCAATTGTCCCAAGAGTGCAATGTGCAACGGGATGGTGCCTCGGTCTGAGTCAGACACTGGCAACCTGGAGTGGAATGGAGCTCTACAGATTACAGTACTAGGAGAACACCAGCTTGAACAGAAGGCAGAAAAACCAAGAAAAGCGATGGCCTGAATCGGTGGAGGACACAGGGTATGAAATGCTATGCGGTAAAGGGCCAAGAAAGAGATGGAAAGAGGACTAGTGACTAAGGGAGAAATAAAAAGGAAGAGATAAAAAACCCGAAGAACAAGAAAAAGAAAGCGAAGGAAAGGAGAGCTTGGGGGAAGACGTAGGAGCAGGGTCAGAGAGAGGGCAAGGAGAATGACTCTTTCCTCGGGAAAGGAAAGAATTTTCCAGAAGATGACAATGACATTTTTGGTATACACAAGATGACAAGCTCATGAGAGTCTCTGAGTTAAAAATATTTTTACAGTAACTCTTTGTTTTACACCGAGTCAAGTCTTCTCCCAGCATACCTGTCATTGGCAAGTCTTCGTCTCTGCCGTGGCTCTTCTCCTCCTTCCCGGCAGCCTGCTGCTGGGCGGCCAGGGCGGTGAGCTGGGCTGACTGCTTTATCAGGGAGACGCGGTAAAAGTAGTTCCTCCAAAACACTTCTTCCCTCACGCTTTTCAAGACAGACAATGACACATTTGAGAATGCACGCAACACATACAAACACATGCAGGGGATATTTGTTTCAGCAGAGGTGGGAAGAGATGTTTAGGGGCGTTACTTGTCTGCATGTGAAAATCACCTGGCAGGGGGTGCTGGTGACCAAGTCTTGTAAGGTAAGGGTCCACGTGGGGGTGGCGTGGAATGGGGAGTGACAGCCTGAGCTGGGAGAGGAGTATGTCTGAGCAGGGAAGGGGGTGGTGGTGAAAATGGAAGACTGGTTACACGGAGGGGGTTGATCAATTAAGTAAAAATATTAAGGATAGTCGGAACCAAGTTTCTCACAGTCAGGAAAGGGAATGAGAAACATTGAAAGAGAAAGTTCTAGAGTGATCCCTGTTGTGAGGTAGCACTATGAATACATAGTTTTCATTTAGTAGAGATGCAAATGAGTATATGTGTATATACATGAGCACACAAATATTCCCCAGCTCTGTCCACTGAGTGAACCAAGGAGTAGTGACACCTCAATAGAAATGAGCATGCCTAAGTGCTCAGATCTTGGTGTCTATACACCATTTTCCACTAAAATGAATCAGAGTTTTTTGGGTAAATAGCCAATTCCAGGGTTACAGCAGGGAAAGAACAAGATGAGCCTAGACTACTTCATACCAGAAAGTAAGAAAGCACTCAAAAAATGAGGATGAGTCAAAAAGACACAGAAACCAACTTGAATGGGCTCCCACTGGCCAAGTTGGTGATAATTTGAGCATCAAAATAAATAATGATAGCAACAGATTATATCCATTGCATAAAACAGGACCATGAGTCTATACAGATACAAATAAATACATGAATACATTCAAAGTCTGATGAGGAATGCAGTATTTTTAAAGAGTTTCAAAGTACCTCCCCAGAAAATACTTACTGATTTCAAAGAGGAAAGAAATAACTTTATAGTCAAGAAGTCTGGCAGAAACCACCTTCATCTAGTGACCAAAGTGTAGACAGTAATGGGACAAAATGGCAGCGTACACCACTTGATAGGATGCAATAGATTGAAGGAGACCAATGAGACATGAAAACTAAATGCAACAAGTGAGCCTGTACTAGATCCTTTTGCTAGTACAGAGGACACTGGGACAAATGGTAAAACCTGAATGCAGTTGGGTGCCTGGCTGGCTCAGTCGGTAGAGCATGTGACTCTTGGTCTCGGGGCTGTGAGTCCGAGCCCCATGCTGGGTGTGGAAATTACTTAAAAAAAAAAAAAAGAAAAGAAAAGAAAAGAAAAAGGTAGATGGTGCCTGGGTGGCTCAGTTGGTTAAGCACCCGAATCTTGATTTTGGCTCAGGTTGCTGTCTCACGGTTGTGGGATGGAGCCCCGCGTTGGGCTGTGCACTAGGCATGGAGCCTGCTTGGGATTCTCTCTCTCCCTCTCCCCCTTCCCTGCTCACTCTTTCTCTCAAAAAATACCCCCCAAAACAAAAAAAACAACCCCATGAAACTTGAAAGGGGTCTGAGAATCAGAAGGTAATAATGCATAAGTGACCATTTCCTGATTCAGGTGGTTACAAGGTATTTATGCAGGAGAAGCCTTATTCGTAGGAAACAGACATTAAAGCATTCAGGAGTGATGGAGCATTAGGTCTCAAATGAGTGAGAAAAAAGTTTTCATGTTATACATCCAAGCTTTCTATATAAAGGTGTGATTGTTTAAATAAAATAATAATAAACATTGATGAGTATGCTTATCTCAGAGCAATTAAAGATCTCGAGGGTGGAAGGCAGAACAAAACTCAACAAAAAAACATAAAATGCACTCCCCTCCCCACCAGGTCACTGAACCAGCAACGGCTTTGGTGACCCGCGGAGTTGTGCAGGGGCACACGTACTGGAGGAGTCACGCATTTTGTGTTCCCAGAACATGTTGCTACAAGTCATAAAAGGGTGGGAGAATGTGTCTCTATCTCCCGGTTTACTAGAAGGGATGGATGCAGGGTCTTAGAATGGGGAGAAACCTGAGGAAGAAAGTATAACTGAAAAAGATTTTGAAGGAGGAGAAGAGTATCAATGAGAACTAAGAAAATTCTGAGACCCAGGCTTACGGATGAGGACAGGACCTGCCTTAGGGTTGCCACATCTGTGACTGGTGAAGCTGGGCCAGGAGACGAGCTTTTTCAGTGACTGGGGCAAAATACAAGATTAGCGACACGAGCTGGGGTAGATAAGAAGCTGACGTGCTGCTAGACGCAGCCCATCTTTTCTTTCATTAATTCCACCAATGTTCACCGAGTGCCACAGGCATCAGACCCCGTGCCAGGTGATTCAGGGACGAATAAGCCAGATTATCTGCCAACACAGATGGTCACAGGAATAATGACCTCTTACTTGTTAAGTTCCTACTCGATGCCAAGTTAGCATGTCCCAACCTCGTGTGGTCTCACAACTCTCTTTTTCTTAGAACATCTCCTGGAAGTAGTTTGGCGGGAGGGAGACCCAGCTTAACAGCAGTTGGCGCGGGGTTACAGTCAAGCACAAGTTTACCTGAGCAAACAACAGTATGCTGCAGCCGTGAGAACAGCTAACAGAACCTTAGGTGGCACTACAGAGCGACCCAAGGTACACTCTAGTGTGCTCTACTGCAGGCAGACAGCACTTTACATTCCTTTCGGAGGACTCACTTTTGGACCGGTAAGCACCTGCATGTTGAGGGGATACAGAGATGAAGACACCTGGGGAACAAAGAAAACAACTGGGGCTCTTTACCCAGTTAAGTTAAAAAATCTTCAACTGTTAACATCACGTTGAGACAGAAGGGAGCTTAGCTACCCAGGAGGTAGTGAGCTCCCTGAATATCTTCAAGGTCACTCTTAATTCTGACCTCTATGAAAAGTCCAAAATGAAACAGGTATGCTGGCAATCTACAACAGATTACGGGCAATCTTCGTTCTCTCAATAAAGCTAAGCATCTGGAGTTTTCTTTCCCAGACCCTCTCCCTCTTGATGGACGAGGAAGTGGTCACGGAGGCACACTATAGAAACACTACGTGACCCTCTGGAGAGTCACAATGCAGATGACATATAAAGGTTCTGAGAAGCTCTGTGATAAACAAAACCACGGGAGTTAGCAATTCCCAAATGTCTACTATCTGATCACTTAGGCTTTCATGAACTATTTTCAGGCACTAGTATGCTGTGAATACCCTCTGGGAAACAATGAGCATAGGTCACAGTCCAAGGCCGGAAAGGACTTGTGATTTCTCTGCTTTGTCAGAGTAAAGACCTCAGAGGGCGTCTGTGATGCAAGAGCAGGGCCCATCTCATGCCAGCCCTGCTGTCACAGGGAAGCGTTAACACACTAGGAGGCATTTTGAAATACAGAGCAAGTTTGTTTTGATTTGTTTTCTAAATTGTTCCCCGGTTAGTGATGGCTTCTGCTTAGAAAAAGTGTCTCAAAGGACCAAAGCAGGAGTCCTAGATTTGTGTGTGATGGCTCATGTGTTTTATTATGGAAATTTGAACAAAAACAAAAGTGGAGAGACTAGGACAAAGAAGGCCCCTGTACCTGTGACCTAACCAGCAATCACCAGCATTTTGCCAATCACACTTCATGTCTGTCCCTCTCTTTTCCACGCATGCCCTTCTCTGGGTATGGGTTGGAATATTTTAAGGCAATGCCAGATATCACATCCTTCCATCCACAAATATTTCAGTAAGCATTTCTAACGGGTAAAGACTTATAAAAAATGATAACCCTAATTTCTAAATGATCCCTAACAGAATTAGCAATAGGAAACTGGAATTATATTACTCAATAGACCATTTAACTAGCTAGCAACAAACCAGAAATACTACTTGCCAAATACCAATTCTCCCAATCTTTTCAAGACTCTAAAATTACTGTCAGCAGTAAGAAGGCATCCAGAATTGTCACTAACCAACGCTGTGGACACCTAGCCACGTGCCTGCCATGCGTAACCCTGGGCCACATGCCCCACTGCCTCGGGGTCTCGGGACTGTCCTGAGAGCATTGGCAGAGAGCCCGCTGTGTGACCTAAGGTGATTTGAATGGTCTTCAAGTTGATGGAGCCTTCAGGTACAAAGCCCACCCAAACCCCAGAGCTTTGCTACTCTTCTCTCAGAAAGAGGCAGTTATTCAGAATAGGTACAACCTCGGGGCGCCTGGGTGGCTCAGTCGGTTAAGTGTCCGACTTCAGCTCAGGTCAGGATCTCGCGGTCCGTGGGTTCGAGCCCCGCATCAGGCTCTGGGCCGATGGCTCAGAGCCTGGAGCCTGCTTCCGATTCTGTGTCTCCCTCTCTCTCTGCCCCTCCCCCGTTCATGCTCTGTCTCTCTCTGTCTCAAAAATAAATGTTAAAAATAAAAAAAAATAAAAAAAATAAAAAAGAATATGTACAACCTCAAATTCCAAGATGAAAGAGCTTCTATCAGATATATACACATGAACTGTTCAAAAGCCAACTCTCAGGGTTTTGTGAGCATAATAGTGAAAAAAAGATCAGTTGATAATTTTTTTTATATATTCTTCACTAAAAATAGCTACTTTATCTATCCACCTATCTACCTATTTATTTTTAAGTCATCTCTACACCCAACATGGGGCTTGAACTCACAACCCAGAGATTAAGAGTCATGCCAGCCAGGTGCCCCCAAAATAGCTATTTTGGACACAGTCTAAGGATTAGATTTGTAATGAGATTTGAGCCATTCTAAAATAATAGAAAAGGAATTAAGTAAATCAAACCCCCCAGGACAGAGAGAACTGGCGAGGAAAGCACAGTGGAAGGGGAAAGGCTGATGGGCCAGCAGCAATCTACTCTGTAGACCGGAGAAAGCTGTGGTAAGCCGCCTGCAGGAAGGGCGGCTGGCGAGAATGGGCCGGTTCACCCGGGGTGCGCTCGGACAGAGCCAGGGACGGGAGGCACAGGCATCTCTGAAGGCCGGGTGCAGGTCGGGCTCAAGACAGGAGGCATGGTGGTGAGGCCCCAGAGGAGCAGCGAGCTGGCTGACACCCTCACCGCCCCTTCCAGCTGGGGACTGTGCTTCCATGTGACAGAGAGCCACAGTTCACTGTGAGCTGAGCCACTCCACACTAAGGCAGCTGGCGTGGCTGAGACTGGTCAGGCAGGAGGTGGAGTCCTCTCAGGGAAGCCACCCTGCCCGAAAGGCCTGTGGGAACACACAGTTCTAAGTGCCCTTTCCGCAGGGTGCCTTCAGATACGAAGAAGGACGGATAAGGAAAGCCTGCAACATGAATCACAGAGCCCAAAACAAACACAAAAATTCAAGAAAAGCACCGAGACAAAAGGGTATTTCAAGAAAACTAGGTTCTCAGAGACCAGGAAGATACTGTACCCATCCAAAAAGAATAGAGTGCTATAATAATGGAAAGTTCACGGAGTAAGAAAGACCATGGACTAAAAATGCTATAGATTCAAAACAAGGAATTGGAATTAAAAAAGGTGAGCAAGAGCCCATGATGGCAGAGGGGAAGGGAGGAGACCCACCCACCGTGGGGGGCCTCTGCTGATCCTGGTCAGGGCTGTGTCCCTGAAGACATTATGCTTGCACAGGAACTGAAGGACAAGCAAGACTTTCGGAGGAGAACAAGGCCTGCGGGCAGAGGAAAACTTTGGGTGGGAAGGAGAACAAGAACACTGTTGCTAGAGAGCAGAGCCAGAGTGTAAAAAGGTGGTGGGCCAGGTCCTAATGAGCCCCGGGGACCTTAATTTTATTTGGAAGACACAGCACGTTGGTTGTTTCTATCGGAAACTGTGTTTTAGCTTCTAACTGGGGATAAAACAGCGCATCTTATCTCCACCCCAAATTTCCTGTTAGGCCCACTCTCAGTTTCGATTCTATGGCTGTGTGTGTGTGTGTGTGTGTGTGTGTGTGTGTGTGTGTGTGAGAGAGAGAGAGAGAGAGAGAGAGAGAGAGAGAGAGAGAGAGAGAGAGAAAGAGAGAAAGAGAGAAAGAGAGAAAGAAAGAGACAGCGCATGCACACCAGCTGAAGGGCCACAGAGCCTATTTTCATGAAGACGGAACAGGAAACTGCTCTGGCCCCCACTCCAGGATTCTGCCCCGACACTCTGCATATGACCAAGGCCACTAGAAAATGCCAATATGTGCTGTGTGAGCAGCGTAGCTCTGGCTCAGGAACACACTGCTTACTTACAGTTTAGGAACAAGGGCAAATCTCATCCTACTCAGCAGCTCGTCCTCTTGGAGCATGATCAGGGCAACAGGGTACATCTGATCAAAGTCAAAATTAAACTGCACTCCAGCTGGAGGGTCACGAAGGAAATTCCTCTTGTCCTTTGATGAAAAGGGGAAAAACATGGGGAAAAATGTAGACAGCAATTAATATGTAACAGTGCATCACCAGTTTGACAAATATTCAATTCTCCTAAAGATTTCAGCCACAAAATCCACTGAAGTATCATTAACCTGTCTGCTTAAGAGAGAGTGGAGAATGACCAATCCTGTCATGTATTTATTATTTATTTTTTTAAGTTTATTTGAGAGAGCAAGTGCACACACAGGTGCACACATGTGCACGAGAGGGAGGAGGGGTAGAGAGAGAAGGAGAGAGAATCCCAAGCAGGCTCTGCCCTGTCAGCATGGAGGCCCCTGAGATCATGACCTGAGCTGAAACCAGGAGTGGGACACTTAACTGAGCCACCCAGGTGTCCCCTGTCATGTATTTTTTTTAACAGTCTCCACTGAAGAGAGCCTTGTGGGAGGCCAGGAAGTTCAATCATGCAGTTAGTTGAAATTACAGAGTTTCAAATCATATGAATGTACATTTGTTCCAGTGAGTATCTTTATGTGAAAACTACTGTAAAATAATCTTAGAAAATTGGCTGCTTAAATAATCTTAGAAACTGGCTACTATAAGCATCAGTTTCATCATATCTTGCCCGTGTTAGATTTTAACCATATTTTTGGTTTTTGAGATGCCTACATCAATAAAGAACAAATCTGAACCTAAATAGGGTTTAGTTATTTTACCTTCTCATGTAAAAATTTCAAAGTCTAAAAAAATTGCCGTATCACGTTTCACCTGGATTTCTACAGCAGCCGCTGAAGGGGCAAGTATCTCCAGTCCCATTTCTCCCACCCAGAGCAAGCAACTTTCTACCCTGTCCCAAGGAAAACGTGTTTTATTGGTCACTAAAACCCTTAAATGACTCGTTTGTCGCCTTTGAGATGAAACCTAAACTTACCAGAATGGTACAGAAAGGTCTTCATGATGTGGCTCCATATCCACACCTCCACCTGCACCGTGCAGTCCAGTCATATCCGAATGCTTACAAAACCCCCTACCTGAATGTCAAGCCCTGCCCCACATCCCCCAAACATCCTCACACCCTCCTCCCAAGACTCATGACTCCACTCCAACGTCATCACTTCTGGGAAGCTGCCCTGAGATCATCCTCTTCCCTCTTCAAAATCAGGGACATGCCGCTTTCCTTGGTGCTTGGGTGGGTGTCCCGCACGACAGTGTTCAGCATGGGGGCGATGCTATGTGTGACTCCACTAGCAGATGTCCAGTAAGCCTTCGGGCTCTGGAGGGCAGGTCTCAGCCACCTCCAGGCCCAGGACTAGGCTGGCCCAGGGGAGGTTCTAAACACAATTTTCTGAATTGCATTCTCACAACTACCTAATGACAGCTGTACTATCAATTTCTTTTTTATGCATGATGCCCTGAGGGGTGCCCCAGCACGAGAAACTTAGAGGTCTACTCTGCTATAGGCTCTGAATTGTCCCAACTAGTGCTTGGCAAGTAGGAGAATGTAGCAACTCTGATGGAGAGACTGCTAATCATCTCCCAGTATCCCTTCCTCCCTCCCTTCCAGGATCACAACTCTTGAGTTCCAGCTGGGCATGTGGCCACCCAGCCAGAGACTGGATTTCCCAGGCTCCCCAGCATTAGAAGTGGCCATGTGTCTAAGTTGCCAAAGGGATGTAGGCCTGAGGGATAGGTGCAATTTCTGAGTCTCATCTTCCAAATGGTCTGGTGTACCCACCATCCTCTTTCCCAGTTCCCACAGGCTGGAACACAGGCACGGTCATGAGAGCTGACTTAACCGCAGAGAAGGCAGACAACAGTCTAGGGGCTGGCATAGGATAAGATTAAGACAGGAAATACTTGGGTCTATAGATGAGTTCGTGGGAAAAGCACACCTACGTGGACCATCTACCTCTAGACTCTTACATGAGGGGGGAAGAGGGAGGGAAAGTCACAGCTTGTTGTTTTTTTTTTGTTTTTTTTTTAATTTTTTTTTTTTAACATTTATTTATTTTTGAGATAGAGAGAGACAGAGCATGAACGGGGGAGGGTCAGAGAGAGAGACACAGAATCTGAAACGGGCTCCAGGCTCTGAGCAGTCAGTACAGCTCGAACTCACATACCGCGAGATCGTGACCTGAGCCGAAGTCGGACGCTTAACCGACTGAGCCACCCAGGCGCCCCTCACAGCTTGTTTAACCTACTGTATTTTTTTATTTCTTCACTATAGCAATTTAGTCTATCTCTTAAAACATTCAGAAGCCACCATAAAGGATGTACTGAAGATGGTTCAAAGCCTCTGGGTCATGCTGGTATCTTGAGTGCTCTCTTGCAGGCATGTCTGTGTGCAATGTTCACTGCATCATCCATTCAGCAGATGCCCACTGAGTACCTGCTGTGCCCCAGGCACCGTGCCACCTGCTCAGCAGGGCACAGCACAAAAGGAGTCCCTCCCTGCCTGCACAGCGTTTCCATTCCACTTGTGGGGTGGGGGAGTGGGAAGAGACAGACAAGGGTTTAGACTGCTAAGGCTATGAGATGGGGTGACTAGTAGAGGGCTGAAAGGGTGGCGAGGGAGGTGACCTTTGAGATGAGATCTTGTGGAATGGTGTAGGGTGGGCTTCTAGGAAGAGTGGACAGCAAGCACCAGGCACTGAAGCAGGACAAAGCTTGGCTCACTTGTGTTCCAGAAAAAAACAGTGGCTGGAACACTGGGATGCAGGGCAGTGGGGCACGAGGGAGGTGAGGGATGCAAAGCCAAGGGCCTTCGAAGCCAGTGGAAGGGGTTTAGATCCTAGCCCACGCGAGACGAGATGCCATTAGAAGGCTCTATGTGGGAGAGTGACACGAAGGGATTTACATCATAAATGGGACCCCTGTGGTTGCTGTGAGCTTGTAGGGAAAGGGGTAAGGATAGGACGGTGGCTGGGACGCTGAAGGCAGGAGATGATGGCATTGGGACCGCTGTGGTGGCAGCAGCAGTGGAGAAGTGGTGTAGAGGTATATCAGGAACATAGCGTTCAGGTTGCAGCAGGCCCAGGCGGGGTGGGGGTGGGGTGTGACTGAAGGAAGACTCTTGGGTTAGTGACTAGAACAAACTGGTGGATGACTGGAGTCTTATTTTGAGATGGAGAAGATGAGGACAGGAACAGGTCTGGGGGACAGAGGAGCTATGAGGACTTACTTGACTGTGAGTATCTGATGTCTGCCCTCAAATGACAGTCTCACTGTCCCAATTCTCTTCTGGAGATAAGCATTATGTGATGTCAGCATCAAGTTTGGCCATAACACAGTAAACAAAACACATGGTGTTCATGCTGAACTTGTAATGGATGCTCAGGCCTTTAAAGGGCTTACTAATGGAGGGGCACCTGGGTGGCTCGGTAGGTTAAGCATCTGACTCTTGGTTTCCGCTCAGGTCATGATCTCACAGTTCATGGGATCAAGCCCCATGTGAGGCTCTGTGCTGACAGCGTGGAGCCTGCTTGGAGTCTCTGTCTCTATCTCTCTCTCTGCCCCTCCCCTGCTTGCACTTGCTCTCTCTCTCTCAAAATAAATAAACTTAAAAAAAATCTTTTAAGGGGTTTACTAATGAAAAAGAAAAAATCTTAAAAATGCCCTGGGGGAGGACAATGGAAGCAAAGTAAAGCCCAGCTCTATGTCTGTTTTCTAGACTGAAGTTCCATTTATGACTTTGGTTAAAAAAAAAAAAAAAAAAAAGAGTAGATTAAAAACAAAGCTTGAAAACCACTGATACAGTCAAAGCCCTATTTGCTGAGTCCCCTGCCAGGCAGGCTGCTAGGTGCTGAGGACAGAGATCAAAGCCAGTCTCTCCACCCACTAAGAATCCACAGCCCAGTGGAGACACATATAAGGAGTGAGTGTCACATTTGGGAGTCACAGTCATCACGCCTGCACGACGGCAATAAAAGGCCCTACCTACCTCATAAATGTACAGTGAGGCTTAAAGGAGATAATGGGTAAGAAAGTTCTTTCTGAAAGTGTCAGGTACTGTACAACTGTTAACTGGTATCACTATGTTCCCTCTGAAATCCCAAGAGAAATCTTTGTAGGCCAGCAAAGAAAAGTTTATTTCTTTCAATTTCATTTTAAAATACATATGATAGTTAAGGAGAAAATTTAGAATACAATCTTTTCACTCATATAAACTAGAATGATATCTAGAAACTTTGTATGATAGCATATCTCAAAAGATTATCTTAATAACATAAAAGAATCCTTTTAAGGCTGAAATAATTATTTTGTGTAACGGATCATACTTTTCTGTTAAGAAAAAAGAACTTAAGGAGAAGTTAAAACTTGGCGGGAGGGGGAACTTAGGGGGAAAAACCAGCGAAAGTTGATGTGTACAGTTCTAGTATCTCAAAACATTTTAAATACTATATAGAAGAAAAACATTCTATGGATAAAGTCATGATAGGAAGAAAGTATCTCTATACAGGGAATCACGAGGTACTTACAGCAGATAAGGCCAAGATTTGCTGTTGAATTGTTTCTTCATCATTACTATCAACCCATGGTGGCACTGCTGCTTCTAAAGGTTTTAATAATAAAGAAAAAAAGAGAAAAACATGTTACAAAGGTTACACTGCAATCGTGGTTTGAAAGAATAAGTTGCCACATAATCAATGTGGCAATTTATTAGTGAGTTCCAAATATGAACATTCATCATAATTCCTAGACTTAAGATATGAATCTAAAGCATGTACGCATTTGGTAAAAAATTATTTGAATTATATGGTAGAGAAATTGGACAACACCTTGACCAAGTGACCCAAATGATCATCACCAATGAAAAAGAGATGGTCATCGTAGGCCTCCAGATGGGCTATCCTGAGAAGGACACAACATCATCTATGTAGTATTCTGGCCAAGAATGCATAATTTGAATCTAATCATGAGGAAATATCAGCCAAAGCCCAACTAGGAAAGGTCTATTTAAAAAAAAAAAAAAAAAAAAGGAGGCCAAGGGGGCGGGGGCAGAATATCCTTTGAAAACATTAATGTCCTAAAAGACAAAGGTCCTGGATTGGTGCAGATTAAAAGAGGCTAAGACACATGAGGAAAGCTATGCTGCATGCTGTATTGAGGGGGAAAACATACAAAGGACATTACTGGGTCAATGGACAAAATTAGAATATGCACATCGTATCAGTGTTCTTTTCCTAAAGCTGGTAACTGTCTGGTCAGTGATTATGTAAGAGAATACCCCTAATTCTTAGGAAACACACATTGAGTGGAACAAAAAGACACACACAGAGGGAGAAAGGGTGTAAAGGACAAGGCAGTTGGACTAAAACCAACAATCTAGGGAGAGGGGGTATGGGTGTTCTCAGTACTCCCTTTTTTTTTTTTTTTAATAAATGAAATTTAGGGGCGCCTGGGTGGCGCAGTCAGTTAAGCGTCCGACTTCAGCCAGGTCACGATCTCGCAGTCCGTGAGTTCGAGCCCCGCGTCAGGCTCTGAGCTGATGGCTCAGAGCCTGGAGCCTGTTTCCGATTCTGTGTCTCCCTCTCTCTCTGCCCCTCCCCCGTTCATGCTCTGTCTCTCTCTGTCCCAAAAATAAATAAAAAACGTTGAAAAAAAAAAATTAAAAAAAAATAAATGAAATTTATTGTCAAATTGGTTTCCATACAACACCCAGTGCTCATCCCAAAAGGTGCCCTCCTCAATACCCCTCACCCACCCTCCCCTCCCTCCCACCCCCCATCAACCCTCAGTTTGTTCTCAGTTTTTAAGAGTCTCTTATGCTTTGGCTCTCTCCCACTCTAACCTCTTTTTTTTTTTTTCCTTCCCCTCCCCCATGGGTTTCTGTTAAGTTTCTCAGGATCCACATAAGAGTGAAACCATATGGTATCTGTCTTTCTCTGTATGGCTTATTTCACTTAGCATCACACTCTCCAGTTCCATCCACATTGCTACAAAAGGCCAGATTTCATTCTTTCTCACTGCCACGTACTCAGTACTCCCTTTATACTCGCAACTGCTCTGTAAATTGAAATTATTTCCAAATAAAAAGTTCTTTTGAAAAAGTCACTGTACTTGATTCATGACAAAAGGTGATAAGCAGTTAGGAACTGAGAAGAGGGTTGTCAGGAGTGAAAGCAAATAAACGGGCAAATCAGGAAGTAAACAACAGGGCTGGGATCTACAACAGACATGTTGTCTTTGGTGCTCACAAGAAGAAGGGGATTACAACTCATCAGGCTTATACTGTTGGGTGACAAATGCAGCCACTGAGAGGTGAGTCCCAGGGGTCTTCTGCAGAGACCTGGGAGGTGATCTTGGTCTAGGAGGAGTTCAGTGCTGGGTGTGTGTAGGGGGTGTTCAGAGGGAGCAGCAAGTAGGAAATAGTGGAGACAAAGCCAGTGAGCATCCGAACTGGGGCTACCATCTGAGCTGGGGCTGTGGAGATGGGAGGTCAGCACAAAAGATACATGCAGGGGGTCCTAGTATTTTCAACAAAACACCCCTGCCCTTTTCTGTCATGTGGCAAAAGTCCAATGGAAGAGACATCCTATTGTGTACCAACTGATAGAAAAGTTATGTGTATGTGTGGATAGACATATGGACAGACAGACACCTGGCTCATTCTTAGGCTCATCTTAAACAAGCAAATGGTGGCAATTATAATCCAAACCCTGTTAAATATAAGATAAAATAAGCATATTTTCATACTTAAAAAAATTGGGGTAAAGCCCCTTGAAAACACTATTTGCTTTAATATTCTGGCCTCCAATTTAAGTCTATTCACCTTGGGTGGCCTCTCCTGGTACTACTTAACCCTCAGATGAGGTCCTCTCAAGGCTCAACCTACCGGTATGGATGAGACACTCCCTGCCTCCCTGTTCCTCTGAAACTGCTCTTTTTAGGGTGACCAGTAACCTCCTGGTTGTCCAACCCACGGACAGTGCTTAGTTCTTTTCTCTCTAGGCCCAGTTTCCTTCTTTGTGAAATGGAGATAAGAGTAAGTACTTCTGAGTTTCTGTGACCGTTAAATGAACAAATGCACAAGGAACACTCACATGGTGCCTTTCCTCATGGTCCTTGTAAATGGACTTCTTAGCCGACCTAACTCTCCTTGAAATTCTCCCCTCTCTGGGCTTCTATTGCTTCTCTCTCCTAGCTGTTGTCTCTTGGTAAGTAAACGGGCACTGGTTTTGATGGCAGATTTGTTTCATCACTTACCAGCTGAGCAACCTGCAGCGAATTAACCTTGTTGATCCTACCTTTTAGTAAAGAAGATGTTGCATGTAAACATCAGGCACTCAGGAACTGTCAATTTCTCCCATTCCTTCCTTCCTGCCAACACTGTTAGATCTCTGCTCAGCTCTCTTCATGCTCGACACACTTCTCACTGAGCTCACCTACTCTCATGGTTTTTACACAAATTGACTTCTAATCTGTATCAGTAGATGGAATTCTTCATGCATGCTTCACACAGGAATCAACTGCTCCTGTTGGACCCCGTTCAGTTAATTTAGAGCAGTGCCGACCAACAGAACTTTCTGCACGGATGGAAATGTTCTAGGTTTGCACTGTCCAATACGGAAGCCACTAGCCCCTTGTGGCTATTGGGCCTTTGAAATATGACTTGTGCAACCGAGGAATGGAATTTTCCTGCATTCCCTTCCCTGCCTTTGTACATGTTCCTCTCACCTGGGGTCTAATGGGTGTCTCAAAACTGAAAGTGCCTCTGAGCCTTTCCCCTGCTCACTCAAAGTTCCTATCTCAGAGGCCCTGACCAGCTCCTACCCCAAGTCTCCAAGCCAGGATCACTTTCTCTGCTATCCTAAGGTAGGCTAATTTGTATAGATTTTTTGTCCCCAAAGCTGCTTTCCACTTTGAGTTGCACAGGACTAACTAGCTCTTTTTGAATTTGTGGCACTGCTCAAACTGATGGAATTGTTTTACCCTTTTGCCAAATTCAAAGACAAGAGGCCGGTTTTGTGTTTGAGTACATCCAAACAGTAAAAGTAGACATTCTGAGATCCTGTAACTGCAAACATTTAAATAAGCATTTGTCAGTAATGAAATGCACTAACTTCCTCAAACACTCCATGACTTTTCATGGCCCTCTGTCACTCCTCTAGAAAGCTCTTTCGTTTTTATCTCCTGAAGAGAATGGGAAGGGAGCCAACTTCTGCTAAGTGCCAATTATGTGTATATCACACAGTGTGTTGGCCATGTTATAAAATGAGAAATGAATGCTCACTCTGTCACAGCCAGCTCCCCAGAGGGGCTGTCACCAGTTCCGTGGGAACAATTTCCTCCCTTCCTTTAAACCCCAAAGGTTTATGAGCTTGACTTCCCCACTAGTCTTTGTGCTACCTGAAGGATGGGGGCTGTTACACATTTTTGTATTCTCAGCGCCTCAGTGTGGTGTCTGGCACATTAATAGGTGCTCAATAAAATTTGGTAGGTGAGTCATGTATAAAAACCGATATCATACCTGACTTTTTGGTATGCTGTTCCTCAACAAATTTTTTCTGTTCCTTCTGAAAATCTCCTATAATGGTCTGTTAAAAAATATATAAAGAGTCAAATTACTTCGAGAAGGTTATTACATGTAAGATTTGTGAAGTCATTTGAGACATTTTATTAATTTTATTCAAATAAAAAGGTTAAAAAAGTGATACTTCACCCTTTCTCCACCAAAAGGGAAAATCAATTCAATAGTTTTGAATTTTAAGTATACAACCTTTTTTATGATGGATTATCTTTTCAAATGCAAAGATAAAATGAGTCAAAAACTGAATTTTTGTTTTATCCCAAAAAACAATAAAAGCCAGGTCAAATCTCATCCTAACATGTAGTACACACAGCAAAGCAGCTAAATAACAAGCTATCTGAAGTTTAATTGATGGCCTCCTTAGTTCAAATAATTACCAACATAAATGAAATTCCCCAGGCCTACACCCTACCACTGCAGGAAATGAACAAACTCATTCCTTAGAGTCTGAAAATGTAATTCCTAATGGGACTTTAAAAACTTAACTGAATGATGCCAAGGCATAAATATTTGGAAACAGTTACAGTTTAAAATTAAACTCACAATATAAAAAGTTCAGTATTATGCAAAAGTATCAGTGTATTTCAGAGTATATTAAAATTAAAACCAAGGTTATTTAAATCATTGCTACTTCTTATACAAAAAGAAGAAAAAAACCTCCAAGAGTCTCAACAATTAATATTTTTATCAGAATATGATATCCTACTTGGATTAATGACGTTCATAAAAAGGGATAATTATATTTAGCTGCTAATCAATTTGAAAAGATGTTGAAATGTACCTTATCAATGATGTCATCTATCTTTCCTTCTTCTACTGATTTCTTTATTGTTTGTGCTGTTTCAGCAACTGATTCAGTTATCTTTTTTGTAGCAGCAGTTGCAAAGCTAAATAGATAGTCTGTAAAGAATAAAAGACAGTCTATGCTCCATTCAAGTACAATGGTTATTGTATTTGTGATTCTTCCCTTAAAGAGCTCTCATGCGAATCTTCAACCATAGGGCATGTTTCTTGTTAACTAGGACGTGAAACGAGAACCACTGACAGTACCCCACCTTCTGGGTGGACCCGCCGGCCATCCATACCCGGCCTTTAATTCATCTCTTGCAAAGAGCATTACGCATACGCCTCCCTTCTCCCCCAGTAGTCTCTAGTTCTAACTTATCTCAGCAAGTAACCTCCCTTCCAACTTCACAAATAAGATCAAGGCTCCTTTTCACTTTCCTTCCTTTCTAGACCCTAAATATCCTATTTTATTTTCTCCTTCCCTCTTGTTCAAAGAAAAAATGTCCCTCCCTCCCTAGATTAACCCATCTCGTGATAAATCTGGGGGAATTTTTAATAAATAGAAATCTTGGCAAGCCCTAATATAAATATAAGTCCTTCTTAACTAATAATAATGAGCAAATATGTAGAATAAAATTAAAACCGGAACATATAAACTTTCACCTTTACAAAAGCACAAAATTAATGTTTCTAAAGACCCGAAAAGACATTATGTATCAAAGCTCTATTGCAACCGCAACATAAAGGCCTGTATGTAAACAAATATCATTTTGAAGTCCACAATGTATACAACATAGGCTGCAGGAAGCAACCTCAGGCAGGTCCTGAAGCTGGACCCGCTGGGGGGATGCTCCTGGGCTACTGCCTTCCAATCTCATCTAGTGGGAGATACTCTCTAAGTTAGGGCACTCTTGCCTCTACTACTTGCACGTGCTGAGGGGCAGGTGGGTTGACTCCTACAACACTCAGGGAGAAAACCCAGATAAGAATGGCAAAGGGAGCTTGGCACACCAGATTAAATCCTCACTGGTGGCTGGTATCACTTCCAGAGAATCAGGTAACTTGTACCACTACCTGGGAGCAGCAGTACTATCTCCCCATCTGAATGACCTTCTCTTCCACTTTCCATGGCCTTTACCATAAAGAGTCTACTTTCTCCCATTGCGTCTGGTGGCATTCACCTGTCCATGATGTCAACACCCCATTGTGACTATAAAACGGGACACTACTTGCCTATGGTCTCCTTCTCACCATTCTTCCCCCTCCTATTCTACATTCATATGATCCCAAGAAATTCTTGAGTATCTCCAAGGAGGTTTCAGATACATTATTCCTAGGTTTGAAACACCTTTATCTTCCCTCCTTTTATCTGGCTTAACTCTGCATATACTGTGCATCTCCACTTACATATCGCTCCTCAGGAAATGTTCCCTGGCTCCTTGACTGGAGTAGGAGCTCCTGAGATGTGTTCCCTCAGCACCTGTGTTGCCCAACCAACAATATTCATGACACTCTATTGATTACTTGGTGGATCTGTCTTCCCAGACAGACTCAGGGCCCATCCTAAGTTCCACTGGGGCAGGGACCAAGGCTGTCTGATTCACCACTGTATCCCCAGTGAGTGACCAATAAGTCCTTGTTGAATGGACAAATGGGGGGCAACACAGTAAGTTTTAGGGAAGGGTTTTAGGGAAGTCCCTCATTTCTGTTTGTTTATGATTAGTCTATTTACAATAAATTGGGTAGACAGCCAGATTATTTTGTAACAATATTCTTTGCAGAGAGTCAAAGAAATCTGAAGTTCTAAAAGAGCAGGGTTCCTTTTAAGATTTTCTCTCAGGGGGGCGCCTGGGTGGCGCAGTCGGTTAAGCGTCCGACTTCAGCCAGGTCACGATCTCGCGGTCCGTGAGTTTGAGCCCCGCGTCAGGCTCTGGGCTGATGGCTCGGAGCCTGGAGCCTGTTTCCGATTCTGTGTCTCCCTCTCTCTCTCTGCCCCTCCCCTGTTCATGCTCTGTCTCTCTCTGTCCCAAAAATAAATAAAAAACGTTGAAAAAAAATTAAAAAAAAAAAAAAAAAGAATTCTTTATTAAAAAAAAAAAAAAAAAAAAAGATTTTCTCTCAGGAAAATGTTAAAAAATTTTTTTTGATGTTTATTTTGGAGAGAGAAATAGACAAAGTGCAAAGCGGGAGGGGCAGAGATAGAGGGAGACCAGAATCTGAAGCAGACTCCAGGCTCTGAGCTGTCAGCACAGAGACCAACACGGGGCTCGAACCTGTGAACCTCAAGATCATGACCCGAACCGAAGTTGGACACTCAACCGACTGAGCCACTTAGGCGGCCCTGAGCCACCTAGGCAGCCCTCAGGAAAATGTTTTTAATTAGAATCATCATTTTTATGGGGCGCCTGGGTGGCTCAGTCAGTTGAGCTTTCGACTCTTGGTTTCGACTTAGGTCATGATCTCATGATTCATGAGTTTGAGCCCAACATCCCGGCATCAGGCTCTGCATTGACAGTGCAGAGACTGCTTTGGATTCTCCCTCCCTCTCTCTCTGCCCCTCTCCAACACAGACATTCTCTTGCTCTCTCTCTCAAAATAAATAAAACTTTAAAAAAAAAAAAAAAGAATCATCATTTCTATTCCAAGGAGTACTGCCATTTAAAAACGGTATTTTAGGGACGCCTGGGTGGCTCAGTCGGTTAAGTGTCCAACTTCGGCTCAGGTCATGATCTCATGGTCCGTGAGTTCAAGCCCCACGTCGGGCACTGTGCTAACTGCTCAGAGCCTGGAGCCTGCTTTGGATTCTGTGTCTCCCTCTCTCTGACCCTTCCCCAGTCAGGCTCTGTCTCAAAAAATAAATCAACACTAAAAAAAAAAAATAATAAAAATAATTAAAAATAAATAAATAAATAAATAAATAAAAACTGGTATTTTAGGGGCACCTGGGTGGCTCAGTCGGTTGAGTGTTTGACTTCGGCTCGGGTTGTGACCTTGTGGTTCGCGAGTTTTGAGGCCTGCATTGGGCTCGCTGCTGTCAGTGCAGAGCCTGCTTCAGATCCTCTCTCGCCTTCTCTCTGTTCCTCCCCTGTTTGCTCTTTCCAAAATAAACATTTAAAATACATAAATAAATAAAATCTGGTGTTTTAGCATAAATATCTCAATTCTCAGATTTTAATGAGGTACAGTACACTGAACACAGAGAACACTGGAGAAAGTATAGTTCTCGCCCTCAAGGAATGCCCATTTCCAACCAAATAAAAGACTCAAAGACAAGAGGAGCAAGAATAATCATTAAACAGAAGCACTCAGAGAAGGGAGTAATTAGAGAGTGGTCTGGATTGTGAAGTCAGAGGGAGGGGGGGCATGGGAAAGCATGATAGGAGATTTTCAGGTAAGAAAGCTCACGAAGATGAGAAGTGGCTTATTAGTTTTGCAAATTAACATATCGGCTGACACCAAGTTAAAGGCAGTTTTAACTACATGGTTAGAAAAAGTTGAGACTAAGATAAGAGTTAACAGGAAGTAATAGGAGTACAATGTCCATTTCGAGAACACAGGCATAAAGAGAAGGTCTCAAGTGAAGCAGCAACCAAAGAAAAGGAAGACTAAATAAAATGTGTCCAGTGAGCAAGACTAAGCAACCTTATGAAAGGAGGGGGCAAATTTCAAACACTGAAAGCAGTCATTTTACCTTCATTTTAGACTCATAATCATCCTGGGAAGAATAGGTGTAATCTGCCCAGTTTACAGATAGGTAAGCCAAGGCTCACAGAGGATAAATGATTTGCCCATTAAGATAGTGGCAGACTCTGCTGATGGCCTAGCCAATGCCTATTCCCTTCCTCCTTGGCAAAACAACCCCAGTTTGGTGGGAGCTTATCAAAGCTGGGGGTGGTCTTGGGGACTTCCGACACAATCAAGGTGGTTTTATTAAGCCTCTGTTAGATTTTCCGTAATTTGCAGCTGACTTTTCTGTAATTTGCAACTGATATCACAATAAAGACAATAGTACAGAAAACTCAAACACAGGCTATCTGCTTCTAACTGGCAAGCTTGTGCCCCAAATCCCACACTGCCTCATGTCAGATGAGCAAGTGACAAGGGCTTGAAGAACTAAACGGAATGATAAAGTGGGGGGCGCGGAGTGGCTCAATTGGTTAAACGTCCAACTTTGGCTCAGGTCATGATCTCACAATTTGTGAGTTCAAGCCCCACATCAGGCTCTATGCTGATAGCTCAGAGCCTGGAGCCTTCTTCAGATTTGTGTCTCCCTCTCTCTCTGCCCCTCCCCTGCTCGCATTCTGTCTCTCCCTCTCAAAAATAAATAAACATAAAAAAAAAAAAGATAAAGTGGGAAGGTTCTCAAAGGTTAGAAAAAGCATTAAAATTATCAGAAGAAAGAGAAGAAGGTAGAGTTTGCTCGCTGCTAGAACAGGAAAGAAAATGAGCAGATAGTGATTTCTAAGGCAAAGCTTTAGAAAATTAATATTCTTAAGGCGCAAAATACTGTATTTCATAAAATTTTAGAACCTTCATGTTGGAGGACTTTAGAGGTTACCTAATTGAACCTCTTATCCATGTAGCCCCACTTCTAGGGATAGGGAGCATGTGACTTCAATGGGTAGCCAATTATTACTGTTATCCCCTCTAATTAGGAAATCTTTTCATTTGCCTTGTCATTCCTACCTCTCAGACTTAGATCTGTCCTTTTAACTAACATAAAATGACTTTTCTATGAAAAAAAACTTTCAGAATTTTGAGCAATGCCCCTAAGTTTCTTCTTCAAGCCAAAATCCCCAGTTCTGTTTAGTATTGATCATAAGCCATGGGATCCAAGCTCTTGACCATTTGTACTGTCCTCTTCATGGTAAGCCAGAGTTTGTCATCAGCACTGAATTGGTTATTTTACTTCTGTATCAAAGCAGACGTATATTTTCCTACATACACACTAATTTTTGGAGCCCTTTTAGTCGTACACTAAGCAAGTTAGGCACCTAGAACTTGAAATGCACTTTCCCTACAGAAAAAGAGGATAGCCTAATTAACATAGTTCCACTGCAAATATTAATAGCATTTTTCTTTTTTTAAAAAAAATTTATTTACTTTTGAGAGAGAGAGAGAGAGAGAGAGAGAGAGAGAGAGAGAGAGATTGAGAACAGGGGAGGGGTGGAGAAAGAATCCCAAGCAGGCTCTGCGCTGTCAGTGCAGAGCCTAATGCAGGGCTCAAACTCACCAACTGAACCATGACATCATGACCTGAGCCAAAATGGAGTCAGACGCTTAACTGACTGAGCCACCCAGGCACCCCCTACTAATAGTACTTTTCAAAGGAGAAGAGATGATGGCCCTTCCTTCATTTCTGGGCATGGACTGACCTTAGGGATGGTTTTGAAAAAGCCAAAGCTCATTTTTGGCCACTCTCCCACTTGTTTAAACTATGCAAACGACTCACGTATTGAACGTTCTCAGAGGTATGGACTTTTCTTTAAAAAAAAAAAAAAAAGTACAGGGGCGCCGGGGTGGCTCAGTCGGTTGGGCTTCCGACTTCGGTTCAGGTCATGATCTCATGGTTTGTGAGTTCGGGCCCCACGTCGGGCTCTGTGCTGACAGCTCGGAGCCTAGAGGCTGCTTCTGATTCTATCTCCTTCTCTCTCTGCCCTTCCCCTGCTCTCACTGTGTCTCTTTCTCAAAAATAAAATAAAAACATAAAAAAAATTTCTTAAAAAAAAAAAAAGTACAGATAAACCTTCAATTTGGTCGACTTCAACAAAAACCAAACAACCAGTTTGTACTGAATAATAAGTTACTTTGAGGCATGAGGCCTTCAGGGAGGTTGGGAGGCACTTTTCAGTGAGTTCCCTTATCAACTGTCTCCTTCTGAAGCAGGTGATCCTAGGAGGCTGGAGTTTATCAGGAGGGAGGACCAAGGATGGGAACGTTTGGTTTTAGGTGACGGAATGGAATGTAGGCCTTGGGTGTCCACCACTTGTAACTGGTGAGTTGCCTACATTTACAAATAGATCACCATGAACCAGAAGTATTTAGAGTCCAGCCCTGAAGGCAGGCACTCAACAAATGTTTACAGAACAAATGGGGCTCCCAGGAGAGTCCGTGTAGATTTTAAAAGGCTAAAGAAATGAATCTACTCAGTGGTTGTCAGGCTGAGAGGTGTTTAACTTCAGGTTTTTTAAATTTTATTTTATTTTATTTTATTTTATTTATTTTTAAAAATACTTTTATTTTATTTTTGAGAGACAGAGCACAAGTGGGGGAGGGACAGATAGAGAGGGAGACACAGAATCCAAAGCAGGCTCCAGGCTCTGAGCTGTCAGCACGGAGCCCGATGCGGGGCTTGAACCCACGAACCATGAGATCATGACCAGAGCCGAAGTCGGATGCTCAACCGACTGAGCCACCCAGCCGCCCCATAACTTCAGGTTTTTTTTTTTTTTTAAAAATTTATTTATTTGAGAGAGAAAGACAGAAGGAGAGAGTGGGAGAGGGGCAGAGAGAGGGAGAGAAAATCCCAAGCAGACTCTTCGCTGGATCCCATGAACATGGAGATCATGACCTGAGCTGAAATAAAGAGTCTGACACTTAATGGACTGAGCCACCCAGGTGCCCCTAATTTCAGTTTTTAAAAAATGAGTCTTTTTAAAGACAACATACCTTTTAGGATCAGTACGTAGAAATAAGAAAATATCTGATCATCTCTCTTATCTTTCTGAAGGTTTGTGTGTAAACAAGAACCTTTACATCTTTTTAAAATCACATAAATTTCAGAACCAAAAGAGCTCTCTTATTTGGAAACGACATTTGCAATGTGCCTGTGGGTGGGGAAGTTGGGATTCTCTGTCTTCCTCGTTCTCTGCCCCTCCCCTACTCTTTCCCTCTCAAAATAAATAAACTTAAAAAAAACCCAAACAAACATGAAATTAAAACATCTCTGAGCCTGACTCCCACTTGGGTAGATTCATGGTAGTACTTCCAGCTAACCTTAGCTTCCTCAAACACCAAGAGTCTGGTGAGGAAAGAAAGAGGTGGGAGCATTAGGCTCCAAAGTAGACATCCATATTGAAAATAAATCTATTTTAGAATATTCAGGACTTTGTTACTAAATATAAACATGAAGTTTCAAGTTGATGATAAAGTCCTCACTGTTTTTAATATAATTTATTGTCAATTTGACTTCCATACAACAGCCAGTGCTCATCCCAACAAGTGCCCTCCTCAACGCCCATCACCCATTTTCCCCTCTCCCCCGCTTCCCATCATTCCTGTTTGTTCTCTGTATTTCAGAGTCTCTTATGGTTTGCCTCCCTCCCTCTCTGATTGTAACTATTTTTTCCCCTTCCCCTCCCCCACAGTCTTAAGTTTCTCAAGATCCACATATGAGTGAAAACATATGGTATCTGTCTTTCTCTGTATGACTTACTTCACTTAGCATAACACTCTCCAGTTCCATCCACGTTGCTACAAAGGGCCATATTTCATTCTTTCTCATTGCCACGTAGTATTGCATTGTGTATGTAAACCACAATTTCTTTATCCATTCATCAGTTGATGGACATTTAGGCTCTTTCCATCATTCGGCTATTGTTGAAAGTGCTGCTATAAACATTGGGGTACATGTGCCCCTATGCATCAGCATTCCTGTATCCCTTGGGTACAAGAGTCAGACACTTAACCGACTGAACCACCCAGGCGCTCCCAGCATGTGACTCTTGATCTCAGAGTTGAGAGTTCAAGCCCCAAGTTGGGTGTAGAGATTACTTTAAAAAAAAAAAAAAAAAGTGACTTTTAAAAAAATGTTTATTTATTTTTGAGAGAGAGCATGTGGGGGAAGAGCAGAGAGAGAGGGAGACAGGATTCAAAGCTAGCTCTGCGCTGCAGCAGAGAACTCGATGTGGGGCTCGAACTCACAAACCATGAGATCATGACCTGAGCCCAAGTCGGAGGCTTAACCAACTGAGCCACCCAGACACCGCAGAAGCGACTTTTGCTAGTTCCCTGAAGATCAACGAAAATGGCTCTCTATGTTGTATGAAATGGAGTAAACACCCATACCCTGCTTTTCCTAACATGGTCCCACTTGTATCCATGTCAACTACCTAACATAGCCTCTCTAGTTCTAGTCCAATTCATCTGACATCTTTTGAAAATGGCAAGTTTGTTTCTCCTCAATTTTCTACACAGGAAACAGTTATTCCCTCTTTAGAGATTTTGTTGTACAGCACTTGGTTTTATTTCCCTTGTGCACTGTTTGGGGGCCTTGAGCTGAGGTTCCGTAGTGCCATGATTTTACATTAGATCTATTTTCCCTGCCCCTTCCCCCAAACTTTTTGAATGTTACAGCCTTTCTTTCTTCTTTTAATGTTCATGTATTAATTTATGAGAAAGAAAGAGAGAGAACAAGAGAGGGTAAGCATGAGCCGGGGAAGGGCAGAGAGAGAGAGAGAGAGAGAGAGAGAGAATCCCAAGTAGGCTCTTTCGTGTCAGCAAAGAGCCTGACTCGGGGCTTGAACTCACAAACTATGAGGTCAGGACCTGAGCTGAGATCAAGACGCTTACCCAGGTGGCCGGTTTAGCGCCTTTCTTATTCTAACATGTGTTTCTCCACTTTCAGACTCCAGCCTCCCCTATGCTCTTCTTGCCTTTTAGCAGATTCTTTAAAAATGCTTGCTAAATTTACTATCTACCTTTGCCACAGTTCTCTCGCTTGTAGTGCCACCTGCTTTAGGACTCACCTTCTCAAGGATGTTTTCTTTGATCATTTAAGCCCGCCAAGGTCTCCAGAATCAGAATTACCAGAGTGATGTGTTTATTTTTCAAGCCTACTACTTTCACTGTCCTCCCTAACTAGACTGTGGCTCGCAAAGGGTACGGCCTTTCAAATGAGACAGACCTGGGTTCAAATTCCACTTCTACCATTTGCCATAGCTTTTTTTTTTTTTAAATTTTTTTTTCAACGTTTTTTTATTTATTTTTGGGACAGAGAGAGACAGAGCATGAACGGGGGAGGGGCAGAGAGAGAGGGAGACACAGAATCCGAAACAGGCTCCAGGCTCCGAGCCATCAGCCCAGAGCCTGACGCGGGGCTCGAACTCACGGACCGCGAGATCGTGACCTGGCTGAAGTCGGACGCTTAACCGACTGCGTCACCCAGGCGCCCCTTTTTTTTTTTTTTTTTTTAATTTTTTTTTTTTTTTTCCATTTGCCATAGCTTTGAGCCAGTAACTGTAGGCTTGTTCTCCCAACTCACAGAGGTGTTTAACAGATTAAATGAGAAATCGTCCACAAGCCATCCGGTACTGAAACCTGCATCCCAGACAATAATCGACAAGTACTTTCCCGCCTTAAAAAAAAAATTCCGCTGCACCTAAACCAGCCTGAGGGACGCCTTCGGTAACTCTTCCCGCAATTTACTTCAGACAACACACTCGGCGCTACAGACGCAAAAGGGCACTTTTCCAACCGACTGAAGCTCCCCAACGCCCCCCCGTCCTGGGGGTGGGGGGTGTGGAGGTGAAAGCTCAAGAAATGAATAAAAAAGATTCCCTGTCAAACCTAAAGACGTCGAGCCACACCGCTTTGCGGAGGCCCTGGCTCCCAATGTTTACACACCTCGTAAGGCGGTGACCTGTCACCAGGAACTTGCCCACAATCTGACTGCTGGATGAAGCTCCAGCCTTGCCCAGATCCTCACCAACCTTTCCCGTCCCAAGAGGACCCACAGACACACCTTCCTCCCATTCCACCCGCTCCACACCCCCCAAGCAGTCGGGCCTGCGCCCCGGGCGTCAAGAGGAGGGAGCGGGCATCCCCCTACACTCTCTGGTCCCGAGGGCTGGAAGAGACTCACTGCCGAGGCCTTTCGCCTGGTGAAGGAGCTCCTGGTCCCCCGCTTGCTGCGGCTCCCCCTCCACCGACTCGGTCACCGCTTCGGAGCAGTTCTGGGGTGGAGAGTCTCCCTCCAGCTGCCTGTCTCCCTCAGATTGCCGGCCACCCGCCGCCGGCTGCTCCAAGCCAAACCAACTGCTCAAACTCCGGAACATCCCGCCCGCGGTGCCGCTACCGCGGTCCGGGTCACCGGAGACCCTAACTAGCACCGCCGGCTAGCGACTCCACAACGCTTGTCTCCCGGGGAGATGGCCAGAAATGCGACCCGCGAGCAGCCTGTCTACCCGTCTCCCAGTCTCTATGGCAGCTCCGCCGCCGGCCGCGCGTGCGTCACTTCCACCAAAGGCCCCGCCCCCGTGGGCTGTTTATTTCAGTAACTTTATGACGTGCGTGGAAAGCGGACAAAGGTTTTTCCCAGCGTAGTCCCGCCCTGTCGTCTCTCCTCCTTCCCCAGCGTTTCTAGGTGACTGACCCTGCCGTGTAAACGGGTCTTTGTCACTCTAAGCAGCTTGGCTGCGGGCTCAGCCTCGCTTTGTCAGGCCACGCTGGGCCGTCCACGCAGAAATGGAGGTCTTTAGCCCCTTTATGAGTCCGAATCAAAATTGGCCCCGGGCCTCTAGGTCCAACGACCAATTTACAGGGAATACAGCAGACTAAGGAAAGCGTTAGAGGACCCCATGGGATGCGGGCAGCAGAATCTAAACTGTGAGAAACCACAGGACAAACGACCTTGTTTCTTCAAATAAATTGCAACAGAGGGGAAGGGGAACCTATAGGTTAGAAATGAATTTAGAGACATAATCCATGACAACCAGTGGATTTTATTTGGATACTAAGTCAAGCAAACATTGGGAGAAAAAGTATGACGTTTATAAGAATTGGAAATTTGAGCAATGGATAGTTGATGAAAGTAAGGAATCGTCACATTAAAATTTTAATTGTAGAATACACATAAAACGTATCATCTTAACCATTTTTAAGTGTACAGTTTAGTAGCGTTAAGTGCATTCACATTGTTGTGCAACTATCTCCAGAGCTCTGTGAGTTGCAAAATGCATTAAACAACTCCCCATTCTTTCCTCCCACCAGCCCCTGGCACTCACCAATTTATTTGTCTCTTATGAGTGTGACTACTCCAGGAACTTCATGTAAGTAGAATTATACCGTATTTGTCTTTTTTGTGACTGCCTTATTTCAGTTAGCAAATACCCTTGAGGTCATCCATGTTGTGGCATGTGTCAGAATTTTCTTAAAATTCTGCCTTAACAAAAGGCTGTGTTAAAAAAGGCTGAATATTTCTTTGAGAAAGAGAGGGAGAAAGAGAAAAAGAATCCCAAGCAGGCTCTGCATTGTCAGCATGGAGCCCGATGTGGGGCTGCAACCCATGAACCATAAGATCATGACCTGAGCAGAAATCAAGAGTCAGATGCTTAACTGACTGAGCCACCCAGGTGCCCCATACCACTGTTTGTTTATCCATTTATGTGTTGATGGACATAGGGATTGTTAATCTTTAAATTGTGGTGGTAGTATTGTGTGTATTTAAAGGAGTTCTTATATTTTAGAGAGTTGTACTGAGATATTTACCAATGAAATGATAGGATGTCTGGCATTTGCTTCAAATTAATACAGGATGGGGGGAAATGGGTAGGGATATAGGTGAAACAAGCCTGTCCAGGGGTTGACAGTTGTCCAAGCTGGTGGTTATACTTTATGTCTGCTGCTCTATACTTTTATTTTTTCCCATAATAACATGTAAATAAACAAAAAAATGAGTCAAGTAAACAACTACCCCTCCAAACAATTCATGAACATATTTCACAAGCACAGTCTCAAGCAATCCGTTGGCAAAGGACACCCATGATTCCTCCTCCCACCATTCTGAAAAGAGTAACTTAGTTCCAGTGACTTGTGTGAATACTTGGGGACAGATTGTGATAGATTATGATTCTGATTTCCCTGCTCTCCAGTTTTCCAGCCTGAGGTATATTTACAATTCAGGTCCAGGACTTTAGCTTAATAAACCCAAACAGCTTTATTGAGATATAATTCACATACTACGTAATTAATGTGTTTAAAGTGTACAATTCAATGGTTTTTGGTATATTACACTTAATTTTTTAAATAGTAATAAAATATATATTAAAAAATCTGCCATTTTAACTATTTTTAAAGGTACAATTCAGTGGCATTAATGACATTCCTGCCTGTTTTTAGAGTCAGACCTCTTAGGACGAATGTTTTCTAGGATTTGTGTCAGTGAGAACCTGAAGGTGGTCAACACTTTATTGAGAAGGGATATTTGGTTCAAGTATGATAGAAATGAGCCTAGAATTTCAGTCAGGAGCTTACAGGAATGAAGATTCTAACTTCACCATCTACTAAATGAATAACCTTGACTTGTTATTTGTCCTTTCTGCCCTTCAAGTTTCTTCACCTGCAAAAATATACAGCCAGGGGCCGGGGGGGGGGGGGGGGGCGTTGGGCATTCAGTAAGCAGAGGTAGGGCCCAGCCTATTCCACTTTACTTTTGCTTTATCTCCAGGAGCACCCAAAACCACAGTGAAGGCTGTGTTTCCCAGGGAACAGACAGTTTTACAATTGTTCTGAAAGGTAGAATTCTTCAAAATAAAAAGACTGTAAAAGAGCATGAGCCATCTACTTAATGGCAGACTTCTTTATCATCTCTTTTTTATCCTTATTGCTATGCTGGTAGTAGGCCGTTAATAAACACTTGTTGAATGAGGATATTCTTGTCCCACCCAAATCAGTCAATCTGAATCCTCTTATCAAATCTGTTTTTCTGCTAGATCCACTCCCCCCCCCAACAATTTTGGATTAATGATACAATAGTTATCATAGTAATCCCTTTGTATTCACAAAATATCTTTTATCTGTTAGCTACATAGATGAATAGACTAAGATAAGGATAAGACCCCACATCTTGTGGTGAAGAATCTGGTTTTGGGGGTAAATGTTTTACAATGACTTTGCCACTCATATTAACTAATGTACCTTTGGTCAGGAAACTTCACATCTCTAAGCCTCAGGTTATTCATTATAGAAAGGGGATCATAGTAATTGTCCTGGTTATAAAAAGGGAATGAAGTGTTGAAATGTGGAAGGAAGTCTTACATATGTGGCAGGTAAGTATCACCATTGATGTCAACCCATTTCATAAATGTTCTTTCCACAGGATCCTCTGGGAGACTTGTTTCATAACAAACCTCTCCATGCCTCCAGCCTTCAAAGGTGTTTCCTCCTTTTCAAAAAATGTATTTATTGGCTTTCATGAAGACTTTGGGCTTCCATACAGTTCCTACTGAGTGGAGCCTCTGTTTATTTTTCCAGAAGGTGACATCACCGTCCCTAGCTCCTTCCTGCTTCTTCCTTGACACTACTCTGTCATCCTTGGTGGAGAGAAACTCCCCTTTGCTTTGAAACTCATCTAATTTTTGCCATACAACCCTCCAACCATCCTTGTTGCTGTCATCTATTAGCTTTGGGATCACTCATCCACATTCGCTGAAGATTTGGTTTCTTGGCCTCCATTGGCTCATCCAAGTTCAAAGCCCTCCCTGTCCCGCACACCGGCCTGGTGGGTGCTAGGTCCAATTTCAGTGGTGCCCATCTCATTTGACTCTGTTTTAGCTGTCAGACCCTAAACTGTATCATCTCCTGGAATTACTTACCCTTTGAAGTCTCCAATGCCAACCCCACACTCTGGTGACAATGTGCCAGCTCCCTTATTCCCATAGTCCCTTTGTCTTTAGTTCTCTTTTCTTTCTTCTAGTCTGTCAGCTCCACATTGCTGTCAGTCCTTCCCTGCGTGGACTAGACTCTTAGTGCATTACCATAATCAGATTTTCTCAGGCCCTTAACTGCCTCACTCTTTTTCCCTCTACTCAGCCCACAAACTGCTTTAATCATAAATATCCATATTTATAGCTCTACCTATATAGCTGGCAAAATCACAGCTGGCCACCGTTACGCAACAGTGGTTATGACTCCTCTAGGTCTTCAATGACACTTGTCTCACTTGGCACTCTAGTGACTCTCACTGATTATTCACAATTTTCACCACTTTCCTAACTCTTCTATCTCAATTCCCATCCCTTCTATTGTCCAGTTAGATCCTTTCTCCTTCAGCGGTTTGTGTTCCTCCCTTTGCCTTAAAAACGTGTGTCCTCTCCCAGCCCCAGCCAGCCTCCAAACACTTTTTAAAAAATATTTTTTATGTTTATTTTTGAGAGAGAGAGAGAGAGAGAGAGAGAGAGACAGAGCACAAGTCGGGGAGGGGCAGACAGAGAGGGAGACATAGAATCCAAAGCAGGATCCAGGCTCTGAGCTGTCAGCACAGAGCCTGATGCAGAGCTCGAACCCATGGACCTCGAGACCATGACCTGAGCCCAAGTCTGAAGCTCAACCGACTGAGCCACTCAGGCGCCAGAAATCCTCCAAATACTGTTAAACAGTCTGGAAGCCCTGATTGTCCTTTCCCAACCCAGCTTCGCCCCCTCTCCCCTTCACTAGTAGTGTTTGAGGAACTTTACTGATTTGTTTTATTAAATATTTTATTTAAAACTTTAAAAAATGTTTATTATTTTTGAGAGAGAGAGACAGAGGGCGAGTGGGGGTGGGGCAGAGAGAGTGATACTCAGAATCCCAACCAGGCTCCAGGCTCTGAGCAGTCAGCCCAGAGCCTTGTGCAGGGCTCGAACTCAGGATTGTGAGTTCATGACCTGAGTGGAAGTCCCACGCTTAACCACTGAGACACTCAGGAGTCCCCAAAATTGTATTCTTAAGTAATCGCAACACGCAACATGGGGCTGGGACCTACAATCCCCAGATCGGGAGTCGCAGGCTCCACCCAGCCTGGCGCCCCAAGGAACTTTAATGATTTCAATAGACGTGTCGAGCTGCCTCCAGACTGCAAGCCCCTCAAAGGCAGGAATCGAGTTTTATTTGCGTCCTCTTCTTAGCGTTCCTGCAGTTCCTGGAGTGCAGTAAGGGTTCCACAAACGTTTGTGACAGCGTGAAGCTCTTTACAGTGGTGAGAACTGGACGGGAGGACCCAAGCCAGGGTGTCGCCTTGCCTAGAGGCAGGGGCTCGCCGGGAACGTGGCGTTCACCCGCGCTTCCGAAGTGCCTCTGCTAAGTGAGCCACGGAGGGGAGGAGCAGTCCCCGGGCTGAACGAGGCCTGGGGCCAAGTGCATCCAGGGCGGAGGGTGGCGGGAAGCTGTCTGTGCCTGAGGAGTCACTTTTTAGGTGCTGGTTTTGGAACATTGCACAAACGCGGGTGCAAACCCCAAGCTCACCAGCGTGAGTCAGCGGGGCCGGCAGCAGCAGGAGAGGGAAAGGTGGGCGAGGAGGGCGCCGCGCACCCCGAGGCCCGCGCGGGCAGCGGGAAGGACTCGGTGGCTACAAGCGACACCCCTAGCGGCGGCCCCTTCCCCAGCCCTACAGGTGAGCGCGGGCCCGCCGCGGGGCGGAGCGCGCCGTCCCTACTGGCCACCCTCCCGGCGCCACCACCACCGCCGCAGGTAACCCCCCTCCCGGACCTTCCCCGGACCCCCAGGGCCTCCGAGCCCCCAGCCCCGGCGCGCACGTGGGGCCGGGCGCCTTTGTCCGCTC
Organism: Neofelis nebulosa; assembly: GCF_028018385.1. NCBI lineage: Eukaryota > Metazoa > Chordata > Mammalia > Carnivora > Felidae > Neofelis > Neofelis nebulosa. Next base: position 13,252,275 of record NC_080800.1, on the reverse strand, counting down.
GCCGATGGCGCCCGCGCCGAGTCGAGAGGGGCCGGCAGCCGGGCGCGTCCCCGCACCCCGCGCACGCAGACTGCCGGCGGACGGCGGACGGGCGGGGGCCGGGGCTGCCCTGCCCGCGCCCAGTGCCGTCGGAACCTGCCGTGCGGCGGCCCCGCGATCCGGCCTCCCGAGCGTCGCGTCCCCTGGGTGCGCTTCTCCCCGCACGGGCCTCGGAAGGGGGCGCAGGGGCAGGCTGCGCCCCGGGCTCCATTTCTCCCTGGCCTCGGGAGCCGGGAGAGCCCCGAGATGGCGTTGGCGGAAGTGAAGCCCCGCGTGGAGTGAAATGGCCTTTCTGTCCCCTCCCCCGCCTGGTGCACTCCTTAAACAACGACCCTAGCATTTTCCCCAGAATAGCTGCTAAGGGCGCACTGTGGCTAAGTACGCAGCTGTTACAAAATAGCTTTCTTTTTGCAGCAGTTTTTACGGATTTGATGTGTAATTTACATGCAACGAAATGCACCCATTTTAAGGGTGCAGATCAGGGATTTGACAAATTATACACCCGTGTGATCGCTACCCCAACTTTGACGTAAACCATTTACATCACCCCAGAAAGTTCCCTCGTGCCCCTTTCCAGTCAATCCACCCCTCCCCAACCTGCCTGATTTCTATAATAGCTTAGTTTTGCCTGCTTTAGAACTTAATAAAATGGGATCATTCAGGAAGTACTCTGTTTGTGACTAATACGTTTTAAATGGCTGTCACTGAGAAGGTGTGTCTTGGTGCTTCTGACATTTTTAATTGCTCAAGGCCCGCAGCTGTCCAGTGTGGCAGCCACTGGCCACGTGTGGCTCTTGAGCGTTGGAAATATGGCGAGTCTGAATTGAGATGTGCTCGAAGTACCAAATTTTGAAGACTAGTACAAAAAAAAAAAAGGGTTGTAAAATACCTCACTAATGAATTCTGATATTGATTATATGTTAAAATGATACTATTTTGGATACATTGGGTTAAGTAAGATATTGTTAAATTAACTTCATCTATTTCTTTTACTTTTTAAATCGGCTACTACTACTAAATTTAAAGTTACACCGGTGGTTCCTGTAATGTTTTTATTGGACAGCAGACAGAGCAGCTCTACACACTCCTGTTTTACAAACTGTTTTACAAACAGTTCCGTTCACTGCATATTAAAAAAAAAAAAAGAGTAAATGAAAACTTTAGTCTTCAAATGGGGAAGAACATATAGATTCAGGGAAGTAGCCTAAAGAGCCTGATTTTTCTTACAGTTTTAAAACTTTGCTTGAAACTTACTGCCTTGCTTACAAGTCGAAAGGAGTAGGTGTCTCTTCGATATTAAGTTACATTTTCAAGAAGAACATTGTAAAATATCTGATGTGCTTAAAAAAGGTTATCTTGTGCCTTTGAGAATATAAAAAAGTAGTAATTGCCTACAGCCCAACCACCTAAGTATTAAAATTTAGCTTTTTGAGGTACTTTTGATAAGTTTTCATTAAAAAATATAATTGAGATCATGTATTCGATTTTATATCCTTGTATATAAGGGAATTTTTTATGAAAAATTCTTAGGCTTTTTGACAACCACATAATGAGACTTCACATGAATGCACTCTTGTTTTCAATGGCATTTTTTGATTTTGCTAACTTTCACAAATAGGAAGTCATTTATTTTTATTTTTATTTAAAAATATTTTAATGTTTATTAAGTTTTGAGAGAGACAGAGCGCAAGCGGGGGAGGGGCAGACAGAGAGGGAGACACAGAGTCTGAAGCAGGCTCCAAGCTGTCAGCACAGAGCCCGACACGGGGCTGGAACCCAGGAACCACCAGTTCATGACCTGAGCCCTGAACTACAGAGGGACCCCAGGAAGTCATTTTAATAGTGTCACAGTGCAAGTATAAGTTACAGTTACAGCAGTGCTCATTTTGTACCGGAACCAAATGAAACTTTGTTCAACCCATGCGCAGCAAGCCAATAAAAACTGACACTGAGCTTTTTGCAGTAAAGGAAGATAGGCTATTTATTGGTGTGATGCTACCTAGGAGAACAGGGAGCTAATCCTCTAAAGTTCCTAACTCCCTAATGGTTTGCAAGTGAGGGATTTTAAGGGCAAGATTTGGGGCAGGGTCGACTAGTTTTAAGGTGGATGCCATGAGATCATGCTAACAGGTGCTCGGGTGCTCCTTCCTCTGACTTTGTGTTTATGTTGGAGATTTCATTAGGTACACCTGGTAATTACGTCTTTACTTGTAAGCGAATGGAGTTGCAATCCTATGGGTTCCTTGGATTGCTATTCCTAGTCCAGCTGCGGCTCGGGGCGATATGACCTCTAGTATTCATTCTTTCCTCTCAACTGACAAAACGCACGCTGGCTTCAATTTGCCCCTTAATCCCATAGGAAAGGTGAAGTCCAAGAGGGCAGGGGTCTTGCCTTTTTGTTCATCCCCATAGCCCCAGGACCTGGGAGCATGTCAAGCATAATAGACATTTAATAAACACTTGTGAGCTGATTGAATGGTGAGCAGAGTGCTGTGAAAAATGCTAACGGCTAACTTTCATTGAGCACTTGGGCACTCTCTTTGTAAATGCCCACATGCCCGTATACCGCGGGCACTATTATTATGTCTGTGGACTGCACAGGTAGGGAAATTCAAGGTTTAGAAAAGCTGAAAAAGTTGCCCAGGGTCAGAGTTGTAAATAACAGAGTGAACATTTGAACCCGGGCTGTCTGACTCTAGAGGAGGGGCACTTATCAAAACAGAAGAAATCAACAGAGGAGTGGGTAAGGGAGAGCTGTGAAGAAATTACCCCTATAATGACCACCTGGGCCAGTGGGAGTGGAAAGAGGCGAATATTCAGATGTATTGTGGATCCACAGGAGGACCGTTCTGGGTTTGGACTGATTGTGAATCTTTTATGCTAAATTTAGCTGCAGTCAATGGAATGCCAGCTGGCTAGGGAAGGGGAACAATGGCACTGGATGTGATCACCTGTAGTGTGTAGACAAAGGTAGGTCCAGGGACTTAGGGAAGCCATTTGGGATGGGACATATGTGTATAAAAGTATATACTTATATGTATGTGTATATCTATATATCTATATCTGTATACTTTTTTAAAGTTTATTTATTTATTTGGGGCAGGGAAGGAGAAGTGGGGGAGGGAGAGAGAGAATCCCAAGCAGGCTCCACACCATCAGCACAGACTCTGATGCAGGGCTCCAACTCATGAACCGTGAGATCATGACCTGGGCCAAAATCAAGAGTCAGATGCTTAACCGACTGAGCCACCTGGGCTCAGTGTATTTTGTATGGCTTCATATGTATTTTGGATGGCTTCAGTTTACTTGCCTTGACCATGGTCGACTAGTTTAAATTGAACTCAGAGCTCTGAAGTGAGGTATAACCTTATACACCTTCAAATCATGATAGTTTGTTTTGAAAGTAAATTACAAAATCAGAATGGGCATCAGCTGACCTCTAATCTATAGCTCATTCAATCCTCACAACCACCTATGAGATTTTTTAAAATGTTGGCTTATTGATTTTTTTAAGAAAACAGACTTTGTGTTTTTGAGCAATTTTAGGTTCATAGCAAAACTGAGCGGTAAGCACTGAGTTCTCATATATCCCCTGCCCCCACAGGCATAGCCTTCCCCACTGTCAACATCTGGAACCAGAGTGGTTCATTTGTTACAACTGATGAACCTACATTGATACATTATTATCATCCAAAGTCCATTAGACTACATTGGCGTTTGCTTTTGGTGTTTTACATTCTGTGGGTTTGGACAAATCCATAATGATGTGTATCCACCATTAGAATATCACACAGAACAGTTTCACTGCCCTAAAGATCCTCTGTGCTCTGCTTATTCATCCTTCCCTCCCCCTAAACTCTGGCAACCACTGATATTTTTATTGTCTCCATAGTTTTGCCCTTTCCAGAATGTCAAATAGTTGGAATCATACAGGATGAATGTAACGTTTTCAGATTGGCTTCTTTCGCTTGGTAATATGCATGGCAGTTTCCCCCATGTGTTTTCATGGCATGATAGTTCATTCCTTTTTAGTGCTGAATAATGCTCCAAGGAACTGCTATTTTTTTTTAAGTTTATTTATTTATTTGTGGGGGTGGGAGGAGTGGAGAGAGAGGGAGAGAGCATCCCAAGCAGCCTCCATGCTGTCAGTGCAGAGCCTGATGTGGGGCTCGATCTCACGAAAACGTGAGATCATGACTTGAGCTGAAGCCAAGAATTGGATGCTTAACTGACTGAGCCACTCGGGCGCCCTGGGACTGGTATCTTTTATCCTATTTCACAGATAAAGAAACAGGCACAGAGGGGATTAGCAACTTGCCCAGATACAATCAGTACAGATCAGTTTGATTATAGGTCCTTGTCTCTTCTGGGGCAGGTGGGTGGCTCAGTTGGTTAATTGTCCGACTTCGGCTCAGGTCATGATCTCGTGGTTCATGAGCTTGAGCCCTGCGTCAGGCTGTGTGCTGACAGCTCAAGGCCTGGAACCTGCTTTGGATTCTGTGTCTCCCTCTCTTTGCTTTCCCCTCCCCCTCCCACTCCGTGTCTCTCTCTCTCTCTGAAAAATAAATAAACATTAAGCAAAAATTTTACCATGCCTCTGAATTCCATGAAAATTTGGTTTCTCGTGATGAAAAGCAAGAGTTTTTCACGTGACAGAGTTGGGGTAAATGGAAAATCGGGGCAATGGAGCCAGCCACTTTGCTTGCAGAAAGTTTCCACAGCTTCCTGCATATCGACGAAAATGGAAAACCTAGAAAATAAGATTTTGTTTCAAAAATTTACTTTATATGGAAAAATGCTGTCTGCTTTTGAAATTCTGGTTTAACCCCCTCCTGCTTCACTGGTTTGAGAATATGTTTCTCTTCCCTGACCCTTAATTTTATTATCTTTCAGATTATATCTGGGTGCTGGCACCTAGCCACTCATCTCCCAATGAAGTACATTCTGGTCACTGGAGGGGTCATCTCAGGCATTGGTAAAGGGATCATCGCGAGCAGCATTGGAACGATTCTCAAATCATGTGGACTCCGAGTCACTGCCATCAAAATTGACCCTTATATTAACATCGATGCAGGCACTTTTTCACCTTATGAGCACGGTATGAGAGAATAATTTCCCCGTCTTATAAAGCATGGGGTTAAATTGCAGTTCTTTCTTGTATTTTGGGTAATTTCTTTAGGATAGAGTTCCAGAAGTAGAGTTGCTGGATCATACATTATGAACATGTGTATGAGGATACCATTTTGATTGTACCTTTTGCAGTACAAATTATGTTTTTTATTTTACAATAAAGGTAATATACTTCTCTTAACATTTCATTGTTAAGAGAAGTCAGACAATATAGATCATATTGACAGTTATATTGACAATATAGACTGTCATGAAGAAAATAAAAATCATCCATTTCCCACCACTTGGGGCAACTATTAGTAATGTTGACATTTGAGTATATATGCCAATTACTTTTTAAAAGATATTAGCACTTACATACTTTATTTTTTTTTTACTATTTATTTATTTTTGGGAGATAGCGCACACGAGCAGGGGAGGGGCAGAGAGGGCGACAGGGGATCCAAAGCGGGCTCTGTGCTGACAGCAGAGAGCCCTATGTGGGGCTCAAACTCGCAAACTGGGAGATCATGACCTGGGCCAAAGTCGGCTGCTTAACCGACTGAGCCACCCAGGAGCCTCTAGATACTTTCTTTTTAAACTTTTTACATGCAAGCAGGAAAGTGCATAGATTGTAAGTGTACCACTTGATAAGATGAACATACTGTGTAGCTGGCCCCCAGATCAAGAAACAGAAACCCCTATTTGCTCCTTCCATCTTTCCCCACCAGAAACCACCAAGGTGACTGCTATCCTGTCTTCTAACACCATAGATTACTTTTGCTTATTCTTTTTAGCTTTATTCTTTTTTTACTTTTTCATCATATTTTTATTACGTATTACATAATACACTGTGTGCTGCGTAACCTACTAGTAGGGATGAGCATTAACAGAGTTATTTTTCAACAATTAGGAAAATGCTTCCGTAATGTTCTCTAAACTTTTTGACACATCGTAAAGATTAACTCCAGACATTACTTTTGCTTTTTTTTTGAACTTTAAATGAATTGGATCTTATAGTCACACTAGTTTTTAATCTAATTTTTACAACAATGTAATGTGGACATTTATATATATTTTATACTCTTAAAGGCTGCACACAATCTGTACAATAATAGGAAATAATTTCCAGTGTATCGATATTATAAATAACACTGTGATGGAAATCTTGAAGTCTTATTTTTTTAAACATAAATGCCTGTGTGCAGAATTTTTGATGTCACATATGCTTTTCAGGCTTTTGGCGTATGATGTATATTACCAAAGGTTTTTAGGCTCATGATCCCTTATCTATAACTCTAAAATCAAAAAAGTTCTGAAAACTTAGAATTCTTCATAAGTTTGTGGTTATTTATAGTCTTTTTTCAAAAGTTTTGAAAATTGAAAAATCTTCATAAAGGTGTGGCTATTTCTAGTCTTTATTCTACTTGGAATATGTTTTGATTCTTTTTTTAAAAAAATAAGGTTTATTTATTTATTTTGAGAGAGAGAGAGAGAGAGAGAGAGAGAGAATGAATCACAAGCAGGTTCCACGCTGTTAGCACAAAGCCTGATGCAGGGCTTGAACTCATGAACTGTAAGATCATGACCTGACCTGAAATCAAGAGTCAGATGCTTAACTGGCTGAGCCATCCAGGTGCCCCTGGAATGTGTTTGATTCTTTATTTCACTTGGAATGTGTTTGCATTTGAAGTGTTTTCTAATATATAGAGTGTTTTCTATAGTACCTTTCCATAATCTGAAAAACTTCAAATTTCAACTTCCATCTTGTTTCCAAGAATTTTCTGATAAAGGCTGTGTATCTGCACCAATTTATATACACATCAACTGCATAAGAAGACCTGTATTTTTATATCCCTGCTGAATATTATTCTTTTTAAACCTTACTAACCAGAGAGAAAACCAAAACACAAAACAAAACAAAAAGTATCTCATTGTTCTAATTTGGATTTCTTTGATTTTCATTTTGTCTGTGGAATGACTTATTGAAGTCAATGATAGATTATATTTTTGTTTGAAACCATTACACAACTTCCTTCTGTGGAGTAAATTTCCTTGTCCCATTGACTTTGGACTTTGGTCATGTACAGTGGTTCAATCGTCCAGGTCTGTTTGGAATTTTCGTGGTTTTGAAACTGAAAGTCCAAACCCTGGGAACCCTATTAGTCCTGGGTAAACCTGAGAGATTGGTCACCTTATTTGGCCACGTGATTAGTTTTTCCCTAGGAGACATTAGTGAATGTGACATCTGCCTTGTTGAAGCAGAAATTTTCGGTACCGTGGCATAATCTGGCTCTGTCTCTTTGGTGCTTCTGCTCTCCTCCCTGAGAACTGCCTGCCCCGTGTAGGTCTGGGTCTTGGAATGAGATGGAGTAGACACACAACTGCCCCACAGCCCCCATGTAACTCAAGGGAGAAATCAATAAGCATTTTGTAAGTCACTAAAATTTTAGGGTTGTTTGGTGTGCAGCAAAATTGGCTAATGCCATGTGCTATGCCAATTTTCCTTTGGATTTTTTAAAATGATTTTCAAGAATACTTTATGTAAAGTGTATTAACATATATATATATATATATATATATATATATATATATATAAACCATATATATATGGTTTTACTCTATTTGAAATTTGCTTTAACATTACCTCTGTTTGTCACTGATGAATTTCAACTTGCCATTTATGTGATTAAATATATCAACTGTTTCCTTTATGGTTTCTGCCTTTGATGTCACTTTAGGCTTCTCTGCCACAGGAATATTTAAATACTCATCTATATTTTCTTATGGATCTATATTTATAGTTTCATTTCCTTTTGCTTTAACATTGATAACACATCTGGAATGTATGAAGATGTAACATAATTTTTTTTCTTTTTTCTTTTTCTTTTTTTTTTTGTTTTGATTAGCCAACTATTCCTAATGGCATTTCTCAAAGATTTCATCCTTTTTGTGCTGCCTGGAAATGCCACCTTTTATTATATACTACATTTTTGTCTCTACTTAGGTCTATCTTTGTCCTCTGTTCTGTTCCGGATTTCTGTGTTTATTCCTGCCTATCATTTTAATAGCTGCAGCTTTTTATTATCAAGTAGGTCAGAGCTCTCCATATTCCTTTCTTCTTCCTTTGTTTTTTTTTTTTTCTGAACTCCAAAATGTTTGTTGTGTACAGAATTAACTTAGGAACCATTGTGTTCAACTTTACAAGAAGTTGCGTCGGAGTTTTTGACAAAAAGTTCTTTAAATTTATGCATTAATTTGGGGAAGAATTGAACACCGAAAATATTGACTGACCCATTCAGGACCTTTAGAAGCAGCTTTCCTTATTTTTATGCCTTCTTTATTTGTCTCTGAAGTAAGGTTTTTAAGTTTCCTAAATATAGACCCTATGTTTCTTTGAAGTTTATTTCTGAGTGGTTTATTTACTTTGATTTTGTGATGCTGCTCTTAGGTTTTTTATTATTATTATTTTCAGGTCCTATATTAAATTCTTTTATGTAGTAGGGATCTTTTGGATATTTTGATTCTGTACATTTGTGGATGTTATCTTATTCCATCTTTATATATATTGGAATATAGGTATGCATATGTATTTCGATCTTCCTTTACTCGCTGTTATTCATTACAAGGGCTTTTTATTATTTTTTGTGTGCTTTGTTTTGGTAATCACCTGTTTTTCTAGCAAATTAACTTTAGGGTCACCCTCAAGTTGAAAAATTATGTTGGAATTTTTATTATAACTACACTAAATCTAAGAACCTGTTTTGTTTATTTTTAAATTATTATTTTTTAATGTTTATTTATTTTTGAGAGAGACACAGACAGAGCACAAGCTGGGGAGAGGCAGAAAGAGAGGCAGACACAGAATCTGAAGCAGGCTCCCAGGCTCTGAGCTGTCAGCACAGAGCCAGACTCAGGGCTTGAACTCACCAACTGTGAGATCATGACCTGAGCCGGAGTTGGATGCTCAACCAACTGAGCCACCCAGGCTCCCCAGAACCTGTTTTAAAGACTTGTCATTCACGTTTTCTCTTTCTCTCCTAGGAATATAATGCGTATGTACTTTTAACTTTTTAGGAATTTAAAATTTCAGGACTTTAAAAATTCAACTGGGTTTGGCCTGAATCAACTAAAGAGATTTCAGAGATCTTCCCTTATGTGTCAGAAGTTAAGATGATCAAAGTAAAAAGACTCCTATAGATTGGTGATTCCTCATTAACACGAGACAGTGGAATTTGGAGTGGAAATGAAATCTGGGGAATGTGAAAATAGTGCTATTTCATTAGTTTGGTCTTTTGTTCTTTAAGTTAGAGATCTTCCTGACCTCACGTAGGTACTTTCTAAGGTAGACATGAATGAAGGTATAAAAGGTTTCTGAGGAGTGCCTGGGTGGCTCAGTCGGTTAAGCATCCGACTCTTGACTTCGGCTCAGGTCATGAGCTCACAGTTCGTGAGTTCAAGCCCCGCATACGGCTCTGCAGTGCAGAGCCTGCTTGGGATTCTTTTTCTCTCTCTGCTATTCCTCTGCTTGTGCACTATCTCTCTCTCAAATTAAATAAACTTAAAAAAAAAAAGGTTTCGGTTTCTGTTTATAAGCTAACCAACCTTCTTTTTTTGGTGTGAACATCTTGAAATCGGAGTAAATGATACAATTTCCTTGATCAGAGAGAGGTTCAATTCTTACAAGGTGGTTTTTGAACACTGGACTCCCAATCAGTGCCCTCAAGCAACAGCGGAGACCTGGAGACATGCCCAATAGTTAGCACAATCATCCTTGTGTGATTAAGTCTTTATCTCTGTCCTTTTTCAGGTGCCGTTGTGCAGGTGGCTGGTTGCACACACTGGCTTTTTTGCCTCACTTTAACTAAGTTGCCCTGTTGGCCTGCTGGGGCCCTGCTTTCCATGTATTGTCTGTTTAATTGTGGCTTAAGATTCCTGAGATGGGAATTAAAACGTTCTTGTGCCAATTCCAGAATCCAGGACACTCATGCTTTGAAGTAAATTGCTATTTACCTAATGTGGGGCTCGAACTCACCACCCTGAGATCAAGAGTCGCACGTTCCACCAACTGAGCCAGCCCGCCGCCCCGAAAGCAAATTTGTAATATTTACATTGCCTTTTTTTTTTTTTTTTATCTTAGGTGAGGTATTTGTCTTAAATGATGGTGGAGAAGTTGATTTAGACCTTGGAAATTATGAACGGTTCTTGGATATTAACCTTTATAGAGACAACAACATCACCACTGGGAAGATATATCAGCATGTGATCAATAAAGAGAGGCGTGGTGATTACCTGGGGAAAACAGTACAAGGTATTCTTTTCCATAAAGGTTAGCGAGACCTGTGTGCTGAGCACCTGCTCAAAATAGATGTGAAGATGAGAAGGTCCCCGAACTCTACAAGTTCCAATCCTTTTCATATCTCTGCTTTCTTTTCCTCTTTGTTTTATTCAGAGGTGTCTACTTCACCCTCCATGTTCTTGATTGTATTTTCATCAGTCTTTTTGTTTATTACTAGTGTCATTGTTTTTCCTAGTCCATATATCTGTCTTTAGCTTTTATGTATAAAATCCATGGAGAACCATATTCATCACTTTTACCTGATTGAGATGCAGATTTTTTTGGTTTGTTTTTATTTTGTCTGTCTCCTTTGTTCTTGTATCTTTGCATGGATCATACTTACTCCACTTTGAAGGACAGCGTTGGGGATGCACTGGGGGATTGAACTGGAGTTCAATGGCTGGTTGGAGTGGCTGGTAGTATGGTCTGACCCTTTTTTCACCAAGCCTTTTCCTGAGTGGTAGGATTCTCTTTTGTCTTAAGAGAGACACCCTGTCCTCCCTTCTCTCCCTCCCATCCCCACCAACTCTAGTACTCATACGTTCCCACATGGTAAAGGTGATAGTTCCCCATCTCCTTTAAATCACTTACGCTTTGGAACCAGCTGAGAAGTAGACATGGGGGTTGGATGGATGGACATCAAAAGATCAGCCGTGTTATTACTGAAACTGGATGGTGTGGCTTAGGTGTCAGCTACGCTTGTGGTTTCTAAGTTTTCCCCCTGAGTGTAGATCTTGGGAGGACCCATGGGAGGGAGCGTTGCTGCACGTATGTGGGTTGTTCCAGATGTACCGGTTGGTGACGACTTCCTGCCACCTCGAGGGAGCAGCAGGTGTGAGGTAGAGCAGGCAGCAGATCCTTCCTTGCCTCAGCTTCCCAGAGGGCGACGTTCCTGCTTCGTGTAGCCCATTAAGTTAGTTGGCTGTACCCGAGAGGATGTCGCCTTTCTGTCTCTTCAGCAGAGATCACTAGCTGCAGGCCTGCTCACCACCTAAGGGACCTCTGGGCCTCAAATCCTTGCTGGGCCATCACCTTTTGGCCTCTTCACCTGACGTGAGCAGCCACAGGCCCCTGGTCAACATGAAGGTCTCATCTACACCCTGAGCAGACCCGTCCCCACTGGCTGGTGGGCTGTGGGGCCGGACCACTGTGTGTCTTTCTTCCCCGTGGGGTCCAGCATACAGTACCCTTGACAGCCCTCCCTGCAGGTTTTAGTTGACATTATGGATGTTTCTAGTTGAATCAAACACGGCATTTCTCTTTTCTGTTTCTTGTTCTCCGTGGTCGGTCAGTTTCAATAGAAATGACATACATTTAAGTGATTAAATCTATATTGTGCCTATAATATTCATTTCAGTGAGATGGATAATAACATGAGAAATGTAATTTGTCTCATTTGCCAAGTGGCTTTCAGGTTATTTGGGAGGTCTAAAGACACAAATACGTTCCTTTCTCCTTGATAACCATGAAATAAGCTTTTGTGCTAATTATTCCTTCTTTCTACAGTTGTCCCTCACATTACTGATGCTGTCCAGGAGTGGGTTATGAATCAAGCTATGGTGCCTGTGGATGGTCATAAGGAAGAGCCCCAAATATGCGTTATTGAGGCAAGCATAGAAATTTTTGTTTTGTAAACTTATATCCTGCTGGGTTTTTAAGCATCTAGCCTTCATTCATTCAGCACATATGTATAGACGGCCTCCCATGTGCTAGACACTGTGCTAGGAGGTGGGATTACAGCAGGGAATGACATGGATGGTCCCTGCCCTGGTGGTCCCAGATCAGTGGGCAAGATGAGCACTGAACACGGTGAGTACTCTTGGGATCGGTGCGCAGCCACCTGCATGTGGAGAGAAATCAGTTGCATGATGCATTCTGGTGAGTGCTCTTTGAGTACCGTCGACTCTTGAACAACTTGGGGATTAAGGTCGCTGACTTCTCCCCTCACCCCCAGTTGAAAATATCCCTGTATATCCATGTGTAACTTTGACTTCCCCCAAACTTAACCACTAACAGTCTACTGTTGACCAGAAGCCTTACCAATAACATACACAGTCAACGCATACTTCGTATATGTATTATGTACTATGTTCTTATAATAAAGTAAGCTAGAGAGAAGAAAATGTTATTAAGAAAATCACAAGGAAGAGAAAATGTGTTTACAGTACTCTGCTGTATTTATTTTAAAAAGCCATGTATCAGTGAACCCACACCATCCAAACCCATGTTGTTCAAAGGTCATCTGTATTTACAAAGTGCTCTGGAAGTAGAAAGAGACGGAGTTAGGGAAATCTGATGGTGGTGGCAATCTGGAAGTGAGAAGTGAGTATTAGCTGCTTGAAGAAAGAACACAGTATTTGAAACCTATTATTTGTTTACTGTTTCCCTTCCTCTCCCATCCAAGTACTAACCAGGCCCGACCCTGCTTAGCTTCTGAGATCAGACGAGATCGGGCGCGTTCAGGGTGGTATGGCCGTAGACTCCCTTCCTCTCAATGAATGGGAACATGCATGTACTCCTTATCTAAACGTCAGTTGACCCAATTGCTAGGCAGGACAGCAGAATAATGAACCATTTAGTTCCTATGGACCGCCTGCACAAATTCAGATTTCTGTTGTGACTTTCAAGTAGTATATAGCTCAGTGGTTAAGAATCTGGACCCAGGTGGCTTGGGTTCATAGCCAAGCAGCGCCACTTACCAGCTGGATGACCTTGGACAAGTGTGCTTCTGTGTGCCTCAGTTTACTCATCTGCTAAATAGGGATAATGTTTTGAGGCTTAAATAAGACACTTAGTAGTTAGAATGGTGTCAGATCTATAGTACGTACTCAAAAATTACTGGCCACTATTAAGATGCCTGTGTGACTTTTGGCAAATTATTTCTCAAAGCTTCAATGTACTCATCTATAACATGATAATTATGTAATATTGTAATACAAACCAGATGATATTAACAGGGTTGTTGGGAGGATTAAGTGCAATTATATAAAACACTTGGCATGTCAGGCGTTCACATTTTGTTAACAGAGCTGATAAACTTAACATAAATGTGCCGTGCTATCATTTATTAACCATAGATCATACTACCATAGTAGCATATGATTAAGTATGTTAAACTTCATATAAATGTATAAGTGTGCTATGCAAAAGTTTCTCTCTCTTGCTATTTCTTCCTTCACAATTGATGAGGAAAAGAGAGGGTGCTTTCTTTAGAATTTTTTTAAAATTGGAGTATCAGACACAGACACAGGAAAGTGCACATATCATAGGAATATAGCTTGATGAAGTTGTATAAACTGAACATACCTGCATAACTAGGCTGGCTTCTCTTAAAACGTATTTCTTTTTTTTTTTTTTAATTTTTTTAAATTTACATTTATTTATTTTTGAAAGACAGAATGAGACAGAGCATGAGCAGAGGAGGGACAGGGACAGGAGACACAGAATCTGAAGCAGGCTCCGAGCTGTCAGCACAGAGCCTGATGTGGGGCTCAAACCCACAAACTATGATATCATGACCTGAGCCGAAGTCGGACACGTAACTGACTGAGCCATCCAGGCGCCCCAAAACATATTTCATATCTAATACAGTGAATAGTTTGCAAACAGATTGAGGCAATGATAAAGGCAGAGTGTAAGACAAGGGAAAGGCAGATAAAAGCTCCAGGAAGAATAGCATCTGATATGAGAACTGGGACATAGCGTGACTCTTCAGTGAAGGAGACTTACGCAGTCAGTCTGTTATATGAATTTTCAGGTTTTAGAATCGATCCCCAAGATGCATCAGAGAAGGCTTCAAAGCAGGGATGTAAATGTCATCAGCTTTGAAAAGAGGATTTGTGAGGTGGAGACGTGGCGGGTGCTGGAGAGGGAGGGAGGGAGAGAGGGAGATAAGAACCTCATTTTCCATTGTGAGGCAGCTGCAGATAACTGGTAGTGGTTGGCAAAAAAAAAAAAAAAAAAAAAAAAATAGACGCAAAAGTGTCTCAGGTTAGGAAAGTAGCCAATAGAAGTAACGATTGAGATTGCCGCCTGGGGATGGGGCGGCAGAGAGCTTCGGCCTCATCCGTCACAGGAGGAAGTCGATTTGTGTTTTTATAGAAGGTGTCTGAAATGGGCAAGTTAAGAAAGAGTCAAGCGAGATGGTGTTTAGAGATGTGGAAGAAACCAGCAGAAGAAATCGTGAACGAAGGAGTTAAAGCGCTTGCCTTGGAGAATCTGGATTTGGGAGAGGAAGAGGTGGGGCACAGGACTCCTGCTTTTTATTGTATGCTCTTTCGAACAATTTGATTTTGTTGGGGCACAAGAATTCCTGTTCCCTTCGAGGTCCTTGTGGCTGAACTAAGAATCAAATTGGCATGAGACAGAAGAAAACCAAATTAAAATTTTTTTTTCAACGTTTTTTATTTATTTTTGGGACAGAGAGAGACAGAGCATGAACGGGGGAGGGGCAGAGAGAGAGGGAGACACAGAATCCGAAACAGGCTCCAGGCTCTGAGCAGTCAGCACAGAGCCCGACGCGGGGCTCGAACTCACATATCGCGAGATCGTGACCTGGCTGAAGTCGGACGCTTAACCGACTGCGCCACCCAGGCGCCCCTAGAAGAAAACCAAATTTAATAGCGTACACGTGGGCAATCCGCATAGACATGGCAATTCCAAGAGGAGTCCGACACAATGAAGTATATATGTCATCCTGAACTGAGGAGAAGGGGGTAGGTGTCTGGGTCTGCAAAGGGAAGGAATGTAACCTTCAAGAAGATGGAAAAGAGAAAATGCTGGGTTAACAAATGTTTACATTTGTTACACTCAGAAACAGCGAGACACAGAGAGGAATTTGATCAGACTTTGCTGAGTTCCTCCCTGTCTACCATAGTTCGTATCAGGATATAGTTATCTATGGTGATAGCTCTCTTCCTGGAGCAGGTCCTCTATCACAGTTCTACTTAGGGTTGGTAAGGTAGGGTTGTAGGGTAGGTAAAGAGCTTTTTCTGAATCTACTGGGTCTTGATTGCTTTTAACTTAAAATAATCTTTATGTCAGACTGGCCCATCTTGGGGTGGCCTGCCTTTGGCCCCTACAATTTTTTTTAAGTAATCTCTTTGACCAACATGGGGCTTGAAGTCACAACCCCTAGATCAAGAGTTGCATGCTCTACTGACTGAGCCAGCCATGCACCCCAGGCCCCTACAATTTTTAACCACGTGCATGACTTTTGACTTTTAAAAAACTACTTATTAATGTCAGCTTGAAGATGCCATTTAGCAATTTCAGTATCTTAAAGTTCAGCCCAAGGATGATTTCATTCAAGCCTGGAAGAAGGTAGGACAAGTCCTCACACCTCTGGTTTATGCAGGTTACCTCGTTGTCTCCAATATGGTAGCTGCTCGCCCCATGAGGCTGTTCAGCACGTGAAATGTGGCCCATCCTAATTGAGATGTGCTGTGAGTTTTAAATACACACTGAGCTTCAAAGACAGCATAAAAAGAAGAATGTAAAATACCTAATAACTTGGGGGTGCCTGGATGAGTCAGTTGGTTGAGTGTTTGCCTCTTGATTTTGGCTTGGGTCATGATCCTGGGGTTGTGGGATCGAACCCTACCTCGGGCTCCATGCTGAGCATGGAGCCTGCTTAAGATTCTCTCTCTCTCAGGGTGCCTGGGTGGCTCAGTCAGCTAAGCGTCTGATTTCAGCTCAGGTCATGACCTCATGGCTTGTGGATTCAAGCCCTGCATCAGGCTCACTGCTGTCAGCCCAAGAGCCCGCTTCGGATCCTCTGTCCCCCCCCCCCCTCTGCCCCTCCACTGCTCACGCTCTCTGTCTCTCAAAAATAAATAAACATTAAAAACAAAAGAAAAAGAAAAATGTTGACCACGAGTCAGTGATCAGGATCAATACTTTCCCCCTCCATCACTTATACTGGACATGCTACACATCCCTCCCATTTTGTTCACTCCCAGAGATGCACAGCTTCCACTTTGGTAGTAGCTGCTGTTCGCTGCTGCTTGGCTGCCTATGCAATGCTTGATTGGAAATCACTGGAATTTTCCAGTAAAACTTGGTCATATCCACTCATGTTGCTCTGGCCACCATGGCCACCTCCACAACCACCACTCAGCCACTGACTGGCCAGGCCACCATAACTGGACTGGTTTGACAAGCCCATGCCTCCCATCGTTTGGCTACCATAAGCCCCCACCGCTTGCTCCCGCTGTAGAATTCAAGAAGAGTTCTACATATCTGTGTTGCGTATTTGCTTTGTCTTTTGACGTAGCTGCCACAGCATCTTCACGAGTTGCAAACTCGACACCTGCTTCACCAGCGACTCTGCCATCAGAACCAGCTTCAATACGTACTCTCACAGGGTTGAGTGGTGAAAAACAATCATAAATGTTCTCAGTAGCTGTGTAAGATAATCCCCGCGTGTGTACACAATGTCCTGTTGTGCTCTGGAAAGTAGAGCCACCCCTCCATTATCTCTGATCAGACATTCCTGAAAAACAATAATTGAGGTCTCTTCCAAATCCGTCTGACCCAAATCCATAGCCATCATTATAGCCATTATTTAAAAAAAATTTTTTTTATGTTTATTTACTTTTGAGAGTGAGAGAGAGAGAGCGCAAGCAGGGGAGGGACAGAGAGAGAGGGAGACGCAGAATCCGAAGCAGGCTCCAAGCTCTGACCTGTCAGCACAGAACCCGTGGGGTTCAAATCCACGGACCGCGAGACCATGACCTGAGCCGAAGTCGGACACTTAACTGACTGAGCCACCCAGCTGCCCCCATCATTATGGCCATTATAATCATCATAGCCTCCGAAGCGTCCACCGTAAGCCCCTCACCTCATCTGTTTACAGCCAGCTCCCCTGCCAATGCCGTGATAGCCTCTGCCAGCTCCAGGTCTGTGGTAGGGACCTGGCTGCTGCATGGCCACAAGCCTTTGTGGTGGATCATAGTGAGTTCTAACTTCAGCTCGACTGCTCTTTAAGATTTTGATACACCTGTGCCCCATTCTTCCGTTATGTTTCTTTAGAGCCTTTTCAGCTATGAAATAACATTTTGGCTATATTGGGCTACATAAAATATAATGTTAAAATTAATTTCTCCTGCTTACTTTTGTTTGCTCTTTTGAATGTGGCAGCTAAAAACGTTAAAACATTGGGCGCCTGGGTGGCTCAGTTGGTTAAGCTTCTGACTTCGGCTCAGGTCATGATTCATGGTTTGTGAGCTCGAGCCCTGCTTCGGGTGAACTTGAGCCCCACTTTAGGTAAAAACGTGAGCCCCTCCTCTTCGGGTGAGCCCTGCTTCTCTTTCTCTCTCTCTCTAGCTCTTTCTGCCTCATCCCTCGCTTGCACCCTCTCTCTCTCAAAAAATAAAAATAAAAAAACCAAATTTTAAATATTTTAATTTTTATTGGAGAGTGCTGTTCTAGCAACAGGAAAGGCAAAAAATAGCCTTTTTTTTTTTTTTTTTAAGACTATTAACCTTAATCACAGGAAAATTTCCAAATGGTCATGTGTATGCATGTTTTTGCCTCTGCTCTTTTTAAAAAGATAAATTATCATCACAGAAAAGGAGAAGGGGTAAATCTATTTTTTTAATGTAATTGAACTGCCTTTGAACATCATTAACATATAAGCCCAATTTGACCTTGAGAAGAGCCTTCTTAACCCTTCTTTTTCATTTTGTCTGTTTTTTAGCTATTGCTTAAAAACAATTTTTTTAAAATTTTTTAATGTTTATTTATTTTTGAGAGAGAGAGTCGGAGTGCAAGTGGGGAGGGTCAGAGAGAGGGAGACACAGAATCTGAAGCAGGCTTCAGGCTCTTGTCAGCTAGGAGCCTGACGTGGGGCTTGAACTCACGAACCACGAGATCATGACCTGAACTGAAGTCAGACGCCCAACAGACTGAGCCACTCGAGCGCCCCTAAAAAATTTTTTTTTAATGTTTATTTATTATTTTTGAGAGAGAGAGACAGAGTGCGAGTGGGGGAGGGGCAGAAAGAGAGGGAGACACAGAATCCGAAGCAGGCTCCAGGCTCTGAGCTGTCAGCACAGAGCCCAACACAGGGCTCAAACTCACAAACCATGAGATCATGACCTGAGCTAAAGTCGGAATAAGCCACGCAGATGCCCCTTAGCTATTGTTTTTTGAGAATCATCCTTGAAGAAAGCTTTTCTGTTTCCTTCTGGGGCCAGCACACCTGATTCTCTTTGTCATCATTTTACAAAGTTGCATACTACAGATTTAGACTCTAATTGTTGAAGATTCCACTTGTACAGTAAAATCAAGAATTCTCGATGACATCTCAAACTAAACTGAAATTTCCATCCCATCAAACAACAAGCAAACATTTTAGGCCTGTACTTGCATATTGTTCTTTTTTTATGCCTTTGTTCTTTTTATTAATTTTTATCCTGTTCTTGAATTGATTGGTTTGGCTTAAAAAACATTAATTTGGCGCTTAATGGGCACTGGTCCCAATGCTAGCTGCTAGCCATAGGAAGGCAAATATGACCTGAGCCCTGCTCTTCAGGAATCCTCGTCTTCGTTTTTAATTTCTTGGAAACAGAGAAACTGTGACAAGTTTTCCCCAGCAAAGCTCCTTCTTCATATAACCCTGACATTCATATATTTGCTTAATGGACACTAGATCAGGCAGCCTTTTGGGCTCGTTTTAAGTTGTGCTCAACATTTGTGTTTGTGCACTATTTAAGCTTTTGATAAAAAGACCACCAGGCTGATTTTCAGTTTTAAGCGTGTAGAAGCTGTTGAAATGTCTCCAAAGCCTTTTGGTGAGGCTCTTACTTCTCAGACCCGTGGAGCTGACAAGCTTTATTTGTATTAGTCCAGGTTATCTCCACATACACCTGAAATAATTTATGCCTGGCTTAAAGGAATAAAAGGCTTCTTTCTTTCTCTCTCTCTTTCTTTCAAAAAAGAAAATCCTTTCCTTAAAGGCAAAACAGACATTGCACATCTCATAAATTTGCTGTTGCTTTGATTTCAACTTTGGATAAGTCTTAAAACATTGTTATGGGTGATATTTTCCTGGTTGTGTGGGGGAAATAATGAACTTAGGAGTATTCTAGTAATAATACAGAAGGTTTCTGATGACAATGATGGTACTCGGGAGCCAGAGGAGTGGTCATGGGATCTTCCAAATTGGCTGAGACTGTGCAGTACCACTGTAAGCCATGTGAGGGCAGAAGTGGATAATGTTTAAAGCTTTTTGCCTCCGTTTTCAGATTGCCCTTAAATTACCAGAGTACACCTATGAAAAAACAGATGTCCCTATATGGTTTAGTTTCAGTGCAGACCTTTTTTTTCCCTAAAATATTTTCCCATTAGATTCTGGTACCTTGCAGTTGGTGAGCACTTAAACCCCTCACCCCCTGCCAATTTCCTGATTGCATGTGATATTTCTAGGATTTTCATAATTAAGTTTGTCATTCTCCTACAGAAAGGTCATATATTTCTATCTGTGCCACACCCAGAAAGCTTGAATTTTAATTGTGTTTTGTTATCTGACTTAAAATTAATAAAGAATCATTTTCTTTTCTGTAACAATGTAGTCTCGAGATTTCTTAGTTTGATTCCATTGCAGTTATGGTAACAGGTACTAGAATGCTGTTACCTAGGGCTTATATTGAATTTTGAGACCCTTCTGCCCTGAGATGACTGCTAAGCTAAACCCTGTTGGAGAGGGAAAATTTTACTGTTCCCCTTCAGTGTTCTTCCAGTTGGTCTAAGAATCCAATTGACATGAAACAGATTAACTGGAGAAGATCAAAGGCTGTATTACATACGTAGAGAAAATCCATATAAACATGAGAGATTCCCAAGCAATCAGGCGAAATGAGGCTTATATGACACCCTGAACCAAGGAGAGGAGTAGAGGCCTAGGGGATACAAAGGGAGGAAGGCCATTTGCAGGGAGACAGAGAGGATGTTTGGAAAACGGACTTCCCTGTTATGCAGCTAAGTTTCTCAGGTAAAGGGGATCTCTGGGAATAACATTCTTCCCGGTACAGGGATCCCGGACTACCCAATGTAAATTTAGGCAGTTGAGGGGGAGGTAAAGAACTTTTCCTGAATCTGCTGGGTTTTGATTGCTTTTAATTCAAAATAATCATGGCAAGGTGGCATATTTCTGGGAGACCTGTCCTGAACCCCTTCAACCCCAGTGCTGTGTGCAGGGAGCTGGGCTTATGCCAGAGATAGGGTAGGGAGCAGGGCAGGTATGTTCCTACTCTCCTGGGGCTTATAGCTAGTGGCAGGAAACAAGTGCGCACGCGAAATAACAGCACCTGGTGCTGGGTTAGTAGGAAGGGCACAGACAGTGCTATGACAGGGAGCAGTGGGAGGGAGGCTACTCTAGGTGGGTGGCAAGGTCTGGCTTTCTGAGGAAGACATAGCCTTTCAGGCTGAAGGATAAAGAAGAGATAGGTGTAGATAAATAAAGAAGGAGGGTAAGAGAGCTTAAGGGGCAGGAAGGAAGAGAGCGGCCCATCTGAGGACCTGAGAAGCCAGTGGGGCTGATGCACAGGCAGGGTGTGTGGGGAGTGGGGGGGGGGCGGGGGGAGGGCGGCGAGCAGGGGCGTGAGATGAGATTAGAACCCTAAGCAAAGACCAGATCATGTAGGGTTTTTGTTGGCTGCCTAAAGGAATTTAGATTTTATTTTTAGTGAAGCAGTGAGCTACTGAGGGTATAAGCACAAAAGAGATATATTGTGAGGTTTTGTTTTGTTTTAATATTCTGAGTTTTTATAAGGTCACTCTGCTGGTGTGTGACAGATGATTTAATTGTAGGATAGGAGAGGGGAGAAGCTAGGAGACCATTTGGAGGGGGAGGGGGGGCAGTCAGCCAACTTTTTCTATAAAGGGCCAGATAGTAGATATGTTTACCTTTGAGGGTCAGAGAGTCAACTCTGCCATTGTAGTGTGAAAGCAGCTACAGACAGTATATAAATAAATGGGCATACCTTTGGCCAATCAATAAAACTTTATATATAAAAGCAAGCAGTGAGGCTGTAGTTTACCACCCCCTAGTTTAGATTATTGCAATAATCCTGGCAAAAGGTGGTGTTGGCATGAGTGTCTAAGGTGGTAACGGTGGGCATAGAGAGCAGGGGAGAGATTTTCAAGAGGTTTTACAGGTATGACCCACTGGACTCAGTTGGATGAGGAAAAGTGGAGATCAAGGATGATTTCCAGACAGCTGGCTTGAAACAGTTAGTGGGAAGAGACGCTTTTGCTGAGATGAGGAGACACGCGGAGAAACAGGCCCAGGGGTGAGGGGAGTTCGGTTTGGGACACGGTAAGTTTGAGTAATTGTTGAGCCATCCGGGATGTTGAGCCCTCCTCAGCGTCCGGATCATTCCAGTTAGTGTCTAAGTTTTACTCTTGATTATTGTTCTTTACCTCTGCTAGATTTTTGTCGCTAAATTCTGAGCTCCTGAAGAGCGCATTGTCTTAAATTCTTCTCAGCACCTCATTTATAGTGTTGAGCATGCAGTAGATTGTCACATGCTAAAGAATTAATTTTAAAATCCAGGTGATATCTTTAAGTATTTAAATATGGTGAGGATGCGTAGGTTAAGGCAAATTTTATCCTAAAGTAAATGCTTACTTTAAAATGCCTTACTTGTTGGAAGCACATTGTAAATTAAGCTAACATTTATCAAAGGATTACACTGTCAGGAATATTCTTTCGGCACTACCTGATTCAGAAAGCCAGCATGTTTTAATAGCAGTTGTTTAATTCTAGTAATATCACCATCGCAAAAAGAAATGTTCAGCTGCATGCAGGGGTGTGTGTGTGTGCGTGTGTGTGTGTGTGTGTGTGTGTGTGTGTGTGTACACATGAAAAGGGGGAGAGAGAGTGAGAGAGAAAGAGAGAGAGAGAGCACAAGGTATTTCACCCCTAGGAACTAGCTGATCTCACTCCTCAGTGGCCTATATTGTGGATCTTTTTATCTGCTTATGCATTCCCTTTTCTTAAAGCCTTCTTTTTTTTTTTTTTTTTTGTAAACATTTAAAAAAAATTTAAACTTTTTTTTCAATCTTGGTGAGATGAAGCGTTGACAGCTTTATAATGGTTCCCCATTTTTTTGAATGGGGGGATTTACTATCTGTAAAGTGAATCAGTAATAGCAGAATTCATTTACTTAACTTAGTCTCTGTCTCCACACAACAGGATCTTATAACATGGGAATCAGGTCATTCTTTATTCTTTTACATGTTTTATTTTTTTATTTTTGAGAGAGAGCACATGAGCAGGGGAGGGGCAGAGAGAAGGGGACAGAGGATCTGAAGCAGTGATCTGTCTACGCTGTCTACGCTGACAGCAGTGAGTCCGATGTGGGGCTCAAACCCACGAACTGGGAGATCATGACCTGACCTGAAGTCGGATGCTCAACTGACTGAGCCATCTAGGCACCCCAGGAGTCAGGTCATTCTTAGAGCCCTCCTTGACCTCGCTTTCTTCCTCCCCCCTCCCTTTTTTTAATTTGAGAGAGAGAGAGGCAGGGGGAGAGATAGAGAGAGCAAGCCTGGGCAAGGGACAGAGGGAGAGAGAGAATCTCAAGCAGGCTCCACACCTAGTGCAGAATGGGATGCAGGCATCGATCATGAACTGAACTGAAACCAATAGTTGGGTGCTCAACCAACTAAGCCACTCAGGCGCTCCGTTTTCTTTTCCCTTCGTGATGTTCTCTGCTTATTCTCTTACCTGTTTACCTGGTTATGTTACACTGTATCCTTTCTTCTTAGTTTACCTTCTAGTTTCCATTTTCTCTTTCCTTTGTTTCATCTCCTTAAATGTACGGTGCTTTTCCTTTTCATATCAAACAGTTTTAGTGAGGCTTAATTTATATATCATACATTTCACTTGCTTTAAGTATACAATTCAATGATTTTTGGTATGTGTATAAACCTCTGTTTTTGTGCTGTTTATTTTTTAAAGTTTATTTATTTATTTTGAGAGAGAGCGCACGTGAGTGAGGGGGGGATAGGGGCAGAGAGAGAGAGACAGAGAGAGAGAGAGAGAGAGAGAGAGAGAGAGAGAATCCTAAGCAGGCTCCATGCTGTCATCACAGAGCTCAACCCAGGGCTCAAACCCATGAACCGTGAAATCATGACCTGAGCCAAAATCAAGAGTCGGATGCTTAACCGAGTGAGCCACCTTGGCGTGCCCTGTCTTGTGCTCTGTTTATTAATAATGTTTCTGTTAGTCTATATACTGTGGAAGATCACATGTGTTTTTGGTTTTTTTTTCCCATTCCTAGTTGGGTGGCACCATTGGAGACATTGAAGGGATGCCGTTTGTGGAAGCATTCAGACAATTCCAGTTTAAAGCAAAAAGAGAGAATTTCTGCAATATCCATGTTAGCCTAGTTCCACAGGTGAGCTTTCCAGATAAGTATATAGACAGCAAATTCTTTCTTTTTTCTTTCTTTCTTTCATCTTTTTTTTTTTTTTTTTTTTTTAATTTTCTGATAGAGAAAGAGAGCGTGCACATGTGTGGGGCAGGAGCAGAGAGAGAGGGACAGAGAGAATCCCAGACAGGCTCCACGCTGCCAGCACAAAGCCTGCCTCCGGGCTCAATCTCACAGTTTGTGAGATCATGACTTCAGCTGAAATCAAGAGTTGGACGCTTAACCAACTGAGCCACCCAGGCAGCCCTGTGGACAGCAACTTCTAAAAGTCTTCCTATGATATTCTATTTGTTCCACATTTTTAAAAAGGAGATAGAAGTTTATTGAATACACTGCAAGGGAGCAGTGGGCAGGACAGCAAAAGAGAAACTCTCTGCCTATTTATTCCATATTTTAAGCTAGGGAGCCATTCATTATCCAGAAGAGGTAAATATCCAATATACTGACAGTGACCCATCTCTTTTCAGCCCAGTGCTACTGGAGAACAAAAAACCAAACCCACACAAAACAGTGTCCGTGCGCTGAGAGGGTTAGGCCTGTCTCCTGATCTGGTGAGTTAAGGAGAGTGAGTAAATTTCTTGGAATAGGACCTCCGTTTCTTGATCTATAGCATCATCTAAGTCCTTTCTATCTCTCAAATGGTTCCTTTGACATTGAACTTCGTGTCTCTGGGGGCCAGGGGAGGGACAGTCCCATATCCTCGAGGGTAGCTTCACACATTTGTAAACTGGCGCTCTGTTCTCCTCAGGGTCCTCATGTGATTGGCCACATTGACAGCTGAGCAAGTGCAACATCTTTTCATTTTTATGGTCCTTAGGTCTTTTAGAGTGAGGTGGGACCTTTGAGATTTTCCTGAGGCCCACTAGGGTGGTCTGTCACTGCTCTTACTTATAACAGGTCATCCAGTTATCACCAGAATAGTCTAGATCAGAGGTTAGCAAATAAGGGCCTGCAGGCCTCCTGCCCATAAATAAAGTTTTATTGGAACATGGTATCATCTGTTGCTTACATTTGTCCACAGCTGCCTTCGTACTGCACTGCTACAACTGAGTAGTCAGGACAGTCACTTCTTGACTTGCAAAACCTAAAATGTTTACTCTCTAGCCGTTTAGAGAAAAAGTTTGCCAACCCCTGGTCAAGCTCTGTTCTTATATCTAAAGAAGCAACATTTGTGAGCCTTCCCTCTTGTTTACTAGAGACGCCTGGACGTTTTGAGTTCTTACTGGTAGATTTGTGTTGAGTTTGATTATACTGGCTTATATCAGTGCTCAGGTGTTTCTATGAGTCCGGTGGAATACCCAGAATGAACAGGTACATACTTGGTCAGGTCTCTGGTTGAAAGAAGAGATTAATATAGCATCCTCCTGAAAACTAATGGTGGGACGAACAGCTGGGTTCCTGCTTGCTGACCTGTGCAAAACTGACTTTGACAGATTGTCTGCCGGAGTTCAACGCCTATCGAAATGGCCGTGAAGGAAAAGATTTCAATGTTTTGTCATGTGAACCCTGAACAGGTTAGTGCTGCTCTTTCGATTTTATTGCTTTGCAGGCACTTCTGCTGATGCTAATGTTTTGCATCTCTTCAATTATCATATTACTTTTCATGGCATTTATGAAAGCTTTGGGAGATTCATATCCGGCCACAGCTCCCTTGCCCTGAAGTGAACAATGTGAGAGACTCCTGATTCCTTAGGTAGATCACATGTTTCTTTGCATAATCACTCCTCAAGTTACAGGTACAAAGCCAGGTGGGCTTTTTAACTTACAGTCAAACCTCTAGAGAGAGAACCATGTGAAGCCTGCTCATCGTCTGTTTATCTTGTCTTTCCGGGACACTTACTGCTTTCACTGCGATTTCTCCTTTGTATGTGTTACAGCTCGCTCCATCCAGACCACACGTTACATTGACATTCACACTATCACTTCTGATTACATCAGTGGTCTCAGTTCAATTCATTGCTACAGAAACTGTATGGTGATTTGGGCTCACATCCTCTGTCCTGCAGGACTTTCCATTTGGGTATCTGAGAGCTTTTTCTTTTTTCTTTCATTCTCTTATCTGTCTCTTGTTTGCAACGAGGCTTAGGTGTAAGGGATCAGAGTTGGCTATAGTTTACAAAGTGATATGAATGGCACTCAGGAAAAAGGTGAGGTTTGGCAGGAACCTTTTGTTTTCTTCAGATTAGCTCTGGGTTCTTTGAAGCCTAAAACCCTCTAATTGGATTTCTGTATCTCTGGAGGCAGTCTCGTGCACAGCCTCCTGTCTAATGCTTCAGGGTCAGCACACATGTCTGAACTATTTTGAAAAATGTGAGGGGCGCCTGGGTGGCTCAGTCGGTTAAGTGTCCGACTTCGGCTCAGGTCATGATCTCACGGTCCGTGAGTTCGAGCCCCGCGTCGGGCTCTGTGCTGACAGCGCAGAGCCTGGAGCCCGTTTCAGATTCTGTGTCTCCCTCTCTCTCTGCCCCTCCCCTGTTCATACTCTGTCTCTCTCTGTCTCAAAAATAAATAAACGTTAAAAAAATGTGATGGCAGGTTTGAAGGACTCTCCTGTATTTGTATGTCATCAAGCCACTTTGGTTTTGTTCTGTTGTTTTTTGTATCGTTCCTACTGGTACATAGTACTTTGTGTCTGTGTTGTATAAATACAACTTGGTTACTGAAATGGAAGGAGGATACAGTTTTCAGAGTTGGGTTACTGAGAACTTTGAGAACAGAAGAATGCAAATTTCTGACCACACAGAGCCTGTTTTCTACAGGACTATAGATTCTGAAGAATGCCCTATCCTATCAGTCCACAGGCTAGTTTATTAGCCATTTTTCAGCACGTTATTTTTTCTGATGTGAGTTAACGCTCCCATTTCTTTGTTCCAAGTGAGGCCCAAAAGTCCTCTAAGTACCAAGTTGGTGATGTCCAAACAGCTTAGGAACCCTTGGGTGGATTTGGCAATGGATTTGGGGAGACTGAACACACAGAGTTAGAAGAACATTTCTTTGGCATTGACTTAGAATGTGGCAGACCCTTAAATGCCTGCCAGCAGCCCCTCACATGTACTTAAGAGGGGGATGAAAGTTCGTTAGGATAGATGTGAAAAACAACCATAGCACCTGACATTTAAAGGAGCCATTCTCCTCTAACAGGTGTAATTAATTTGACTGGGTTCAATATGTACTTGGAAATGTATCCAAATGAAGGGAGTAGACAAAAGCACTACACCAGCAGCAACAGCAACAAATGAATGCACAAGCGAACCACATACCCACATTTAGAAGACACAGTGTACGTGTTCAGTGTTACTGCTTTAGCCTAGACTTAGAAGGTGATGCCTTGGGCCAGATGTCTTAGATATTGACACATAAAGCATCCGTGTTCCAACACCAATTCTCTGACACCAGCTGGGGTCCTGCACTTCAACTCTGACACTAACTACCTGCAGTGAGCATCAGACTCCACAGATTTGAGGGCTGAGGTTTTTTTTGTTTGTTTTTTTAAAAAAATTTTTTTAATGTTTATTTTTGAGAGACAGAGCACAAGCAGGGAAGGGGCAGAGAGAGAGAGGGAGACACAGAAACAGAAGCAGGCTCCAGGCTCTGAGCTGTCAGCACAGAGCCCGAAGCGGGGCTCGAACTCACGAGCTGTGAGATCATGACCTGAGCCAAAGTCAGACGCTTAACCGACTGAGCCATCCAGGTGCCCTGGGGGCTGAATTCTTTACAAGACTTCCCCCCCCCTCCCCCCGACTTCAGACACCAAAGTTTCCAGTGTCCCCAAGCCACCTCCACTCCTGCCTGGTTGACTGCTAATTTGGGGCTTTCCATAACCCCTTCAGGTTCGATAATTCTCTAGAACGATTCATGGAACTCAGGAAAATGCTATACTTACTATTGTCATTTTATTATAAAGAGTGCAAATGAACGGCCAGATGAAGAGATACGTAGGGCAAGGCCTAGGAGGATCCCAAGTGCAGAAACTTTTGTCCCCATGGAGTCAGGCTGTGCCACCATCCTGGTACATCTGTACGTGTACCAACCAGGACAGCCCCCTGAGTCTTGGTGTCCAGAATTTTTTTAATAGGGGTTTCACGAGATAGGCTTGGTTGAGTAAACCATTGGTCACATGACTGAACTCATGCTCCAGCCCCCTTGCTGTCCTCGGAAGTCAAGTGGCTGAAAGTTCTAGCCTAACTTGGTTGGGTTTTCTGGTGACCAACTCCCATCCTGAAGCCATCTAGGGGCCACCAGGAGTCACTTCATTAGCATAACAAAGATAACCCTACCCCTGTCAGGAAATTCCGAAGGTTTTTAAAGCTTTGTGCCAGAAATTGAGAGCAAAGTCTATATATATATATATAAATATATATATACATACTACCACAGCATCCATGTTTCCCAATTTAGAATAAGGAGTTCAAAGAGTTTCATGATTAGATCAAAGTAAGCTTGTATTAATTCTGCCTCTTGTTTGGGTCACTGGGCTCTTGCTTTTCCTCAATCAATATAAATGAACTACCATGTCTCTTGAGTTCTGGCTCATTCTTGAGGCATATTTGAGGTGTTCCATTTAAATATGGTGTTTTATCATCATTAATCAGGTCATATGTATCCATGATGTTTCTTCTACCTATCGAGTACCTGTGCTTTTGGAGGAACAAGGCATTGTCAAATATTTTAAAGAGAGATTGGATCTGCCCATTGGTGATTCTGCAAGTAATTTGCTTTTCAAGTGGAGAAATATGGCTGACAGGTACGTGAAAGGAATTACTAATGTAATCTTGAATAATTCTTGGGTTTCGGGGTAGGACTGAGACATAGCTTGAAGGATGTCTATGTCACATTCCGCTTTCTGTCTGTATATGTTTTGGTCTGGAGTTATCTAAAGCTTCAACACATTGTTAGAGTGTTTTGCTATATTCTTTGAAGATTTCTGGGGCTTTTGATTTTTTTCTACTTAACTGAAAGTGAATTGAAAGAATTTGGATTCTGGAATGATTTTTTGTTGTTGTTGTTAATTCTGGAAGTATTTGGATTTATTAGTTTATTTCTTAGTTTTCTGAATACATATTTTATATTTTTAAACTTTTTTCCTTTTTTAAAAATTTATTTATTTTAAGAGAGAGAGAGCATGAGCAGGGGGGCAGAGAGAGGGAGAGAAAGAATCCCAAGCAGGCTCCATGCTGCCAGCACAGAACCCAACGTGGGGCACGAACTCACGAACCATGAGATCATGACCTGAGCCGAAATCAAGAGTCAGACATTTAACCTCTGAGCCACCCAGGCACCCAGTTTCTGAATATATGTATTTTTTCATCCCTGCCTCCCCGTTTCTGAATATTTTAAACAGGTTTAAATGTCACAGGTTTTTGTTATTGTTGTTTGTTTTGCTTTGCTTTTTAAGTTTATTTATTTTTTAGTAATCTCTACCCCCACTGTGGGCCTCGAACTTAGAGCCCCGAGATCAAGAATTGCATGCTCTTCTGACTGAGCCAGCAAGGCACCCCAAAAATCCCTTTGAATGAGAAGTTTAGGCTATATCATTATTGTTCCCTCCTGCAGTTATTAACTATCAGCATTGTTATCAAAACCTCAGATAGATAGGTTCTAGCTTCAAGACAACGGTATTCATTTCAGCAAGGTTTGTCTCATTTGAAGCCATATGGAAATTAAATCCCTATCACCTGTTTGTTTTACTAGATGTAGACAAGGCCTAACTCTGTGAAGTCCTGACTGCTGGATTTTTGTGCAACTTAGGTAGAGGCAACAGGTGCAGCAGTGACAAACACACATACACAAATATTGAATCATTATGTTGTATACCTGAAACCAATATAATGTTATATGTCACTTATATCTCAATAAGAAAATGTAAGCTCTGGCATCAGGCACTCTGCATTCAGGCCCCAACTTTTCCTCTCGCTAGCTGCGTGAGTTTGGGTGGATTACTCAACCTCTCTGGACCTGCTTTCGCATCCATATATAACAGGGGGATACTAGTACCCACATTGAGATAATTATGAGAGAAAACACATTAGACCTTAATCTCGCATTGGGCCCTGGGTATTGGTTCCTCGGTGTTACTGAGGTTGGTAACAATAACTAAAATGGTTTGATGGTGACAAAATGACTGCCTTTGGTACATGACCAGTAGTTTGAAGTTCTCTTGCCCTCTCACTTAAAACTTTAAAAAGAGTTTTAGAATTACTGGGGCAAGTAAAATCAGGAATAAAGTGCAGTTTTGGAACTCAGGTGCTCTACTGAATGACGATACAGTTAAGGAATCAGTCGCTTTACAGGAATTTTCTGAGTAGCTTGGGGCTGATCCTCTTTAAGCACTAGAAATTTGAATGTTTAACTCTTTTTATTGGAAATAACTCTAAATTACTCTATGCTGCTGTGCTTTTTAAAGCCAGGGTTTGGTTTTCCTATTAGTTTCCTGTGGCTGCTGAAACAAATTACCACAAACTGGGCTGCATAAAATATGAGAAATTCATTCTCTCACAGTTGTGGAAGTCAGAAATTCACAATCAAGGCTTCAGCAGGGTTGGTTTCTTCTGGAGGCACTGAGGGAGAAACTGTTCCAGCTTCTGGGGCTGCCGGGAATCCCTGGTGTCCCTTGGCTCATGGCCACGTCACCCCAGTTTCCGGCTCTGTCATTGCATGGCCTTCTCTGTGTCTCTCCTCTCCTTCTCCACTTCCTCCTCTTCCTCTTCCTCCTCCTC
The DNA here is from genome assembly GCF_028018385.1 of Neofelis nebulosa. NCBI lineage: Eukaryota > Metazoa > Chordata > Mammalia > Carnivora > Felidae > Neofelis > Neofelis nebulosa. Next base: position 13,221,634 of record NC_080800.1, on the reverse strand, counting down.
CTCCTTCTTTTTCCCCTCCTCCTCTCTGCTTGCATAAGGATGCTTGTCTTTGGATTTAGGGCCCATCCTAATCCAGGATGATCTCATCTCGAGATCCTTGACGTAATTGTATCCATAAAGACCCTTCTTCCAAACATGGACACTTCCACAGGTTCTGGGGGACATATGTCTTTGGAGGCCACCATTCAGCTCACTGCGGTCTTTAAGCAAAAGGGATACTGAGCATCGGTCCCTTGTGGTGCTGTTGGTTTATTGGTAATGGTGGTATGTAGACAGCTATAAGAAAGCAAATCGAGGTCACAGGGCAGGCTCATTCATGGAAGTCCAGTGCTGCTCAGAGGCCAGGGGTCCCTGGCTGAACTGGATGGCAGAGCTCGCCTGGGACCTCCGCCCAAATTGGAGGTGGCTTCGCCTCCCCGGGGACCTGCCTGTGGGGTGAGCCTACGGACTGGCTCATGGCAGCCTCTGTGGCTGGCCTCTCACACCTAGTTAATGGCCGAGTGGAGAGCATGTGGGAGCTGGGCTGGTCTGGACAGGGCTCCGGGAGCCTCGTCTGCAGCCCCAAGAGGGAAAGAGTATGAGGGGAGTGGTCTCAGGATACATATCCTTTCCCAATGGCAGCCCTTCTCCCTGGGACGGATGGCCCAGTGGACTTCCCTGTCTCACCCAGCTGCCGAGTGACTCCTCCTCCCCCGGATAGACCAGACTGAGTGACTAGAAGGAGGAGCTGGTAGTGTTGACCCCAGTCCTGCTTCCTTCCCGGGACTGGAGCCAACGTCCCTCCTTCAATAGAGGGGTGAGACCCAAGGGTAAGGGCTCAGCCCGGCCGCTGTGCTCTGATGGGGTCACGATCGCCAGTTCCCTGGGGCCAAATCTGGCGCGGGAAGCGCTTTCCTCTGACTTGGTATCAGAATCTTGCCTCGATGCCACTTGCTTTGTCACCTGTGTCCTTTCTGCAGCGATGGGGTGAAGCCCGGGCAGCCACGCAATCTCCAGAGCGACATAAAATTCAGGAGCGAGGTACAGATTTAGTAGGCTTTTCCCAGGTGCTTCAGTCACCTTCCCAGAAAGCCACCTTTACCGTCAGTTTTGACTCCTTAGCTTCTTAGGCATTTTTCTCCTCCTCACCTGCCTGCGATCACATTTCTCTGGCACACTTAGCAGATGTTGGTAGGAAAGAGGGCTACTCCCGCTCATGGCAACCTTTCTCTTCTAAGGTGTTTGGGGATCACCCTAATCATCTTCAGCCCCTAGATGACATTTCTACGTACGTAGTACCAGACCAAACAATTTTCAGGTTCGTTGAACAGATTTTGTAACAAAAGCAACAGTAAACGTCGTGTCTTTAATGGTAAAATGTGATTGAGCATCTTATGTAGAATGGCATTTTCTCATAAAACTGATCTAAATGGCTTGTAATATTTTAAAGAGTTCTCTTAGTGCCATTCTTCAGGCATGCCACGAATAACCTGGCTTTTGTGGGCCAGCTGGGACTGTAACCATTTTTAACATTAGACAGTTTGAACGCATTTTCTTATATAATGTCACCTTACAAAGTTAATATTGAAATGTTTCCTGTTGACATTCACAATGCATTTTCTTATACAGTGTCACCTTATAAACGAATTTAAGGACAGCTCATGTTTATGAGATGGGGAGAGCTTTTTTATTTTTAATGCTTTTAGCTTTTTCTCTGATGCTCTTTCCTTGGATTTATATCTGTGCCAGCTTATGTAGGCCAATATTGGGGTTTCTTATGATTTTGCAATCTGTTGGCACACAGATTTTCATTCATTGGGGGTGGGGTGGGGATTTGAGTCAAGTACATCCAGTTCGAGGCTCATCTGCCCTTAAGGTTTTTAAAAAGTGCCTTGGGAAAAGAACAGTGGCTGTCATTGTATTTGTGATGTTATATTACATGCATATAACCTTTAAACTTGTCTTTCATCTCAGGTATGAACGATTGCAGAAAACGTGCTCCATAGCCCTGGTTGGCAAATACACCAAGCTCAGGGACTGCTACGCCTCTGTGTTCAAAGCCCTAGAACATTCTGCTTTGGCCATCAACCACAAGTTGAATCTGATGGTGAGCCCCAGCTGGTCTTCCATATATTTCAGTCATTCGCTGTGACATCTCGTGTTTCAGAGGCAGGTTGTGTCGAAGGATCCCCAAGACAGCCTCCAGGATTGATGTCACCAGGAGGACTCACAGTACTCAGCACATAGCTGGACTTGTGGCTAAGATTTAATACAGTGGAAGGAGAGAGAGCAAAGTCAGCAAAGGGAAAAGATGTATGGGAGGTCTGGGGGAATTCATATTTGCAGCTTGAGTATATTCTTTGTCTTTGTTAGATATGGAAGTTGTACATGCTTAGTGTAGGAAATTTAAATAAAGCGTTGTATGAAAGGCAGAAAGTAGAAGGTCCTTCCTTCCTGAAATCCTACTTCTCTCTTGTACCTGTCATTACCAGTTTAATGCATATCTTTCTAGACAAATACACACATATGGGTATATTTTTCTAGATAAATACACACATACATATATATGCATATATATGTATGTATGTGTATATATCTATCTATATATATGTTATACTTAATGATATTCTATACAGTTATACTGTGGTTTAAGCAAGCGTTATCTTGATTTAAATGGTGAACCTTTATATAATGACCAAAAAGATACATTTATACATCTGAGAAATTTCATAACTTCCATCTAAGGACCTATGTGACTTTTCTCTCACCTGTCTAGCCCCTTCCTTTCATGATCACTTTTGATTTGTGGTTTTCCAAGGAATACTTCTCTTCTTGCTCTTCCTGCTCATCCAAGTCCCCCACCCCCTCGTAGAAAAAAGAAAACAGCAAGAGAAAAATTGTTAGACAGCAAACTTTATAAAGCCTTTAAAATTTTGTATGTTAAGATATATTCAGATAGTAATTTTTACAGAATAAATACTAGAATAGTATAGGTCTCTAGGGACTGTTATGTACCTAGGAGTAGTTTGTACGTGATTTCTCGGTTGACAGAATTTATTGACATTCGCTTCTGCGAAGTACCGTTTGAATCATGGTCTTGCCATAATCTTTTCAGACCACTTTGCTTCTGTGTTTACCTTGCCTGGCTTCCCGACGGGTTTGCCGTTTTCCCTCCATTTTCCACATTGTAGCACAGTGATCCTTCTAAAATCCCTCTCTGTTCTCTGTGTTCCTTAAGACCTTCCAATGGCTTCAAGTGTCAACTTCTCCTCTCCCTCAGTGCAGTGTCTTTTGAGGGCCCCAGAGTGACCACCCCTTTCTGTCTTTACTCTGAGGTTTCATACAAGCTGTTCCACCCCCACCCCACCTCCCCGTGTCTCCCACACACCTTCCTGATGGCCTCCCAAATTGTCTGCGCATGCTCATCCTCCAGGGCTGAGCTTCTTGGACATCAGCCCCCTAGAGACTTTCCCGATGGTGCTCCTTCCCATCTTTCCTGCAGTGTCTGGGTCTAGATTAAGTGCGGCTTCCAGTTATTTCCACAGCATTCTCTTTTGCATAAAAAGTAGTTATTGAATAATTGGGTCACAATGTTAGATGCCTCTAGTATTTTTGAGTATCACTTTTCTTAAATGTTCTTTTAATCTGTTGGATGTTTTTTAGTACATAGACTCCTTTGATCTGGAGCAGACCACCGAAACCGAGGACCCGGTGAAATTCCATGAAGCTTGGCAGAAGCTATGCAAAGCTGAGTGAGTGCTGAGGACCATCCAGGACCAGTTAGCAGAATGCCATTGTGCTTTTTCCATAATGATTGGGTTTACCTCAATTCCTAATTTTGGTGCAGTTTTTTAATTAAAAAAAAATTTGTTAATGTTTATTTTTGAGAGAGAGAGAGAGAGAGAGAGAGACAGAGGGAGCAGGGGAGGGGCAGAGAGAGAGGGAGACACAGAATCTGAAGCAGGCTCCAGACTCCAAGCTGTCAGCACAGAGCCCGATGTGGGGCTCGAACTCATGAACCCCGAGATCACGACCTGAGCCGAAGTCAGATGCTTAACCAGCTGAGCCACCCAGACGCCCCTAGATTTTATTTTATAAGTAATCAACAGAACTTTGGGGGGCAGCACTGTATTGTGAGGGTAGCATGACCGTCTCAACTATCTCTTGAATTCTTGTCTCCTCAAATGAGTGTTTGCCTAGAAGGTTTCTAAAATATCTCCTGGCCAGGAAATTTTCATGTGCCACTATTTAATTAGCAGTTGAAATCTTGAGCTGATTTTACCGGTTTAGCAGTAAAAGATGCAAGAGATCATCACATTTTTATAATAGTACTTTTTTTTTTTATTTTTTTAACGTTTTATTTATTTTTGAGACAGGGAGAGACAGAGCGTGAACAGGGGAGGGTCAGAGAGAGGGAGACACAGAATCTGAAACAGGCTCCAGGCTCTGAGCTGTCAGCACAGAGCCCGAGGCGGGGCTCGAACTCACGGACCGTGAGATCATGACCTGAGCCGAAGTCGGACGCTTAACCGACTGAGCCACCCAGGCGCCCCTATAATAGTACTTTTAAAAGAACCTTAACCTATTTTTATTCAGACAATTCTCTCAGTGGCATTTTAAAGCGAATTGAGTTTTCTCAGTCACTATGTATGCTCACAGACCACCAAGACCTATCAGAAAATATAGATTGAAGTCAGTTGTGAAAAGTTATTCCATCTTCTTCATAACATTGGGAGGATTTCAAGAAGAAAGTTCAGGACATGATGAAATCATGTCATCAATTCTGAAAATAGACCTCAAGCATATTCTCTAGCAACCATGGCAAGTGTTGGACTTGGGATCAGTAAACACGAGTGGCTGAGAATAAGAGTTTTAAAAATAAAGACAATGTCAAATTCACCCTCGTCTTGTATCGATTGCAGTGGCGTTCTTGTGCCAGGAGGCTTCGGAATCCGAGGAACGTTGGGAAAACTCCAGGCAATCTCTTGGGCACGGACAAAGAAGATCCCTTTCCTGGGTAAAACTCATGTTTATGGATCCTAACTACGAGTTTATTAGGTTGTTGATATCTAGTAGGGCTAACATTTCATAGGGTTTGTTCACGTGAAGGGTGTGAACTCGGATTTGAACATTCAAGTAGCAAATAGTCGGCCACAGGGCCCAAATCCGTGTTTTCACTGCTTGAAACTAGAAAAGATAATACAGTCAGACCATCCAACGTCACAGGAAGAGCTCTGCTAAAATTTGGTAGAGCGAGCGAGGTCTTTTTAATGCCTTTGCTCAAATTGCAAAGCGTGGCTTCTGGACCAGTGAACCCAGATGAATTGGCCCCTCGATGGGGTAATGGCAGCCGTGCAGCTGGGAAATCAAATCGGGCAGGGGCTAGGGGTTGTGGGAAGGAAAGTGGGGACAGGCTGTGTTTCACCCCGTGCTTGGCTGTACTGGTGGGTTTGTGACCGTGTGGACTGGCTTCGGTGCCTTTTATATCAGCACATTGTTCATTTTCCCCACTGCCTCCTGTCCTTTGAGTGGCTTCCTAGATGCTCTCCACTTGCAATCCGTTTTCAAAAGAGAAGCCAGGAGTAGTCAAATACCCTGATACCTTGCTCTGTTGGCCCAGTCTGAGCTCATGTGGGCCACTGTTTTCTTCTGAAGTCATCTTGTTCGGTTTTTGTCCAAACGTGTTTAGTGTTATTCAGATTTCACTGCATAGAATAGTTTGCAACTCTTTAGCTTTCTCTTTACCACAGTGTCTCTTTATGTCTTAGCCATATGGAACTTTCTGAAGTACCCCCCCCACCCAATGCACCCAGCTGTTTTATGCTCACCAACTTTCATTCTGGTGTGCCAAGTATGTGGATTGCTCTTCTCTGATGAGTCCCTTGTATACCTTAGATGTGTCTATAATGACATCTGGAGTGTTCCTTGGCATTCGTTTAGTGGACAGAATTGGTGGATGCGGAGACAGGTGAAGGGCCCATCCATGTGACAGCTTGGAGCTACACAGGTGTCTGTTTTTCTCCTCATCGAGCTCTCTTGGCTTCCATTGTGGATCTCCCTTCCCTGCTCTCCACTATGTTCCAGCGCGCCTGGAGATGCCGGTGTTCGGCGGAGAGGTTATAGGGCTGTTCTGGGCCCAGCAGCCTGACACAGGCTTCCCACTCCTCAGATCCCTGCCTGCTGGCCAGCCTGAGGCTGCCCTCCAAGAAGAGGGAGTGTGAAGTCTCCCTCTTGAGTCGGGGTGTTGTTAGATATTCTCGGAAAGAATCAGGTGCTCTGGCACAGCTGTGCAGCCCACACCTATGCCTCTATTTAGAGGCCTCTGGAAGGAGGCAGATTTGCCTTTGGACCTTGCCCTGTCTTCCCTTGCCCTTTTCTGACCTTGAATTCCTTCTTCCTCAAGTCCAAGTCGTCTAATCCCCCTTCCTGCCTCTGCCACAGTTGTTCTGAGTGCAGAGGGTACAGTAGTGAACCCGGCAGGCAGTCTTGCTCTCTCGACCCTGCATTCTAGATGGAGGAGACTGACAGTAAGCAAATGAATGGGAAATATGAAGCAATACAAAATATGTTCATCCGTTTTATATATATGCTTTTTCAAATAGGGATTTGCCTCGGGATGCAACTAGCAGTGATAGAGTTTGCAAGAAACTGCCTTAACTTGAAAGGTAAGCCTGCTGTTTGCTAATAACCGTAAAAATTTTTTTTAGTGTTTATTTATTTTTGACAGAGAGACAGAGCGTGAGTGGGGGAGGGGCAGAGAGAGATAGAGACACAGAATCTGAAGCAGGCTCCAGGCTCTGAGCTGTCAGCACAGAGCCGGACTTGGGGCTTGAACCCACGGATTGCAAGATCATGACCTCAGCAGAAGTCGGACGCTTAACCGACTGAGCTACCCAAGTGCCCTGCTAATAACTTTTATTAAAAGAAAAATCTTACTACTTAAACTGTTTTTCAGCAATATTAGTGAATTATTGAACTCATTTCTTAATCTTCAGATGCTGATTCCACAGAATTTGAGCCAAATGCCCGTGTTCCTGTGGTAAGTGCCTTGTTTATCTTTCTGGGTTGGGTCACTGTCATTTTGTTTCCAGCTCTGACCTAAATTCACAAGGGGCTATTATTATTATTTCTTCCTTACAACATCAGGACATTTTTTTTTTTTTAACGTTTATTTATTTTTGAGACAGAGAGAGACAGAGCATGAACGGGGGAGGGGCAGAGAGAGAGGGAGACACAGAATCGGAAACAGGCTCCAGGCTCTGAGCCATCAGCCCAGATCCTGACGCGGGGCTCGAACTCACGGACCGCGAGATTGTGACCTGAGCCGAAGTCGGACGCTTAACCGACTGAGCCACCCAGGCCCCCCAGCATCAGGACATTTTAAGTTAGATACGATTTTATTATTATTATTACTACTGCTACTATTATTTTTGTATCAACCTGCTTTGTTCTCAATAGTCCCTCTTGTCAGCTGTGCCTTGAAGAAAGACACAGTCCTGGACTGATCTCTCTTTGCGTCTGTTTTCAAGCTTAATGTTTAGGAAACGATGAAATCGACTGTGACAACAATTTATAACAGCTAATATAAATAAATGGGCTGTCCTGTCTCTGGACTCCTCGCCCGTCTGTCTAGTCTCCACATTGGCAGTCATCGGTCTTTCTGAGGCAAACGTGACAGTGTTTTTGCACTGCTCCTCATCTTCCACGGATTCCTTTTCCTAGGAAATATTCAGTCCAAGGTTCTTGGCTGGGACTGAAGGCCACTGTGCTGTGTCTCTGCAGCTTTGCTATAGCAGTCCCCCCTTATCTATGGGGGACACGTGCCACGGCCGCCAGGGGCTGCCTGAAACTGCGGACAGTCCCAGCCCTGTATATGCTTTATGTTTTCCTATCCATCCATACCTGTGATAGTTTATAAATTGGGCGCAATAAGAGATGAACAACAACAATAATAAAATGGAACGATGATAACAAGGTACCGTAATGAAAGTTACGCAAATGTGGTTTCTCTGGCTCTCAAAATGTCTTACTGTGCCGTACTCACCCTCCTTCCTGTGAGGATGTGAGCTGCTAAAATGTGTATGTGAGGCGATGAGGTTAGGTGACTGACGCAGGTGCTGCGATGTAGCTATACTGACCCCTGACAATACAAAACCATGGATAAGGGGGTGCTGTAATTCACGTCTGGTGTCCCCATCCCTTCTGCACTTGGGGGTTTATATTTGGACAATCTAAATGATTTTTTTTAGATGTATTCCCTATACCTGAGATGTCCCCCTTCCTGCAACCTCCCTTCCCATGGGATCTCACTAAAACCAATGAAAAATTTAATTAGAAAAGTAAACCAAACCTGATGACTGACAACTTCCTATTCATCCTGGGAAGTGTATCCTGACCTCCTTTCTTTCCTTGCCTCTGCCTTCTGTGCCTCGTACCCACCTCTGTGAGAGTGCATACCTGACCATTGTGATCGCTTTTTTTTTTAAGTTTATTTATTATTTATTTTTAGTAATCTCTACATCCAACATGGGGCTTGAACTGATGACCCTGAGATCAAGAGTTGCATACTCTTCCTACCGAGCCAGCCAGGTGCCCGTGATTGCTGTTTTCAACAGTGTTGCTGAGATACAGTTTATATACCATAAAATTTAGCCGTTTGAAGTGTATGACTCAGTGGCTTTTATCATATGCACAGATCTGTGCAACCATCACCACAGTCAATTTTGGACCATTCTCATTACCTCACAAGAAACCTCATACCACTTAGCTGACACCCCCAGGCTACTATCACCCCTAGCCCTTGGCAGCCATTAATCTCTTTTCTGTCTCTATGGATTTGCCTCTTCTGGATACTTCATGTGAATGGAATCATACAATATGTGGCGTTTTGTGACTGGCTTCTTCCACTTAGTATAATGTTGTCAAGGTCTGTCTGTGTTATAGCATCTATCAGTACTTTGTTTCTTTTTAGTGCAGAATAATATTCCATTATATGGACATAATACATTTTATTAATCCATTCACTCATTGATGGCCGTTTGGGTTGTTTCTACTTTTTGACTATTGTGAGTAATGTTGCTATGACCATCGGTGTACAAGTTATTGTGTGGATGCATGTTTTCATTTCACTTGGGTATATACACGTAGGAGTGGAATTGTAGGTCATACGGTGACTATATGTTGAAGCTTTTTTTTTTTTTAATGTTTATTTATTTTTGAGAGAGACAGAGACAGAATGAGAGTGGGTTAGGCAGAGAGAGAGGGAGACAAAGACTCCGAAGCAGGCTCCAGGCTCTGAGCTGTCAGCACAGAGCCCGACGTGGGGCTCGAACTCTTGAACCATGAGATCATGACCTGAGCCAAAGTCAGACGCTCAACCGACTGAGCCACCCAGGCGCCCCAATATATGTTGAAGCTTTTGAGGAACTGTCCCACTGTTTTCTAAAGTGGCTGCAACAACTTACATTCCCACCAGCAGTGTCTAAGGGTTCCAATTTCTTCACAGCCTCAACACTTGTTATTGTCTGTCTTTTTTTAAAAAAAGATTTTATTTTTAAGTAATTTCTACACCTCACATGGGGCTTAAACTTACAACCCAAGATAAAGAGTTGCATGCTACCAATTGAGCCAGCCAAGCACCCCATTACTATCTGTCTTTTTGATTATAACCATCCTGTGAGTGTGAAGTTGTATCTTGTGGCTTTGATTTGCATTTCCCTGATGGCTAAGGATATTGAGCATCTTTTCAGGTGCTTATTGGCCACTTGTATATCATCTTTGGAGAAACGTGTATTGAAGTCCTTTGCTTGTTTTCAAGTTGGGTTATTTGTCTTTGTATTATTATCATTAAAAAAATTTTTTTTAATGTTTATTTCTGAGAGAGAGACAGACAGAGTGTGAGTGGGGGAGGGGCAGAGAGAGAGGGAGACACAATCCGAAGCAGGCTCCAGGCTCTGAGCTGTCAGCACAAAGCCCGACGCAGGGTTTGAACTTATGAACCGTGAGATCATGACCTGAGCCCAAGTCAGACGCTTAACTGACTGAGCCACCCAGGCACCCCTTGTCTTTGTATTATTAAGTTGTGAGAGTTCTTTATGTATTTTAAATACAAGTTCCTTATTAGATATATAATTTGCACTATTGACATTTTGGGCTGGGTTATGCTTTGTTGTGGCGACGGGGGGTGGGGGGGTGGGGGGGGTGGGGGGGGGCGCTGTCCTGTGCACTGTAGGATGTTCAGGAGCATTCAGGGCCTGTACCCACTAGATGTCAGTACTACACTCCTCCCAACTCCCAACTGAGACACTAAAAATTCCTCCAGACCTTTCCAAACATCTCCTGGGGACACAGGCAAAATAGCCCCCATTGAGAACCACTGATTTTGAGAAATCCACTTCTGTTCCTCTCTCCTCCATCCCATTCCTTCCCTTCCTTTATGGTAGTCATTAATTTTTTTTAAACATGTTTTCTTTTCATTTACAAAATACAAGCAAACCTATATGTCTACTTGTAACCCCCTCTCCTTCTTGGATCAATGGTAGCATACTCTGCCCAATTTTTTGTATCTTGCGTTTTTCACTTAACGCTATATGCCAGAGATCACTCCACGGAAGGATATAGAGATATTCTTCACTCCTTTTTATAGCTTGCAATTCAGACCATAATGAACCATAACTTCCCAGCCAGATGGTACTTTTAAGTCTTATGCTCAGAAGACCTAATACTAGCGAAGAGTTCCTTATGAAGCTTTATTACAAACATATTTCCTGGCTAATGGCTGAAATGGCTGTGCAGGCAAATCATGGGTTTTCTTTCCTAAGGTAATACTTTGGGACAGGAAGTGATCTTACCAGTAGGTGCCACTATTACATAGCTTTGGCAAGGTTAATTCTTTGTCGACTATTCTTTGCACCGTGTGTGTGTGTGTGTGTGTGTGTGTGTGTGTGTGTGAGAGAGTGTGTGTGTGAGCACATATCCCCATATACCCACACACATATATGGTTATGTGCTTCCTTTTCAACAAATCCATTGGCTAGCATGCTTGAGCCACTGTTCCCCCTTGCTTTTTGTACTTATCACTCCACATCAGTGCACAGGGAACTTCCACATGCTTGCCCTGTTATATGCGTCTTTTATTTAACCAGTCTCATATTGATGAATATTTAGGTTGTGTCCATTATTTTGCTACCCTAAATCATATTGCAAATTAGGATCCGTGTACATACGTCCTTGCACCACACATGCACACTTCTATGGGATGAGTTCCTAGAAGAATTACTAAGTCTGACGATCTGTGCATTTTGCATTTTGATAGCTTCTATACTCATAAGTGAGATGGGAACAATAAAACCTAATTGCTACTGAACATCTTTACGGCCAGCAATCAGTTTGTTGGAGAAAAATAGCCTTAAGAGCCAGCATTTGTGATGATGGTGAGAAGTCCTATTAAAGAAAAAGGCTAGGGTAATAGAATCACCAGGCGGCAGACACCAGGAAGCCTGGGGAAATCACTGAAACTTGAACAAATAACAATGACTTACAGTGGGTAATGGTCATTCTGGCCCTTCTGGCTGAAAAAGTAAATAATTTGGAAGCCAGGAGCCTCCTCTGGGGTGTATTTGCTGCTAAAATCTGTTTCATAGGTGTGGAGGAGGAAAAATAATTTTTACTCCTCTCTTCTAGGTTCTTGGCTGAGGCCTCCCTGTAATAAAAGATTAACAGGACAAAAGCAAAGAAAGCTTCAGAACATGTATGCTTCCTGTATACATGGGAGAGACCCAGGAAAACTGAGTAACTCCCCCAAATGGCCCAAGCCATCATATTAAATAACTTCTCCAGCTAAAGACAGATGTTGGGAGTGGGAAGCCGGTAATGGGGGGTTACCCAGAAAAGCACGGTAAACAAGAGCATGATTGTTATGCAGATTTAAATCCATGCTTTCTCCATTCATATGAGTTTCTGGAGATTTAGTCGTCCTCTTCCTGGTGTGGAGTGGAAGACACCCTTACAGATGGAGATTTCCCTTATGCATGTAAATGTCTCTTACCTAGTAGAGACACTGGCACCCAGGAGAGGTATTTAAGAGGAGGTATCTGTTACACACATAAAAGGAGAAGTAGATTTTTCTCTAAGAACGAAGGTAGACTCTGAGAGTACCAGGAGAGAGCGGATAAAATTTATTTTATTGTGTCATCTCTGCTTAATCCACAAGGTAAGCCCGAAGGCTATGTGAATTTGCAGAATATTTAGGATTCTATAGCAAGTCTGATTTTTGGCTGCTTGCTGACACCCTTGACCTTGAATTTGGCTTCGGATCTCTCCAGTTCACGGCATTGTGTACTTTTTATATTTAGAATATTTTTGGTTTTTGAGACATATATGAGAAGAAGGATCTCATTCCAATATTTAGGTATGTGGATATGCTTACGTTTTAGCATTTCTTTTCTGTTTGTTGAAAATAGTAACTAAAACAAACCTGAATTTACAGAAGATGTAACATTCTGAAAACAAATCCATGTTCCTCCTTCGAACGTATCAGTGAACATATGTACACCTGGACAATGGTATTGGTAAGGGAAAGGGAGAAATTTGAAGCATTTGAAGCAGATGCAAATGGACGTTTGCGACTGTGGTGTCTGATATATTTCAATTTTAGTTATCATGTATACGACCTATTTTACCCTTGTTTGATCCAAGGATTTTCAAAGTCGAAATGAATTTCACATCTGACACAGTGGATTTGTGGAATAGTTACACATAATTAAAAGTCGATTCAGGTGAAGGGTCGTTTGTGTTGTACATTAAGCATAATTAATGCATAATATTTTCCTACCTCTAGATGAAGCCCTCCCTGTTCGAGATATTTTTTTTTCTTCCATGTTATTTTTCAACAACTTTACATGGAAAGCAAATTAAGAAACATTAGAAAAAAAAAATTCAGCCAGCCACCGAGAGAAACCTTTCAGGCCACTTGTTATTACTTCGAAGACTGCTTGGCATTTAGAACACTGAGTGAGTGTCTCCCAGCTAACAAAATCGCCTTACAGAAGTCATTTGGAGCTTAGTTTGGGCTAACGAACTTTTCTTGCCATCAAAGCAGCTGTCAAGAAGGCAGCTATACTGTGGGTAAAATAGCCCTTTATGGACCAGTCTGATAGCCTAATAGTCATTTAATCCAGTCTCTGTGGGGGCAGTAGGTTCAGAGTTGATATTAGGCTGTTAGCCATAGAAACTGATTTCTACTGGGAAAGAAAAATTCTTCTAGGCATGATGGCTGCCGTCCAATGGCAAGGGCATCTTCTTCACCCGACCCTCCCCCATACTCGGGCCTATTTCCTGAAAGGAGACAGTGTGGGTGCTTGGAATGAGCCCCCATTTGTGAATCACCAGGTTAGTCTATAATTTTAACAATAAATGGCTAAATGAGTACTTCAAAGCTAATGTGTTTGAGAGCTTTTGTACGTTGAGCTCAATGGGAAATGCTTTAGGAATAAGTATTTCAACCACTTAAAAGATTTTTCTGCAGTAGAAATAACTGGATGCTAGTGGAAAGAGATTATTAAAAAGAAAAAAAGTCATTGTGCATTTGGAGCTTGTCCGCTGAAGTGCAGTCCCAAATATAGTGTATTGCAAGCTTAGCTGGGGCTTCAAGACATAGACTGGCAAAACAGATAACCAAACATACGGGCAGTGTGTGCGTTAATGCTAGCAAATGCTGTCGACTAGAACTTTCTACCATGGTAGAATGCTCTGGGTTTGTGCCATCCAATATGATAGATGGCCACTAGCCACGTGGGGCTATGGAGCACTTGAAATGTTGCTAGTGTGGCCCAGGAACTGAACTTTAAACTTCATTGAATTTTAATTGATTTAAATGTCCGTGGCCACGTGATCTAATTGTTACAGTATTGCACAGCACAGGTAGACCTTAGATACTTAAGAATTCAGAGTCAGGGGAAAAATACTGTGGGTTATAGTAAGAAGAGATGGTTGTCAAAGGCTTGGAGACTTTATAGAGAGGAGGGGAAGGTTAGGCTAGGCCGGAATGTCCAAGATTTGCCTATAAAATACCGAGTGGGTTGGCTGAAGCATATGGCTCCCATAGGGAAGTGGTGGGAAGTAGGGGAGATTGGTGTGGATTTGTGGGGGTCCTTGAGTATCAGTGTCAAAATTAATCCTGAAGGCAATAGGGAACCAGTAGCAATACCTGTCAACTTTGACATAGTATGCAAATACCGTACTCGTAGCTGAAGGCTTTCCAATAGAACGAGTGCTTGAGAAAGATTCAACTGTTGAGAGAGAGAGAGACAGACAGACAGACAGAGATATGAGAGGGGAGAGAAGACTCCAGACACAGTACCTGGTTGAATGTTAAGGCAGCCTCAGTCTGCGATCCAAGGAGCTGGGTTGGAGCAGGAGTTAGAGTAGAAAGGTCTGGCTGGCAGAGCAGCTTTATGGAATGAATCAATGAGATTTAGTGACTGGATACTCAAGAAACATTCATTCAGCAAATAGCTATTGAACCTATCCCACATGCCAGGCTCTGAGCTAGACTTGGGGATACCTCAGTGAAAGAACAGATAAAAATCCTTGCCCTGGTGGAGCCTACAGTCTAGTGAAGATTGATGTTTTGTGGTTGACAAGCTGGTACTATTGATTCAAGAGGAAATTCAGGGACACCTGGGTGGCTCAGTTGGTTAGGCGTCTGACTTTGGCCCAGGTTATGATCCCGTGCTTCATGGGTTCGAGCCCCGCATAGGGCTCTGTGCTGACAGCTCAGGGCCTGGAGCCTGCTTCCGATTCTGTGTCTCCCTCTCTCTCTGCCCCTCCCCTGCTTGCACTTTGTCTCTCTGTCTCCCCAAAATAAATAAATATTAAAAAAAAAAAAAAAAGAGGAAATTCAGGTGAATCCTGTTGGATGTGGGAGATGAGCTCACTGTTGGAAACCGGGCCAAGGAAGCCAATGAAATAGACATGTACACCCATGCTACATACAACCCTTCATGCTTTTTCACCCTTCTTGAAGACTGTCAGACGATAATTTGTCCAAGTCAGTAAATCTTAGCCAGGTAGAGAAGGTATCTCTACCTTGCGTTTCCTGTGCATTGCCACCGGGAGGCCTTCCCAGCTTGCCCCATCTGCCCTGGAGGCCTCCTGCCCAGCCCCAGCTTCCACCCTGCTGACACCCCCCCACCCCTTGCAACCTCTTTCTTGCTGCCACCTCATCTTCCTGAAGCACATTCACATCACTTTATGCCTCCTACACCCTTCCTCTCCCTTTCTTCTGACCTTAGTTTATCATGGCAACCAAGGACTCTCATGATCTAAAGCCCTCGTGTCCTCTAATTCCTCGTAGCTGGCTTTGCACCCAAAATGTAGTATGTGTGTTTCTGAAACTGCCTTGAACTTGCACATGATGTGTTTACTTGGGGTGTTTTCTCTCTTTTTGAAGCCCAGTGCTGCCGCTTCCCCTCAAGGCTCTTCCTGCAAATACCAGCTGGAAATACTACCTTCTCGATTAAGCCTTTCCCTGACCTGATCCCAGACTTACGGACTTAGGATCTCAGAGGGCTAGAAGTTTATTTCTCTGGCATCTTGTGTAATGTCCTGTCCGTAGTAGTTGCTTTATATATGTTGGAGTTGAAAGAGATTACGTACATATATTCTGTGAGGGACAGATTGAGAGCCACAATTCAGGCTAAAATGGGAAGCTGGCATGACCTTGATATTAGAAGTCAACAAAGCACCGCTAACAAAAAATAAAACCCCGAACTATAGACTAATGTTGGCTATTAATAAAGATGTGAAAATCTGAAATAAAATACGAGAGTGCCCAATTTAACAATATTACAGAATAATTGAGCATGTTTAACCTGGGGGTTGAATTGGTTAATGTATTATATTGATCAGACAAAACAGAGAACCCCCATGTCTCCATAGATGCTCAGTAGGCAATCTATAGAACCCAAACCTTCCTGCTCACAATCTCTTAACAAACTAGGAAGAGAAGGGGACTTTTTTTTTTTTTTTTTTTTTAAGTAGGCTTCATGCCCAGCACAGAGCCCAATGTGGGGCTTGAACTCACAATCCTGAGATCAAGCAAGAGCTGAGCTGAGATCAAGAGTCGGATGCCACCCAGGCGAGCCACCCACTGTAGTCTCCAAGGTGGCACCCTACTGAGCCACCCAGGCGTCCTGAGAAGGGGACTTCTTAAACAAGAGAAAGATTATCTTTTACAAACCCATATCCTGCAGTAAAGTCAATGGGGATCCCTCTGAAAACTAGAAATGAGTAGAAGATGTGCACTATGGTGACTAATGAAGTTGTTAAAATGAGACCAACTAATGCTGTCTGGAGATTGAAGCTGGCGTTCTCCTACCTGTTTGTAGATTTCCGAATCAATACAACCTTTTGGAAAATCAATTATGTGGTCTATTTCACAAACCATAAAAATATTCATACGCTGTAACTCAGACATTTACTTCTCAGAAATTCTCCTAAGGAGGGAAATATGGTGTGTTGACAGAGGTATGAACAGTTACTCATTAGTATAGCATTGTTTAGAAGAATCAGAAATGACAACAGTCGAAGTGTCCCACAATGGGGAAATAGGTGAGACTATTATGGGGTATCCCTGCAGTGGAATATAATTAGTCATTAGAAATGTTTGAAGTTTTTGGTGCAATGAGAGTGCTCTTGTATTGAATTAGAATGATACAAATTGTATTTAAACATTTCCTCACTGTGTATAAAAATCTGCCTTGTTTCTTGGTAAGGTTAGAAGTCATTTTTCTTTTCTTTGGTTAAATTCCCCAGCAACACTCCCCCCCCACCCCCCCACCTCCACCGCCTTCCCCCAAGCTGTTTCTCAGATCCTCAGAGTCCCTGCAGCACGGGATGCCAGAGCTGGGAGGGCCCTCTGTCTTCCTGTGCCTTTTATTTTACACATTACATACCAGAACCAAGGCCGCCCCCTCAGTGATGGAGCAGAACTGACTCTTGGTCCTGTAATGCTTCTGCTCCCGGAGAGGGTCATTGATTCAAAAACCACAGCAAGCGCCAGAGGTGACTTTAAGACAAGTATGTGTTTTTTGAAGTCTGCTCCGCACTAGCTATTGACTAGAGTGAAATAGGGGTTGGAACTGGAAATGATGTGAGCCCTGAGTGGCTGGGGAGGGAGAGCAGGAAAAGGGTTCTTCTGGTGGAAGACTGGAGTAAGGGCCCTGGTTTGGCATGTCAGAGTTCTTTCCAAGCCTCCGATGCCATGTTTGTAGTCTTTGTGAAGATCGTGGAACTCTTCTCAGCCTTTAAAAAAAAAATCTATATAATTATATGCATTAGACTAAGGTTATTTCAAATCTATTAAGCCATGGGGGTCAGGACTTGACAAGGAGAGACATGTGTAAGAATTTCTTTATTAACAGTAATTGGCCTTCACAGCCAAACCGTTATAATTGCAAAGAATTGACCAGAGACATTAGTGATTCCATATAGAATAGGGCCACATCCCAGGCGCTCTTCTTTTGGAATGATACATTGTCTTGTTTTTTTTCCTTCACTGGGATATCTTCTTGACTAACACCTGGAATTCTTCAAAACTAACTTCTCCGTCTCCATTCTTGTCCAGTTCTTGAAACAGGTCATCTAGGGTGCTGGGGCCCTGGTTTTAGACAAGAAGGATGGGATAGGGAGAGGAGAGAAAATAAATCAGTTACTGCTACACATTTTCTGAAATGAGAGACACTGGGTCTGTGTCCCAAGAAGGCAGCTAAAGTTTCAATTACACGGTTGGAGGTGGAAAGACCAACTTTAGCTGCAGTCATGCTCCCTGTCACTGAACTGGCTATCTTTTTATTTTTTTTCCTATATCACACATTTATTATTTTAATATTGATAATGTGCATTTTAATATACAGTTGACCCTTGAACAATGCAGGGGTTGGGGCACCAACCCCCCACACAGTCGAAAATCTGAGGATAACTTTTGCCTCCCCGCAAGACTGAATTACTAATAGCCTACTGTTGACTGGAATCCTTACTGATAACATATACAGTTGATTAACACATATTTTGTATGTTACATGTATTAAATACTGTATCTTACAATAAAGGAAGCTAGAGAAAAGAAAAGTGTTATTAAGGAAGTCACAAGGGAGAAAAAATACATTTATAGTACTGTACTGTAAAAAATCCTCACAGTTTGTACCCATGTTGTACAAGGATCTACTGTAATTGGTTTTCTGTGCGATCTATTTTTCTTTCTGCCTCTAAAAACATTCCTTTGAGAAGGAATCTGCGGCTTCACTGGACTGCCAAGGAGCCCACGGCCCACAAACACTGGAGGGTTCGTGCCCCAAGTTTTCCTGGGAGCTAGTTCTGTGTCTGGCTCCCAGGGCTGGGCCAGCATATAACCTAGACAACACTGTGCCGGGTCTTTCTGTAGCTTGTTAAGTGCTCCCCAACCGCCCCCTGGAGGAGATCCACTTTACAGATGAGGAAACTGGTGCTCTGAGACAGTTGCTGATTTGTTCTACAGCTTGTAAGTAAAGAGAGGGCTTGAGGCTCAAACATTGACCCTAGAGCTTAACCTCTTAACTGCGAATCACACCAGTTTTTCCCAAGCCCTGGGCTGCAGCCCACCTCTACGCTGTGCAGGATGACTGGAGCAGTGGTTCTCGCACTTTGGCGTGCATCAGAGTCGCCAGATGGGCTTGCTGACCTTAGTAAACACAGATGGACAAGTTCCCACTCCCAGAATTTCTGATTCACTAGGCCTGGGGTGGGGCCTGAGAATCTGTATTTCCAACAGGCTCCCAGTTGATATTGATGCTGCTGGTCCAGGACCCATCACGTTTGGAGAACCACTGCTTGAGATGTTACAAGAGATCATGTTAAGCCTGACTCCTTTTTGACTACTGGCTCTGTAGTGTCTTCTTTTTTTTTTAATGTTTTAAAAATATTCGTTTATTTTTGAGAGAGAGAGAGAGAGAGAGAGAGAGAGAGAGAGAGTGAGCGGGGGAGGGGCAGAGAGAGGGAGACACAGAATCCAAAGCAGGTTCCTGGCTCTGAGCTGTCAGCACAGAACCCGATGCGGGGCTCAAACCCACAAACTGTGAGATCATGACCTGGGCTGAAGGCAGAAGCTCAACCGACTGAGCCACCCTGGTGCCCCCTGACTCTGAAGTGTCTTATGCAGACTTAATTTTTGTCTCTGCCCTAAAACTCCAATCTTAAAGCCATTATATTTCTGCCTTTCAGGTAGGAGTTTATCTGTGGCAAAATAGTACCAAGGAAACTCATTGAAATAACAGTTTAGTTTATAAATCAGCTTCAAAAAATTTTTTTTATGTTTTTTTTGAGGGAGAGAGAGAGAGAAAGAGAGAGAATGGATGGATGCACACAGGGAAGAGGCAGAGAGAGAGAGAGGGACAGAAGATCTGAAGTGGGCTCTGTGCTGACAGCAGAGAGCCCAACGCGGGCCTTGGACTCACGAATTGTGAGATCATGACCTGAACCAAAGTCAGGCGCTTAACCGACTCAGCCACCCAGGCGACCCCCGTCCCCTCAATTTTTTTTAAATTGTGGTAAAAAACACACAACATTTACCATCTTAACTATTTTTTTTAATGTTTATTTATTTTTGAGAGAGAGAGAGCACCAGCAGGGTAGGGGCAGAGAAAAAGAGAGGGAGACACAGAATCCAGAGCAGGCTCCAGGTTCTGGTTCTGAGCTGTCAGCACAGAGCCTGACATGGTGCTTGAACTCACGGACCGTGAGATCATGACCTGAGCTGAAATCAAGAATTGGACGCTTAACCAACTAAGCCACCCAGGCACCCCTATCTTAACTTTTTTTTTTTTAATTTTTAAATGTTTATTTATTTTAGGGAGAGAGACCGAATGTGAGCAGGAGAGGGGCAGAGAGAGAGGGAGACACAGAATCCGAAGCAGGCTCCAGGCTCCGAGCTGTCAGCAGAGAACCCGATGCAGGGCTTGAACCCATGAACCGTGAGATCATGACCTGAGCTGAAGCCAGATGCTTAACTGACTGAGCCACCCAGCCGCCCCCCTATCTTAACTATTTTTAAGTGAACAGTTCACTACTCTTAAGTATGTTGACATTGTTGTACAACTGATCGCCACATCAAAATATGTTTTAACCCCTAAGATTCCTATAGACATTTGGTACTTTGCTGCCATCAGAAGACTAAACTAAGTTAGTTACTCAGCATTTGTTGTATAAATACCAAACGCTTTTCCTGAGGCATTTACTAGATTCTAAACCATGCAAGGTGATGATGGAAAGACTGTAGCTTGGAAAACCTTAGTAATCGCTATGAAAATGTAATCAGGTACATGACTTGGTAAGCAGATTCCTACCTTTATCAAAATTGTAAGTCATGTGCTTTTTGTAGTAAAAACATAAACCATAGGAAAATATAGAAAAATCCCCTGCTCTTACCTTTTATTTTTTTATAACTGTTTATTCATTTTTGAGAGAGAGAGTGAGCGAGTGGGGCAGAAGCAGAGAGGGGGACAGAGAACCCAAAACAGTCTCTGCTGACAGCAGAGACCCTGACACAGGGCTTGAACTCGGAAACCGTGAGATCATGACCTGAGCTGAAGGTGGACACTCAACCGACTGAGCCACCTGGGCATCTCCCTCCTCAGTCTTAACTTTTAAAACCACTTATTTGAGTAGGTTGCCTAGGCTTTCCTGATTATTATTTTTCTTTTATTATTATTCCTTCCTATTACAATTTTTCTTCCTTTTGGAAAAACTTCAGAGTGTTTTTTAGAATTTAGTCTTTCTCAGGGCGCCTGTGTGGCTCAGTCAGTTGAGCATCTGTCTTCAGCTCACGTCATGATTTCAAAGTTCATAATCTCCGGGTTCGTGAGTTCAAGGTGGGCGTTGGGCTCGTTGCTGACAGCTAGGAGCCTGGAGCCTGCTTCAGATTCTATGTCTCCCTTTCTCTCTGCTCCTCCCCCGCTCTCTCTCTCTCTCTCTCTCTCTCAAAAATAAATAAACATTAGAAAAAGGATTTTAATCTTTCTCAAAGACCTTTGTTTTATTTTTTTAAGGTTTATTTTTATTTTTGAGAGAGAGAGATCTTGAGAAGGGGAGTTGGAGAAAGAAGGAGACAGAGAATCTGAAGCAGCCTCCAGGCTCTGAGCTGTCAGCACGGGGCCCGACATGGGGCTCGAACCCATGAACCATGAGATCATGAGATCATGGCCTGAGCTGAAGTCGGACGCTTAACCAGCTGAGCCACCCAAGCGCCCCTGTTTTAATTTTTAATTAAAAAGTCTCCTTTACTGGGGCACCTGGCTGACTTGGTAGAGCATCTGACTCTGGATCTCAGGGTTGTGAATTCAAGGCCTGCGTTGGGCGTAGAGCCTACTTAAAAATAAATAAATAAAATAAAAATCCAGAAAGTTAAAAAAAAATCCCCTTTTCTGCTAACACCTTTAACTGTTTCTGAAAGTTACTTTATATTTTAACTGTAAGAAAATGAGGCAAGATTGGATTATAAGGTCATTGAATTCAACCACTCTTTAGTACTAAAAACAGAAACCTCAGCAACTACAGTGAGAACCTTCTCACACGTCATACTGGCAGAAGGGACAAAATCTGGGCAGCAAATGGTTTCTTCTGAAGTTACAGCTAAATAGTAACCAAGTCAGATGAAACAGTTGTGCTTCCATTTTGAAGATCCCTTTTAGTTGCGAAGGAAAGAAAGTATTTTGGAGCAATGAGAATCAGCCTGCCTCTCTTCTTTATTGCCCCAAGATGCACTTTGATTTTGACAACTCTGCAACAGTTTTGACAAGAAACTGTAGGGCTAAAGAGATTTAATCCCTTCCTGGAAGTTGTTTAGCAATGCATGGCTGCCTCATTAACACAGATTTAGGTGCTTAACACAAATTAACACAAATTTAAATGCTTTTGAAATATAAATGGGTGTTGCCAGATGGCAATTTGTCAGCGCAAAGTGGGTTTTCTTTTCAGATTGCCAAATAAGCATTGGTCTTCTTGACAGATCCTACCTATAACAATGAAGCACGTCCAAGGCCAACCAATGATGTTTTTGCAGACCTCTTTGTTTTCCTGAAGCCTGGCACAGAGGTGCTGAACCCAGGGTGACATGGGGGTCCTGTAGGTCTAACTTCATGAAAATGCGATTATTGCTTCCTTTTACTCTGGCTGGTCATGGAGAGTTCTGTGCCAGGCTGTGGGGCATAGAAGGCTTGGAACCTGCTTTCCAGGTACTTGCCTTCTGAAATGTGGTCTGCCATCAGGGAGGGAAACACGTTCAAGTGCCCTTGCTCAACAGATGCCTGCACCTTGTCTGCTGTGTGCTCTGGCCTAGACCCAGCTCGGATAGGTATTGCATTCCTCAGCCTCTCCCCTCCCCTGTCCTCTCTTGTCACCATCAGAGTCCCCGTTCATGGGCTCTGTGGTTGTGCACTCACTTTCAGCAAACTGGGGAATTCAGTCTGAATCAATAGCTTCAACTCCTCCTTCGACAGCTGGTCTGGATCACCTTCTTTGGCTGCGTATTTTGCAAAAATGCTCTTCAGTTCTTCAGGAGACTTTTTTGCACTCATTTTGGTGTCCTGTAAATCGGGAAAGGAATGAGCTCACCAGAAAGCTGAGCTGGGGTTTTATACCGATGATTGCCAACACTTCAGTGCCTTTGGGCTCTTTCCTTGGTGTAGTAAAAATAATCATCTTAGTATGTTCAGTGTGTATTCTTAGAGTACATCTGTTACGAGATAGTCCCTGGAGCCTTACACTTTGATTAGTAGTTGTGACATTCTCCACATTTTATGTACCTGGTCTGTGCTCTGTAGGCTGTGGCCTTGAAGAAACCTGACCACAGCTTTTAGCCTCTAAGTTACTGGTAATATCTTTAGATGGCACAAACCCACTTTCTCTCCTGACCTGTATCTTTGACAACCATTCTGAAAAGAAGCAGAAAGAGCTCCAGGAAGTACTAAAATCACACTTACCTGGTTGCCCAGCAGCAAGGCAGCTAGAAGAATCAAATAGGAGTGCGAAGAGTTGAGCAGGATCGTGACTTTTATAGTCTTTACGGACTCACCACCCTGATTATGAAATTTTCCTTTTGTTTGCCATTTAAGGGTAATTATTAATGGTTTTTGAAACCCAAGCTTGAGACTGCATGAACCTCATAATTAAGGGCAAGATCCAATAAATGGCCACCTTAACAGTTGCTTCATGGTTCAGAGTCCCAAGAGTAAACTTGGATTTTTTCCCCCCCTTACATTGTATTTTCCCTCCAATGTGGCATTGGCATTACTGTATTTGCTGAGTGTTCACATTTTGGAAAGCTTAACTATGGAGAGTTGTATATTTTTCAATTTGGCCGCATATTTAGGCTCGAAAAAGTAACTTTCTTCATATGCAGAAAAAAATGCTATCGTGGGTGGTCAATACTATATAGTCTAAGAAATTGCAGCGTTGCTGTGGAAGTCCCTGTGGTGTTTTGTACAGATTAGGTCCTTAAATACTTGAACAACTGAATGAATGAATGGACGGAAGTATCACTGAGAAGCAGACTTCAGAAACAAGGAGAAGATACACAGTAACTTGTGGTTTTTTTTTTTTTTTTAAATTTTTTTTTTTCAACATTTTTTATTTTATTTTTGGGACAGAGAGAGACAGAGCATGAACGGGGGAGGGGCAGAGAGAGAGGGAGACACAGAATCGGAAACAGGCTCCAGGCTCCGAGCCATCAGCCCAGAGCCTGACGCGGGGCTCGAACTCACGGACCGCGAGATCGTGACCTGGCTGAAGTCGGACGCTTAACCGACTGCGCCACCCAGGCGCCCCTAACTTGTGGTTTTATTTGGCAAAGCAAGGTTACCAAGTCGCATGATCATTTTTCAACTCTTCTATTATTTATTGGTCTCATATCTGCTTTTTTTTTCTCATTACTTCTTTCCTTACCATATATACAAAGTTTTTTTTTTTAATCGAAGCACAGTTGACACGCAATTTTACATTAGTTTCAGGTGAATAACTATTTTTCCCCCAATATATTTTGTTAATCATTCTAAAAACTTGTGAAAATACTTGACTTACTTTTATTCAGTTGGAAATACTTCAAACTTGTGGAACTGCCAGGATTTAAAATTGGAGACTAAATTTATTTCTACTGGAAAGAGTTCTATGAAAGAACAAGGACGTTTTCAAAGGGCATTAATCTAATACTGATTATAACTCGCAATACAGGGTTTCAGATTGACTTTAAGAGTCCTCATCAGGTTTTAAATACTTGCACACTTCCACGCTTGTATAATTTTCTCTGACCCTTCATTATATCATGTATAAATTGAGCATTGAGCTATTGGACTGTATTTTTCTCTGACACTTTTCAGTTCTAAACTTCTAGGGCCTTATTTACCTTGGAGAACAAATGTGAAATCTTATAGCTTCTTAAGAACTTCCCAGCAGTCCTGAGCATTTATCACTCTATGTGCCTTCACTGTCCTTGTAGATGTTATTCTTGTTTTTATTACAGATTCTTTGACTTTGGTACCCACTGGTATTGAATATATATGAACTCACTTCTTGGAGTAAAGATAAGCATTTTGGTTTTAGTTGTAAGATTTTATGCAAAAATATTCTGATTTTGGCAATGCATTTTAATGAAGATTTTAGAGAATTTCTAGTGTTTTTATGCTTATGCTCTGTTTTACTTGGGAGGAAGTCAGCTTTTGTTGAACAATCACAGCAAAAAAAAATATCTTTTTCTTCCAATAACTTAAAAAAAAATTTCAAATCTACAGAAAAGTTGCAAGAGTGGTCAGTGAACACCCAACCTACCTTTTGCCCAGATTCATTTGAGAATCAGTTGCAGACCGATTTCTCCTCTAAATACTTCAGCAATCTTGTCTCGTAAGGACAAGGAGATTCTTCTACACAACCACAATGCCATTATCACAGGCCAAATTCAAATCTCTCCAAATGTGGTTAAAAACATCTTAAATCATCGGTTTTCTTAAATTACCGCCTGTGAGCTAAAATCAACGTGGCGATTGTCATATTTCTTGAGTCCATATCAAAGAAATGATTTTAATAACTGTATGATATACAACTATATAATTTTAATAACTGCATATTGTATGACAGATATATGTTATGTATAGCACATGGCATATGTTGTATATATAGGGTGTGTGCATATGAAATTAACCCTAAGAGAGACATTTGGAACAGTGTTGGTTAACAGTCTCTCAGGCTACGCATCTATAGTTTCAAGGGAGGATTTCTGATTAACAGAGGCCCAGTGCTGGGATGCCTGGCTGGCTCAGTCGGTAGAGCATGCAACTCTTGATCTCAGGGTTATGGGTTTGAGCCCCACGTTGGGTGTGGAGATTACTTAAAAATAAAATCTTTAAAAAAATAATAAGCGAGGCCCAATGCTGTTTGTTGTCAGAACTTATGCGTGTAGTAAACACTAACAGAACTTGAAAAACAACCCATAGGTCTGAAATGTCCACTTGTTCCACTCTGCCAGGCCCATCTCTCGTCTCTCATGTGTCTCTTTACCTGTGTTCTCAAGTGTGAGGATAAACCCGCAGTGAGAAACATGAAATCCGCCACTAGATATTCTCATGAAACATTAACTAAAAATACATGGAGACGGGTGATAAACACAGGGTGTGTTCAAAAGAGTGCATTTTGAAACTAGAGAAGGGGAAAAAACGACAAGGCACAAGATTGGTAATGGAAAAATGGAGAGGCAAAGGTTATTTATCACCTCACCATTCAATTGCTTGATCTTTGGACAGACTTAAGTGTTTCCTAGGGATGCCAAGAGTAACTTATTTTAAAAGCCCCTGTACCGTAGGCTTCCTTAGCTGTGTTATTCGACTCGAAGCCCGCAGCAGGTAGTGCCTCGAAAAGCACCTCTGGGAGGAGAGTCAGTGTCGGGCCCTGCAAAACAAAATGGGCAGGCAGTGCTATCCTGGGTTCGTGTTGTCTTTGATCCTGAGGGTTTGAAAAGAGTCTGACCAGCAAAGCACAGCTTTGCCTCACCAGCCTACTTGGTGCACTGCCGCAGAGTTCACGTTCTTTTCCACTTCCGACCTTTGCCTGGGCCCTGCGTCTCCCCGGTTTGGGGCCCGCCTGTGCTGAGGTCACAGAGGCCTCCTGATCACATAGCCCACGCTTAGCTAGGGCTGGTCCTTCCTGTGGCTGAGTGCTGCCCTTGGCCGACCCTGGCCCTTTACCTTGATCAATCCTCACAGCACCCCCCGTGAACTGGATACCACTGTTACCTGCAGTCTCCAGAGACGTTCAAGGACCAGCTAAAGGTCGCAGCACTGGGCAGTACTAGAGCTGGGATTCTGGCCCAGGCCGAGGCTGCCCCCTCAGCCGCCATGCTGCCTGCCCCCCTCAGGAGGAGGGCTTCTGTGAGGAGAGCTGGTCGACGTTAGCGTGAGGCCCAGAGGCAGGACTTATGTGTTATGTTCACACCTGAAGGTATAAGAATGTTTTCTTTCTGATGGAAGTAACACAGGTCTTCTTTTACTGGTGGAAAATGAGTTGAAAACACTGGAAAATATAAACGTACTTATGGGACTGCTCCGTGCCTTCACCCTGGTGGATTCCATCGTCCCGCTGCTGGTGATGAGGCAGGCTAGGGAGACAGACAGGGCAATGTAACAGTCCTGCATTGGGTAAGAGGTTTGCTTGGGCTCAGGGGTGCCCTGCTTCAGAGCGGGGCACTGTTCCTCCCCTCCCTATGCTGAAACCATCCATCTGCGGCTCAGGACCGAGACCCTTCCGTTGCTCTTAGGCTGCCCACTAGCCCCTTCGTTGCTCTGCTCGTTTCTGATAGAAATCCAGGGAGATTTCACTGTGGAGCCATCAGTTGGAATCTGACACTGTGTCGGACTCTGCTGGAGACAGAGAAGAAGCTCCAGTCCTTGTGCTTGATGAGCCTACCCTTTAGCCTATGAGAGGAGGCAGGTAAGGAAATGACGGAGGAGGCTAAGGTTGTATACAACGAAGGACCGTATTAGTATCCTATGGCTTCTGTAACAAATTACCGCAAACTTAGTGGCTTAAAACAACACAATTAAAAAAAAAACACCCCCCCAAAAGCCCCCACAGGTTGTTTTCTTACAGGTCTGGAGAAGTATAAAGTGGGTAGGCAGGCAGGGCTGCCATTCCTTCTGGAAACTCTAGGGGAGGATCTGTTTCTTTGCCTTTCCAGCTTCTAGAGGTTGCCTGCTCATGGTGCCTTCTTCCATCTTCAAAGCCGGCAATGTAGCGTCTTCCAGTCTCTCTCTCTCTCTCTCTCTCTCTCTCTCTCTCTCTTTTCTCTCTGACCGCCACTGTCATCTATCTCCTTCTCTGATTCTGACCCTCCTGCCTCTCTTTTATAAAGACCCTGTTGTTACATCGGGCCCACCCAGATAATCCAGGACAGCCTTGCCATCTCAAGAGGCTTAATATACGCATGTCTGCAAAGTCTCTTTTGCCACGTATTATTTATTTGGTAGGGTTAGCATAATAACATGGCGTTAATCATGGGTCAGTAAGGAGAACTGGAGGGTGCCCGAAAGCATGGGCCCATGTGGAATGGGGGGGGGCAAGGCATTTTAGGAAAAGTAATGAAGAGGTGATATAGGTGTAGAGCAGTGGTGGGAAGGGGAGCAGAGGAGCCATCAGCAATGGACCTGTCCATCCAAGGTAGAAACCACAGGTTAGGACGCTTTGGGAGAGCTTAGCCAGACTGGGTTCCCGAGTGAGGTGGGACCTGAGTGCCATGTGCAGAAGAGTATAGATTTGAACATCACTTTGTTCGTACTTTGTGCACAACTTGAACATGAGTCATCAAGAATCGAAATCAGAAGCAGGCTTGAAAAAAAAAATGATCAGGAAAAATTAATGGACGGGAGGAAGGGAATGGGTTGGGGAAATCCTTGTAAAGAATACTTGCGGAATATAGTAGAAAGTCTGAGAAAAATCACTGTGTGTTGCCTGAGAGACTGGAAACAGCTGGCTTGGGAGAGTAGGCTCCTTCAGCGTCCCCAAATGAAATGTCCAAAGGCAAGGGACGTGAGGGAAACTGACCTAACCAGGGCTCTGTTGGGCCAGTCAGTGTGCTACCTCGTATGCTGGAATTTCATCTTTGATAAGAGAGCATAACTTCCCTAGACTCTGTTGTTAAGGCATCTGGGACGCATGAACCCAGTCTTGAACCCATTACACTTTTATTGTGGGCTGCGGAAACTTCGGTAAAGGTTAATCAGGGCTGTATTTATCCTTATGTGGTACTTTTACATCTAAAGCTTTATCACCACCGATATTCGTTACTTATTGATCCTTTTTTATTTTTCTTATGCTATATGGCTGGCTCAGTTCCAAGAAAGGACAGCTCTGTAGTGGGGATCAGACAACAGCCAGTATTTCGGCAAAATCAGAGCAGGCCAAGGCAGTCCTTTTGCGGTGGAAGAGGCATTTTCCTCTTAGATGCAAATGTAGGGTATTTTGGAAATGTTGGGATTAAAACTAACGCATATTTGAGTTTGTTTTTTTTTTAACTACTCCAGTCACGATAAAGGATATGTTTTGAAACTGATGTCTCTCAGGCTTTTTGTGGAGGGAAATACCAGGCACAGAGACGTTTTCCCGAATTTTGTTGCTGAATCAGGCTGCTTATAGCCCAAGAGGCAGTCCTACTGGCAACTTTCGAGCTCATCGGAGGCGACTGTAACTGAAGGCAGCTGGTTGGGCCTGGCTTGTCCAGAACTGCCGTGTATTCTCTACCCTCCCCAACCTTCCCCTTGGTGTGTTTGGATTCCACTGGCTTGTGCCTGGCTTCCATCAGAAGACTGAGAATCCCCAGATGTGGCCATCTTTTCTCTAACCTTTTCTGTGCCTTCTCCTCTGGTTTCTGTGCTAGCGTGTTTTAATCAGAGGATCACTGTGGCTGCTGTACCTTGGGATTTCTTTCTGTGCTATCATGTTCAGAGACGGTTGTAGTTATTGCTTCTGAAAACAGCAGGGATAATGTGAACTAACACCCTAGTGGAAGGTCTAAATGATAGATTGCACTGTTTGGGCTTTAAATTTGTGTTTTCATTAAAAATAATACTACGTACAAAGTTTGAAAAGCCAACTCATTCCAAAAGGCCTATAATGAAAATATTCAGTAATCCTTACCCCCTCTCTGCCACCCTCAAGTCTTCCAGCTGGTTCTCCTGATATTTACCTCCAAGCTTTTATTATTTTATTATTTTTATGTATGTATGTATTTAAGTAAACTCTACCCCCCAACGTGGGGCTCAAACTCAAGACCTCAAGTTCAAGAGTCATGTGCTCTACCAACTGAGCCACCCGGGTGCCCCTACCCCCATGTTTGTAAATAATATTCTTATATTGCTCTGTTAGGGATTTCCAGACTTCCCTTTACGTTGGAGGAATATTTAACACCCTTAGGCAGCCCCTGTGCCCACTGTATTTTTCTTCTGGAGATATGATGTGGTCTTGTGTCTGTCAAGATCATCTCAAGTAAGCAGTAAGGCAGGTTTCCTGTTCTCAGGTGGGTCATTTGACTTTTCTCAGTGGTTCACAGCGGAACATTTCTTGAAAACCAAACATGCCAATAACTACACAAACTACGGTAAAAGACTCTTCCTGGGCTGAAGACCCCAATACAGGAAGTAAGAGTGGATTGAACAACCAGAATACACCTCTAAGAAGCGGGGGTGGGGGGCGTTAGGGGGGTCATCGCTGTGCTCTTCCTACATGGTTCAGGTTGTCTTGAACTGCAGTGAAAATTGAGGCTGTGGTGGATAGCGCAATCTTATCTGCCTTTTCCTAGAAAATACATAAGGGGCTGGGCATTTATAAGCAGCTCAGCTTTGAGAACTGGAACCTAATGCCCTCTCTCACCTCACTCCAGTAATACTTAATCTAGCCATAATTAGCCAACCAGAGAAGATAGGAAAGAGATGTCAAGGTCTAGAGCACTTCAGAACTGAGCACTCCATCCAACAAGGGGAGTAATCAAGTTTTTTCTCCACCCCTTCCCCTCGGTGACTCTTGGAGTGCACTTGGGACGCAGGGTTCAGATGGCTCAGAAAGTTCTGGGGCGCTGATAAGATCATACAAGTTCTGGGAAAATTTTTACCTCAGGAAATTCTAGTTGTCCAGGTTTTCTATAGAGCACTACATGGCATTTAATGTGTGTGTGGGGGAAACTGAAAGGTTTTATGAGAGGGAAACCTGAGCAGTTTCATGAGAACACGTTAACTTGCCTGACTGTAGTCTGTTCTAACAGCTTAACAAAACAATAGGTGAAACAAAACCACGAGATCGTAGCGAACAGAACGGAAAAAACAGAGCAATGACTAACAAGAACAGTCTTTTCATAAAAATCATGTTTTGGAATTTCTATGAAGTAATCATAAAGATAAATCTGAAATTATTTGGTCTGAGTTCATTCATTTATTCATTCATTCATGCATGCATTCATTTAGTATATACCATGCGCCAGTCCCATATACGCAAGGGGCCAGGAATGCAATATAAGGAGAGATAGCACTGGCCCAGCCCTCAAGGCTGTATAGTCTCACAGGCAAAGCACTCTACAGACATGAACAAGGGAAGTGCAGGGGTGGGGAGGGCAGAGATGGGGGTCCTCACTAGGCTATGGTGCCTGAGAATATAAACTCCTGTAGGAGTTCATGTTGGATAGTTGACCTAAGGTCTCAAGGTTGAGGATGGTTTCATTTAGGAAAAGAGGGTAGGGGAATGGGAGATGTTCTGGGCAGAGGAAACAGCGTGTGCAGAGTTCTCATGGCAGGAGGGAAGAAGATGCACTGGAGGAAATGGAGGAAGGCCACCATGACCAGAGCTCAGGGCATGAGGGGAAGGTCATGGGACATGGGGCTGGAGGGCGAGGCTGCACTGATATCATGCAGTCAAGGATTTCAAGCAGGAGAAATACCACAACTGCTTTGCCTGTAGTGTGCAGGGTGGACTGGGGTCACGTGAATGTGGAGCTCTGGCTATAGCCTGGGTTGAGGGGCTGTGGTTTGGGTGATGGTTGGAGCCATGGATGGATGCAGGAAGTCTGGAAGGGGTTAAATTGATAGGACTTGACAAATGAGAGATGAGGCATGAGGAAGAGGGAGAGATCCAGGGTGGTGCTCAAGTTTATGGCACAGAGAATGTGCTAGAATGGATAACATTACCTTTTTTTTTTTTTTAAAGGAATCCTAAGGTTTTCTAGAAAAAAGTCTTTTTGGTGTACTTCTCCATAAGGATGGACAGATTTGCTTATGGAGAATCTTTAGGGAATGAAATGGGCGGTAGGGGAGGGATGCAAATACCAAAGTGAGTGGCCCTAGAAGTCCAGAACTTGAAGTGTGAACATTGCTTGGAATTGACATCTTGAGTAATGACAGATGGAAGGTCATAAAGACGGTCCTGACACATTTTGTACAAGTAATTTGAATGAAAGATTAGAACAGAGACGAAAAGGAAGCCTACTGTGAGGAGTGTGTAAAGCATGGCTGTATTTGAATAAGAAAATTGGAAGGAATTATCAGGTTTTATTGTCTAGGGAACATTGTTACCCAAACAACGAGCGTTACTTTAAAAGTAAAGCTTGAAATTTGGGAAATTACATTTGTATAAATGGCAAAACCGGACTTGTTTTGTTTTCTAAGGTGATTGATATGCCCGAACACAACCCTGGCAATTTGGGAGGAACAATGAGACTGGGAATCAGAAGAACTGTTTTCAAAACTGAAAATTCAATATTAAGTAAGTGTCTACGATCGTTTATTCTCTCAGAGGTCGGGGCGGGTGGTTCGCGTGGCTCTGTGCAGACACAGCCACAGTCAGAGTCCTCTGGAGCCCACGCCGCCCCTTCCACCTCTCCAGCTTCCCTTCCAGTAGCTCCAGGTGCTGTGACTCTTTATCCCACCTGTCCCATTTGCCTTTGCTGCTCCTCCTGCTTTCCCCCTAGTCTCCCCGGAAGGCTTGGTAGAAAGCCTGTGAAGGCCCCTTCTTATTTGACCGCCACGACACCGGGCCCAGCGGGCTGCTCTGTGATTTACCGATGCTCTGGAGATGACCTTGCACGGGGAGAGCCCTGATTCACCCACTTCTTTCCAAACCACAGTTTTCTCCACTACAATGAAACCAGCTCCCTGTTTACTTCTTTGATGTCTGACTGGTGTCAGCTACTAATTTACAAACTTCTTAAGGAGTAGAGCAATTAAGTCTGAGAAGTATATTTCTCTGTTCCCCCAGCAGCTTTAGGTCGGGGAGAGGAAAATATGATGTGGCTTGCCATCTGATATTTGCTCATCTTTCACTCCCAATAACGTTACTCTAATTTCTGTGGAACTTATTTTCATAGATTAACACATTATATGAGACTAACATAAAGCAAGAAAAACCCCAGAGCCCTGAATTCAGTTTAATAAAGACATCTTGAGTGCCTACTCTGTGCCATATGCACTGTGCTAGATTCTGCAGATACAGTAGTGCCCAGGACAAATATCAGCCCTGTCCTCCCCCAGGGCCTCAAAACAAGTGGAAAGAGTGTCATGAAAGGGAACATGAAAGGTGCTGAAAGGGCCGGAAGCAGGGGAAGGGAACCCAGGTATCTTGGGTGTCCAGCATCATTCCCATGAAGTTATAAGCATATCTTAGAAAAATGACTTCTTAACGAAGAATAAGACCAGAAATAGGAGTTCCTCCTTTATGGATGATAAACAGCTTCTTTTAATTTTTTTAAGTTTATTTTTTTTATAAAATTTTTTTTTCAACGTTTTTAATTTATTTTTGGGACAGAGAGAGACAGAGCATGAACGGGGGAGGGGCAGAGAGAGAGGGAGACACAGAATCGGAAACAGGCTCCAGGCTCCGAGCCATCAGCCCAGAGCCTGACGCGGGGCTCGAACTCACGGACCGCGAGATTGTGACCTGGCTGAAGTCGGACGCTTAACCGACTGCGCCACCCAGGCGCCCCTAAGTTTATTTTTTTATTTGGGGGGAGAGGGGCACGGAGAGAGGGAGAGAGAGACTCCTAATCTGCACCGACACAGGACTTGATCCCATGAACCCGTGAGATCATGATCTGAGCCGAAATTAAGAGTCCCGCACTTAACCGACTGAGCCACCCAGGTGCCCCAGTGATAAACAGCTTCTAAGGAATATAAAGCTTCCTAGTAAGAATGAAATTTAAAAAAGAAAAGTTTCAAGGCACATTTCTTTACTCTCTCTGGATAAGAAACCATTGTTCTCTAAGTGACTTTTTTCTTTAAGAATATAAGAGTTTTTTCTCTCTGTGGATATTAGTAGTGATTCTTCAGCTTTCAAATGTTTTCAAATACTTTGAAACTTTGTTCAAATAATTGCCTAAGAGACAAACAATGGTTAGTGAGAAAGTTAATGTTTTAGAATTGTATGTTTTATGTAAAAGATTCACTGCTAATTGTACTAAGCTTCTAAAAGAGAGCATTGTCTTCAAAATATTTTAAATTTTGATCTGTCTTGATAGAAATAAGACTGATTTAGGATTTGTTTTTTTTACAGTAGGCATAAAAGTAATGTCGATGATTTTTATGAATCTTGAATACAACAAAGCTTTACAAAAGTAATGGGCTGACTAGAGAACAAAAATCCTTGCTTTTAATTAATATCTTTTGCCTACTTTGAAAAAAAATTGTAATAGCTTTATTGAGATATAATTTACATACCATACAATTCAACTGCTAAAAGTATGTAGTTCACTATTTTTTATTATATTCACAGAGTTGTACAACTACCACGACAGTCAATTTCTGAACATCTTTGTCACTTCAAAAAGAATCCCTGTTTCCTTTTAGCTATGACCGGCCCCCCTCAGTCCTAAGCAACCATTAATCTACTGTCTCTACAGATTTGCCTGTTAGGAACACTTCATATAAGTGGAACCATATGACCTATGACATTTTGTGTTTGGCTTATTTCATTTAGCATAATGTTTTAAGGTATATGTACATTGTAGCACGTATCAGCACTTCATTCCTTTTTAGGGCTGAACACTATTTCATTGTATGGTTAGACTACATTTTGTTGATATGTTCATCAGTTGATGGACATTTGGGTTGTTTCCGTGCCTGCCTTAATTTTTTTTTTTTTAAGTCTATTTTATTTATTTCGGAAGAGGGAGAGAGAGAGTGCAAGAGTAGGGGAGGGGCACAGAGAGAAAGGGAGAGAGAATCCCAGGGAGGCTTCTCGCTGTCAGCGCAGAGCTGGACGCAGGGCTCAAGCTCATCAACCATGAGATCATGACCTGAGCCGAGATCAAGAGTCCAACGCTTAACTGACTGACCCACCCAGGCTTCCCAGGCCTGCCCTTAAATTTAAACTGTGCTTCATAGTTTGCAAATGTCATATGAGTGTGTGAACCTGTGAGCCTCAGGATGCATAAGGTTTTGCCCTTGCACTTGTGTCGTGTTGGAGATGAGAGATACGAATACGACCACTGGCCATGGCTGTATTGAGTGTCATAAAAATATAAAAACAAATAGCACCATAGTATCTTGCGGATTTCTTCCCCCTAATTGGCATATTTCTTTTGCAGCATTTTTTCTCTAGTCAGCCCATTACTTTTGTAAGGCTCCCCCCACAGCCCCCTCATCAGCATATTTCTGCAAAATGGAACAAAATACATTTGCTTACATTGCCTCTGAAAATAATTTATAGTTTTGATGGAAAGCATTTGATGCTATTCATTCATTATTTAAATTTGATTTCTGGGCCTGTGATTGCAGTGCTCTGGGTTGAATGGAAAAACAGAAAAGTAAAGGTTTATTTTTGTTGTTGTTGTTTTGTTTTGTTTTGTTTTTTAGTAAAAGAGAATACTTTGGAATAGGACCAAAGCCTAAAGATATTGGTGGACACAAAGGCTGGATTACTAAAGTGATTCTGATTTTTATATTCATCAGGAACAAATTCCTTTTTTTTCTTAGAGTCCTTAGTTCCCTAAGGTTCATGAAAACTAGGAATTTGATTTTTCTTTTTTCTTTTTTTTAACCACTTTATTGAGGCATGATTGACATACAAACAGCCATACCTATTTCATGTATGCAGCGAGATGAGTTGAATTTGAGTTTTTGGAAGTGGAGACTATAGGTATAAATTGATTTGGACCAAAGTACTACTAATCATCATTTGCTCTATTTGTAAGAATTGTGTTCCCAGAGGTTCACTCCTGTCCTGCGTTCTGTATGTGTGTGTTGTCCTTGTCTACAAAGGCTTTTGCTTATTAAAGGACTAATGACAGTGTGGGGGGAAATTAGCAAAGCTGGTTCAAAGGTCTTCACAAACAAGATATTTTTCTAGACTGCATTTCTCTAACACTTCACCTAAGTATTAATTGCATATTCATGATCTTTTCTTTTCTTTAAATGTTTATTTATCTTGAGAGAGAGAGAGCACGTGCAAGCAGGGGAGGAACAGAGGGAGAGGGAGAGAGAGAATCCTAAGCAGGCTCTATGCTGTCAGCACTGAGCCCGATGTGGAGATCGAACCCATGAACCATGAGATGATGATCTGAGCTGAAATCAAGAGTCAGATGCTTAACTGACTGAGCCACCCAGGTGCCCCTACTGATTCATTTCTTACTTCTAAACACTTCAGGATGTTTCCAGCATTTTGTTAGAAAAATGGTAATGTGTACATCTTGACACAGTGTTTATGTTCTTTTGATTGTTTCCTTAGAATAGATTTCCAGGACTCGGACTATTAGGTCAAAGGGTGTGAACACATTTATGACTGATAATTCTGCCAGATTGTTTGATGGAAGAGGTGAACCAGTTCATAACGATGTGAACTACACTGTACTGTTCTTGCTTTCTCTAATCGCTTTGCTAGGGTTTTTATCATTTGTCTTTTTGCTTTATTAGCAGAACAAAAAGGACCCTTTATTATTGTACTTTATGTTGCATTTCTTTTCATTACTACATTTCTTTTTCATTTTCTTTCCATTACTACATTACTGCATTTCTTTCCACTACAAAGTGGAAAGTTCCCCCACCCCAAAATGTTGGTTTATTTGTGTATATGCTGTCCGTGTTCCCATCAACACTTAAACATGGGAAGGGAGAGATCTACGAGCCCAAAGTCTATTACCTAAATGGTCTAAACCAGAGGTTAATAAACTTTTTCTGTTAAAGCCCAGAGAGTAAATATTTTCAGCTTTGGGGTCACACGATCTTTGATGTAACTGCTCAACTCTGCCATTGTAGTGTAAAAGCAGCCAGAGGCACATATGTAAAGGAACAAGTGTGGCTGTGTGCCAGCATACCTTTATTTATGGGGGCTGAAATGTGAATTTCATGTAATTTTAATGCGTCATGAAATATTCTTTCGATTTTTTTCTTCCACGCATTTGAAAATGTAAAAACCATTCTTCATTCGAGGGTTGAACATAGTCAGGGGATTCCTGGTTTGCCTCAGAGTTGCCATGGCTTGCCAAATCCTAGTCTATACCAAGAAGCACAGGCCAAACGTGGTGTAAGACCCAGGCAGTAAGGCTGTTACCCTCCTGGGAAGTACTCAGGGTATCTCCCCACTTGTCTGCTTGCCTGCCTAAATATACCACGTAGTGGCAGGATAAGGCTCATGGTCAGTGGGTGGTCAGAACAGGCCTGGACCACTCTTCTCACATAGTTTCTAGTCTTCTACTGGAATGGGTGGCCCTGACCTCACAGCCCACCACTATAATCACTCTCCAAAATGCAACTCCTAAAGCATGCATTTTAGGGTGCCCGCGTGGCTCAGTCACTTGAGCGTTGGACTCTTGATTTGGGCTCAGATCATGATCTCACAGTTTGTGAGATTGAGCCCTGCGTCCGGCTCTGGGCTGACAGCTCGAAGCCTGCTTGGGATTCTCTCTCTCCCTCTTTCTCTGCTCCTCACTCACTCACTCTCTCTCTCTCTCTAAATAAATAAATAAGTAAACTTAAAAAAATGTTAAAAAAAACATGCATCTTACCACTGGTGAATTCATTAAACAGCTCTATATACCCTTCAGATCTGTAGATTTCATTGCATGTAAATTACATACCCTCAATTTTTCTTTTTTTTAAAATTTTTTTAACGTTTATTTTTTTTTTTAATTTTTTTTTTCAACGTTTTTTTATTTATTTTTGGGACAGAGAGAGACAGAGCATGAACGGGGGAGGGGCAGAGAGAGAGGGAGACACAGAATCGGAAACAGGCTCCAGGCTCTGAGCCATCAGCCCAGAGCCTGATGCGGGGCTCGAACTCACGGACCGTGAGATCGTGACCTGGCTGAAGTCGGACGCTCAACCGACTGCGCCACCCAGGCGCCCCTAACGTTTATTTATTATTGAGAGACAGAGAGACACAGAGTGTGAGCAGGGGAGGGGTAGAGAGAGGGGGAGACACGGAATCCGAAGTGGGCTCCAGGCTTCAAGCTGTAAGCACAGAGCCCGACGCGGGGCTCGAACTCACAAACCACAAGACCACGACCCGAGCCGAAGTCGGACGCTTAGCCAACTGAGCCACCCAGGCGCCTCACACCCTCAATTTTTCAAAACCACATTTTGTCTGGATACATAGATGGCAGGACTTGTCTCACAGTGACATGCTTACTTGGTTGATTAACTCATTAGATGACACCTGAAAAGCAGGGCGAGATGGTGCAGAGCAGGTTAAGTATTAAGTGGAGTGCTTTGAAGAGTGAGAAATCAAAAATGAGGCATGACTGGAGATGGAGTGGGTCAGGGCTCAGGTGAGAGAGGAACCAGGGAAAGCACCAGGGAACTTTTTTATGAGAGGGTTTTAAGACTCCAAAAATAAACTTTATCGTTTTGCTTGTGGCTCTCAACTGAGCGTGAGAGATGGGGACGTAGTAAAATACAAAGCAATTCAGACAAGGTTCAGAGCTCATTAAGGGGACGGCTGACAACTTGTTTGATGGTTATAGTTTCCAAAATATTACCGTCCCCAGGCTTCATTTTTTTAGTCAGGTCCCAGATATGTTGCTGAGGCATCCAGGAAAGGGAGCATGTCTTTGTGCTAAGTGTGTTCTTCAAACCAAACTGCCACCTACCAGAAAGAACGTGCTTTTCGGACTGTGCAGGTAGCATGTTTTAATACTGCACAATCTGGGGGGCGTCCGGGTGGCTCAATCCGTTGAGCATCCAACTCTTGGTGTCAGCTCAGGTCAGGCTCTCACAGTTCGTGGGATGGAGCCCCGCATTGGGCTCCGAGCTGACAAGGAGCCTGCTTGGGATTCTATCACCCCACCCCACCCCTCACTCTCTGTCCCCCTCCCCCACTCTCTCTCAAAATAAATAAATAAACTTTAAAAACTACTGCACAATCTGGTGTGTGTATGCACTGGTGGGGATGCTAGAGTAGACTCAGTTTAAAGCAATCCCGTATTTGATGTGCAATTTGAGAAACTCTGTTCTCCAAACCAACACCCAAATGGTCAGGGAGCCCTTGGTTTTAGAAACAGGAATGCTGTAGGGGTAGAAGGGTGCAGAGCAGACCTGAGCACTTGAGGTGGGGTGGGGGGTGCGGGCAGAGGAGGGAAAGGGCCACCCCATGAGCACAGTGCTGGTCGGTGGGGTCGTTAAAAGCAAGTGGATGATGGGGTGCCTGGGTGGCTCAGTCGTTTAAGCGTCCAACTTCTGCTTAGGTCATGATCTCACAGTTCGTGGGTTCGAGCCCCACATCGGGCTGTGTGCTGACAGCTCAGAGCCTGGAGCCTGCTCAGATTGTGTCTCCCTCTCTCTCCGCCCCTCCCCCACTCATGCTCTGTCTCTCTCTCTCTCTCTCTCTCTCTCAAAAATAAATAAACATTAAAAAAGTTTTTTAAAAAGCCAGTGGCTGCCATTTTGCCCTGTAGGGGTGTCCAGTGCAGTGGAGAATGTGGCACATTTTGAGAGGAATTAGAAGCCCTCTGCAGTGCAGCCTATCCAGCTGGAGACCAGGTCCTGGTGATTTCCCATCACAATTCTGAGAAGATGACCCTCATCGTCAGGGCAGATGACAAGGGACGGTGAGACTTGACACAGCTGTGTCAAGCTCCTGAGCATGATGTTGGCAGCAAGTGGAAATTGAGTGCTTTAGGAACAGACTCACTTCCTTTTGGGGATCTTCTTTGCATTTCGTCAGGATGAGGAGGAGGACTTGACTAAAATGCTTGGCCCTGCTTCACTCTAAGGGAAAAAAAGGTTTTGTTCGGAGAGAACAGGCAACAGGCCAACCAGGAAGTGTTGAGTGAGTGCCCGCATTAAGGATCTGGGCTAAATACGTGGCCTTGAAGATACAGAGTGGTCAATCTCCAATTTGAAAGCACTGAAAGGCAAGGGGATAAGGTGGAACAAATTTTCACCGGCTAGACAAATTGCTTTTGCTTTCTTATCTCTTATCAAGGCATTGATAGAGAAAAACAGCTTCTAGTTCCTGGTGTGGTTAGATTGTTAGGAGGTTTAGGAAAATAATCACGCCATACAAAAAGCTTTGGCTCGGTTAATGAGGTGATTTACAAAACAATCTAAAAGAAGTCACCCGGGATTTAGGGACGTTGCAAGTCCATGGCACGGTAATTTGTCGTGCTGAGACCAATGGGAGC
This sequence comes from Neofelis nebulosa, assembly GCF_028018385.1. Taxonomy (NCBI): domain Eukaryota; kingdom Metazoa; phylum Chordata; class Mammalia; order Carnivora; family Felidae; genus Neofelis; species Neofelis nebulosa. The sequence goes on along the minus strand of NC_080800.1, from coordinate 13,181,994 downwards.
ATGCCAGCTGGCGAGCCTCGCTGCCTCCCTGCTGGTGGTCCACGCTGCCGGGTAGCTCTCTCCCCTGCTCCTTCCTGCCTTTTGCTGGGGAAACCATTCGCTAGCGTGTTTGTGGATATGGGGACTCACAGGTCTGGGACACAACAACAGAAGGCATTTATGTGACCCTTACTGGACTGGCTCTGTGCCCAGCACTTCACCCATGGGAACCAGTGGAGAGGGTAACAGCCCCGCTGCAGGAGCCACACTGCCCCATCGGAGGCCCCCCCAGCCCCAGCTCTCAGTACCTGGCTGTGTAGGTGCTTACACTACAGTTTCTGCATCTGCAAAATGGACATCAGAATGCCTCCTGCCTCAGGGGGTTCTTCTGAGGGTTAAATCAGTTATGCATGTGGGTCCTTCAGTGCCCAGCACAGAAAAGGCACTATTTCAGTGTGGCTGTTAGGATCGTTAACGTGAAGGGGGTGTTGTCAACATAAGACCTGCATGTCTCTCAAAGTTCTGGATATGACCTAATATATATTTTTTAATGTTTATTTATTTTGAGAGGAAGGGACAGAAAGAGAGAGAGAGAGAGAGACAGAGAGACAGAGAGACAGTGTGATTGGGGGAAGGGCAGAGAGAGACACACACACAGAATCCGAAGCAGGCTGCAGGCTCTGAGCTGTCAGCTGAGAGTCAGAGGCTTAACCGACTGAGCCACCCAGGCACCCCTGGGTATGACCCAGTATTAAGAATGGGGGGCCCCACTACTGGTATAGCCACTGTGGGAAACAGTATGGACGTTCCTCAAAAAAAATTAAAAATAGAAATACTGTATGATCTAGTAATTCCACTACTGGGAATTTACCCAAGGAAAATGAAAACACTAATTCAAAAAAATATATATACACCCCTATGTTTCTTGCAGCATTATTTACAATAGCCAAGATATGGAAGCAACCTAAGTGTCCATCAACGGATGAATGCCGAAAGAAGCTGTGGTACATTTACACAGTGGAATATTACTCAGACGTAAAAAGGATGAGATCTTGTCGTTTGCAGCAATATGGATGGACCTAGAGGGCATTATGCTAAGTGAGATAAGTCAGACTGAAAAAGACAAATACCATATGATTTCACTCACAATGTGGAATCTAAAAAAACCCAAAACAAATGAATAAACAAATGAAAAGCAGAATCCAGACCTATAAATACAGAGAACAAACTGATGGTTGCCAGAGGGGATGCGGTGAGGGGTTGGGGAAAATGGCTGAAGGGGAGTGGGAGATACTGGCTTCCAGTTATGGAGTAAGTAAGTTATGGGAATAAAAAGTATAGGGCATATATATATAGTCAATGGTGAGTGAGTCAATGTGGTGAGCACAGCATAACATAGAGATACTGAATCATTATGTTGTACACCTGAAACGAATATAACATCGTATTTCAACTATATTCCAATTAAAAAAAAATTTTAATGAATATACAAAAAAAAAAAAAAAAAGAATGGGGTCCCGCGATGGCAGTGGGAGGGGAGAAGCAGTGAGCCTAGGGTGAGGACGAGCAGACCTCCCCGTCGTTCTAGTCTCTCTGCTTCCCACCTGCTAATATGGACTAGCAGAAGCATAAAGAAAAATCTAAGAAAAGAGATGTTAAAAATAGGATAAGAATACTAAGTGGGGTGGAGGGGAAGAGATTCGAGCAAGGAAAAAACTGTAGAGTTAAAGGCAAGGAATCACATTTCAAAAATAGAAAATTAGCATTTTTATAGTAGCAAATTGAGGTAAAAGATCATGAAAAACAAAACTAGGGAAAGAGGAGGAGTTTAGATACTTAAAAGAAATGAGATGTTTTATAAAAACTAAGGAAGCAGTGTAGTAAAATCTAAAAGTAATAAGTAAAGAAGGACAAAGATAGTGGCTGGCCCTGACTGCACACTTTCTAAGCATCAGTAATTAGGACGTCATGCGCATGATTTCAGTTATTTGTTTCAACACCCCTAGGACCCAGGCGAATTTTGCACGAGAGAGAAAGGCATCTTAGCCAGGTTATTTGTTAGAAAGTCACTCAGCTGATTTCTGAGCCTGAGCTCTTGACCACCTCACTATACCAAATGGCTGGACCTTAATTAAAGGGGGAATAGAAACACCCAAACAGCTTGTGGAGCTTAAAGCTGCCTTGTGCTGAGAGACCCAGGACAGGATTCCACAGCTTTCCGGAGTGTCTTGTGAAAGGAGAGCAGGGAGAGCAGGAAATGTAGACCCCACTCTGGCTTCTGAAAGCCAGTCTGAAACCACACGCTTGGCTTGAGGAGGGACACACACACTGAATCAACATAGGGCTGAGCAGCTGGGCCAGTAGGACTGGGCTGGGAATGTAAATGAGTCAAACAGCCAGGTATAAGAGATGCCACAGCTTAAGCTCAACAATCAGTGGCAGCTAAATCAGGCCTTAGAGTCAGAGAGGCAGTAGGGAGTGGTGGGGACTGGGGCAAATTGACAAGGACTTGATCCATCAAAGGAGTACTGCTAAAACTGATAGTCACATGAAGGACTGTGCATTCACTGTTGCCAGTCATCTAAATTTTCAACAGAATCTGGAAATCTGGAGTTTCATGAGAAATCTCATGGTTTCTAAATATTGGCAACGTATTTAAAGTTTTAAAACACCGTGTGTCCGCCAACACTATGCAAGCCAAACACACCACGTATCCACACCCTGAACAACCTCTTCGTTGGACAAATACCAGCAAACACTTGCACGTACACAGAGAGTTCTAGCTCCTGGTAGTGCCTAATTAGCACAGGGCATGGTTCTGGACAGTCTTCGAAGTGACTCGAATTAAGACACTCGTGCAGCAGTTAAAAGCTATTTGTGCAAAGGCAAGGCAGTGCTGTCAAGAAGAAAGAGGTAACAAAACCCATCAGGTAGCGATTTTACCTTTTGTCCATGCCATGGGTGATTTCCTCCAGCCCCCTGGAAATAGGAGCCGTGGAGCCCAGGTGAAAGGGAAGGATCAGAAGGTACAGAATGTGGGTCAACAGCATATGGGTGATGGCTTTTAGGAGTGAAAGTGGGGGAAGAAGGGAGGGTACAGCTCTGGGCAGGTGTCTCCAGTTGAGGATAAACAGCTAGTAAACGGGGCCAGCAGAAGGCACAGAGGAACAGAGGTCACAGATGGGGAAAGGGGGAGTTACTGTGGTCCCAACTGAAGACAGATCTGCTGGGTTTTTGAGAGCAGTTCAGTAAGATAGGTTGCAAACAATGCAGATGGGAGGTTTGGATAAAGGGGAAGTTAGGGGAAGAGGGAATGGTGGGGGCAAGAATGGGGCTGTATAAATTTCAGTTTAAAAAATTTTAATTGTGGGGGTACCTGGATGGCTCAGTCAGTTAAGCGTCCGAGTCTTGATTTTGGCTCAGGTCACGGTCTCGAGGTTCCTGGGATCGAGCCCCAAGTTGGGCTCTGCTCTAACAATGTGGAACCTGCTTGGGATTCTCTCCCTCTGTCTCCTTCCCCTGCTTGTGATCCCTCTGTCCCTCTTGCTCTGTCTCAAAATAAATAAATAAACTTAAAAAATACTTTAATTGTGGTAAAATGCGTGTAACATAAAATTTACCATCTTAACATTTTTACGTGTGCAGTTCAATAGTATTAAGGATATTTACATTGCTGTGCAACCAATCTCCAGAACTTTTTTATCTTGCAAAACTGAAACTCTGTACCCATTTAACAACGTCCTATTCCCCCTGCCTGCAGCCCTTAGCAACCACGGTTCTACTTTCTGTCTCCATGAATTTGACTACTCTAGGGACCTCGTATAAGTGGAATCATCCAGAATTTGTCTTTCTGTGGCTGGCTTATTTCACTTGGTGTAATAGCCTCAAGGTTTATCCATGTTGTAGCATGGTCAGAAATTCCTTCCTGTTTAAGGCTGAATGATATTGCATTGTATGCATGGACCATTTTTGTGTATCCATTTTTCTGGCCATAGACATTTGGTTTCCTTCACCTTTTGGCTTTATATAGCTTTTGGAAGGGGGAAATTTTGGCTCTGAAAAGGAGCGAAAAATAACTCAGGTTCAGTTGCTAGGATTACTAACACGAGAGTGGGAGTGGGCAGGATCATGCATAGATTAAGAATATATTTTAGGGGCGCCTGGGTGGCGCAGTCGGTTAAGTGGCCGACTTCGGCTCAGGTCACGATCTCGCGGTCCGTGAGTTCGAGCCCCGCGTCAGGCTCTGGGCTGATGGCTCGGAGCCTGGAGCCTGTTTCCGATTCTGTGTCTCCCTCTCTCTCTGCTCCTCCCCCGTTCATGCTCTGTCTCTCTCTGTCCCAAAAATAAATTAAAAACGTTGAAAAAAAAATTAAAAAAAAAAAAAAGAATATATTTTGGGGGCACCTGGATGGCTCAGTTGGTTAAGCCACTGACTTTAGCTCAGGTCATGATCTCGCGGTTTGTGAGTTTGAGCCCCACGTCGGGTTCTGTGCTGACAGATTGGAGCCTGGAGCCTGCTTCGAGTTCTGTGTCTCCCTCTCTCTCTGCCCCTCCCCTGCTCACACTCTGTCTCTGTCTCTGTCTCTCTCTCAAAAATAAATAAACATTTTAAAAAATTAAAAAAAAAGTATATATTATGTATCGGGGCGCCTGGGTGGCTCAGTCACTTAAGCGTTGGACTGTTGGTTTTGGCTCAGGTCATGATCTCAATGTTTGTGAGTTTGAGGGCAGAGACTGCTTGGGATTTTCTCTCTCCCTGTCTCACTGTCTCTCCCCTGCTCGTGCACCCTCTCTCTCTCAAGAAAGAAGGAAAGAAAGAGAGAAAAAATAATATGTATGAGACAGAATTTACCCAGTAGCAAATTAGAGAAGGAGATGGTGTAAATTGGCAGTGTTTTTGTTTCTGAGAAACCTATTGTACTTATTATTGGTGTCTTGCTGCCTATGTTGGGAGCATTTTATGGGTTTTAAACTTTTATCAGTTGCTTTTCTCTAAAGCTTTGCTGGCACTTGGTTCTTTAAAAAAATTTTTTTTAATGTTTATTTTTGAGAGAGAGACAGACAGAGCATGAGTGAGGGATGGGCAGAGTGAGAGGGGGTACCCAGAATCAGGCTCCAGGCTCTGAACTGTCAGCACAGAGCCCGACATGGGGCTCGGACTCAAGAGCCACAAGATCATGACCTGAGCCGAAGTTGGACGCTCAACAGACTGAGCCACCCAGGCGCCTAACTTCTTAAGTGAACCTTAACCTTATGTGCACTTAATCTCTGTTGCATTTGATTTTTTTAATGTTTATGTTATTTTTGAGAGAGCGAGAGCGAGCATGAACTGGGGAGGGGCAGAGAGACAGGAGACAGAGGATCCAAAGCAGGCTCTGCACTGACAGCACAGAGCCCAATGTGGGGCCCGAACACATGAACCACAAGACCATGACCTCAGGTCAAGTCAGATGCTTAACCGACTGAGCCACCCAGGTGCTCCTGTGTTGCATTTGATTTTGTCTCCAGAAAGACTAGAATTGAAAGGAAGGCTGTTGTTTTGTGGAGGGTTTCCCCTGTGGCCAAGATCATGCCATGGTGTGTGTGCGCTTGATAAATCCATCTGGAGAACCGCTCTTCATAACATGGTGTCTCTACCCCTCAGTCTTTTCACTCCACACCTAGATACCCTCCACATTCAGCAGCAGCTAGCATCTTGCCTTGTCATTGACTGTCCTCCTATAGCACTTTCAGTGACAGTGTGGATCAGTGGTTCCTAGCCCGGAACGCACAGGGAGGAGGCACTTTGTAAAAACCCATATGCCCAGGCACTCTCCTGAGAGTGACCAAATCAGAATCCCTGGGGCAGGGCCCCAGAATGAGCATTCTTGGTTTGATTTTGTTTTTAAGGTGTTTTCTTTCTTTCTTTCTTTCTTTCTTTCTTTCTTTCTTTCTTTCTTTCTTTCTTTCAAGATTTTATGTTAAGTAATCTCTACACCCAATGTGGGGCTGGAACTCATATATATATATATATATATATATATATATATATATGAGAGAGAAAGAATGCTTCATTCATTAAACAAATATTTATTGGTTACCTGCTTATGTGCTAGACACTGGTTATAAGAATTGAAGGGACAAGTCCCCATCATGTCCATCATCTTCCTGCTTGGATTTCCTAGTCTAGAGATAACAATAGCAATCACATGATTTACTTACAACAGCCCTATGAAATAGGACTATTGTAATTCCCATTTTACAGATGAGGAAGCTGGGGCAGAGAGGTGAAATAATTTGCCCAAGCCACACATTACACATTAAATGACATAGAGGACTGGTGCAGTCTCTGTTGCAACTATTCCACGCTGCCATTCTAGAGGGAGAGCAAGCCTAGACAATACATAAATGAAGGGGCGTGGCTTTCCCAATAAACCTTTATTTATAAAAGCATATATATAAATATATATAATGCCTTATATCGTAATGTGGAGATTTTTGCCATTTTCCTCACCATCTGTCAATATTGGCAGGCTCTGTTATTGGATTTCTAGGTCATCTGTTGTAATGGAGAAAGCAGAGAGGAAATTTTGGCCCACAGGAGGAAAAGATCGATCACAAAGTCAGAGGTCATAAGGGAATCAGGATCCTTTCAAAGTTAGGTCCAGAGCATTCAAATGGTTTCTCTTGTAACTTCACAAAGATACATACGCTTCTTCTTCTTTTTTTTCCCCCCAACTGGGCATTATTGTGCTATTAGTTTCCATTTTTCCTTTCATTTTTATGAACCGATAGTTTGAGTACAAAGGCTCTGTCGTGAACGAGCCCCCTCTCGGTGGCATGTCGGAGCTCTCTCAAAGTAGCTCCCTGTGCGCACCTATTTCCGATTTTTCTAAAACACATGTGGTAAATATTCACTATCATTAACATCATCACCAGTGAGCTGCATCTATAGGGACAAAATCGCAAATAGAAGTTCAGTCGTGATAAACGATCATATATCAGTCATGCGAGAATACAACTGAAGTGCACTTTATCTGAGTCAAAAATCTCAAAGGAGGCACGAGGCATTTGGTCTGTCTTGGTGGGAACACCCTGCCCGCAGCCTCGTGACGTCTTGGAGAGTCTGGTGACCCCCTGCCTGTTGAACTGAGCACTGCCGGCCATTCTGTTGTAGTTGGACGATGCGCTCCAGCACCATTGGCGGGTCTTCTGTGTGTGCCGGGGGTCTGCGTCATGATGGCTGGCGCTGAGGGGGTGGCTCTTGGCCTCTCCCGCTGCTCCAGTGTTAAAACCCGCTTGGTGCCAGTGCCGTCCTGCTTCTGCACATGATCCACGGGGGCCCGTTCTTGAGAGGGGTCTGGTGACGGATGCCACTGCTATCCGCCTGACACTGCCGTCACATGTGATTGTGAGCCATGCACTCCTGGTTAAGAATTGTTGACTCTTGGTTTCAGCTCACGTCATGATCTCTCCGTTCATGAGTTCCAGCCCCGTGGTGGGCTCCCCGCTGACAGTGAGGAGCCTGTTTGTGATTCTCTCTCCCTCTCCCTGTCTCTCTGCCCCTCACCTGCTTGGGCTCTCTCTCTCTCTCAAAATAATAAATAAATTTTTTTAAAAATTTTTTTTTTTTTTCAACATTTTTTATTTATTTTTTTTGGGACAGAGAGAGACAGAGCATGAACGGGGGAGGGGCAGAGAGAGAGGGAGACACAGAATCGGAAACAGGCTCCAGGCTCCGAGCCATCGGCCCAGAGCCTGACGCGGGGCTCGAACTCACGGACCGCGAGATCGTGACCTGGCTGAAGTCGGACGCTTAACCGACTGCGCCACCCAGGCGCCCCTAAATTTTTTAAAAAACTTAAAAAAACCCAGAATTGTTGGTATAGATGTGCTCTCATTTAATCCAGCAGTCCTCTATTCCTGACTCTGGGCTTGTTTCCAATTGTCCGCTGGTAAATAATGAAGCAGTGCACATCTTCATGGTGAACTCTCTTTGTTTCTATTTTCTGGGGTAAATTCTTACAGGTCAAATGTTTTAGAGTCGAAGGACAGGCTTATTTTTAAGGCAGAGTGCAAACCAATTTGGCCACTACACTGAGGTGGCTGGTGTGGTGGAGAAAGCATGGACCAGGTGCGGGGGGGCCTGGGCTCAAGGCAGAACTGTGCTGCCAGCGGGGTGGGGCCTTGGGCAAGTCCTTCAGTTTCATTTCCGTTCCTTCGGTTTTGTTTTGTTCTTTTGTAAAATGAGCCCTGTTATGAATCTGCACAGGAGGGATGGTGCAGACGTTACTCCCCCTCTCAGTACTGCAGGTAGGTGTATAAAAGGAGGGCACATCTCTTGGACTCCACGGTGAACTTGTCTAACAGAGAGCTTCCCTTTATGTAATGGTGATGGTGTACTTGAGAATTGTTTTAGGGTTTTGAAGCTATTCCTATTCTGTACTGTAAGAGAAGAAAATCTAGATTACTATCTGGAGTCCAGTTAATTCTTGGGCCTCTAACCTATGGATAGAGATCAAAGAGATGTCCCCCATACATATGCTATCGATGTGATTCCAAAACTGATTACTTTGATTTTAATTTCATTCTTGTATCTTTATAGGGAAACTTTATGGTGATGTTCCTTTTATAGAAGAAAGGCACAGACATCGGTATGAGGTATGGCCCACACACTAAATTACTATGGAATGTAGATGCTTAGTTAAAGGAACTCCGGTGATTACAAGCAGACCTCTGGAAAAGGTGTCCAGCTCTGTGTTATCCATTGGGCTCAGCCCTTCTTGGCTTTTCAAAGGCAAAATCTTTAAGTATCTGCACAAGGGACATTATCAGGGTTCTATGTTACCCTAACTGTTGTCTCCTAGACCAAGGTAAGGTCATCATCTTTATCCTTAACCCCCTGCCCTTTATTTTGGAAGGTTTGGGTAAAGGGAACTTACATCTTCTGAAACGTATGTCTCTCAGGTTAGGGATGCATCTCTGGGTATCACATAATGAGTTCTTGGTTTGGGAACCTCTTTGGAAATCTACATTGAGCAAGAGCCTTAGTGTCACATGATTACTAAGAGTGACTGTTGAGATTATCACATGAGAAGCATAGGTTCCCCAAGATGCAGACTATCTATACCAGGATTAATTGGTGTATCAATTGTGATGCTTTTGGCTGGGAAGAATCAAAATCCCTGCTTGTTATTTACTCAAACCAACCTCAACAGTAAAGAAACTAGTTATATCAGATAATAGGTAGTTCAGAGGCTGGGCAGGCTCCAGGCATGGTATAATCAGGGCTTCTACTATCCCTGGGATTCTCTTGGCCTTACCCTTTTCTGGGTGTTTACCTTGTCCTAGGCTGGTTTCCCTCATAGGTGCAAGATGGCTACCAGCTGCACCTGAGGCAACACGCATCTCTCCTAGACATGGAAGTTTTTCTTCAGTCTGATTGGATCAATACAGATCACTTGCCCACCTCTGAACTAGTAACCATTCCAAAGGCCAAGCTAAACCAGGTTTAAACCTGAGTTCTTGGATCATTCATTAGCCAAGAGGGATAGGCTTATCATGTTGGCTTAGACCAGTCAGGACCAACTTTTAGAATGGGGGAGATGGAATCCCATGGGTCATGTGGGGGTAGAGTAGATGCCAGGACAAGTCCACGGTTCTGTTTTGAGGGAAGACCGCTGGGAGTCGATGCCGGGTAGGCTATCAACAGTGTCACTACGATTAGGGAACACTTTGCTGAGTATAGGCCATTTTTGGTCTTATTTCCATTGGGAACTGGCCTAACTGGTGGGACAAAAACTATTGAGCTGCTTTGCCTAAGTGGTAGCTAGAAGGTGTGAGAATTACTGTGCACACAATACTGTGGCCATCCATTCCTCCATTCTTCTTGTGCCTCTGATATGCACTGGAGATGGGAGGGGGAAGCACACACACGGTCTCTCTCCTGATAGGGAGCTTACATTCCAATGGACAGGATTAAAAAAAGATAATAGAAAATATATATCAGACAAGGTCCTTATATCTAGAATATATAAAGGATTCTTAGAACTGGATAATAAATAATGGCAAGGATTCTGATTAGATATTTCTCCAAAATAGATATACTAATGGCCAATAAGCAAATGAAAAGATGTTCAACATCATTAATCATCAGGGAAGTGCAAATCAAAACCACAAAGAAATACCACTAGGTATGGCTATAGTCAAAAAAGATGGATAATAACAAGTGGTGGTGAGGAGACACTGTTGGTAGGAATGTAAAATGGTGCAGCCACTTTGGAAAATCATCAGGCAGTTCCTCAAAAAGTTAAATGCAGAGTTACCATACGACCTGGTAATTCCATCCTTAGATATATAACCCAAGAGAAATGAAAACATACATGCACAAAACTCATATACAAATGCTCAAAGCAGCATTATCCATAAGAGCTAAAAAAAAAAAAAAAAAAAGGAACAACCAACATCCACCAACTGATGAATGGATAAATAAGACGTGGTATATCCATACAATGGAATTATTTGACAATGAAAAGAAATGAAATATTGATGCATGCTACTACCTAGACAAATCTAAAAATGTTATGTTAAGGAAAGAAGCCAAGAAGCCAGTCACAAAAGACTACATACTGTATGGTTCCATTAACATGACAAATCTAAAGAGACAATATGGATCAGTGGTTGCCTAGGGCTGGTAGGGAGGTGATGAGGGTATTAGGGGATGATGGTTAGAGGGAATAAGGTATATTCTTGAATCAATTGTGGTCATAGCTGAAATCCTCTGTGAATATGTTAAAAATCATTGAATTGTACACTTTTAGTGGGTGAATTGTATGGTATGTGGATCGTATGTCAATAAAGCTGTTAGAAAAAGGAAAAATAATTACAAATTATGAGAACTAACCTAATGTTAGAAAAATAACATAAAAGCCTATGGGGTTAAGATTGAGGACGATAGGTGGGACCCCACTTTGATTTTAGGTGAGCAAGTGCTTTCTGTGGAGAGGCTGAAAAGTTTCGGGAAGGACTAGGGATGAGATGAACGAGGAAAGGGGCTGTGTGCGCCAGGTCATCAACCTGTCATCTGTAACCAAAATTCTAGCAGAAAAATTGCTCTAAGCTTCTCCTTAGAGTTTTTATGTAACTATACGTAGAGAAAGCATTGGGGTGAGTCTCAAGGGAAATAAGATAGTTTTAATCCTCAAGCAGATTTGTGATTTGAGGAGAGATACTTAATTACACATAACTCGAAGAAGCAAATATGGTGACAGCTATAAATAGCTAATCTCAAGGCTCCAAGTCAGAAATCTGCATCACAGTCCTTTTTGAATCTCGTCTTTGAGCAACAGAAGGTGGGCTTCTCAGATTTAGGGGCTATGATTAGCCTGTTTCTCAGGTTCATCATGAGTTTAAAAATAGGCTTTGGGAGCTGGGTATAGAAATGAGCTACTAGTTAAGAGCATCACTGAAATGGATGGACATTTTCATAAGCTGATACTTCTGTATGGCCCTGCTGCCCAAAGACACTTAATTTCTTGTTTTTCCAGGTGAACCCAAGCCTGATCAGTCAGTTTGAGCAGAAGGACTTAAGTTTTGTAGGTCAGGATGTCGATGGGGAGAGGATGGAAATCATTGAACTGGCAAGTAAGTGGGCTTTTTGTTTTTAAAAATTCTCATGGTAAACTAATGTCTATTTGTTATATACGAAGATACAATTTGATGTTGTATGTGAAGATATAAGTTGAGATTTATTTTCTTTGCTGTCCTTTTCCCCTCTCCTTGGAAATAAATACACAACTAAGCATAAATAATATGACTAAATATAAATTACATGAGAAAACAGACCTTGTATAGTCCTAATCATTTTGGGGCCCAGTAGTCTGAATCTACCATAAAATGATACATTGTTCTGAGTCTACCAGTTCCACTAGCAGTATGCTTCCTTAACCATCCCTGGCCCCTTTCTGGGCCTTCTCCGGTTGCTAGCCTCTAGGTCAGTTGCTCTGGGAAAGGCAGGCAGCTTGTTATTGAGTAACACTTTGCTTTCTTCCTCCTTTGAGGAAGAATGACCCAGCGCCCTCCTCACTACTGGTGACTGGTGTTGACGTCTGTTGTGTTTGGGACGTGGGCCCCTCGTTGTACCTGGAGTCTGCCTTTCTATATTGCTCTCTGTGGTCAAGTGTGGGCCAGTCATTTGACTTTTGAACACCAGTCGCTGTATCCACGGAAGTTCTTAGTAAGACCAAACAGCACAGAGGGATTAGACTTTCGTTGAGGGAGATCACTGAAGAAGTTGTTTGTGTGTGGCCTGGGACACCCTCGAGAGCATAGGCACGAACCATACACCATTAACGATGAGACAGAGGACAGTGTTCTCATTCAGAGCTGCGAAGATATAGTAAGCCCATGCTTACGGCCGATCCCTACTCTTTCTCTAAGGTTACTTCCTACCTGGCCCTTTACAGAAATGTTTGCCAACCCCTGTTCGGGACTCACACGTATATACTTCATTTAACTAACTTGAACCTAACATGTTCAGTTGCCTGCTTGACCTGTTTATCTATCTGGATATTCTCCTAGGACCTCTAATTCAACTTATTTAAAATTAACTTTACATGCTTCCAAACTAGTTCTTCCTCCTGACTATTTCTGTTATCATCAATCTCCTTGTCCAGTGTTTCTCTCCCTTGCCACCATTGACATTGGGAGTGGGATCATTCTTTGTGGTGGGGGCCGTCCTGTGCACTCTATGATATGTGGCAGCATCCCTGGCCTCTACCCACTGGCTGCCAGCAGTATCATCCTCACCTCCGAAAGTTGCAACACCCCAAACCATCTGCAGACATTGCCAAATGTCCCTGAGGGACACACCCGCCCCGATTGGGAACCACTGTCCTAGACTATCAGGCTTAAAATTGGATGCATTTAGTCTTTCTTCCCTTTTATACTCCCAACTTGTAATCAGCTATCAAGTCCTGTAGATTGCGTCTGGAGAAAGAAAGACCGAGTTTGGGATTTCATTCCCATCCCTCCCACCCTGGGCCCAGTGTGTGGTGACTCCAACCCAGAGTGGTCCTAAAGCTTCTCCCTGCCTCCAGGCTCTTCCCTCTGCAACACCTCCTACCGAGGACAGGGCTGTGACTGTGCAGTGCGTGTGACACTAATTTGTTGGATAAACCAGTCTCATTTATCAAATGCTTAGTTGGTACAGGATACTCTGCAAATGGTAACATGACATTCTAGAACCTATCGTTTCAACCTATCAACTTAAAAAAAATTTTTTTGTGTTTATTTATTTCTGAGACAGAGACAGAGCATGAGTGGGGGAAGGGCAGAGAGCGAGGGAGACACAGACTCCGAAGCAGGCTCCAGGCTCCCAGCTGTCAGCACAGAGCCCGACGCGGGGCTGGAGCTCACAAACCGTGAGATCATGACCTGAGCTGAAGTCGGTCGCTCAACTGACTGAGCCGCCCAGGCGTCCCCCAACCTATCTACTTTAGGCTACAATATTCGGGACTACTTACTCTTCTAAATGTCCTACTTCTTTTACCATCTTAGCCCACGTCACATTCCTCTATTTCAGATTCCTTCTCTCTCTCCCTTTCCTTTTCTGTCTCTAATCTGTTCAGGTATTTCAGGAGTCCTGGGCAGGGAGGAGAATTAAAGTTGGCGAAGGCTTCTTTGAATACAGTAACATGTTACCTGGACCTCAAAGAGGGAAAGCAGTGGACACTGCATGCACACTCACTAGATGCTTCTCACTCGACCCCTTGCTAGGGACTCTGCGTGCATTATTTAAGTGACAAGGCAGGTGATGTTATTCCCACTTTTCAGAGAAGGAGATTGGAGTGCAGAGAGGATAAATAACTTGCCCAGGGCCATCCAGCTAGTCACAGGCAAGGCTGGAGCCGAACCACGGCCTGTGACCACCTCTGTGGATTTTATTGTTCCTCTTGTTTTCATTGGACATTCCACTTAAGATTATCAGTCCGTGCCTGAAGTTTTGAATTAGGGTATGGGGATGTATTTCCTGTAGTCTTTCTGATGGAAATGCCTATCATTTAGAATTTTTATAGGGTGGATCACTCTTTGGGGTTGAATTCTCTTAAATCTTTCTGGCATGTGAGAGGGCAGAGAATTTCTTAAGCAGATAACTATTTGTTTACTTCATTCAAGTACGTACTTTCTTTTAATTCTCCTGGCTCTCATTATTGTCAGCAAATTCTTAGATGCTTCTTTTATCGCCTGGATTTAGGTTCCCGTTGATAACTTGCAAATCTCGTGCATGTTGGAAAGGAAATGAGAGACGCTGTGAAATCCTGCAATTTTTAAAAGTTGATTGCAAAGAAATTTATCTTATTAAGGAAAATTCCCCCCAAAGATTCTGATCTTAGCTACCCCTTAGAATCATATCCATGAATCTCAACGTTCCTAAAGGGGTTCTAAAAGGAAAAACAAAGCTTGAGATTAGTATAACGTCAGAATGTGATTCAAAGCAATTACGAGCACTATTTAACAGATATTTTACCTGACTGATATAGAGCATCATGAAAATAAAAACTTTTTAGGTTCTTTCCTCATTTTGGCATAGGGGATTTTTTTTTTTTTTTTTTTTTTTTTTTTTTTTTTGAGAAAGTGATTCAGATCAGTGGTCCATTCATTCAAATATTTTGTCCCTGGCTATGACAGACTCATTGCTTGGCTTCTGTATGTAGTTGTACAAAAAGCACAATTACTGTCTGCTTCTTTCAAAGACATCCCTACATGCTGTGCTGTAAGAGTCATTGCATATTAAATTTAAAGCTACATTGCTTAGTTTCTTTTCTAAGAATGGATGGTTTCTTCTTTTCTTGAGGGGACACATTCCTGGGAGAAGGTAGCATTCTCCTCACCAAGCTTTCTTACCTGAATGTCCCTGTAATTCAAGGAGGCTTCTTCCTAGATGTGATGTAGAGGATTTCTACACTGGATTTTTCTGGACTCAGAGCTGTCCAATTAAACTTGCTGCCATGGTGGCCTATTCTGCCCTGTTCAGTATGGTAGCCACTAGCCATGTGTGGCTATTGAACATTTGAGATGTGCTCAATTAATTTGAATGGATTTAAATAGCCACATGTGGCTGGGAGCTGCCATGTTGTATAGCAAAGCTTTAAATGATAACCTTACAAGAGTGGGCATTTCTGTTCCATCATCATTCCTCACTGTTGTAACTTTGGGTCTCCGGTGGTAAGTGATGGAGATTTGTGATTTTGAATTCCATACTAGATTTTTATTTATTTTTTATTTAAAAAATTTTTTTAATGTTTGTTTATTGATTGATTGAAAGAGAGAGAGAGAGAGAGAGAGAGAGAGGCAGAGAGGCAGAGAGAAAGGGAGACACAGAATCTAAAGCAGGCTCCAGGCTCCAAGCTGTCAGTGCAGAGCCCGATGCAGGGCTCAAACTCACGAACTGTGAGATCATGACCTGAGCCGACTGAGCCACCCAGGTGCTCCTAATGTTTATTTATTTTTGAGAGAGAACACAACAGAGCATGAGCAGGGGAAAGTCACAGAGAGAGGGAGACACAGAATCCCAAGCAGGGTCCAGGCTCTGAGCTGTCAGCACATAGCCTGATGTGGGGCTCAAACTCATGGACCATGAGATCACGACCTGAGCTGAAGTCGGACGCTTAACTGACTGATCCACCCAGGCGTCCCAGATTTCCATACTAGAATTTTAGTTCATTTGATAAAGCATCTTGTTGAAAGCTTTAAAGTTATATTTACTTCCCCCTATAAAACTTATATTCTGGCATCTTCGGTTTGATATATATAGCAATTCAAATAATTAAAAATTATTTTTAATGTTTATTTATTTTTTTTGAGAGAGAGAGTGCGAGCAGGGGACGTGCAGAGAGGGAGACACATAATCTGAAGCAGGCTCCAGGCTCCAAGCTGTCAGCACAGAGCCTGATGTGCGGCTTGAACTCAAGTGCTGTGAGATCATGACCTGAGCCAAAGTCAGGTGCTCAACTGACTGAGCCACCCAGTTGCCCAAGTTAAAATAATTTTTAAAGTAGGGAATATAGCACTGACCATGTTCTGTACTCTAGTGATTATGGGATAAGAGGGTTGCTGGATTTCTAGAGAGTTGCTTGATTAGGAACTGCTTCCTAATCGGGGGAAAAAACATAGTTTTTGAGAATTCTGATAGGGGAAGGAATTTGCAATTCTGTACAATTTCTACCGAGATTTGGAAATGTTGCCCATTTAATTTTTTCCATTCTAAAACAAGATTCGTGTATTTAAAAGTAGCTGGTAAAGCTACTTTTCTCTTCCTATTACATCTAAGAGAACTTGAATTGTTCGTGTGGGAGATTTGACAACCCTTGATATGAAAATCGATTAATTTCCCCTCCACCCCCCCCCCCCCAATGATGTAAGGAGCATATGCTCATGGAAAAGTTTCACATGATAGGGAAAAGTATAAGGAAGAAAATAAAAATATCTTGACCTCTTACCACCTGGAGCCGTTACCACCATTAACACATTGAAAGGCCATCCTTTTATCACTCTGAGACTCATAGTTGCAGGAGATAAGTTGGCATAGGCTAAAGTAAGAGTGTCAGTTCAGTTTCATGGTGCCATCTCTGATTAATACCGCAAGTACTTGCTGCATTCCCCCCCCCCCCCCACTCTTCCCTTGGGAACGGTAAAGACCTTGTAGGAAATGGCCTGAAGCCAGCTAAGAGACAGAATGACCTACAATTAGCCTAGAGCGAGAGGGATTCCATTGAAATGGAGCCAAGGTAAGTCAATGAAGTGCCTTCAAAAAGCAAGCGGACTTTGGGCAAGCAGGATTCATCATTCAAAAGTTTGGCTTGATTTTGCTCATGCTAGCACCTTGCACAGATAAAATGCCAGATCTCTTATTAAGTGAGATGTGTTTTGCCGTGTGAAATTCTGCTGTGAAGATGACTCATGAAAGTCACTGGCAATGATAGCAGGTTAATTGTCTCACTGTTTGATGTGTTTTCTTGTGAAAAGATAAGACCTTGAAAGCAGCTCTCGTGTTTTTCTGCTTCAATTGCATCATGATTATTCTCATTTCAGATCACCCCTATTTTGTTGGTGTCCAATTCCATCCTGAGTTTTCTTCTAGGCCGATGAAGCCTTCCCCTCCATACCTGGGACTATTACTTGCGGCAACTGGGAACCTGCATACCTACCTGCAAGAGGGCTGCAAACTGTCTCCTAGGTAACCAGCTTACTACTCCTAGCCCCATCCCAAGCTGTGCTTACCTATGTCTTGGGCTTGTTCTTCGTCTTTTTTTTTTTTTTTTTTTTTTAGGTTTCTCATGAAATTTAATATCATTACAGGATTTTTTTTTAAAGTGACGAGTAATTTTTTCTTTCTTAACGATCATAATTTTTTTCTCTGAATGAAAATGATTTCTTCACATCTACAATGGTAGCATGTCAGCTTTCCAGATCATGCTGATGCTGGGTATTATTTTAGAAATTTGTGTCATTTTGATAAGTGAAAAATGGGGTTTTCTTGTGTTGACTCTTTGATTAATGAATATATAAAAATGTTTTGTGTTTATTTGCTTTTTTAGGAATAGCCTGTTCATATCCTCTGCTCTATTTTTTCCTTTTGCTATTATATCCTTTTTCTTACTGATTGGTAAGCTCATTATATATAAAGGACATTAATCCTTTCTTAGGTTGCAAATATTTTTTCAAAGTGGGTTTGTTTGACTTTTAAATTGTTAATGGTAGTTTTCATTTTCCCTAAAGAGTATTCAATTAGGACTTTATATAGTCTTTATTTGTGTGTGGTTTTTTTTAAGATCCTATTTTTTGGGGTGCCTGGGTGGCTCAGTTGGTTAAGCGTCTGACTCTTGATTTTTGGTCAGATCATGGTGTCATGGTTCATGGGATTGAGCCCCATGTTAGGCTCTGTGCTGACAGCATGGAACCTGCTTAGAATTCTCTCTCTCTTTCTCTCTCTCTCTCTGTCGCTCTCTCTACCCATCCCCTGCTCATATGCTTGTGCATGGGCTCTCTTCCTCTCTCAAAATTAAAAAAAAAAAAAAAAAAAAGATTTTATTTTTCAGTAAGCTCTACACCCAACATAGGGCTGGAACTTATAACCTTGAGATCAAGAATCACAGGCTCTACCGACTGAGCCAGCCAGGTGCCCTTACTTACATATTTTTAAAATTTATGTAATCAAATCTTTAACTTTTATGGATTCTGCCTTTAGTATCATGCCTAAAATCTTCCTTTCCCTATCAAAAATATTATATAAATAATGGCCCATTTGTTTTCCACTGGTATTCTTATGCTTTCAATTTTATAGTTTAAATCTATAATCTATATGTACTTTATTATTGGTGTATTACTTAAGGTAGTATCTGCACCCCACCCCCATGGTTAGTAAGCTGAGTAGTTCAGATTTGTTGCAGAGATTTCTGTTTTGTTCCATTGATGATTTCATCTCTTATTTCTGAACCCTTACCACCCTCTTCATTATCATAGCATTATTGTAAATCAAGCCCTTATCTACCCTACACCCGTTATTCTTTAACATTTTAAAAAATATATTTTGCCATTCTCCCAGATGAATTATACAATGATTTTGAAAATGAGGTTCAAATAAAAAAAAAATACCTTAGGGATTTTCATGAAAATTTCTTTACATGTAAATATTAGTTTGGGGACAATTCATATCTTTACTCCTTCTCATGCAAGAATATTGGATACAATAACTTTATGGACCTGGCCAGAATCAGAGAGCGGTTAGGTAGAGTTAGTACCACAGTAGCTGGATATGTGTTGTTTAGAAGATTACTGTCACTGACCCTCATCGTGGCAAATAACCCTCGTGATGTTGCAGTTTAGAGTGCCAGGATCAGTGTCCGATGTGTGTGTGTGTGCCCGTGTTACCCAAGCCTGCTTCTTTGGGACATCACCTACTAGGAGAAGCTCACGGCTCTCTATCATTTCTTTTACCCACATTTTGAAATGGGAACAGCTTTACGTATTTCCATGTTGGGTGTCTTACTGACTTAATGATCATTCCTCATACTCTGGAGCCGGCACACTGGTTTTCATACTGTGCCCTGTGGAGCTGGATCTGGGCTGCTGCGAGGAGCAGGCTGAGGGGGCTCCAGAAGCTTCCCTGCTCCAGCTGAGCAGCTGCACTTAATCAGGCTCATGTGATATGGTTCCGTGTGAGATCGTGCATGGAGAGAGCGTCCTGTGTTCTGATACCGCATGGCTTATGTAGCAGATTGGAAATGCCAGTGTGGTCCCATGTCACATGTGCGCTGTGACCCTTCTCAGCCACTTTATAGTCTCCATTATTTCAGGTGCCCACATGTAAAAGGAGAGTGACAGTGGAGGAAGTTACATGGCTGAGAGAAATAATTCATGCAAAACTGGTTGTTTGCAAGCAGTGGCTAGAAATAAATGCTACCTAATTTGTGGGGACTGCCCACCTATGTGTTGGATGGCCTGCCGATTCCCACATGGGGGATGGTGGTCTCTGAGTAAAGCTTACCAGCAGTTTCTGAGAAAAATGGTTCCTTGCTAGCAACTTCTGAGCAAGATTCAGTATGTCTCAAGGAGAAGGAAAGACTTCTTAATATAACTCTGATGCTGGTGTTGGAATTACAGCTGACCAGCGTGCTTCCATGGTAGTCAGACAATTCCTACATATCAGCCATAAATCGGTACGTTTCTCTCTCTCTCTTTTAGTTTGTTTGTTTTGAGAGAGAGAGAGAGCGTGGGATAGGGGCAGAGAAAGAGGGAGAGAGAATCTCAAGCAGCCTCCGCACTGTCAGTGCAGAGCCCAGTGTGGGACTCGAACTCATGGACTGCGAGACCATGACCTGAGCCGAAATCAAGAGTTAGTCCCTTAACCGACTGAGCCGCCCAGGCTCCCCAACCAGTGCATTTCTTAAGGGCGGCGAGCATCTTATTTATCTTTACCTCCCTGGCTTCCCAGCAGACGAGGTTGTTTCGTACCACCTTGTTTGCTAAAGTAACAATTCTAGGTAGCACCGGAGGATGGATACAGTGTAGTCTAATTCTGACACCTAAGGGGGTTTTCTGACTAAGAATGGCACCCATGAGTTAACCCAGTGACAGACACCAGGATTCCAGAAGAACCTTCAACTTCAACTTCTCTCTGCCCAGCTCCATGGTGTCAGTGAACATTGAAAAGCAGACAGCTGCTTTGACGGCCAGGCTCTAATGTGAGCTGAGTTGGGACTGTATTTCTGTCAAACAAGATTACCGACTGTAATCAACCATAAACAACCATAACAAGGAATATGAACAGTGGAATAATGACTTCCTTTCCCAGAAATTGGCTGACGGTATGTAATTACATGGCACATGTGCAGCTGACATCTTTAAAGCCCAGAATGTAAAAAAAATTTTGGCTTTGTGCACGTACACCTGAGCTATAACCTCTGCATTCTGCCCTGTGGAGAAGAGTTCTCTTTTAGTGCCTAGGAAGTTGCAGTGAGAATATTATTTGGGGATCTAGAGCTAGTGTGCTAAGTTTTTGGCCACTCTGTTATCTGTAGAGTGGCAGCAGTTATGAGGACCAGTTCCATCTGGTTTTCAACTTGGAGTCTTTTGTTCAAGAGGCATAACAGCTGTAGGATAGTGTTTTTTCAGGTTTATTAAATTTAAGTTTGATTTTTATTTATTTTGAGAGAGAGAGCAGTCAGCAGAGGGGCAGAGAGAGAGGGAGACAGAATCCCAAGAAGGCTCCACACGGTCAGTGCAGAGCCCCATGTGGGACTCAAACTCACGAATTGTGAGATCATGACCTGAGCCGAAATCAAGAGTCGGAAGCTTAATTGACTGAGCCATCCAGGTGCCCCTTTTCAAGTTTTTATAAGCTACTCAAAAGTACATGCAAAATCAAACTCAAAGTCTTTGTTTTAGCCCCAAGACAACCCACAAGTGTGATGATTCACTAGAAGGAAATCTGAATACAGTTGTACTCATGGTTGAAATTCACTACAGTGACAGAGTAAGTTTGCACAGCTGGATCAGTAAGAGGAAAAGATATAAGTGGAGTCTGGAGAAATCGATTTGTAGGTTTCCTGTGCCCTCTCCCTCCCGTGAAAGGTCACACACAGCTCACCTTCCCCCTGCAGCAATGTGTGTGGTGTTTATGCCCATTTGAGACTCAGAGTTTAGGGTTTTTATTGGGGCTGGTCACATAGGCATTCTCTACCTAGTAGCCACTCAGATTCCAGACTCTCAGAAGGAAAGCAAGCATTCACCGTAAATCACATTGCTTGTACGTACAGCCTGCACCAAGTGAAACTGGCATTATCAGTTAGTAACGGATAAAACATTCTGAAAGCCAAGTTCCTGAGTTCCCTGGCAAGCAGGACCCTCCTTTTTTTTTTTTTTAACGTTTATTTATTTTTGAGAGACACACAGAGAGAGAGAGAGAGAGAGAGAGAGAGAGAGAGAGAGAGAGGCAGAGAGGGAGAGGGAGAAACAGAATCTGAAACAGGTTCCAGGCTCTGAGCTGTCAGCACAGAGCTCGATGCAGGTCTCGAATGCCACTGATCATGACCTCAGCCGAAGTCGGACGCTGAACCGACTGAGCCACCCAGGCTAAATGTAAAGCACTTAACACAGTGTCTGGTCTATGGTGGGAAATTAAATGGGATTTTTTTTTTTTTTTAAGTAAGCTCTATGCCCCACATGGGGCTTGAGCTCACAAACCCCGAGATCAAGAGTCACACACTCTACCGACTGAGCTAGCTAGATGCCCCTAAATGAGAATTATTAATTTTACCTTAGTTCTGCTCTCCTTCATCTCTTGCCTACTACAATGCTTCCTACCTGGTGTCTATACCTCCAGCTTTCCTCTTTTCAGTCCATCTTCCTACATTATTTTGGAGTTTAAAACTCTCAGTGGCTTCTCGACTTCTAGAATAAAATGCACACAAATCCTTAGGGAACAGCTTGCAGTCCCTCGATCTCCCCAGAAGATTTCAATGCTTTTGCTTCAGCTCACACCACTTTTGTGGCTCTTGATATACATTCCTAAACCGCTTAGTGAGAGGTGAGTCTGTATCCTGCCAATCTGTATCCTGTTAGGATGCTAGTTGGAGGAAAATCATTGCTGACCGGTGGTGGGGGCATTGGAGGTGGGTGTGGCCTCTCTGATGTACATTTTCTAGCACTATTTTAAACTTGGAATCGTCTTGCCTATTTTTTTTTTAAATTTCGGTCTGCACGGTTAGTGTGGCCAAGGGCCATTCTTACAATATATGGTGTGTAGGAGCCAAGGGCAGGCCACCGCAAGATGGGCCACTTTGGCATAAAGATTATTTCGAGTTTGAAGGGGTTTGGGACAAGTTCCCTCAAAATATGCCACTTTGGCACATGGACTATTTTTTGTTTAATGTTTATTTATTTATTTATTTATTTATTTATTTATTTATTTTTAAATTAAATCTATTTATCTATTAAAATTTTCATTTATTTATTTGTGTGTGTGAGAGAGAGAGAGAGCACGAGAATGAGTGAGGGACAGAGAGAGAATCCCAGGAGGTGTAGAGAGACAGAGAGAGAGACTGTGGAGCTCCGAGCAGGGCTCGAGTTTACCAGTCGGGGCTCAAACTCACCAACCATGAAATCATGACCTGAGCCTAAGTTGGATGCCTAACTGACTGAGCCACCCAGGCACCGCATTAAGTGTTTATTTTTGAGAGAGAGAGAGAGAGAAAGAGAGCAAGTGTGGGAGAGGCACAGAGAGAGGGGGGGACAGAGGATCCGAGGCGGGCTCTGTGCAGACAGCAGAGAGCCCAATGTGGGGCTTAAACTCACAAACGGTGACATCAAGACCTGACCTGAAGTCCGTCGCTTAAACGATTGAGCCACCCAGGCGCCCCTGGCGCATGGACTGTTTTTGAGCTGAACGCGATCAAGACCCTGCAGGCTCAAGAGAAACTTTTGCCTCTTCAATTTTCCCCTATTAATCTGTCTAATGTCACTTTGATTCTTAGTCCAGCTAGAAATACCTTAGAGGGGACAGGTGCAAATAGTTTGTTTCTTTGGGGACAATGTGGATGCATAGAGCAGGTGCTATGGATTTGACTTCTGGGTTTGCTACCTACGGGGTACTTTTTTCCAAGCCTACTCCTAAATCTCAGGGTCTACATCCTTTCTGGCTACTGCTATCAAGAGGTACTTTTTCCCCTTTATTACATTTCAAGGAAAAGTGACCTGGAAAAAAAATGATTCTTTTTAAGCAGTTTTTAAAACACCTTTTAAAACAGCGCCCCCTTCCCTGCCCCGCAGTTTGTCACCGACTCCATACCTTGAGACTTTTTTTGGTAAAGTACTGTGAATAAACCACATTTGAGTACACCTTCCCTTAGGGATTGAATGTTGATTGAAAGGTGCTCTTTTATTGATGGTGGTTCACTGCAGTGCTGATGGTACGGGTGCCACCAGGAATGAAGTTCCTAGTACTAGAGACTACTGTGCTTTTAATGCCCTGCCTGGCTTGTAGTCCACCATTTACTATTCAATGCAAAAGTCATTCACAGCATACCAAGTTTTCATTCCATTGCTCTTATATTTTACGGCTTCCAGGGGCTCTCTGAAAAGGAAGTAAGTGTAGCAGTAACAATGCTTTGGAGAAAACTGTGTGCCTGGCAACCTGTTTTAAAACATGCTTGTTCCACACAGAATGGATTTTGATCTAAAGTATTGTGGGAACTCATGTAGGCTGGGAATCCTCAGTATGCCGTCAAAAAAAAAAGGTTTTTTAAAATTCCAACCACCTCTTTCTATTAATGGAGAATAAATGGTTTAACGGCTGCCCCTGGGGTAGCATAAAAGGTGGGATATATGAGGCATCGTATATCTTGTCCTGGTGCCTTGGAATATATGTTTTCTTACATTGGGAATTTATTAGGAACCAGGAATCTTTGACAAATGATTATGACAAGCCTTTTATTTGTCAAAGAACCACACAATAGACTGTTGCAGTCAAGTCTGGTAAGTCAAGCCAGTGTTGTTAGGATAGAGATTCCCATGAGTCGTTGCTGGTGATTTTCATTTTGTCTTGTAAAAAATAACATAGGGGCACCTGGCCAGCTCAGTCGGTAGATCATGTGACTCTTGACCTCAGGGTTGTGGGTTCAGGCTTCACCTTGGGCTTGGAGCCTACTTAAAAAGAATATAGTAAAAAACTTTTTTGAAAAAACTTTTTTGGGGGCATATGCATGCACGAGAGACATTTGCCATGATTTTCATTAACTGTAGATAGCCAGGTCTTAAAAAACATTTTTTTTTTTTTTTTAGGGAGTGACAAGGAGATGATCATATTTTTTAAAATCATTATTCATTTGTTTTAAAATAAGTGCTATCCAATAGAACTTTCTGCAATGCAATGATGGAAATGATGGAAATGATGGAAATGTTCTATAATCTGCACTGCCCAATATGACAGCCACCAGTCACACATAACTTTTTGTTAGGTAGTTAGTTAACTGAGAGGGAGGAGGCATAAAGCAGATGCTGGCCACACCCTCAGAGCCATCCCCCAGGGTTAACGGCCACACTTTCAGAGCCACCTCTGAGAGCTAAGGGAACAGGAAAGGCCTAGCCCCACAGCTGGCTCAAAAGCCACAAGGCGACTTCCACGAGCTGAGCATGTGCCCACAAGGTGCAGCTTGCCCTTAAGGTCACAGCAAAAGCTCATTAGAAACTCATAAATATATAATACACAAATAAATACAATTATAACAGGTGCATCATGGGTAGGCACTTGCGCAGAAGCCAAAATGCACTATAACCACCAGCTGTCAATCAAAGCCAAATTTGCATATGCAGAAAACAGGTTTAAAAGGGTGCAGCTAGAGCTTCTTGGGGCCATTACCACTTTTGCTCCAGCAGTGGCCCCCTTTCTTTCTTGAAAGTGTACTATACTTATCTAGTTAATAAACTCTATCTCCCCATTCTGGTCTCAGGTCTCCAATTCTTTGGTGCATCTGGGATAAGAACCAAGTGACCCAGTAACATAGTGAACACTTGAAGTGAGTGAGGAATGGAATTTTCAGTTCAATTTGATTTTAATTGATTGAAATTTAGATAGTTTCTGTGGCTTGTGGCTTCTATATTGGGCAGTACAGGTTTAAAATTTCCCCTCCACAAGTGGCGCCTGGGTGGCTCAGGCCGTTAAACATCCAACTCTTGATTTTATCTCAGGTGGTGATCTCAGGATTCATGAGTTAGAGCCCCCAGTTGGGCTTTGTGCTGGCAGCACTGAGGAGCCTACTGTGGATTCTCTCTCTCTCTCTCTCTCTCTCTCTCTCTCTCGTCCCTTCCCCTGCTTGCTTGTGCGTGCTCACTCTCTCTCAAAATAAATAAACTTAAAAAAAAAAAAAAACACTTCCCCTCATCAAATATATCAAGATACACACAAATGAGTCCATATTCTGTGACATTTCGTAGAATTTAACATGTAAGACCTGAATGTCTAATAATTTTCCCTCCTGAGAAACATGTGCATGGGTACAGAGAAGATTATTTAAAAAGATGGGTTAGCCTTAAGATAGAGCTGTGATGTCTCGAATTAAGTGCAAATGTACCCAAATAAGTATATCTTATGACTTCTTTAAGTTTGTTCTGTGTGAAAGCAAAAAGAACCCCTAAGTCATATACGGCACAGAGTAGCACCCGCATTTTATGGAATGTGCGGGAGCCATTGCTATTCTGCGTGTGGTGATGATCTACGTTTTATTTCTAGCACTTGCTTTTTGCTGGCACGTGAATGCCCTAAAATCAGCACGTTTCACAGCAATGCCCATTTTGATGATTCTGTTCTTGAGGGCCATGGCTTATTTCATCGTCCTACCTCTGGCCAGTGACACATGTGAAAGAAAATGAGTGAACCCACTCATTTGCCTGGGACGTGAATAAACTCAAGCTGAGTCTCGCTTTGTTAGGCTCAGCCTATGCCATTTTGTTGTGTGGTCAGAGTTTGGTGAAGCCAGCCATCAGATAGAAATGAGAGCCATTAGCTTACAAACAGATCCACCCAAGTCTGCTGGCTAACGTGAGCAGGGAATTACTCGGTACAAGAAACAATTCTGAAAATCATGCAATCGGCAGTTTTTATGACCTTATATTTCCACGACTTGTTGAGAGCTATCATGTTATAAATATGTAAATCCCATAAATAGCAATCACTTATATTTTTATACAGTCTCCAGAGCACATGTATGCATTCTCTTTCGGCCCTCATTACATTTTGGTGAGGTTGTAGGTATTGTTACTACTTTTTCCCAGACTCTCAGGAGTCAAGTGGTCAGTCCAAAAGTATGTGGCTAATAAATATTACAACCAGGGGTGTGAGGGGGAAGATGTGGGCGCACCTTACTCTTCCCTGGGCTCAGAAGTAGGGAAGGAAGCAGGTATAAAATCTGATGCCTTCTCACTTGTGGAGTCAGAGGACATGTGACTGCTGGCACATTGTAGCAGTTTAGACTTGAGCTTGTGGCCTGGGTTAGCATCATGGGGATTCTGGCCCCACCTTGAATGAGCTGTGTGCCAGATGAATCACTGCAACACCCTGACCTTCATTTCTTCTCCCAGAGAAAGTCGAGTGCAACTTCCAAATCCCTTTTTGTTGCACAGAACCAGGAAAGAGTCTACATTTGTGTAGTGAGACTGCATAGATAAGGAAGGGGCAGTTTCTGAAAAAACGTTCTTCAGTTATTCCTGTGTTTTCTTTACTGGAAACCCTCTTGTAACAGTAGAACTGATTTTCCTGATTTAAAATCTAAGTAGGAGTTTTCTTCTATTTGGTTAAGGATATGTTCATTAAATGCTTCTCTAACATGTCTTGTATCCAATTCTTTTTTTTTTTATTTATTTTCAAAGACAGAGAGAGTGAGGGAAGGACAGAGAGAGAGGGAGAGAGAATCCCAAGTAGGCTCCACGCTGTCAGCGCAGAGCCCATCTCAGGACTCCATCTCATGAACTGTGAGATCGTAACCTGAGCTGAAATTGAGAATTGGAAGCTTAAGCGACTGAGCCACCCAGGCTGCTCTCTTCTGCCAGTTCTTAATCTTTTATCTCCCGTCCATACTCTAGCCCCGCCCCTGCAGCCTTTCCAGTATTTTGTTCAAAAGTCATGGAGGAGAGTGGGCTTGTCTTTCACATTTTTGTTTATGTATTTATTGATACTTGCTCAATATATTTAGAGTAAATCTTTGTTTCCTAACCTGTCAGCATAGGGTTTCTTCAGTTGTTCCCTTTCCTCCTTAAACAAACAAACAAAAAGTGGATTTTCACCTGTTATGGAATTGAGATTTCTATTGCTATAAGTCAGCAAAAAAAGTTGGTCAAGGTCAGGATTGGGTCACACATAAAATACTTCCTGGCAACGTCATCTCCATAGATCAGTAGAACTCTTGTGGAGTTGATCTACTTGCTGACTTATTTGGAACCGAACAAGAGGAACCCCACCCTGAGCTCATGGCTCAAAACAGAACTACAATTTCAGGGCTATCTCCTGGAGAAGGTGCACTTCTGAGGGAACCCAACACGGCAACATCTATGTCAGTAATTGGTCCTGTTTTGAATCCTACATGTGACTCGAGGGAGTAGGAACATGCCATAAAGTTTCTAATATGAAAATAGCATAATTGTGCAAATTATTTCTCAAATCCTTGGATGTCTGAGAATGTTGGAATGGAAAACTTTCATGCTACTGATCTTTATTAGCAGTCTTCGGAAGGTTATGAATGGTAATCTAAGTTGAAATGATTTTATCAATTTTCTGATAAGTTACCTCCAACTTAAGATGAAAGCAGGTGATCAGCTCATCTGACAAAAGGAGATCACCGTGTGCAATTGAACTAACCTCTTTCTGTAGTGCCTAGAAAGTGACGGTAGAATATTTCTTAGCATTTTCTCTGAATGGGGATTAATTATGGAAAGTGTTCAGAATTGGAAGTAGAATAATGGTCCAGGGTTGTTTTTTGTTTTGTTTTGTTTTGTTTTTTTTACACCTTGCTAAATTAGTTCCTCTTTTGATCTAGTGATAGATACAGCGATGCCAGTGATGACAGCTTTTCAGAGCCAAGAATAGCTGAGTTGGAAATAAGCTGAAACTAATACATGACCTGGAATGATCAGGACTTCCTGAGAGGGTAAGATGGAATCCTCAAGTATTATCTGTTGGTCTTACAGATAAGCTGTTGTCCCGTGGAGAAAGTAGCATCGTAGGACTTGCCTTGTAGGATTTTGCTCTCTCAGGATGCTCTTATTTGACTAACATAGGTAGCAAACAGGAGCATCCCAGGGCATAGTTAGGATAGGCCTAACAGCCGATCATGCTTTGGGGAAACTGGGATGCACCAGAGAAAGCTCTGGTGAAAATGGTTAGCAGGGAGAAAACGGAATGCACCTGGGGCCAGGAACAAATATGTAAGTGCACTTACAAATGTGTGTCTGGGGGCGATAGTGGTTAGAGTAGTAATAAGTCAGCAAACTTGTTCTGTAAAAGGCCAGATAGTAAATATTTTAGGATTTGCGGGCCGGGCAGTCTCTGTTGCAACTATTCCACGCTGCCATTCTAGAGGGAGAGCAAGCCTAGACAATACATAAATGAAGGGGTGTGGCTTTCCCAATAAAACTTTATTTATAAAAACAGTTTGCTGATCCCTCGTTTAGGTCCTTCAGGGAAAAGCAGATTTCCTTGGATTTGTATAAAATAAAATTGTATTTTATTTCTTTGTAGGAAGATGCCAGAGACGGGGTTGGCTTCTGAGGACAGCTTATTTTCTCCATGGCTCTTTTAGGCTTTATTAGGGAGGATCGCAGTCTGGATAGCTTTATTAAACTCAAGCTCAGAGGCAGATATTGCCTGGGACAAGTCTAGTGTTATGGCAGGCCTTGAAGTGAATGAGCAGCTTTCCTTAGCAGGACAGAAGCTTCTGAAAAGATTATAAAGAGTTAATTGCTCTAGTATGAGCTCTCTTCATATTTCACTTTGGGGTGGAATATTCATGTTCACTAGGGAAAGCATATCTCTCTCTGTTTAGGTTTACCTCAAACATGGAGACCTTTAGTACCAAACCAAAATGGTACAAAGGCTAGTTGGAGGTATTTTAAGACTTACATTATTCAGTTTCTGATGTTGCTAATACTTATATTCTTTCTTTCTTTCTTTCTTTCTTTCTTTCTTTCTTTCTTTCTTTCTTTCTTTCTTTCTTTCTTTCTTTCTTTCTTTCTTTCTTTCTAGGTTCTGATGTAATTGAAGCCAGGATGAATGAACTCTCTGAGGAAATCACCATACTCTTAAAGATTTGCTCTGTTTTCCACCAAACATGGATGTAAAGCCTCAAAGGGGATCTAATTATAGATGAACCAGAACCAAAAGGCTAGTTTCCATTTCACTCCAGAGGCAGCCTTTGGTTCTCACAAATTTCTGTAAGCCAATTAAACTTTTCCCAATGACCTCATGGGGGAGAAAGTGTGTTTGTGTTTTGTCTGGCGAGTGGTGCTGTTCTGGCAGGGAGCAAGGATCCAGGTAACCCGGCCTTCACTGTGATGTATGAGAAGGCTGACAGGGCACATGCGATAGTGATTTTCGAGTAAAAATGGAGTCATTCTGTGAGCTGGAACTCAACCACAAGTTTGGGTGCGGCCCAAGTTTCTTTCAGTTTGTCACCCTGCTTATTTTTAGTTACAAATAAAATTAAACAAGTCCAAGACTAGGGATGGCAAGTAAGGCAGGCGGGCAGAATTTAAGGGGGAATAAAAAATATATATGTATAGATTAATTGAGCTGAAATTCACATAACCTAGAATTTACCAATTTAAAGTGAACAGTTGAAGGGTATCAGGTATGCTCCTGTTCGATGTCCTTGAGAGGACAGCTGTTGAGCACTGGAGCTTTCTGATACTGATTTAAATATTTTAACTGCTCAGTTAACTTTCCTTGTGTGTGGTTGTCTTTGGCCCTTTAACTTTTTCCTCTTAGTGCTGTGAGGTGTTACAGCGTTATTTTGTAAGACACTACAGAAAATTCATCCTGCAAACACAGGCAGAAGTGAAAGAAGTAATTCTGGTAAATAAAAATATTAAAGAGCTTTGGGGCTCCACTTGTGAAAATTACAGCTTGAAGATCACAAGAGGCTCCAAATGAAAAGCCCACAAGGTAGGTTTAAAAGCCGGAATGGGCCTCATAGAAAGCGGGACTTAAGCACGGGGGTGGGGGGCAGACTTTAACATCACAAAGGGGCGGGTAGTCTGGCTTAAATGGAAGTTTTCAATTGTGATGATTATGATTTCTAAAGTCACTTATCACTGAGTGCTCTCACCGGGGGTTAATGATGCATGTAAATAGGACCGGAAGAAGGGCGCTTAAAAACCATAAACTAGTCTTTCTGTCGTTGCTCAGTGAGGTTTTTCTCTTTTGGAGACACTCCTTGAACCTGGAATCCGTTGAAGGCTTGGTGGTAGGTAGTAGTAGCGGAGCAGTTGTGGGACCTGAACACATAGGAAGTTATTATAAATCGCTCATTTAAGAAATCTGTCTTGAACCCCCAGCATGAGCCACACATGGTGTCAGGTGCTGGGGGAAATGAAGGCGAGCAGAATTTGCCCCTGTAGGGGCCCAGGGCAGGCTGCCCCAAGATGGGCCACTTTGGCATAAAGATTATTTCTAGTGCAAAGTAATCCAAACCCAGCAGATGTGGGAAAAGCTCTCTGCTTCCCCTCAACTGCCAAAATTCACATTGGACAGAAGAGCACTGTTAACAGAGACCCCCTTTTACCTAAAAACCGTATCTGCATAATAGGGCAACCTTGTTTTTCAAAACATCTCCTTTTCCTTCCCGCTAATGGTCTTTCTCCCCTTTGTGTCCTCAGGCCCCTCCTTTCCTTAGCTAAACTTCAAGTTGCCTCCTTATCTTTGGAATTTCCATGTCTGTGTGGATTCTTACGTATGCCATTAAATTTGATTTATTCCTGTCAGTCTGTCTCATGTCAGTTCGATTGTTAGTCTGGCTAGAAGGACCTTGAAGGGCACAGGAAGGTCTTCCTCCCCAACACCCCCAAAATATGTCTCATTGGTATAAGGATTATTTTAGGCTGATTTTAAAGAAACAGCAGACATAGGAAAAGCTCTGAAAACTGAGTAGTAGTTATCTTTTGTGTACTGGAGGTATACAATGTTAGTAAACTGTTTGTTTTTCTCCTATTAATCTGTCTTTTATTACAGGGGCTGTCTTCCAAACCAGGCCTTGATGGAAATAGAACTTGAACTGGGTGAATTGCTTTTTGCCACCCAGCTTTAGTTTTTAAGGTTCATGTCCACGAAGACCTCTAAAACATGGTGGCAAATCTATGGATGCCATTCCGTTTTCTCTCTTCCGAATGGGGCTCCCTTTCCATCCTGGTAGCTTCCTTGGTACTACCTTCTCCTCTGAGAAGAATACTGGTGACAAGTTGGGGAATCCAGGTGGCACCATGTGGTGATGTAGTGCCTTATTGTCAAGTTTGAAACTTCTTATCTTTTCCTTGAACAAGAAATTGTCTTGAAAATAGATGTATTGCTTTGATTCATTTTCCCTGGGAGGGACTATGCTTTCAGTTAATACTCTGGGAGCATTTCGATATTGAGAGTAAGGTAAAAACCTAGAACATGGGAGCCCCTGGGTGGCTCAGTCGGTTAAGCATCTGACTCTTGGTCCCAGCTCAGGTCACGAACTCGCAGTTTGTGAGTTTAAGTCGCACTTTGGGCTCCGCGCTGACAGCACAGAGCCTGCTTGGATTTCTCTCGCTCCCTCTCTCTGCCGCTCCTCTGCTCACTCTCTCTGTCTTTCTCTCTCAAAATAAGTAAATAAACTCAAAAAAAATTTTTTTAATTAAAAAAAAAAGAATGAAGAAGGAAAAAGCATGATGGCACTTTCTTTGTTGTTCAAAGGAAGCACTATCTAAAGCAGGGGGTGGCAAACTATAGGTGTAGGCTAAATCCCAATCTATTTTTGTCAATAAAGTTTTATTGGCACATAGCTGCGCACACTTTTTTTTTTTTAACTGTTGTCTGTGGCTGTTTTCCTGCTACAGTGACAGAGCTGAGTAGTTGTCGGAGACCCGTAAAGCCTAAAACATTTACTATCTGCTGCTTCACAGAACCAATTTGTTGACTGTTATCTAAAAGGAGTGCTGCGAGAAAACTTCTTTACAAGTCTCTGATGGAGTCGCAGCTTTCAAAATCTTTTTTCTGTATAGTGAAGATACGTTCTTTCAAACATTTTAAAAGAATTCCTGACATGAAGTTCCACGTTGAAACACTACAGAAAAATCTCTTAAACTCCCGTCTTCAGCCACCTTGTTCCCTTCCCTAGAGGCTATTGTATCAAATGGTTCTGGGTCCTTCCTGCTACATACCATGCAGAGAGGATTGTTTCACCATAATGTTTAAACAGCATTCTTATTTCAGAGGAAACTATATTTCTCTATTTAGTGGAGAAAGAATAATTATGAAATACCAAGAAACATACAAGGGAAGGGTCCGTACTCGGTTCAGCTTGTGACAGGTATTGTGCACGCACTGTGGGCCCAGCCCTGAACTGATGCAGCAGACAATATGGAAGACCTATAAGATGTGGTCCAGCTGGGCAAGGGCCTAATACAGTGCTTGAACCGAATCCTGAAGGGAGAGTAGGAGTTGACCAGGTGCATCTTTGTTATCAACATTAGCGGGACCAATCATTGGCTACCCCAAACATTTCCTAAGGATGCTCCTGAGACACAGTGTGAGCCCACTTCCTCAAATAACACTGCTCAGATTTGGAGCATCCTGAAAATTGTGAGTCATTGTGAGGCCACTAACAGGGCAGAGATGCTTTGGTGGTGAGAAACCCAGCTTCCCACCCCAGGTTTTAGAAGAACTCCACGACCTTTTTTCTCTTCCCTTCTCTACTCCAGCTGCCTATAGACCAGCGCTATCCCAAAAATAAAACATGAAAAAATAAAATAAAATAAAATAAAATGTGAGCCACATGTATTATTTGAAATTTCCTAGTAGCCATATTCAAAAGTAGAAGCAAGTGAAATTAATTTTAGTTGCATGATATTATATAAACTTTAGTAGTATATTATATTATACTACTAAATATATTAATTACACAGCACAGCTCTAGATTCTATATAAAGAGGATGTACAGATCTACCACTCGCTCATGGCAGAATCCCCGGGTATATGTCACAGAGCACAAGTATATATATTAATATCTCAATGCATCTCATGTTGGGTTATGCATATTTTTGTTTGGGGTGCAAAGGGGTTCAGGAAGGCTCCCCCAGAATGTGCCACTTTGGCCCGTGGATTATTTTGAACTGAAGTCACTTGAGACCCTACAGACTCCAGAGGAACGTTTGTCCCTCCCTTAACTACACAGAATAATCTAAATTGGGGGGGAGGTCTTTCCCAGAATAAGGGTTATTAACAGAGATAAGTTTTATCTGAGTGACCCAGGTGTCTGGCAGGGCAAACATCTAATTAGCAAACATCTGCTCTTATTGCCCTGTGAAGTGCATTCCTTTCCTCTGAAGTCTCAGAACCCTACCCCTTCTCCTTAGTTTAGGGTCACATACAGACCTCATTTTGTTTGACTGTCTTTAGCAATTTCCATGTCTATGTGGGTTCCCTGAATGTATGTCTATTAAGTTTGGTTTTCTCCTGTTAATTTGACTTATGTCAATTTGATTCTTAGTCCAGCCAGAAGGACCTTTGAGGGGACAGGAATTCCTGCTCCCCAACAAGGTGAAATCAGTATAGTGCAGTCATGTGTGAGACTCACTATAGGATTTGCTATTCTGCCTTCTCGCTGTGTTTGTTGTTGTTGTTGTTGTTGTTGTTGTTGTTGTTGTTTGTTTGTTTTGGGGTTTTTTTGGTGGCTCCCCAGGTGCTCTAGCCCCCCTACCTTTGCCTCTGGATTTTGAGAAAGTGCTTCCTTCTCTCTTCCTTAGAATTCTCCAGATGCCATATAGAGTTCTTTTTCTTTTCTTTTTTCTTTAAAATTAGGTAGCTAACAGTGCTGCAATACTGGATTTCAGGAGTGGAATTCAGTGACTCATCACTTACATACAACACCCAGTGCTCATCACAAGTGCCCTCCTTACTACCTGTTACCCATCTAGTCCATCCTCCACCTGCCTCCCTCCATCTATTCTCAGTTTGCTCTTTATCATTTAGAGTGTCTTGTGGTTCAAGGGCTCAGTTGGTTAAGCATCTGACTCTTGGTTTGGCTCAGGTCACGATCTCACAGTTTGAGAGTTTGAGCCCCACATCGGGCTCTGCGCTAACATTGCAATGTTAGCTCAGAGCCTGCTTGGGATTCTTTCTCCCCCTCTCTCTCTACCCCTCCTGCTCTCTCTCTCTCTCTCTCAAAATAAATTAAATAAATAAGAGTCTCTTGTGGTGTGTTTCCCTCTTTCCTCTCTGCTTCCCATATGTTTATCTGTTTTGTTTCTTAAATTCTGCATATGAATGAAATCATATGGAATTTGTCTTTCTCTGATTGACTTATTTTGCTTAGCATAATACCTTCTAGCTCCATCCACATCACTGCAAGTGGCAAGATTTCATTCTTTTTGATGGCTAAGTAATATTCCATTGTGTATAGACACCACATCTTCTATATCCATTTGTCAGTTGATGAACATTTAGGCTCTCTCCATAGTTTGGCTACTGTTGATAATGCTGCTATAAACATTGGGGTGCATGTACCCCTTCGAATCTGTATTTTTTTTATCCTTTGGGTAAATACCTACTAGTGCAATTGCTGGATTGTAGGGTAGTTTTATTTTCAGGTTTTTTTTTTTTTTAGGAACCTCCATACTCTTCTCCAGAGTGGCTGCACCAGTTTTCATTTATACCAACAGCTCAAGGGGGTTCCCCTTTCTCTGCATCCTCACCAACACTTGTTGTTTCTTGTGTTGTTGATTTTAGCCATTCTGACAGGTGTGAGGTGCTATCTCATCATGGTTTTGATTTGCATTTCCCTGATGCTGAGTGATGTTGAGCATCTTTTCATGTGTCTGTTAGCTATCTGGATGTCTTTTTTGGAAAAGTATCTCTTCATATCATCTGCCCACTTCTTAACTGGGTTGTTTGTTTTTTGGGTGTTGAATTTGAGAACTTCTTTGTAGATTTTGGATGCTAACCCTCTATCACATATGTCGTTTGCAAATATCTTCTACCGTTCCCTAGGTTGCCTTTTAGTTTAGTTGATTGTTTCCTTCACTGTGGAGAAGATTTTATCATTATAAAGTCCCAATAGTTCGTGTTTGCTTTTGTTTCCCTTGCCTTCAGCGACGTGTCTAGTAAGAAGTTGCTGTGGCTGAGGTCAAAAAGGTTGTTGCCTATATTCTCTGGTAGGATTTTGATGGTTTCCTGTCCCACATTTAGTCTTTCAGCCATTTTGAATTTATTTTCCACGTAGAGTTCTTAAAGAGAGAAAAGACACAGGTTAGTTGGGTTTGCTGTTCTAGCATTTGTCACTCCACCCAGAACCACTGTAGGGGAAATTTACTTGGTATGTTCTTTCAGATCCCCTTAAGAACATTTGCAAGTAATGGATATTTTTTTGCATTCAAAGGTGAATAACACTGACAGTAAAATCTACTAATTGCCAATATAGTACTTCTACATTCTTTTTTTTTTTAAGTTTATTTATTTATTTTGAGAGAGAAAACGAGCAGGGGAGGGGCAGAGAGGGAGGGAGAGAGAGAATCACAAGCAGGCTCTGCACTGCCAGCACAGAGCCCAATGCGGGGCTCGAACTCACGAACCATGAGATCCTGACCAGGGCTGAATTCAAGAGTCGGATGCTTAGCTGACTGAGCGACTCAGGTGCCCCTGCATTCTGTCTTTGAAAAAAGTTATCTGAATATAGTTGTCACACAATGTTATATTAGCTTCAGATGTATAATACAGTGATTCAAACATTTTTGTCCTTGATATGGATATAGTTTAGAAAATAGCAGACCCCCTTGCAAACTTAAGGTAGAAGCTACTGGTGACAAGCAAATTTGGTCTTTCTAATCATTAGGATGAGAGAAAATGGAACTTTTAAAAAAAGAATGCTGAGACATATGGATAATTCAATTCCTCAAACATTAAAAAAAATTTTTATGTGTATTTATTTTGAGAGAGAGAGAGAGAGAGAGCACGAGCAAGGGGCAGAGAGAGAGAGGGAGACACAGAATCTGAAGCAGGCTCCAGGCTCTGAGCTATCAGCACAGAGCCTGACGCAGTGCCCGAACTCATGAAACGTGAGACCATGACCTGAGCCGAAGTCGGGCACTTAACCGATTGAGCCCCCATCAAACCCCATCAAACATTTTTTTGAGTCAACTTTGCCAGTAGGGGGCTAGGCAGTGACTTGGAGCCCGGTATGCAGGGAATTCAGTCTGATGTCAAGGGCAGTTAGGAAGAGATTCGTAGTTGCGTAACATCTGATTCTTTCAAGTGCTTCAATGGAGAGATCGAATAATGTCATGGCATCTTATTGGGGAGGTGATGACATGCATGTAAGGCTTTCTATGTTACTGAGACAAGCTGGCCACACATGTGGATGTGTACAAGAATGATTTGCTCTAACCTAGAATAGAGTTGGGAAGATTTATGGAATTGTGACATGTTTTATGAAGGGATTCCATAATAGCAATAATGGGACTTTCAGCTGTTGGATGAACAGCAGGAAATGCAATCATGCTGTGCAGATGGGAATTTAGTAAATTCGTAAATTGCACTAGACTCCCTTTCCACAGCTCTCCTGATTCCTGCCTGCTTCCGGCTTGATAATAAATAATTGTGGGGCACCTGGGCGGCTCAGTTGGTTAAGTGTCCGACTTGGGCTCAGGTTGTGATCTTATAGTTCATGAGTTTGAGCCCCATATCAAGCTCTGTGCTGACAGTGCACAGCCTGCTTCGGATCCTCTGTCTCCCTCTCTTTCTGTCCCTCCCCCAATTGCGCTCCTTCTCTCTCCCCCCAAATAAATAAGCATTAAAAAAATAAATAATTTTATATTAGTACAGTTCTTTTCTAATCTAAAAGCCATCATGAAAAATGGCTTGTAGCAGGTGGGGAGCCCCTAATGCTAATGACCAATCAAAGTGGTTTTAAAATGTCAGTTAACAAAGGCAAACCATAACAGTACGGGAGAAAATCCTTTAAGTGGCTATGTAAAGGATGCCTTTCTAATGGCTATGTAAATGATGTTTTTCTTAATTTGGAAGTGAGATTTAATGTTTCTTGGACATTTGTTTCAAATCTAGCATTTCGTCTAGTCTGTTGATCTCAACAAGTACATTTCAATTCAGACTAACCCCGTTTTAAGTGCTCAGTCGTGGTTCTCTCTGGCATGCCAGACTCTGTGGGTGGGGGCACAGAAGTAGGAAGCTTGGTGTCCAGAATACATCCTTAGTAAAAGTGTACATAGGTTACTTCTGTCTTTAGCAATGAGAGGAATATGAGGACAAGACTAACCTTAATTTACTATTTGTATCTTGCAAAACTAGGACTCGCCAAAGAGTCAAAGTCCCCTTCATGGAGAAGGCACACCTTTTTATTCAAGAGAAAATGGAGCTGAATTCTCAGAGTAAACTGCCTGGCCAGGGGTGGTCTCCCTGAAAAACTACTGAGCTGAATTAGAAGGCAGCTTCCACTATCACAGCAACTTCTTGATCAGAGTGTGGTAGGGTTTTTCTGAATCCATTTTCTCTCTGTTTAATCCGGAGCCAGACAGTATGGACTGGCTAGTTTTGGAATAGCAGTTATTTGCTCTTGGCATCTTTCCAGTCTTGTAGCAAAAGGCCAGCTTAAACTCAATTCAACTCAGGCAGAAAGAATTCAGAAAACAAAGGAAAAATAACATATAGCCTAGAACATCACATGGAAAAACAGCACAAGTCAGGTAAATGCTTGAAGTATTTTTATTTTGTTTTATCTTGCTTTCTTTGTTTTGAATTTTTTTAAAATATTTATTTATTTTTGAGAGAGGGAGAGACAGAGTGTGAGCAGGGAGGGTTAGAGAGACCTGGAGACACAGAATCTGAAGCAGGTTCCAGGCTCTGAGCTGTCAGGACAGAGCCCGACGCAGGGCTCGAACTCATAACTGTGAGATCATGACCTGAGCTGAAGTCGGATGCTTAACCAACTGAGCCACCCAGGCGCCCCTAATTTCTTTTATTTTTTTAAGAGTTGTCCATAACAAGTCAGTACAACATTTCATTTTTGTTATTTATGTAATTAAAAAAATTTCTGACACTGAGATCTGTGTCATTATGCACCTCCACTGGTGGCTCACTATCTTCCATGGTCATCAAGGCACCTGATTTTTTTAGACCTCACTCCAAAAATGTTCTTAAAAAGGTATAACAAATCCCTGAAACATTGGCAGTGCTGTTTTGTGCGTGTGTTTGTGCCAAATTTATACAATTGGCATTGTACTGCAATTCTTTAAAAAAAAAAATTTTTTTTTTAATCTTTCTTTTGAGAGAGAGAGAGAGAGAGAGAGAGAGAGAGAGAGACAGAACATGAGCAGGGGAGGGGCAGAGAGAGAGGGAGACACACAGTCTGAGGCAGGCTCCAGGCCCTGAGCTGTCAGCACAGAGCTGGACGCGGGGCTCGAACTCACCAACCATGAGATCATGACCTGAGCCGAAGTCGGACGCTTAACCGACTGAGCCACCCAGACGTCTCTCTGCAATTCTTATTCTATAGTTTACTGCTTTTGTTCAACACCATGTTTTTAAAAGTCTATCCCCACTGCTGTATGTACATTTAGTTCATTGCTTTGGGCTTCTGAGTAGTATTCTTTCCTCTGCATCCTTCACATTTACTTATGTATTTCTTCGGTTGCATCCACCTTCCGGCTACCACAAACAATGCTGCACAGAATGCCCTTGAACATGTACCCTAATGGAGCTATATGGACGTTTTTCTGGAACGCACGTATCCAGGAGTGGAATTGCTGGGCATTAGTGAATAGGCACGCTTAATTTAGCCAAAACTGGCCAGGTTGCTTTTCTGGAAAGTGGCTGTAGCAGCGTGTCCACATTCCCATGGGCAGGTGAGGATTGTGCTAGGTCCCACTGTATTTGTCAAGTATTATTCACTTTTCTACGTTTTGCCCATTTGCTGGGTGCAAAGTGGTATCTCATTGTTCTTTTGACATTTTCCTGATTATTTGTGATGGTAAACCGTTCTGATTTCCACCTTTGTGGATTGTCTCTTTTTAATCTGTTTTTTTTTCCTTTGATATATATATATATATATTTGAGATAACATTTGTATACCATAAACTTTACCCAATTAAAAGCATTCATTGGCTTTTAGTATAGTCACAGTATTGTGCAACCATTACCACAATCCTTTTTTAGAACTTTTTCATTGGCCCGAAAAGTGGCTATTCCTTTAGCTCAAGGAGAACATTTAGGTTGGGCACTCCCTGTGACCTTGCAGGTTGTACAGGCCTGGACAAGAGGTCCGTGGACTCTGACTGTGCCGAGGCCCTGGTTTCTGCCTTATACAGCATGGCTCAACTTCCTTTGAAGTATGTGAACTTCCTCAGTGTCCTTCCCACGAATTCTTCTACAGCCCACGCCCTCACTTCGTGCTCGTTGTCAACATTGGTTTCTGTTTGCTTGCAATCAAAAGAACCTAAACTAAGTCAGAAATTTAGGGTTTGCAAGCAACAGACCCTAGAATGTGGAACTGATTGAGTTGTAGTGAATGGCAGAGCCCTTCATCTTTTCTATAATAAAGGGCAGCATGGGGCACCTGGGTGGCTCAGTCAGTTAAGGATCTGACCTTTGGCTCAGGTCATGATCTCGTAGTCCATGAGTTCGAGCCCTGCGTCGGGCTCTGTGCTGACAGCTCGGAGCCTGGAGCCTGCTTCGGATTCTGTGTCTCCCTCTCTCTCTGCCCCTCCCCCACTTGTGCTCTGTCTCTTTCTCTCTCAAAAAGAAAGAAACATTAAAAAAATATAATAAAGGGCAGCAAAACTGTTGATCAGATTATGATTCGTTTCCTCCTGGGACTGTGTATCTACTTGTAAAATGTCTAGATGTTTCCCAGGGTGAGCTACTTTTCTGCTTTCTTGAGGTACTTTGAGAGGGAGAGCTAAGCTTTGCTTCAAGATGATCCAGCTGAAAGTAGAGAACAGAGCTGGTGCACAGCTTCATGAAGAAAGCGTACGCCCTGGCCAATGATCTGATACGTCACAGGTCTGTCTGCCAGGCTCCCCTAGGAAGTGGGCCGCTATGATGGTATTGTACTCAGCAGGGGAATCCTCTTACTGCCCTTTCTCGCATGGGGTCTGGAAGACACCGGGCAAAGGAAATCCAAAGGGCACCACCTCAGTTATTCAAGGACCTCTTTTCACTGCTGGAGAAGCAAATCAACAAGTGGACATTTACAAAAGATGATCCAGGAAGATCATGTCCATGCTTGAGATGTTGCTTTTCTTTTTTCCTTTTTATTAAATATTTTTGGTCTCTCTCTTCTCATGTAGTATATCAGATATCATGCAGGCCACAGATTGCAAGACCATAAGACATCACATCTCATCTTTGCCTGAGCCATGGACATCACCAAGAGATACTTGACTTGGTAGCTCAGGGGGAAGACCAGCTTTAATTTTTAATTGTCTTCTAATGGGGAAGGGGGGTTTCAGTTCATTTTTGGTTTTATGTGGAGTAACTGTATTAAGTTAGGTGGTACCATTTAAAAAATGTGTGTACAAGAATAAAGGTGTGTGTGTGTGTGTGTGTGTGTGTGTGTGTGTGTGCATATAAACTACCAAAGATAGACTGTGGTATACATTTATTATTTTGTCTTCCCAGAGCAGGGAAGAAGACTGCATCAGTCAGGTTTCTGCTGTGATAACGCTACATAACAACTACCCGCCCCATCCCAACGGCTTATAAAAACATGTACTTATTTCTTACTCACGGGGCAGCCCTTGGCTTCTAGCTGCGGGTTGGTTTCTGGCCTGTTCCATGTATCACCAGTGGCTACTCAAGGCACGTTCTTGCC
Organism: Neofelis nebulosa; assembly: GCF_028018385.1. NCBI lineage: Eukaryota > Metazoa > Chordata > Mammalia > Carnivora > Felidae > Neofelis > Neofelis nebulosa. The sequence continues at coordinate 13,140,931 of NC_080800.1, read as the reverse complement.
ATTGCCAGTTGCAAAAGTGCAAAAGAGGCCAAGCCAAACCCTGTGAGCACAATGAAAGCCTCTGTTTCAATTCCATTAGCTAAATCATTGAGGGTTGCAATTTATTCTCTGCCCACAGTAAAACCCTAGTAGAGGAGGGGAAGACAGGAAGAATTGAGGACAAATAATTCATTCTACCACATTCCCTTTTTTTCTGAGAAGTCAACCGTGTGGCCTACATGTGTTTTTGCTCTCATCCAAAAATAATGGATACGTTTATTATCTATTCAGTTGCTCATGTTAGAAGCCTGAGCCATAAGAGAAGGTCCAGATTGGGAAGGGAGGAGCATTTGCTTAACTTCAGATATATTGAGTTTGAGGTGATTATGGGATAGTCAGAGAAATGACAAGACTGTTGGCTATATAGATCCAGAGCCAAACCATTCTGGTTGTCTACATTCCTACTCAAACTCCTCCAGGTTTTATAAGTGGGGCTGCTGATGAGTGTTAAGAGTTTCTTAGAGTCCTCTCCACTAAGGTGTCCTTATGATGTAACTCTCATGGAGTTATTCTGGATTTTGAGCCAAGATTGGTCCCATTGCCTTTCATAAATAATTCTGTGAGTTACTAAATAGCAACATCAGGGTCCTCTCTGTGAAATTCCCGTGCAGATTTTTATTACTTCAGAGAAGTTTTATGACTGAAGGGCTTTGGCAAGTAATATTTTTCAATCTAGACCTGCTTTAGTCCACCATTTGTAAAGATGCTCTGGAAAAAGAAGTTTCAGTCATCATATCTTGTTCAAATTGTCTGTATTGATTAATGGTCTCTTGTTTGCTTCCTTTTGCTTGTTGTATTTATAGCTCACATTACTTATAATTGTTGGACAACATAATATGGACCAGATGGCTTCATTATTCTATGTTTCACATTTTGAATTTTAAATGTTGTGTTGAACTGCCTGTCTGTGGCCAGCTGTGTCCTGGAGGAGATATGGGGCCAAACCATAGTTCAAAGATCCCAGGCCGGATATCATGGACAATAAGTGCTGTTGAGGTGTTAGCATTTGAGGTTTCCTCTGATCCCTCTGCCCTTGGAAATTCAGACTGGAAGGCCAGGGGGAGAGAGAGACTGCATCAAAGGCCTTCTGAATCACTCAGCCGGCCTATGATTGCATTGTGTTTGAAAAGGCTCTTGGGGCACCTGGGTGGCTCAGGTTCAGCATTTGACTTCGGCTCGGGTCATGATCTCACAGTTCGTGAGTTCGAGCCCTGTGTCAGGCTGTCTGCTGTCAGCACAGAGCCTGGTTCAGATCCTCTGTCCCCCCTCTCTCGGCACCTCCTCTGTTTATGCTCTCTCTCAAAAATAAATAAACATTAAAAAAAAAGAAAAGAAAAGGCTCTTTACCAGTAAGCTCACAAAATTTATTATGCGTTAGGAATTTTAAGTATAGTTACTAATATTTTAAGATAAGAATATCAGTCAGGGACTGAGCAGGAAACAGATGATACACTCAAATAGGATAACTGAAGAATGGTTCCGTAAAGGACTATCTACAATAGTATGGGTTAAGGAAAAGAAGGTACAGTGAAGTAACAACAGTCTTTTCTGGCCTCAAATTCAGGCTAAAACATTGGCTCTTCTTGGGTTATGAGCCTACTGGCTTTTGTAGTGGAACTTACCTCATCAGCTCTCCTGGATCTCAGGTCTTCAGACTCAGACTAGAACTATACATTAGCTTTCCTGGGTCTCCACCTTCTCCAGCTTGTTGACTCATCCTGCGAATCTTAGGACTTAGTCTCCATAATTGTATGAGCCAATTCCTTATAATAAAGTGCTCTCTCTCTTTCTCTCTCTCACTTGGTCTCTTCCTTCCCCCCCCCCCCCCACGCATGCACGTGTGCACGCGCACATGCACACAAAGTTTGGGGGCACACACACAAAACAAAAACCTGGTATTTTTCAACAGTACGCTCAGTCTACAACACAAATTCAGAATGATTTTACAATGCTTCCTTTCTTAATACAAAAGATGCCTATCTTGGGGCGCCTGGGTGGCTCAGTCAGTTAAGTGTCTGATTTTGGCTTAGGTCATAACCGGTCATGACCTCACAGTTGGAGCTCTTGGGCTCTGTGCTGACAGCTCCAGATTCTGTGTCTGGAATCTGCTTGGATTCTGTGTCTTCCTCTCTCCCTCTCTGCCCCTCCCCCCACTCACACTGTGTGTGTGTGTGTGTGTGTGTGTGTGTGTGTGTGTGTGTCAAAAAATAAAATGTTCAAAAAAAACCCACAAAAGATGCCCATCTTGGGTGTGTGTATATATACATATACATATATATATTTATTTATTTCATTCGTTTACTGTTGACTTATTTTTAAATATGTTAGTGTTACTACATTCAACTGTTTCCTGTGTTTAACAGCCTTTCCTTTTATTCATCTTCATGTGTCTAGCTTCCACCCACCAAAGTTTCAGGTCCGCAGGCAGATGGGTGACTTTATTCTATGTGAAACTGAATGCAGTGGTTTTAAACGCTGTCCAGAAAATGTTTGATTGCCATTTCAACACATGAAAATAGTTACATTGATGCCTAAATTGTCATTTTCTGCAAAAAGCTGTGCAGTGCTGGTGTTAAAGACTAGGCAGTCGCTCCTCCCAATGGCTGTTGCAATTTTCTCATCAATAGATCTCGGAGTCGCTTCCCAAGCCAATCGCCGCCTATCACCATTTAGTTCAAATCTATAAGCAAAATTTTCAGCTTGCTTGCGTGTTCCTATCAGCTGTGCGATTGCAAAGAACTGCTGGTGACCGTCGTAGTTTTCCTCTTTCTCCAAGACCAACAAGAAGTGAAAACCAAAACAGGACTGCAGCATCACCCAGTCAACAGCACCAGGAAGATTAATTTGTGTAGCAAGGAAAACGACTTCTTCTCCCTCTAGGGTTATAATGGTCTCACGGTGATGCATCAGATGGGGCATTACAGTATCCAGAGAGCCTTGCCATTTACAGGAAGTACCAGGGCACGGGCACGGATAAGGCCTATACTTACAGAGGTCTTCGTGGTCTGCTTTTGCAGTGTGTCGCAGAGTTTCCTCACATCCAGAAGAGGCATATTTACAAGGGAATAGCAAGGAATCGCCCACTTTCTCCAGAGCCAAGTTGCGAAAGGATCCTAACTGGCTCAGGCAGATTGGACAACGTGTGAGCTTTGGGCGACAACTGCCACAAACAAGATGGCCACCCTGACACTGAAGAATGGGTGGTAACACAACGTCAAAGCATTCCTCACACTCAAAAAGACTCATCAACTCATTATTGGTTGCGGTTGTGCCAGCCAGGGCAGGCACCTTCTTGGGCGGCGAAGAAGGCGAGGCTCCAGTAGGCGTGGGTGCAGCCCTGCGGCTCATTTCCGTCGGCAGAGAGCGCGCCTCGGACCCCGGTCCCGGCTCAAACGCGCTCCATCGCCGCCGCGAACTCCCGCCACCGCGGGCAGCGCCACCGCCTCTTCCCAGTGCCGGCACCGACGGGATGCCCCGGGCCGCCGCTCAAGAGCGCGCCCCGCAACGACTGGCTCCCCACCGGCCGCCGCAGCCGTTGTCGTCGAGGCGCGTTCTCGAGCACGCCGCCGCGTTCAGGCGCGTTCTCGAACCTGCCGCATTCTCTAACCACCACGCACTGCGGTGGCCGCCGCGAGGAGGCGCGGCCCCGCGCCCGCAGCCCGGGAGTGGGGGTGGGGGGGGCTGTTTTTGGAAGAATTGACCCTTGTCTTCCATCCCAGAAACATGTTCTAACTTTCCATACATTCAGGACACCTTCCCCCGCCCCCCCCCCCCCCATAAGTATAGATAACAAAAGCCGCCTGCAGTTATGTTCAGTATTCTATGCCTTTTATTTGAATATCTGGAAGTAATATTCACTTTATTATGCGACTTAAGCAGCAAATAGTGCTCATTTAATCACTTAGTAGTCTAAACGTTTGCAACATTCCAAATATGTGGTTTTGAATACGGAAATTCTTTTTGCTCTGCTCTGAGAATTACTGAAAACCTCTGATTCATAATTAGGTTGAAGAGAAGGAAAAGTATTAAAATTAGATTAATCAATTTTATATATAACTTACATAACAGACAGTCATGTGTAACTTTTGCATTTGATACGTACCATTGTCGCTTTGACAGAAGCCCCCTCCCAGCTTTTGATTTCATCATGTAGCAAAGACTTGGAGGGGATGGGTTTGAGATTTGAATCAAATTGTCTTCATAATTTCTGGGTGAGTCAGGATTATATGTTCAATCCAGAGTTACTCAACAATCAGTAATGAAGCTGCTTGGATATCTAATATCCTCCAGCACCATTCCCCCACAACCACCACCTCAATGCTTAGAGAGGAAGAAGACTACTTTCAAATAGTAAGACTCCCAATGAATAAGAATGATCGAAAGATGTTATCAACATTCTTTGTTGTTGTTGTTGTTGTTGTTGTTGTTGTTGTTGTTGTTTTTCATGTTTTAATGAGATTTTGGTCCAGTGGCGTAAGATAGCAGATGCCATTCCAATTTATTACTTGGGTTCCCCTGCAGAAATGGTTCTGGAAACACCAACAGGTTTGTACCGTTACATGAGGCAGAGGATGTTTGGAGATGAATCTTGCAAGTGAGAGACAGGGAAGGAGAGAGCACTGATTAGTTTTCTGTCTTCAGTCTGGGTCAGCAGTCACCTGCTCCTTTGCTTTGTTTTAACCTCTCCTCTCTCTTGCCAAGGGCAAATCTGGTTTTATTTAGAGAAGCCGTGTCCAAACCAGAAACTACATAACTGCGAAAGATGCCTATTTGGGGGAATTATTTTTCTTGATACCTTTATCTAAAATGAAGCAGATGTGACAATGTGAAGAGAAAGTCTCAATGTGATATGTTTGGGGGAAGGGATGACACGGTTAATTTTCAGTATATTTTAATTTAAGCAAGATGTGAGTTGGCTCTAGTCACATAGGTGGAATGGGGCTCCTTTGTGGCAGTGGATATCAACCCAGGCTACACATTAGAATCACCTGGGGTGGTGTGGAAAATGCTAGTGCTTCAGCCCAACCCTCAAGAAGTTCTTACTCAATTGGTTTGGGACTGAGCCTGGGCTTTTTTTTTTTTTTTTTTTTTTTTAATTTGAGAGAGAGAGAGAGAGAGTATGAGCAGGGGAGAGGGGCAGAGGGAGAAAGAGAGAGAATCTTAAGCGGGCTCCACACTCAGCACAGAGCCTGATGTGGGGCTCAATCCCACGATCCTGGGATCATGACCTAAGTGGAAATCAAGAGTTGGATGCTCAACCGCCTGCGCCACCCAGGCGCCCCAGGCCTGGGTCTTTTTAAAAGCTTCTTAGTGATTCCTTAGGGCAGCCAGTGTTGTGAACACTGTTTGGGGGAGATCACCAAGGGTCTAGGGGGATCAGATTTTTTAACGACGTGTGAAGCAAAATCAGCAAGATTTGGCAAGGGATTGCAAAATTGTGTGTCACTAGTAGACATTTATTTTAATATTTTTTTAATTAAAAAAATTTTTTTAATGTTTATTTATTTTTTAAGAGACAGAGAGACAGCATGTGAGTGGGGAAGGGGCAGAGAGAGAGAGGGAGATACAGAATCCAAAGCGGGCTCCAGGCTCTGAGCTGTCAGCACAGAGCCTGATGCGGGGCTCGAACCCATCAGCGGTGAGATCATGAGCTAAACTGAAGTCAGACGCTTAACCGACTGAGCCACCCAGGTGCCTCAGTAGACGTTTATTTTAAATCATCTTGTTAGGTAACACCCAGTGTCCAACTAGTTAAGTTTGTGGGGTTAGTTTTTTTCTAAACTGACTTTTTCATCCTGAAATAATGTTTCCATTAAGTGAAGTAGAGTGTCATTATCTCGCATGTGTTTTATTTAAAGTTCCGTCTTGACCTTCCGAAATACAACTGTTTAGAAAGACCTGACACAGCACGGTCAGCTTTCAGATTGTGCAGCTATGCATGCCTGCCACTGTTATCAGGTGATTACTGCAAAACGTGATCTGAAAAATAGTCATTTTTGGGCCTTCTTTCCTTCCTAAAACATACATGACCATGTTAGTTGTTTCATGAAAAAATTGTTGGCTCTTATTTCAGCCTTAAAGTTATAATTTATGTTGGAAAACAAAGGTCATTAAACCTTTTGGGACTTATTCAGTTGTTCATTCGTAGGGTACAGGGGATTACAGATATTTCCAGGGCCTGCTAGGCCTCTCATTTTCCCCAGCTTCCAAAACAGTTCTGCTTAAACATGTGCAGATTAAGCCAAGATTAAACTCATGCTTCTGATTATTCTTTATTATTGTTTTTTAACTGACAAGTATTACATTGGCTATGTTTTTGTCACTTCCCTCTGATGTTCCAATTACCCAGTCATCAAAGATCATAATGAAATAAAAAGAAAGGACAACGTTAAAAAATGATTTCTATCACACTAGGGTGTTGACATATGGTGATAAAACTAGTGTTCCAACCTGGGAATGAGCCTACATGATTCATAGGTCCTTCTTTCCTATGAGAATTGAGTCAAATTAAAAAAAAAAAAAAAAAGGAAGGGGTTGTGCCCAGCTGGCTCAGTCAGTAGAATGTGCAACTCTTGATCTTGGGGTTGTAAATTCGAGCCCCATGTTGGATGTAGAGAGTACTTAAAAATAAAATCTAAAAAAAAAAAAAAAAAAAGGATGATGCATCAGTTGGGATTAGTTTGACTGTAACAGAAGCTCCCAATAGAGCTTTGTGCTTCTCACTTTAAAGCCCTAGAGGTGGTCCTTCCAGGGCTTATGTGGTGGTTCTGTTCCACAAAGTCCTCAGAGGCCCAGGCTATCTCCAACTCTCTCCTCTGCTATCTTTGAGGTCTGACCCTTATCCTAATGGTTCAAGATGGAACTAGAGCCATCACATCAACATGTTAAGCAGCAGGGTGAAGGAAGAGGTGATGGGAGGCAGGGTAGGGGAAAGAAGGAGCAAAGGTGAGCTCTTGCTCTTAGGAAAGATCCTCAGATAAGATCATACAATGAGATCACATTTATAACTCATTGGCTAGAACTTAGTCATATGGCCAACCTAGCTGAACAGGAGTCTGGGAAATGGAGACTTTAACTGATGACTGTGCGCTCAGGTGAAAATCAGCAGTTATAAGACTCAGAGAATGGACATTAGAATTGGATCAACAGTCTATGCCTTAGGTGGCTTAAGTTGGATTGGATCGTCTCTAGGAAGTTATTTTCTGAGGTTGAATTCTGCTCTACAAACTTTTAGTTTTTCTCGGAGACTCCCCTGTACACACAATTACTATTCAATAACTTTTCAGGATTTCTTCTCTATCTGCTTTCCTGTGGGACCACCATGGAATAAACAAATAGAAGTTCATAGAAATCAAATTTAGAAGACACCATCCTGCAGAGAAGTGTATTTTCATTCCAACCTACCTTTTCTTCACATAGACAGTTTATTCAGTTGTCTCATGATATGTATTTTTTAAAGATTTATTTAATTTTGACAGGGAGAGCACAAGCAGGGAAAGGGCAGAGAGAGAAGGGGACAGAAGATCCGAAGTGGGCCCTGTGCTGACAGCAGTGAGCTTGATGCAGGGATCGAACTCAGAAGCTGTGAGAGCCGAAGTTGGACGCCCAACAGACTAAGCCACCCAGGTGGCCCCTGTCTCATGATATTTTTATGAGAATCTTTCTGGGACTGATATCACGAGATGGACAAGGTGGTAACCCAAATGGAGGGATTTGAGAAATGTCACTAAAGGCCTTCCTACAAAAAAATAATCCTACAGCTTTCCCAACACATCACCTAAGATCACACCGTTAATAACACATTGCTTTCTAAAATACAAAGTCTTTTGGGGGAATTATAAAGCATTAAGCTTTTTAGCTATTGATACTTTAATATGAATTAGTTCATTATATACATGAGATCCAGCCGGAATAGGAAATTTGAGACGTGATACGGAGGGAGATATAAATTAGGAACATGACAGGAAGACCTGGGCGAGGCCACAAATCTCTTCATATCTCCTAAGTATCCCCCATTCCAATGTATACCATTGCTTTCTACTGAAATACAAGGACACTGGTGGGAATGTTAAAGGGGATTGCCAAAAGAATGGGAGATAGCAGAGCAAAAAAGACAAATATCACCACTTCAGGCTCCAGTTGAAAAAGATGTTGCATACTTAGTTTTACTTGGTGGAAATCATGATTTCATGATCTAACACTCATATACACTTAAATAAGAGTAAATCACGTTTTGAGACCAAGATTTTGTGAAAAAAAAAAATCATACTGCATTACTGGAGACTCTCACTTTGCCTGAAGCCAAGGTATCTGAATTCAATATCACTTTCACAGACATTTCCTTTCCCGATATTGGATTTTTCCTTTACTTCTGTTGATCAATGGGAATTTGTTTGTTAGCCCAGACTGAAAGTGATAAAGTTCATTGAGACAAGTAAGCTGTCAAAATGGAGGGAAGAAGCATTGGAATTAAATGTCATCTACTATGTCAGCAAGTAGTGATACATATCACTTGCATTTCACTGGCATGTTTATTCTTTGCCTTCTCTGCTTATGTTCATTAGGTTATAAGGATCCTTCTGAAACCGTTCCCAGAGAACAGAAGAAGCCAAATCAACCATGCTGGGTGATTTGAGAGCAAGTTAGTTGTCCTATGCCAGGTGGATATTATAGAGGACTAGCACCACCAGGGGCTAGTGCAGAACAGTGTGGGCTGGAGAGGTCTAGGTTATTTGTCATAGCAGATGAAGTTAGTGCACCCCCTACAGCCCTAGGCACTCCCCATTCCGGTACCCACCAGTGCTAATGACTTCTTAGTGGGAGCAGGTTTGCGCTTTAGCCCTGTGCAAGGCAGGTCAGAAGTGGCAGGGACCGAAGGCCCCTGTGAGCTACCCGCAACCAGTGACGAATGGGGTTGATGGATACATGTCTCAGCTTCCCCATCTGTTAAGAGGCCTGTTCAATATCATCTCCCTGAGATCCTCAGTAGGATTAAGCCTTTTTTGCTCACAGTAATAAGCTGCTCATGAAGGCATTCTATTTTGTTTTCCTTCCCTTTTCCCTTTTATGTTCCCACTACCCCACCCAAGCTTCCTAGGATCACCTCCCAAATTAGCTACTCGCATTCAAATCCCTGTCTCAGTGCTTCCTTCTGGTGGATCCCCACCTGAGGCTTAGGCAAGATAAGTAAGTGATAGAAAGCTGAAGAAGACATACAGCATATCAGTGGTAGAAGCTGGACTTTAGCATGTAGAAACCAGGCGATGCTTTACATAACTTACTCCTCAGGAACTTCAGTGAAGGATTGTGAGAACAGTAGTAGGAGACATGTACTCTAAGTTCAGTTAGATCGATGGACTTAGAGATAATTTTAGGCATCAAAGTTCTTCACAAGAGCACTATGGTTGTTTGGAAGTCTTGCTTGTGGTAGTCACTGAGACTACTGTCCATGGAGATTACTGTACATGGGAGAAGGAGATAGAGAGAAAGAGAGAGAATGTTCTACATGACTAGGTTGAAATTCGGAGCCAGAGAGTGGGGAGATGATCCATTCAGGATGAAGAAGAGACAATCACACATGTGCACAGGAGAGAGAGGAAGAGATCGGGGAGATGGGAGAAGCCTTTGCATTCTCATGTATGACCTCTTCTTGCAAGCTCTTCAACCTTGAAAACATTATATTAATCCCCCAAAGTGCTCAGGATGAGTGGATGCCTTGTAGGAAGTGGTGACGGGACTATGCATCCGGGGAGACTTGGGACAGACCAGAAGTGGTACAGCTGAACATTGCAGCTGAACATTGCAGCCTGAACGTAGAAATGCCAACTCTGGGAATAAGCCGAGACCACGGGGAGAATTTAGGACTGTTCAGGCAATGACATTGGCTGGGGTTCGTGCTCCTCTCTCTCTGGCCTCCTAGGTGCCAGGGGGCCACAGCTGACATCTTTGAGATGAGTTGAGCATCAGAAAGGGGAACTCGGGAGGTGGCAGGAGTTCCTCCAAAAACCTTCAGCATTTTTCTTTTGAGTCAGTTAACTATTGTTCCTTCCTGGAACAGATAATCGGTTTAAATGGTTTTTGGAATTTCCTCTGGCTTGATTTATGACTCTGTGAAAGGAACCTGAAGTTGTACAGTTTTTGGTGACTTGGAAGTTTTTATTGAAAAATTCTAAAGAAATAGGTTTTAGCTGACTTGGGGTTCTGTTTTTAGCATTTCATCCAACAACTGTCTAATTCTATTTTATCTTCCGTATAATTGTTAAATATTCATTTTCTTCCTGTATCTGAAATTCACGCGTCATATTCTTTTCTGCATTTTCCAGGATTGATTCTTATTTTCAGCCTGAAGCGTCCTTTTCTTTCCTGTTTTTCCTTTCCCAAGAGCCTTCTTAGCACTCAAGTTTTCTCCACCCCTGAGATCCCAACAATCTGCGTGGGTCCTCTAAGACCATGGCTATAGAACTCTGCGGTGTTCCCGGTGGGCACAGTCGCTGTCCCAGAGCCCGGTTTTTCCGCTCGCGCTGTCAATCAGACGCCGCCCACCACGTGGTCAGTAGGCAGATGCTCCTCCTTCTGACGCATCCTCCGAGGGGCAGGGCCGTATAGTCTGACGCTGCGTCGCGTCGCCCACCGTCCCTCACCGCGCGTCGTTTCATCACGCAGGCGCATTGCAGCACCTCACCTCATCGTAAGAGGCGGAAGAAGGGTGAGTACGGTACAGTAACACATTCTGAGAGAGAGCGAGAGCAACAGACCATAGTCGCATAACTTTTGTTACAGTACATTGTTGTAATTGTTCGATTTTATCATTAATTACTGTTGTTCATCTCTTACTGGGCCTCATTTATAAATTAAACTCTCATAGGTATGTATGGATAGGAAAATCATAGTATATATAGGGTTGGGTGCAGTCCACGGTTTCAGACGTCCCCTGGGGGTCTTGACACGTATCCCCCACGGATAAAGGGGAGACTGCTGTATTGTTTCTACTTGATTTGATTCTGGACTCCAAAAAAAAAAGCATTTCTGTTCAGAAATGTGGAGATTTCCTGATGCCGCCTCCTCGCTGGTTTTCTTCTGACACAGAGTCCGGAAAGTCTCAGGTGCTCCGTCCTGGGGACGCTGTGCCCCTCACCTCCCTCATGGTTGCAGAGAGCTTTTCCCAGAGCTCCCTCCGTCTCATAACCCTAACCCTTTCTCAGTCCTGGCTGTGGACTGCCTCAGAAATTGAGCTGGGATGTATAGTGGGGGTAAAAAAGGAAAAACCTGCGAGCTCACTTCAGGTCATCCCTTAAGACCTGGGTTCCTTACCCAGTCCCCTTGCTCTTTATTCACTGTAGTAAGTGAAATAATGTCTCCTCCGCACCCCCCCCCCCCCCCCCCCGCCAAGATGTCCACCTTCAAAGACTTGGAATCTGTGAATACGTTACCTCACATGGCAGAAACGACTTTGCAAACCTGATTAAGTTAATGATCTTGTGATGGGGAGATTATCCTGTCTTATCTGGGTGGGTCTAATGTAATCACAAGGGTCCTTGTCTGAGGGAGGCAGGAGAGTTGGAGTCAGAGGGGATGTGATGACAAAAGCAAAAGTCAGAGTGGATGTGAGGAAGAGACCATGAGCCAAGGGATTCAGGCAGCCCCTAAAAGCTGGAAAGGGAAGGAAAAAGATTCTCCTCCAGAGCCTCCAGAAGGAACACAGCTTTGCAGACCCATTTTAGGTTTCTGACCTCTAGGACTATAAGATAATATGTTTGTGTTGTTCTGAACCACTAAATTTATGATAATTCATTTCAGCAGCAGAAGACAGCTAATATATCCACCTTGCAGAATCTTCTGGTAGTTGCTTTATGTATCATGTCTAGAGTTTTTTTTTTTTTTTTTTTTTTTTTTGTTATAATCAAAGAGAGAGATAGACTGGAGTGTCCTTCATCTTGAGTGGAACCAGAGGCTGTTATTCTTTTTTTTTTTTTTTTTTAATTTGTTTAATGTTTATTTTTGAGACAGAGAGAGACAGAGCATGAACAGGGGAGGGTCAGAGAGAGGGAGACACAGAATCTGAAACAGGCTCCAGGCTCTGAGCGGTCAGCACAGAGCCCGACGCGGGGCTCGAACTCACGGACCGCGAGATCATGACCTGAGCTGAAGTCGGCCGCTTAACTGACTGAGCCACCCAGGCACCCCCAGAGGCTGTTATTCTTAATTTTCAAAATTTTATGTCTGTGGACAATAGGAGCTAACTTCTGTGTCTTGTGGACCCCACCTATTAATCTTTGAAAACTTCCCTGCTTTTTGATTTGCCATGTTGTCTTGTCACTTTCCTGCTTCAGACCTGGAACAGCCATTTCTCTGAGGAAAGGTTTAAATTAGTGAAAAAAGTATTAAGATGTGTTATTGAATTCTTAAAAAATCATCATTGAAGCCCAGCGCTGTCCTGGTTCCCTTCTTACAACCACAGGGCAATATGGGGTTCCACCATTCACATCGCTGAGCCACCTGCTTCGAGGGACCTCCCTCCCTCCCTCTATTTACATACCAGCTGAGGGACTTCTGGGGTTTTTCCCTCAACAGCCACCGCCACCCTAGGTGGATGCCTACCTACTCCGTGAGGCTCAGTGAAAAGCTCAGTTGGGTAGAAGTACCCAGTGTGGGAGACAGGGACAAAGCCTGTCCCCAGTTGCCCAGCATCCCTCTGACTCAGCACAATGTTTTGCCCACAGAAAGGGCTAAATGCACAGGTATCTAATCAAAGCTGACGGATGTTCACAACCAGCTATTCAAAAATACACAGATGTTGCAGAGTGGAGACTGAGGATGAATACATTTAAGTAAACAGAAAGACTTCGGTTTTTTTAAATTTTTTTAAAAAATATTTATTTATTTTTGAGAGAGACAGAAACAGAATGCGAGTGGGTTAGGGGCAGAGAGAGAGGGAGACACAGAATCCAAAGAAGGCTCCAGGCTCTGAGTTGTCAGCACAGAGCCCGACACGGGACTCAAACTCAGGAGCCTTGAGATCATGACCTAAGCCCAAGTCAGACGCTCAACCGACTGAACCACCCAAGCGCCCCTAAACAGAAAGACTTTGAAAGAACAAGCCCCAGTCAACAATCATGGTAGACACACAGCTCTTACAACACATCACTTCTGCAGACCCTGCCCAGCGAGGTATTATCAAGCCTGTGTACTGGGAGATGCAAGGAATGTTGGCAACTGGTTTAGCGAAGGCAGGCAGCCTTTTTCACATTCTGTGGCATGGGGTGTGGAATTTGTCTTGGGGAAAGACTACTTTTGTTTGGGAGAACATTTTGAGGGGCTTTTTGGCTATGCAAATGAAAAGACCTAGAGGTGGGTCTGGTGAGAGAGTTTGAGAAAATGGGGAGCTAGATTGCTCCTTAGAAGTCTGTCTCCTTAAGGAAAGGCATGTGTCCATGAAAAACATTTTTTTGTTTTCGTTTGAAAGAATTTTTTGTGAAACATGGAATACTTAGGGGGCTGAAACTAGGGATGAGGAGACATGGGGAAAGATGTTATGTCCCGAGCGGGTAGGAGTATGAAGGCAGTTCAGAGTGACGGCCAGGACATATACACATTCCCTGAGAATAGATAGAAGTATTCTGGAGATACCTGGATCTCCTTTGCCGGAAGGAAAAGTGCTAAATTCTCCAGCTCCGGCATGCCCTCAATGTAAAGGTGGAGAAGGAAAATGGTGATGGAGGAGTAATGGCAGCACTTATCTGAGTGCTGACGAAGAGAAATAGAATGTGAGCTACATACGTATTTTTATATTTTCTATCACTCTCACTAAAAAAAGTAAAAGGAAACAGGTGAAATAAAATTTAGTACTATATTTTATTTAACCCAATCTATCCAAATGGTTATTTCAACATTTAATGAACATAAAATATTATTAATAAGACATTTTACATTTTTCTGATATTACATCTTTGAAATCCAGTCTGTGTGTTACATTTAAAGCACATCTCAACCCAGACTAGCCCCATTTAAAGTACTAACTAGCCTTGTGTGGTGAGTACTATAGTGGACAGTGCAGTTCTAACTCTTTATACTCTGTGATTACTAAAGTAATTTCAAAGCCTTTAAAAAAAACCAAACAAGCAGAACTTGCTGTAAGAGCCTGCTTATCTCAGTGACTACATTTACCTTTGCCATAAAAACAAAAACAAAAATCTATTATAGCAAACACAGTCTCTTTATTTCAGAACACGGTCTTTACAAAAGGCTCATGAATTGCTTATGACCATGGGTGACTTCTGAGTGGGTGGACAGAATTAAGCCCATAGAGGAATGAAAAATGGATTGATGTAATCACAAGTGCATTGAAAAATAAAAATATTACAGCCACGTCAGTATAATGGTTACTTAGGTGATAAGTCTCTGTAGGAGCTAGCTTAAAAAATGCACCTCCTACTTAATTCATTTTCAGAAGTCTTCTGAGAAAATGCCATGTTGTAAGAAAGGAGGTATTAATTTATTGGAATGAAAGCAAAAAGTACTTTTTTCGTTGAGGAGAATGGCTATATGACTCACCAGCCTCTTTGTCTCTGCTGTTTATATAACTCAAGCATCTCAGCCACATTAACCTGGAGTTTGAATAGGTCAGGGCAACAGCGACAAAACTCATACACTTTGTATAATTCAAAACCTATGTAATTCAGGTGAATATTCTAATAGGAACATTATTCTGTTTTTAAGTTTATTTATTTTTGAGAGAGAGATTGAGCACGAGCAGGGGAAGGGCAGAGGGAGGCGGAGAGACAGAATCCTAAGCAGGCTCTGCACTATCAGTGCAGAGCCCAACTCGGGGCTCGAACTCACCAACCATGAGATCATGACCTGAGCCGAAACCAAGAGTCGGACGCTTAACCTACTGAACCACCCAGGCGCCCCATTATTTCTGTTTAATAGCTAACATGGCTGTGCCATGTGAAAATAGGATCAACTCAATATGAAATTCACTTGGTCATGCAGCTTTGGAATTATGAGATTCTTGAATTAAAATCATGGTTGAATTATTCACATTTCACATATAAAGTTAGACTTCATTAATCTTTTCACACTGTAACATTACAAATCTGCTTAATACAAATTGACAGAAAATGAGAACACACTTATAGTCCCAGGCTCTGCTTACACCTTCAGCACTCTGTAGGAACTCAGGTCTCTCAAATTTTTTCCAGATAGTCTTGACAGGCTCAAAGAAGTATCTCATGAAGACTCCAGAAACTAATTCCCTTGACTTCCCTGTGACACCATGTTATTTATTTGTTTGTTTATTTGTTTGCTTGTTTGTTTATAGTAATCTCTGCACCTAACGTGGGGCTCGAACTCACAACCCTGAGATCAAGAGTCACATGCTGTCCTCAGCCAGCCAGGTACCCCATGTGACATCCATGTTTATCTCCTCCTCTGCTCTTTACCTTTATAGGAAAGTCTCTACATTGCTAATGCCCAAGATGGCAGCTGGTTCTCTATTGGTGGTGTCCAGAGGTGAAGGCCAAAGCTGATGTTTGTCCTGAAGCTGCACAAGTCCCATGCTGAGGGCACTGATGTCTGCTTGGAAGGCACAGTTTCCCTTTGCTGCAAGAGCTGTGGGCAGTGGGTTCTGTTGCCCATGAATGGAACTGCCACAGTTGACACCTGGGGGTTCAGTTCTTGTGGGTTTTGCTTGCTTTTTTGCTTCAGGTCCCTGGTTCTGGGACTGTATCATCAATCCAGACAATCTGAAGACCAATCTCTTTCTTTGACCTTGTCCACTGTTCTGGTGCTGAAATTATTCCTTATGATTCTCTTCCCTTAAAATGAGTTTCTTTGAAAAGTACATTTCCATAAATGATCGGAGATTTTTTAGTCTGCTGTCCAAGCCCCTAACTAAACCTGATTTCTGTGGTGAACCAAATTTACATTCAAGCTCAGTTCCCTGCTATACTGAAGGAGAATATTCAAAATTACATTTTCCCCTCTATTTTGTCCTCCGTAATAGAGTGGTAAGTTGCCCAATGAATAGCATCAATTTTAATTTAATAATGAGCTCCTTGAAGAAGGTATGGCACAGAATAGGTATTCAGTGGATATTTGTTGAGTGAATAAGAGTTTTTATTTGCAAGGAAATCTTCATTTTGAGAACAAGGCTGAGTCTTTTTTCTTGGTTTCCTAATCAAGGTCAAATTTGAACCTTTGTTCCTTTTAGTATTTGTGTCAGATGTCTAAACAGGGACAAGGAGAAGCTAACATAGCAGAATAGTTACAGTTAGGCAGACCTAAAGCTGCATAATGATTGGAGAAGTTAGTTAATCTTTCTAATTCTCTTTCCTTACCATGTAAAGGGAATAATATCTAAGCATAGTATTGTGTGAGGATTAAATGAAACAGCACGGCTTTAGCATTATACCTGTCACATAATATTTGCCAACAGATGGTAGCTATTAAAAGTATTATTGATAGTTTTAGACAAGGAAAAAGAATCCCAAGAGTTTAAATATCATTTGAGTTTGTCACTGCTGTCTCTGAAACCGTGAAACTTCAAATCTTATGCAAAGGCAGTGAAAACGTTCCCCAAATTGAGCACCCTTCATATATTTAGATAGGAATAATATTGCAGCAAAATAGTTCGTAGCTCATTGTATAAGAGGGGTTGGTGTTTTCTTTGAGTCCTCAGTGTTTCTGTTTATGTTATTATTATCTATCTGTCTTCCTGGGGGCAGAAGCTATTTAGTTTTCTTGATCTCTATACCATGTGTATGTATATAGTGCCAGGAACTTAATAAATATCCGGGCAATGATGACAGCAAGGAACTCCATTTCTGAGATCCTGTTTTGCCTATTAATTGTAGATGAGGAACAAATAGAAGTCACTGCAAAATTATTGTTCAGGAGAAACAGTAGTTTGGCAGTTGTACTATATAAAAACTGCTCAGCAATAAAGTCTGTAATTTTTTAAAAGTATTTACACTAATATTTGAGTGTCAAAAAACTACATTTTTAAAAACACTTTATTTTTAAGTAATTTCTACTCCCAATGTGGGGCTTGAACTCAACAACTCTGAGATCAAGGGTCGCATGCTGCACCAACTGAGCCAGCCAGGTGCCCCTGAAAAGCTACATTTAAAAAAAATTTATGTATTTTGAGAGAAAGAGTGCACACATGCAAACGGGGAGGGGGCAAAAGGAGAGGGGAAGAGAGAATCCCAAGCCAGCTCTACAGTGACAGTGCAGAACCTGATGTGGGGCTTGAATACATGAACTGTGAGATCATGACCTGAGCTGAAATTAAGAGGGCTCAACCGACTGAACCATCCAGGCGCCCCCCAAGAGCTACATTTGTAAGTACATTGTATGTAGAGTTAAAATAACCAGAAGAACTGACGTTATTGTTGTACCAGATTAATGAGTTGGTTCAATAAGTTTTCCAGATTGCCAATCTCATATAATTGACTGTGCAACCCAGTACCTACTCTTGACTTTCCCTTAGATGCACAGCTATTTTGAAGGTAGAGAAATATTGTTTGGACCAAACCCAGTGTGAGTAAGTTTTGTTTTATTCTTCAGACAAATATTACAATTGAAGAAAGTGTAGAAATAGTATGGAATAGAAAGCACAGAATAACAGGTCAGAAATAAACTCAAATAATGGTGTTTCTGCCATAATATATCATATGTGCATGAAATATCTTACCTTCTGTGAAAGCAGACATTAGAAATTAGATAGTTTAAGGGGAAAATAAGGCAAAGAAAGATTATAATATTTAGCCATAGACTACAATAGCCTATAATACCCAACCAGAGAAAATTATGGAGGGACGTGAAAAGATCGCATAAACATATAATTGCTTAAATTCGCGTGGCACGCTATCTTTAATAAAACTAGCTTGGTCTTAATCAAATATCTGATGGCTTGTTGTTCATGCCATTCCACTTACCTCTATTAATATATATAATGACAGCATTATTTATATTCACAGCATTGTAGCCAACGTGGCATGGGCAGGGTGGAGGGAGGAGTAAGAACTCAGAGAACCAAATTACTCATGAGTCTTCCCCCAAACCCCACCGTGAGAGTGTGTGTGTGTGTGTGTGTGTGTGTGTGTGTGTGTGTGTGTGTGTGTTCAGCTTTATTGTGATATAATTGACAGCCAAAATGATAATATACGTTTTTTTTTTTTTTTCTTTTTGATGAGGGCACATCCCCAAGTTCATCTTATTTGAAATGCAAGCATAGGGAAGAACTTCAGGGAGATTGGAAGCAATTTCAGATGTTTCTGTGAGATTGGCCATTTCAGAAAGTTCGTGTGCACTTTTCATGTTGAGACAAGGGAATGAGGATGCGTGTTTGCTTCAGGAAAACAGACAGAATGGTGTTACATTTAATAAAAAAGAAACATTTTGGAGAAAATACAAGAGTGAGCATGGTTTTGATCTGAGGTGGTGTTCAAAAAACCTTTTTGGTACCTTGCTGTTTTATTAGGTGGCCGTGCAGGGGCAACTCCAAGGGAGTACGAGCCTGTGATGATGGGCCACAGCCTCAGGGACCAGATGGGCACTGGGCATTTGTCCACTGGGTGGCAATACTGCCCAATGGAGTGGCATCTTCCCAGCTGAGGACTGGGCCTTCTCTGGCTGGGAGGACGCATAAAGGTGGACACTGGTACATGGGGGTTGTTGGTGGGCCAGCTGGAAGGCCACTGGGCACCGAGTGTCTGGGCAACACCCACTTGGGGCTCTCCAGACCTGGGGTGCTTCAGTCAGTGTGAGAGGGAGGACTCAATGGGCTTGGGGAAGCAGGTATTTGCCAGTTGGCATGGGAACATCTCTGAATTTAACAACCCGGTTTCAATATCTTGGTAGTAAAATTTTTTTTTTTTTGGTGAAATTCCTAATTTCTGTAAGGAGAAATCTGTAACAACGAACAAAGAAATTGATGAATAGGAGGGCAAGGGGATTATAAGTCAGGAGCTAATACATGGAGTTAATCACAGAGGTAGAGCCCAAAGCACTTCCTGCAGATGGCAACTTCCTCCAGCGCTTCTCATAGTCCCTTTGTCCTTGAATTACTTTACATTGGTTTCTTTGGTTCTTTTCATTTCTTTTCTTTGTTGACAGTTTGACATACCTCCTCACTCTCAAGTTGCTTTGCTCCTACAGAAGATTAAAATGCTTTCCCAGAGAGCAAAAATGCCCACTAACCAGGATGAATTGTAGTTGCAAGCCTAAGTGTGTCTTATTTAGTGTTAGCCTTCAAGGTGGGGGTAGTGGTGTGCATGAAAAATCGTCTGCAAAATTAATTTATGTAAAGAGATAAATTCCTTGCGGCTGATTATGTTTTCAGAGATAACACTTTGGAAAATGAGATCATGATTTTGTGAATGCTCAGTAAAAGATATTTTACTCCCAACAAAATGTATTGCTGCAAAAGAGTTCCGACTTCAGACAGGCAATGAAAAGTAGTGCTTCTTATCATATACTGTGAAATTGGCTAATTTATATGGTAGAATGGATTTGGATTTGAGCTTTCCAAGTCTTTTTTTTTTTTTTTTTTTTTTTGACATGGAATTGTCTGCCCCTTGAAGTTTCTGTCAGCTGAGCAATTACTTATGTTGGCAAGACATCACAGTTCAACTTAGCTCCAAGATTCGTGCCATAATGTGGGACACACAAATGAGCCCTAGACTGAGAGCCATAACCCTCGGCTTCTAGGCCCAGCTCAGCCACTAGGTAATTGTGGGTGTTTGTGACCTTTGTGTTTCAGTAAGAATTCAGATGACCTTGTACACCTAGTACACATGCTCTCTTGACCTGCATGGGCTTTTCTGATTGATATAGCATGGGATTTCCAAGTTAAAAGTCTACAAAATATTTGATGTAGGAAATCACCACATACATGTCTTCAGGATTCATGGGGAAGATTAGCATGTGTCAAACTTGCCAGCCTTGTCAAATTATAATTTCCTCTCAGTATGTACAGAGATACCAGGTGGTAGGGAATCATAAAATTCAGTGGATTGCATTTAAATGTCCATTTTTAAAATGTTTATTTATTTATTTAGAGGGGTGGGGAGGGGCAGAGAGAGAGAGAGAGAGAGGATCCCAAGCAGGCTCTGCACTGTCAGCACAGAGCCTGATACGGGGTTTGGTCTCATGAACTGTGAGATCATGACCTGACCCAGGTGCCCCTAAATGTCTATTTATTGGAACATTATGGGCCCCAATACCATGTCTGTAAAAGATTTCACTGCCCAGTGCAGAGTTATCCAAACAATTGTTTTCAAAATAAATTGATGTTGATGAATCTAAATAGTAATTTGTAACTCTAGAGCAAGAACACAGCAATAAAAAACTCTCACCAGCCTTGAGACACTCTGATAATATACCAAAACAAAGTATCCTTCCTCAAAACTGGGGGGATGTCATCAGCCTGTACATGTGTGCAAAGGGATTTGCTGTGTTCCTGGGGGTGAAGACAAGGCCTTTGCAGGAGAGATTACAAGTTGCCACGAAACTCAGGTAAAGGAGGAGGATTAGGGTATGAACACCAGATTTTAGTAACCTTATCAAGGTTGCCAGTAAACAAATAGCCTTTCATTTAAATGAAAGAATGAAGTCTTTGGAGTCACTCTTTCTTCTTCTTTGTTTTTTAATGTTTATTTATTTTTGAGAGAGAGAGAGACAGAGCATGAGCAGGGAAGGGGCAGAGAGAGTGGGAGACACAGAATCCGAAGCAGGTTCCAGGCTCTGAGCTGTCAGCACAGAGCCCGACGTGGGGCTTGAAGCCACGAACCGGCTCAGATCATGACCTGAGCCGAAGTAGGATGCGTAACTGGCTGAGCCACCCAGGTGCCCCTCTCTTCTTTAAGAATGGAATAAATGATTGCATTTCTGCAGCAGTGCTTTTCTTATCTCTGGGTTTTTCTAATCATTTATGTGTGAAGCTCAGAAAACCATTTTACATGTATTGCCTCTTTACCCCTCATAGCCACCCAGTGAAGTAGATGCCACTCACATCCCTATTTTAGAAACGAGGAAATGGAGGCTCAGAGGTGTTAAATAACTTGTCCAGGGTAAACATATCAGGGAAGGATGCTTCTCAGGCAGTCTCATTCCCAAGCTCATGTTTCTGACTTCTAGGCAACACAGCCTTCAGAGGCTCCTGGGCCACACTTTGATAACCACTGGCTTCAGTAAAATTTGTAGGGATGACCGTAAGGGTTGGAAATGGTTGACCTGAGTCTGGAAGACTGGATGGTAGGTGAGGGATCTGAAGCACCATCTGCTGGGATCAAATCCCAGCAGGCTCTGCCCACTTTCCTCCTAAGTAAGCCACTTCCACGGTCTTGACACCATCTGGAAGCAATCTTTTTTTAAAGGCTTAAGCTTCATTATCCCTCCTGTGAACACAATCTCCTGGCCTGCCTAATCTTACACTCCTTTTTTCCTAGAACGTATGCTCTGCCGTCTCATTGGCCACATCCCTTTACCATTCCTTTTCCTGGACTCCCTTCCTTTCCTCTCCAGTGTAGACTTCATAGCACATCACTTCAACATCTTCCTACCACTATCTTCAATGCCATCTTCCCCTTGTCTTTCTATCTTGGCCTGCCCTACAAAGCCCAGACTAGGATAAATGCAGCCCTTGTTCTCCATCTGTCCACCTCAGTTGTTGAGGGCTCCTGAAGAAAATCCTCTAACTCTGCAGATTTGCACCATGAAGGAACCACTAGAATACCAGTGGTAAGGCCTCAAGGCTCATCCCACCTCGCTACAGTATTGGTTAAAAAGGCATAATTTCAGAACTGAACTGGAAATAAGAAAGGGAAGTTACCAGATGTCAGAAAGAAAGAAAGAAAGAAAGAAAGAAAATGTAAGAAAGGAAGGGAACTCAAAGCATCCAAGCTTTTGTTCTGGTGGCCCAAAAGACTGGATATAAACCCAGCTCTAGGGGTTAAAGTTTAACATCCACAACATAGGAAAAGATTCAGGTTCCTAAGCCCTTGCTGCCATCACAAAGAATGTAGACAACCCTACGCTAGGGCCACAGAAGGCTAGGACTGTCCACCAAAAAGAGGTGTCCTTGGGTCTGTGTGAGGTGGGGAGCTGGAATTAGAATCCTAGACTACATCTGTCCCCTAGGAAAGGCTGCACCTGTGTGTAAACTAGAAGCTTCTGCCCATGGGTCTAGGAAAGAAGCAGTCTTGTCCCAGGTGTGGTCTAGGGTGAGGAAAAATAAATCTCCTGGAGAAATTAAAACCCCAAACCTGTATCAGAAAGGTGTGGAGCCTGAATTTATAGTCTCTGCATGGTGTAGGAATGCCTGGCCAAAGAATTAATGTAAGCCCAGCAGTAGCCAATGGTGTAAGGCAAATAAATGAGAGGCACAACTTTTATAAAGGAAGAAATGAAACTTATTACTTATAGGTTCCATGATTGTGGATCTAGAAAATCCAAAAGAATCCCCAAACTATTAGGATTAATAAATGAGTTTAGTGAGATCACTGTATATGTATATGCAAAAACAAAAAATGGAAACAAAACTAAAATCTTTGACTCATGCCTCAAACCCACTGTCCACCCCATCACTCAGCAATGATCTTGTCTTGTACTACATAGAGAAAAATGAGGCTCTGAGGTTTGAGCTTCAACAGTTGCCCAATCTTGTGACCTCAAACTTTCCTGTCAGTCCCACACTTGTCTCCTTTCTATATTCATAGGGAGCACCCCTTTCCTTTCTCATTTTACAGACACTTTTCTCTGCTTTTATAAGTACCATCCCTCATATCTCCCCTGGAATAAAGATAAGCCTTTCTCCAATATTTCTTTGTCTTAGGGCATCAGCCTGGCTCTTTCCCTGTAGCCTTTAAAGATACTCAGATTGCTGTCATCTTAAAAAAACAAGCTTGGGCAGAGCCTCAACCCCCCAAACCATCTCTAGGCTATCACGTTTTCAAAAGAACAGACTAAACTTCTGTATCCCTTTCCCACTTCTTAAAAGACTGTTGTTTCGATCAGATTTCCCTTTCTATTACTGCTCTGAAATGTTTTTTAAGTTTATTTATTTATTTTGAGAGAAAGAGAGAGAGCAGAGAGAGAGGGAGAGAGGATCCCAAGCAGGCTCTGCACTACTAGTGCAGAGCCTGATGCGGGGCTCGAACTCATGAACCGTGAGACCATGACCTGAGCTGAAACCAAGAGTCAGATGCTTAACCTACTGAGCCACCTAGGCCCTGAAATGTTTTTCTTTTATCAAAATGACCAAATGGACTTCCTAACTGCTCAATCCAATGGATACTTTCTAGTCTTCTGGCAGCCACCACTGGATTGCTCATTTACCCTACCTGCACTTTGGCTATGAACTTCTGGGTGCTGGTATAGATCTGATTGGTTCCTTGACTCTGTCCTTTATACTCACACAGTCTTGCTTCAGTTCTTGTGGTCCTAGTCTAGGGTTGTTGTCTACATTCCTCATGGTGGCAACAAGGGCTTAGGAATTTAGATATTTTACTAGGTGAAAGTGTGGAGTCAGAGCAGGCAAAGGTCTGAGATGTCACATTGAAATCAGAACAAGACTATGGCACTGTCATTGAGACAGCCTCTAGGGGCAAGGGAGTTTTTTCTGGCTCTTATTATTCACTGATGAATAGGAGGCAGGAAGTAATTGTAACTCATAGGTCATTGGACTTTTCAGCTGTAACCACTGCAGACAAGTGATTGATGACTGATTTGGTTGTAAAATGTCCCAACCCACGAGGAAGGGAGGGGAGATGGGCACAAATGATTAAGACTGGATTTACTGCCAGCCAGGAGGAACTAGGGCTCAGAGTCCTATTTAGGTTGACTTAAAGACAATAAAGAAATGGGAGTTTTCTTGCACAGTTAAATTTGTTAGCTGAGATCCACACCTGTTTCCTATTAAAAATGTCTAGTAATTGATAGCTTTTAGTGTAGGGAATATCCATAATTCTAGTGTAGGAACTAATTCTAGTTCCCTGAAATTGGCACACTGTGGGACTCAGCTGTTGAAGCAGAAATGGTCTGATGCACAGATTTCCAGGATCGATATGGCTACTTCCTGCTGCAGAGCAAGCAGAGAAATAAAGATAGTTGTGTTGAAGAGGTGCACTTGTAGGGTTATTTTACCTAAAGAAGGGCACTTGAGGGACTTGTGATTTTGTGATGGGTAGAGGCTGAGAAAGACATTTGGCTGTTAGAAGCCCTGAAATTTATTTATTTATTCTAAGCAGCATTTCTGCCCAAGTGCATTAACTAATGCAAGGACAAAATTTGAAATTTCACCTCATTATCATTCCAGTTTTGGGAGCATAATTTTCCCTGAGGCTTTTAATTCTTTCCTTGGAGTCTTCTATATTAACTTTGAATCTTCGATGTGTTTTCAAATGTTGACTTAAAGCATCACAGGTTGTTATTTTATTTAAGTGAATAAATTGGCCATCTAGATGTATCCTATTTAATATACGAATGCACACTTTCATGCAAGTAAAACAACTTCCATAGGAAACTGTTTTTGTTATCAGGTGTCATAGGAAAGTCATGCATATTTATTTACTCTCAGAGTCCTGGCTTTTTGATTATGTTATTGTTAAATCATTTATTTATACTATACTATTACCTTGTTAGTAGTGGGACTAGATGTCCTGAAGCATTTCTTTTCTTATTTTCCTTATACCCTGTATCACACACAAACAAATCTTTAAAAGAAAATCCTGGGGCGCCTGGGTGGCTCAGTTGGTTAAGCGTCTGACTTTGGCTCAGGTCATGATCTCACGGTTCGTGAGTTCGAGCCCCGCATCGGGCTCTGTGCTGACAGCTCAGAGCCTGGAGCCTGTTTGGGATTCTGTGTCTCCCTTTCTCTCTCTGACCCTCCCCAGTTCATGCTCTGTCTGTCTCAAAAGTAAATAAACGTTAAAAAAAAAAAAAAAAGAAAATCCTGTTGATGTACAGACAGGAAGCATTTTTCTAGCCCTAATGATCCCAGTGGCAAAGTATCCTCTTCTATATACTTTTATTCCACGCATCTCAGTCTTGTGACTTCCGAATTTCTTAGCACTGGACCATTGAACCTTTATTATATTGTAAACAACCTTCCTCTGTTTTCAGGCAATGACAAAATCGAAAGTCTAGAAGGTACTTTTAGAGCATTACTACTCCAAGTGTGGATCACTTTGCCCCGTGTCTGTTAATGTTCAATCTCCGTCTCTAGTGGGAATCAGCTGTGCCCTAAGTGTGCTGGGTATGAGTTTGCAGTAGCTTTTTGGATATCTCTGTAGATGTCAGCTAGTCTATGAGAGTCAACATGCTTAAAACCCAAATACATGCATTCACATGACCACAGTCAACTCACGATTACCCCCTTCATGTGCAACCTTTTCTTTACTGTTCTTTTCATTAATGACATTACCATTTTCCTGGTCATCTCAACTGGACATGGAAAGAACCTTATAACATTTCTGTCTCTTTCTCAATATTACCCCTCAATTTAATTAGCCCATAAATGCTGTTGATTTAATTCCTATCAGGCTGTGGGCATAGATCCTTTCTTCCCCAGTCATCATTACTGTTCTAATTTACATTTTCATGGTCTCTTGCCTTGCCTAAGGCCAATTCTCACTTATCTCTCTGCCTTCTCCAGTCTCTCTTCCCTCTAAGCCATTTGCATTATCTATTTGTGCATAACATATTACCTCAAAATTTAAGGGCTTAAAATGATTAACTCACAGTTTCTACAGGTCACAAGCCCGGGAGCCGTTTCGTTGAGTGGTTCTAGGTCAGAAGCTCTCTTGAAGCTGCAGTCAAGGTGTTATTCAGGGCTGCAGGCAACCGAGATTCAGCTGCCTCCACGCTCACTTCACAGGATTTTATAGCATGCTGTTTCTCACCACTTGGGCCTCTCCACCAGGCTGCCTGAGCAAGAAGAAGCTGGCTTCTCCCACAGAGATTGATCTGAGAATGAGAGAGACTGAATGCTCTGCCCAGATGGAAGTTGCAGTCTTTTTATAGCCTAACCTTGAAAGCAACATCCATAACTTCTGCCATATTTAATTCATTAGAGGAGAGTCACTAAGAGCAGTACACAGTCAAGGGAAGAGGAATTGAGTTCCATCTCTTGAGAGGAGGAATATCAAAGAATTTGTGGTTGGATCTTTAAAGCCGCCACAATTTGTCCTCTGGCCACAAATTATTTCTCTTTCTCCCACATGCAAAATCCATATCAAAGACTTTGTAGACATATCTTTAAAATTACCACCCCAGGGGCACCTGGGTGGCTCAGTCAGTTAAGCGTCTGACTTCCGCTCAGGTCATGATCTCACGGTTCCTGGGTTCGCGCCCCGCGTCGGGCTCTGTGCTGACAGCTGGGAGCCTGGAGCCTGCTTCGGATTCTGTCTCCCTCTCTCTCTGCCCTTCCCCTGCTGACACACTGTCTCTCTGTCTCTCTCATAAATAAAATAAGCATTAAAAAAAATTAAAAAAAATTAAATTACCACACCACCTTACACTTCACAGAAACCAGGATCTTGAGACACGTCCTTGTTCTGAGTATTTTTATGGACTCCACTTTACATATACAGGAGCACCTATGCTTCCCAGGTCTTCCACCATCTGGTCCTAATTACATATTTTCCATCACTTGCTTATGAATCCTGCATGTAGTCAAGCCAAATGATTCACCATTTCCTAATCACACCCTACATCTATCATTCTCTGTACCTTTATGAATGCTGTTGCCTTGGCTGGAAGGTACTCCCTTACCTCTTTCTTTTCAAATTCTCTGCAAAAGCCCTAGTCTTACTTTCATACATTACTTCTTTCATAGAGTGTGACAGCTGCCCCCAGATAGAATATATCCACTCTATTTGATTGTAAATCCCTAGAAGACAAAAACTGTACCTTGTTTGTTTCTAGATCCCTCAAAACAGGAAGATTTCATTTGCATCCAACAGATGTTCTACAAAGGATGAGTTAAATTATATGAAGATAGCACTTCTGCAACTTAGGCAGAGCAAATACTTTGAGCTGTTTGTGTCCACGTGGTACACTGTCACCATGATAGCATTTTCTTTGTTGCATACAATCTGTCTTTGAAAGACACAATGCCAAAATTGCTCTGTGCGGTTGCACCGCGACAGAATTGGTAGAATTTCCTAATTATATCAACATCTTCAAAGTGATGGGGTTTTGGGGTGCTGGTGGGGTTCGGAGCCAATGGCCAAGAAAGAATTCTTGAAGATGTCTTTGGTGCAAAAAGGTGATTTTATTAAAGCACAGGGACAGGACCTGTGGGCAGAAGGAACTGCACTGGGGTTGTGAAGAGTGACTGATTATATATATACCTTCAGGTTGGGAGGTGGTTAGGGACAGCGTAAGTCTCTAAGGAGTTTTGGAAGCAAGGTTTCCAGGACCTGGAGGGGCTAGCTGTTGTTAGGAAAACGTCATTTATTACTGTCTAGTAAAACCTCAGTTATGACACCCTTCAGATGTGTATCAGGGGCCATATACTTGGAGTTTAATTGCCAACATATACTTGGGGGTTAAAGATAAAGAAGGTTTGGAAAGGAGTTTTTATGTGTTTAAGGAAACTCACAGGATCCTGGCGTGGCGGGGGGGGGGGGGGACGGTCAGGATAATGTTAAGCCAAGATTCCCTTTTGCCCCTAGCAAAGTGTCATCATCGAGGCAGCTGAGCTTCTAGAGGGAAGTCACTCTGCCTGTTTCAAGGACTCGTCACTGGGCTGTAGGCAGTCAGGGAATTTCATTTTTCATTTGCCTTTGTTTCCCACGTCACCATGGCAAGCACTTAAAAACCCCTTCCATCTTGATGAGGGTGATATTAATGATGAGGTTTTTGGGGTGAGGGGGGGTGTTCGGAGCTGACAGCCAAGAAAGAATTCTTGAAGATGTCTTTGGTGCAAAGGGGTGATTTTTTGTTTTTGTTTTTGATTTAGCTTTAGTTTTTATTTTTTAAAATTTGCATCCAAATTAGTTAGTATATAATGAAGCAATGATTTCAGTAGATTCCTTAAAGCCCCTTACCCATTTAGCCCATCCCCCCTCCCACACCCCCTCCAGCAACCCTCAGTTCTCCATATTTATGAGTCTCTTCTGTTTTGTCTCCCTCCCTGTTTTTATATTGTTTCCCTTCCCTTATGTTCATCTGTTTTGTCTCTTCAAGTCCTCATATGAGTGAAGTCCTAGGATTTTTGTCTTTCTCTGACTAATTTCACTTAGCATAATAGCCTCCAGTTCCATCCACGTAGTTGCAAATGGCAAGATTTCATTCTTTTTGATTGCCAAGTAATACTCCATTGTACATATATATACACCACATCTTTTTTATCTATTCATCCATCGATGGACATTTGGGCTCTTTCCATACTTTGGCTATTGCTGATAGTGCTGCTATAAACATGGGGGTGCATGTGTCCCTTCGAAACAGCACACCTATATCCCGTGGATAGATGCTTAGTAGTGCAATTGCTGGGTCATAGGGTAGTTCTATTTACTTTTTTGAGAAACCTCCATGTTGTTTTCCAGAGCAGCTGCACCAGCTTGCATTCCCACCAACAATGCAAAAGAGATCCTCTTTCTCCGCATCCTTGCCAACATCTGTTGTTGCCTGAGTTGTTAACAGGTGTGAGGTGGTATCTTATTGTGGTTTTGATTTGTATTTCCCTGATGATCAGTGATGTTGAGCATTTTTTCATGTGTCGGTTGACCATCTGGATGTCTTCTTTGGAGAAGTGTCTATTCATGTCTTTTGCTCATTTCTTCCCTGGATTATTTGTTTTTTGGGTGTTGAGTTTAATAAGTTCTTTGTAGATTTTGGACACTACCCTTTATCTGAGATGTCATTTGCAAATATCTTCTCCCATTCTGTTGGTTGCCTTTTAGTTTTGCTGATTGTTTCCTTCGCTGTGCAGAAGCTTTTTATTTTGATGAGGTCCCAGTAGTTCATTTTTGCTTTTGTTTCCCTTGCCTCTGGAGGTAAGAAGTTGCTGCGGCTGAGGTCAAAGAGGTTTTTGCCTGCTTTCTCCTCGAGGATTTTGATGGCTTCCTGTCTTACATTGAGGTCTTTCATCCACTTTGAGTTTATTTTTGTGTATGGTATAAGAAAGTGGTCCAGGTTCATTCTTCTGCATGTCACTGTCCAGTTTTCCCAGCACCACTTGCTGAAGAGACACTCTTTATTCCATTGGATATTCTTTCCTGCTTTGTCAAAGATTAGTTGGCCATTCATTTGTGGGTCCATTTCTGGGTTCTCTTTTCTGTTCCATTGATCTGAGTGTCTGTTCTTGTGCCAGTGCCATACTGTCTTGATGATTACAGCTTTGTAGTATAGCTTGAAGTCTGAGATTGTGATGCCTCCTGCTTTGGTTTTCTTTTTCAAGATTGCTTTGGCTATTCGGGGTCTTTTCTGGTTCCATACAAATTTTAGGATTATTTGTTCTAGCACTGTGAAGAATGCTGGTGTTACTTTGATAGGGATCGCATTGAATATGTAGATTGCTTTGGGTAGTATTGACATTTTAACAATATTTGTTCTTCCTGTCCAGGAGCATGGAATCTTTTTCTATTTCTTTGTGTCTTAAAAAGGTGATTTTATTAAAGCACGGGGACAGGACCTGTGGGCAGGAAGAGCTGCCCAGGACCCTGAAGAGAGACTGATTGTATACTTGGGGGTCAGGGGAGGTAAAGTCAAGAGGAAGTTTCCAAAGAGATTTTCATATGCTAAAGAAGACTCACAGGATACTGGAGGCCTAGTCAAGGTTGTTTTTCGCTCTAGTAAAGCATTACTATTAAGACAGTGGGCAGTTCCTAGAGAAATGTTTTACTCTGTCTGCCTCAAGTATCTGTCAATGGGATGCAGGTTATAAGAAAATTTAATTCTGCCATTTCCTTCTACCTTTGTTTCCCACATCACTGGGGCTCTAGGAAACAGAGTCCATAGGTTTGTGGAGATTAGGCTATGGATACGATTACCTTTTTCTTACAGTTTACAAAGTGATCCCTAAACTCAAGGAGACTCCTGTCCTGCATGACTGTGATCTCTATCAGTCAACCATTTGTTTTCTTTCCTTTCCTTTGTTCTCGGGCAGCCAGGAGTGTCCGAGGAATATCACCTGTATCCCCGTGGTGGTGGTGGTGTAAGCCTGTACTTTGCCCTCAGCTTACCCTGTTACAGCAAATACTTGGCGCCTAAGAAGAGACAAGCGACAAACACTCTAGGAATCAGAAAAGACTGTTTATTTCACCCCAGTGCGGGCCCAGCGGAGTCACCTCCAAAGGTTGAGCATTTGGCTCAGGTTTTACTGGTCTTTTATACCTATGTGCTTCTGGGTTGGGTGGGACTAGTATAGTCAAGCTTCTGGTTCCTGGCTGCTGGCCAATGCAAGAGGCAAGCAAGATTGCAGAAGCCAAAAGCATACAAGGGGAGTATTTGGCCTTGGACATCTGGTTGGTGTTTACCAGCTTTCTTTCTCAGTCCCACTCTTCCCCATCCAAAGTACCAGCCTTCTGCTGCTGTTTGGAAGGCCAAGAAAAGTTCACTTACCAACATGTTGCTGTGCCGTGTGGATCCCACAACATGGGGATTGTGGAGCTGTGCAGCTTGGCTGCCTTTAGCTATGCTATAGGAGGACATCTCCTGGTTCCTTCCTTTCTTTCTTTCTTTCTTTCTTTCTTTCTTTCTTAAATTCTTTTTTAATATTTATTTGAGAGAGAGAGAGCGCGAGCGAGCATGAGTGGGGGAGGGGCAGAGAGAGAGAGGGAGATACAGAATCTGAAGCAGCTCCAGGCTCTGAGTTGTCAGCACCGAGCCTCACACAGGCCTTGAACTCATGAACCGCGAGATCATGTCCTGAGCCAAAGTCAGTCTTAACTGACTGAGCCACCCAGGTGCTCAGTCTCTTGTTTAATTTCTGAGCTCTTGTCTCCCTCCCACTCCTTTCTCCCCTCCTTCCTTCCCTTGCTTCACTCTTTCCTTTCTTCTGTTCTTCCTGCTTTTCTGCCTTTATTTCTTCCTTTCGTTGTCCACATCACTTTCTCATCTGACCTGTCCTTGTTATTTTCTCCCAACACTCTGGGGGTGGGATGGGATTACTGTCCTTGAAATTTAGTCAAATGGAAGTGCTCTCTTTGTTAACAGCTTTATTGAGGCATAATTTACACACCATTAAAGTCACTCATTTTGGGTGTACAAGTGAATGATTTTTAGTAAATTTACAGAGTTGTGCAACATCACCACAATCCAGTTTTAGAACATTTCCATCACCCCAAGAAGATCTCCTGTGCTAACTGAATTAAAAACAATTTTTGTGCTTTTTTCTCTTCATAAAAACAATACAAAATCACTTCAGACAGTTTAGAAAATATATCAAAGCAAAAAGCAGAAAATAAAGATTATGTTCAGTCCACAACCACAGTAATCATTGCTATTTAATCCCTGTCTCTATTTATCTACATATTTATTCATATCTTAGAAAAGAAGGTGCTATTTAGGGGATGCTGAGAGGTTGATTAGCTCTGGGGACACAGCAGCTACATATGAATAATTTAAAAATAGCAGGGAAGAACTCTTCTTATCTTATTGATTTTATTTTTTTCAACGTTTTTTTTTTTTTTTTTTTTTAATTTATTTTTGGGACAGAGAGAGACAGAGCATGAACGGGGGAGGGGCAGAGAGAGAGGGAGACACAGAATCGGAAACAGGCTCCAGGCTCCGAGCCATCAGCCCAGAGCCTGACGCGGGGCTCGAACTCACGGACCGCGAGATCGTGACCTGGCTGAAGTCGGACGCTCAACCGACTGCGCCACCCAGGCGCCCCTATCTTATTGATTTTAAAGAACTTCACTGAATTTTTGACTTTTGAACTACCACATTACATATCTGTCTACGTGTGAGGGTGAGAAGCCAATTAAGGCAATGCTTAGGCCAGCCTGTGGTGGGATTGCAATGCGGTTTTACTTTCCCTGTGTGTGTCGGGGCGTGGGGATGGTGAAGGGAGAAGGGGATACAGTGATTATGTCACTGGCTGGACCCCAAGACCTGGCCTTTACTGCCAATTGTTTGTACTCGTTAATCTTTGTCTTACATTTTCCCCCTAAGCTCTTCCAGCTTTCCTCCTGACTCAGGCAAATGAAACCCTAAACCACCCCCAGGTGACTACCTCCTGCAGGCCCAGACCACCCAGACCTTTTGAGCTAAACCCATATTTTGCACTTGTGCAGATGGACTGTGGAATGACCGCTGGAATGACTTACAAGCACCTTTATCTCATAATAATACTAGAATTTCCGCTCAAGGATGAACCTCAGCCTCATTTCATACCTTCCAACCTATGTATAGACATGTTTCCTTAAGTACACGTGTGACATTATGTCCGCCTCTACATCTGATGACAGGGCTTCCCTACCTAATATTCATCCTAACCCTAAACAAAAGGAACCCTCTCTCAGAGCCTTGGCTTTGGAAGCCATTCCCTGCCATCTCCTTATTTGCTGCAAATAAGTTTTCTTTCTGCGACAGCTCCACCTGGTGCAGTTTCTGACTCACCAAGAGTGAACTTGTGTTGATTGGGTTACACTTACAGCACAGAGGTATCATGGAAGACCCGAAATGCCGCAGTCGTGAGGTGGGGTGGTGGGAGGCTTGCTAGCATGAGAAAATTGGAAGAAATTTTGTAAGGAAAACATAAGTTGGCCTTCAAGGGTCTGCTCCCAAACTAAGGGTTCTTGGGGAGTCCCCAAAATTCCTTTGAAATGGGAAAATGGGGAGAAAGTTGAATTTAAACAGGAACTATCTGTGATGATGCAGTAGGGAATTAGCATGTCAAGGGGTTTCTGATTAGCTTAGTTTAGTGCCTTTCCCAGAGTAAGTGTCAAGGAGCTTAGCAGTAAATGAGGACTGTGAGTAACAGTGCCCATGATGAAGTTTGAGGGGTGAGGGTGGGGTTCGGAGCCAACA
Source organism: Neofelis nebulosa (assembly GCF_028018385.1). Classification (NCBI taxonomy): domain Eukaryota; kingdom Metazoa; phylum Chordata; class Mammalia; order Carnivora; family Felidae; genus Neofelis; species Neofelis nebulosa. Next base: position 13,107,907 of record NC_080800.1, on the reverse strand, counting down.
TCCAAGAAAATTCTTGAAGATAGCTTTGGTACGAAAAGGATGATTTTATTAAAGCACAGGGACAGGATCCGTGGGCAGAAGGAACTGCACTGGGGTTGTGACGGGTAACTGGTTATATACTCTCAGGTTGGGAGAGGGACAGGGACAGTGTAAGTCTCTAAGGAATTTTGGAAGCAAGGTTTCCAGGACCTTGAGGGGCTAGATGTTGTTAGGAAAATGTCATTTATTACCGTTTAGTAACACCTCAGTCATGAGACTCTTCAGATGTATATCAGGGGCCATATGTTTGGAGTTTAATTGCCAACATATACTTGGGGGTTAAAGATAAAGAAGGTTTGGAAAGGAGTTTTTGTGTGTTTAAGGAAACTCACAGGATCCTGGCGTGGGGGGGGGGGGCGGTCAGGATAATGTTAAGCCAAGATTCCCTTTTGCCCCTAGCAAAGTGTCATCATCGAGGCAGCTGAGCTTCTAGAGGGAAGTCACTCTGCCTGTTTCAAGGACTCGTCACTGGGCTGTAGGCAGTCAGGGAATTTCATTTTTCATTTGCCTTTGTTTCCCACGTCACCATGGCAAGCACTTAAACCCCCTTCCATCTTGATGAGGGTGATTATTAGGGCTCCAGGAAACGGAGTCTATAGGTTTCTGGACATTAGGCTTTGGGTAAGATTTACCTTTTTCTTGCAGTTTACTAAGTGATCCGTACACTGAAGGAGACTCCTGTCCTGCAGGACTGTGATCCCTATCAGTCAACCATTTGCTTTCTTTCCTTTCCTCTGTTCTTGGGCAGCCAGGAGTGTCCAAGGAATATCACACATGTCCCACCTGGTGGGGGTGGATATCACACATACCCCACCTGGGAGGGGAGAATATCATACATACCCCACCTGGGTGGGGGGTTGCTTTTAGCCTGTACTTTGCCCTCAGCTTGCCCCATGCTCCCTCATGACTAAGATGTGGAATTGGATGATCAAGATGGGTGTAGGGCTGTGGGGATTCTTTAGTCCTGGCTGGGGAAATTGGCAGTTTGTTTTGTGTTAGCAAAGAAGTTGGTTAAATTGTTGTCCATGGCATCTTGGTGATGAGGCACCTACCATAAGGCAAGCAGAGGGCCAAGCATAAGCTAGCACACCCATCCCCAAGGTGGGATATGTGTGATATTCCTTAAGCACTCCTGACTGCCCAAGAACAAAGGAAAGGAAAGAAAACCAATGGTTAACTGAGAGAGATCACAGTCATGCAGGACATGAGTCTCCATCAGTTTACAAATGTCTTAGTAAATTACAAGAAAAAGGCAATCTTACCAATAGCCTAATCTCCAGAACCCTATAGACTCTGTTTCCTGGAGCCCCAACATCACCCTCCCCTCCATAGTGAAGTGGGGAACTAAGGCAACAAGGGAGTGGCAGGTAAAATTAAATTTCTTTCTTTTTTTTTTTAAATTTACATCCAAATTAGTTAGCATATAGTGAAACAATGATTTCAGGAGTAGATTCCTTAATGCCCCTTACCCATTTAGTCCATTCCCCCTCCCACACCCCCTCCAATAACCCTCAGTTTGTTCTCCATATTTATGAGTCTCTTCTGTTTTGTCTCCCTCCCTGTTTTTATATTATTTTTGTTTCCCTTCCCTTATGTTCATCTGTTTTGTCTCTTCAAGTCCTCATATGAGTGAAGTCCTAGGATTTTTGTCTTTCTCTGACTGACTAATTTCACTTAGCGTAATAGCCTCCAGTTCCATCCACGTAGTTGCAAATGGCAAGATTTCATTCTTTTTTTTTTTTTTTTTTTTAAATTTTTTTTCAACGTTTTTTATTTATTTTTGGGACAGAGAGAGACAGAGCATGAACGGGGGAGGGGCAGAGAGAGAGGGAGACACAGAATCGGAAACAGGCTCCAGGCTTCGAGCCATCAGCCCAGAGCCTGACGCGGGGCTCGAACTCACGGACCGCGAGATCGTGACCTGGCTGAAGTCGGACGCTTAACCGACTGCGCCACCCAGGCGCCCCAAGATTTCATTCTTTTTGATTGCCGAGTCATACTCCATTGTATATATATATATATATACCCCATCTTCTTTATGCATTCATCCATTGATGGACATTTGGGCTCTTTCCATACTCTGGCTGTTGTTGATAGTGCTGCTATAAACATGGGGGTGCCTGTGACCCTTGGAAACAGCACACCTGTATCCCGTGGATAGATGCCTAGTAGTGCAATTGCTGGGTTGTAGAGTAGTTCTATTTTTAGTTTTTTGAGGAACCTCCATGTTGTTTTCCAGAGTGGCTGCACCAGCTTGCATTCCCAAAATTAAATTTCTTTATAACCTGCAGCCCATTGACAAATACTTGAGGCAAATACAAAGTATAACCTTTCTCCAGGAATTCCCAACTGTCCTTTGTTAATGCCTTGCTAGAGGGAAAACAACTTTAACTTGACAATAGCAAGGTCTCTGGTATCTTTGAGTCCTCTTTAGCATATCAAAGTCCTTCTAGAGGCCTCCCATTTGGCTTTGCCTCCCCCAACTCCACAGTATATAATCAGTCACTTTTCACAACCCTAGTACAGTTCTTTCTGCCCATAGGTCCTGCCCCCCTGCTTTAAAAAAAATACCTTTGTGCACCAAAGACTTCCTCAATAATTCTTTCTTGGCCGTTGGCTCCAGACCCCCACAGCCCCCACTCCAAAACCTCATCATTGGGACTTAGACCTTATAGGTACTGAGGCTAAAGCTTTGGGGGAATTGATAAGAAAACAAGTCAGGGTGTTAGAATATGCTGGTGACGTTCTGTGGCCTCCAATAGTTCTTACAAGACAGAGAAAAGAATCTCAATTTGGGGCTATTTCAAGACTTTACTAGCTTTCTGCTAGTAATCCACATTGTCTGAGAAGATATCATGACCCATGCAGGATTGGAAAAGGCGAATTCTTTATTAGAGGCTAAAAAATAAGAGAGGTAGGAAACACGGAAGGTAGTGAAATTGAGTCTGGGAAATGCTCCATGTTGCTGCTCCTTCTGGCCACCTTCTGCAGTGTGTTTCCTGCCTGATAAAGATTTAGAACATGCAGCCCGGAGTACCTGTGCCTCCTAATTCTGCTACTGTTTCGCATTTCTCTGAATCAGATGTCAAGATGGACACCATGAAACTGAAGGCTGGAGGCTAGGCAAAGCACTAAGACAGCAATTTTTAGGTTAGGGTCTAAATTCATAGAGTGTGACTTGACAGGATCTCTGACTTTGGTTGTTAGCTCAGAAAATTGACCAAATGCATATAAGCAAAAGACTTCTTAAGCTTTTAAGAAGGCTGTGTTGCAAGAGAAACCCTACATCTGGTGGGCAAAGGTTTGTGGTCTCCTGTTTAACCGAGAAGGTTATTTTCAGTCTCCCAAACCTGCAACAATGGGAGCCAAGCTGCTAAAAGGTACAGCCCCCTAAGAGGGGATTGATTCTCCCACCAGTGCCCATCTCAGATGCAGATGCACACAAGACAGCGATTAAGGGGGCTTCTGTCAGAGAACAAAACAAGAGGCAGCTGGGTTTCTACAGCAGGGTGTTGTTGATATTCCTCTCAAGTAGGATATACTGCTCATGATCATTGTGTTTTTTTTCCTCTTTCCTGTTTTTTCTTCAAATGGGAATTGTTTTTCTAATAGTGTCCTGTTTTCCACTCTCTTCTCCCCCCAGCCTTTGTATACTGGGCCTGTTGGGGTGGTTAAATATTCTATCCATAGATGTCCAGGCAACAAGGAACTGTACACTTGTCTGGGAGATAGCACACAGATATCTTAAGTAGAATAACTTCATGAGAGTTAGTATTGGAGTATATCCTTTTGGGAAGCAGGCAAGTGCAATTTTGGTGGTATACTGAATAGTTGCATAATGTTGGGAAGATACATTTTTATTTATTAATTATTTTTTTAATAATTCTTTTTAACGTTATTTATTTTGAGAGACACAGAGACAGCGTGGGTGGAGTGGGCACAGAGAGGGGGAGAGAGAGAATCCCAGGCAGGCTCCGCACTGTCAGCGCAGAGCCCAGTGTGGGGCTGAAACTTACAAACCATGAGATCATGACCTGAGCCAAAACTGAGAGACTAAGAGAAAAATTACCAGGTATACTCACAACTGCAAAGAAAAGACCCCCCCCCCCTTCCCGGAACCAGCCAGGGCGTGCCCGGTTGTGGTCTGACCTAAAGGCGGGAACCAATCAAGTTCTGCTGAGTGGTTTGAAAAAAAAGGCGGGAACCAATCAAATTCTGCTGAGTGTTCAAATTTAAATGTCAACCAATAACAGCTCTGTAACCGCAAAAAATCCCTAACTTGTTTGTGCCTGTCTATAAAAGAAGCTGTAAGATCCTCGCTCAGGGCCTCTTAGCGTCACCGGCAACGAGTGCGCGGAGGACCGGGTTCGAACCTGCAATAAACGACCCTTGCCGCTTGGCTTTGACTCTGGACTCTGGCGGTTTGTTTTCGGGGGGTCTCTCGAATCGGGGCATATCAAAACCAAGAGTCAGACACGTAACCGACTGAGCCACCCAGGTGCCCCAGGAGGATGCATTTTTAAAACTATACCTAAAGAAAGGTTTAGGGGGCGCTTGACTGGCTCAATCAGGAAAGCATATGACTCTTGATCTTGGGGTTGTGAGTTCTAGCCCGAGGTTGGGCACAGAGCCTACTCAAAAAAAAAAAAAAAAAAAATCAAGAAAGGTTTATAGATGTTTGGAAGTCAAGGCATGGACTGTAGTGAGCCCTGATGCCATTGTTTGACACAACTGTGACTGAAACTAGTTTTCAATTAACGAAACCAATAATTTCTCTCTTTATTATAAATGAGTTTGAGTTGGTTTTATTATCACTTGCAACCAGAAATGTCCTGACTGACGGAAAACATATATATTGAATACATGTTGTCTTATAGGGAAGAAAAAAATGATTTTTCTTCTGCCCTCTAGGTTCTTGGCTGAGACGCCCTGCAATAAAAGACAAATTAACAGGAGAAAAACAAATAAGTTTAATAACCATGTATACCTTGTATACTTGGGAAAGACTCCAGAAAACTGAGTACCTCCTGGAGAAGGCCCAGGTCAGCATGTTAAATAAATACCAGCTTCATCTAATACAAAAGAAAATGTTGGGGGTGGGGAGTTCGTTATGAGAGGTTACTGGGTGAAGCACAGTAAACAGGGGTAAGGTTGTGACGCAGATTTGAGTCCTGCCTGCTCCATTGGTAGGAGTTTCTAGAGAATTAGGGTCATCTCCTCCTTTCCGGTACTGAAGGAGATACCCCTACAAATGCAGATTTCCCTTATAGATGTAAATGTCTTTTTATAGAAGGATTAACTTCTACTCAGTTTTTGGAGCTTCACCTTCGGTTTTCAAAGTCTGCTGTTTCTTAAAAATAAGCAGACCCAGGGGCGCCTGGGTGGCGCAGTCGGTTAAGCGTCCGACTTCAGCCAGGTCACGATCTCGCGGTCCGTGAGTTCGAGCCCCGCGTCGGGCTCTGGGCTGATGGCTCAGAGCCTGGAGCCTGTTTCCGATTCTGTGTCTCCCTCTCTCTCTGCCCCTCCCCCGTTCATGCTCTGTCTCTCTCTGTCCCAAAAATAAATTAAAAACGTTGAAAAAAAAAATTTAAAAAAAAATTTTTTTTTAAAATAAAAAAAATAAGCAGACCCAAATGATCCTTATGCCAAAGAGACGTATTTAAAAAAAATTTTTTTAACGGTTATTTATTATTGAGAGACAGAGAGAAACAGAGCATGAGCATAGGAGGGGCAGAGAGAAGGGGAGACACAGAATCCGAAGCAGGCTCCAGGCTCCGAGCTGTTGTCAGCAAAGAGCCCCAAGGGGGCTCGAACCCACGAACCACGAGGTCATGACCTGAGCCAAGGTCGGACGCTTAACTGACTGAGCCACCCAGGTGCCCCCAAAGAGGCATATTTTGAGGTGGCGAATATTCCCCTTCAGCCTCAAAGTCTTCTATGTAGACAATTTACAAGGAAAAATGGTATTAGCAACTAAGAAAGTAGACATATAAATACATCAACTTATTTTTTCAAAGATAAACTACTTTTTTACAGATTTGTCCTTTGAAGGGAGGGAATATTTTTCCTCATGTTTGCATCCAAGCATCTGATTAAGTTAATTCATGGGTAATATATTTCTCAGATTTTAGTTTATTGCCAAATCCACATGTGGGTTTTAAACATAAGGGGATCAGATAATTTGTTATGGTATTTAAAAAATTGTGTTTCATTACTGGTAAATACATTTGGGGGTTATAATCTAATCTTCATGATCATTTAAAGATCCTTGGCCAAAAAAATTTTACAAATAGTTTCCTAAGCTGTGAAACTTGCCTATGCAATTCACAGATGTCTAAAGGTATTTGAATGATGTATTAATGCTGACAGAAAGATAATTGCTTTCACTCGTAATTAAATTAACATTTTCTGATAATACATTAAATATTACTTCTCTCTTCAGACATTGAAGACTTTGTTCCACACCATAGACCATTTCAAGTGAAATCTAAATGGAAAAATTGAGGTTTCCTAGCCTATTCATTAAAAATCACTATTAATAGTATTATTTTCAAAGAGCTCCTCCAGTAACGTGGTTGTTATTTTCCCCAACTTCCAAAATTTTTATGTTGTTTTCTCCTCTCCTTTACCTCAACTTAAAAAAATGCTTCTTAAAAACAAAAAAAATCCCAGGGGCGCCTGGGTGGCTCAGTCGGTTAAGCGGCCGACTTCGGCTCAGGTCATGATCTCGCCGTCCGTGAGTTCGAGCCCAGCGTCGGGCTCTGCGCTGACAGCTCAGAGCCTGGAGCCTGTTTCAGATTCTGTGTCTCCCTTTCTCTGACCCTCCCCCGTTCATGCTTTGTCTCTCTCTGTCTCAAAAATAAATAAACGTTTAAAAAAAAAAATTGAAAAAAAAATCCCTTCTTGGGGTGGCTGAGTGGCTCAGTCATTTAAGCATAGGACTCTTGGCTTTGGTTCAGATCACTGTCTCATGGTTCGTGAGTTCCAGGCTTGTGTCAGGGTCTCTGCTGTCAGCTCAGAGCCTGCTTTGGATCCTCTGTCCCCGCCTCTCTCTGCCTCTCTCCTGCTTATTCTCTCTCTCTCTCTCTCTCTCTCTCTCTCTCTCTCAGAAATAAATTTAAAAAAACATTAAAAAAATCCCTTCTTGATAGTTTTAGTGTAGTTTGGGGAAGAACAAAATTGGATATGTTTTTTATCTGTCATTTTAACTTGGAAGGTCCCACTAGATATTTGTCTGGCCCAGAATGGGTAGACACAAAATGGTAGCTATTATTGTGGGAGGTGGCAGGGGTGGGGTTCTTGGAATCAATAGATATGTTACCTTTATTCCTATATATGAAATTGAGCTTTTCATAAATTTGGATGAGCCTATTCTACCTGGTACATACCAAATGCACATATTTCGGGGCGCCTGGGTGGCTCAGTCGGTTAAGCGTCTGACTTCAGCTCGGGTCATGATCTCACAGCTTGTGAGTTCCAGCCCCGCATTGGGCTCTGTGCTGACAGCTCGGAGCTCGGAGCCTGGAGCCTGCTTTGGTTTCTGTGTCTCCCTCTCTCTCTCTGCCCTTCCCCGCTCACACTCTGTCTCTCTCTCTCTCAAAAAATAAACATTAAAAAAAATTTTTTTTAATTAAAAAAAAAACAAAATGTACATATTTCTTATGCTTTCGTGGATTTTTGTGTTCTTTGTTTCCTCTTAGTTTTGTCAGAAGTATTCAATTTAAATTCATTTTGTGAGAAACACAAGGAAATAACATCTCCTTAAGCATGTTGGTATTTTTGGTGGGGGTCTTTGTGGCCTGAGACTTGGTCCCTACCATTTCTTCTGTTTGGTATCAGTAGATCCCTTAGTTGCGTATTTACATATTCTTTCAAATTCCTTTCTTTATACTTTTGTTTTATTGAATTAATTTCATCATTGTGGTGATAAAAATATGGGGCTGGTGGAGGCCTCAGCTTTGGTCCACACTAAATCATATCAAATTCTGTGAACATTTACTGTTAAGCATCTTGCAAATGCAAAGACTGATAGGAGAAATGTCAGTATGAATGTGTGATTTCTGACCTATGGTGTCTAAAATTCAGTAGAAATGATAAGATAAAATGCACAGGTTACTAAAATAAGACAGAAGATAGCGTGGGATGCCTGGGGGGGCTCAGTCTATTAAACATCTGACTTTGACTCAGGTTATGATCTCACAGTTCATGAGTTCAAACCCTGTGTCGGGCTCTGTGCTGACAGCCCGGAGCCTGGAGCTACTTTGCCTTCTGTGCCTCCCTCTCTCTCTGCTCCTCCCTGGCTTGTGCTCTGTTTCTCTCTCTCTCACTCTCTCTCTCTCTCTTTCTCAAAAAATAAATAAACATTAAAAAAAAAAAAAGAAGATAGCAAAGTACATACCGTTATATAAAGTACTTATTCTGTGAGTCACTCTTTTAAGCACTTTAAAAATAGTTAATCATACAAACTGGTGCAGCCACTCTGGAAAACAGTATGGAGGTTCCTCAAAAAATTAAAAATAGAACTACTCTATGACCCAGCAATTGCACTACTAGGTATTTATCCAAAGAATACAGAAATGCTGATTCGGAGGGGCACATGCGCCCCAATGTTTATAGCAGTGTTATTGACAATAGCCAAAGTATGGAAAGAGCCCAAATGTCCATCAACTGATGAGTGGATAAAGAAGAAGTGGTATATATATTCAATGGAATATTACTCGGTGATGAAAAAGAATGAAATTTTGCCATTTGTAACAATGTGGATGGAACTAGAGCATATTATGCTAAGCAAAATAAGTCAGAGAAAGACAAATATCATATGATTTCACTCATGTGGAATTTAAGATACAAAACAGATGAACATAAGGGAAGGGAAGCAAAAATAATAAAAAACATGGAGATAAACCATAAGAGACTCCTAAATACAGAGAGCAAACTGAGGGTTGCTGGTGGGGTGTTGGGTGGGGCAAAGGGCTAAAGGGGTGAGAGGCATTAAAGAGGTCACTGGTCGGGATGAGCACTGGGTGTTATATGTAAGTGATGCATCACTAAATTCTATTCCTGAAAAAAAAATATTTTGATTAAAAAAATAAAATAAAAAGTTAATCATTAGAACTTTAAGCAATTATTATTACTTTCATTTTCACATGGAGATACTGAGACACATAGCAGTTAAAGTAACTTGTGTAAGTTACAAAAGTAGTAAGTGTCAGATCTGGGATTTGATCCCAGATAGTCCAATTCTAGAATCAGCATTTCTGTGTTAAGCCAAGTGCTATGTACCTATTAAGTGAGTGATCCTGTGTGTGTATGCATGAGTGTACATGTGTGTATGTGTGTTGTGTACACGTTTGTGCAGGGAGCAGAATGGGAATTAAAGAGGCTGTGGAGGGGCATCTGGCTGGCTTAATCAGTGGAGCCTGCGACTCTTGATATTGGGGTCGTGAGTTCGAGCCCCACCTTGGGGGTAGAGGTTATTAAAAAAAAAAAAAAAAAGATGTGGCATTTGAACTATATCTGTTTTCATGTGCTTCTATGTTCAATTTGCCACATCTTGATCTTTTCTTAACTTTCCAGTTATACTCTGCTTGAAACCCTTCAAAACTCCTGGACCTCTGATTTCTCCCAATAACTGCCTCAATCTAATCAGGTCAGAACTTTATGACTTTGGACCAAAGCCTTTGTAAAAGTTCTAGGGCAAAGTAAAAGTACATTATGTTCTTTAGAAAAGGTTATAAAATTTCAGACAGAACAGAATGGGAGTCACTGAGTTTATGACCACACGTTATAGAGCTGGTTTTATGATGGGAATTAGCAGACCAACTCATCACCGTATCCAGTTGATTTCAGTTCTGATTTTTGAGGTCAGCTGAATAAAGATAGGAAGTGTGGATGATGTGTATATGTTTATGTTGGATAATAAGTGAAGCAAGGATCCCTCCTTGGGCCTAAGCTATGACCAGTCCTGTAATTCACATATACTTGGGAAGAGATTATTAATGGGGCATCAAGGGTCGTTAGACAGGAAGGTTTGAGGAGGAATAAGAACAAGAGCTTAGGGATGATTATGAGAGAAGACTATGGGAAGGAAAGCATGGTGTCTGTCTTGGAGATGCTCTCCACAATGGCCCCATGGGCTCATGGTTGAGGTTTGTGGTTGGAGGGGTTGCAGGCAGCAGATTCCAGAGGAGCTTTTCCACAGAGGGTATATGTACCTTAAGAACACAAAAAATGCTGTGTGGTTGCCCATGTGACAAAGTATGACCAAGGTAGGGAAGGGAACATTCTTCTCCCTTCCTGGGGAGCCCAGGGCACCTCAGTGTGTCAACAACCCTGGGGAAGAGATGGTGACCCTTAGTGGGGCAGGGGGCAGTGGTAGGGACCTGATAGAGTGGTTTACAGCATATGGGAGACACATTTGGGAGTTCCTGAAAATAACTTAGAGGGGTCTGGAATGCAGGGATAGGAGACAGTGATACGTGGCTCACATTCTGCAGAGTACCCACTAGCTAGTGCAGCCCAGAAAATGGATGATATAGTAACTTATCTTTTACAGACTAGTTCTTGAATGAGTTCTATTGCGTGAATTCATTGGAGTTAGATGAATCCAATACAGTTTTGCCACTGTTCTAAATTCATAGGCCAGGCTGTTTTCATAGTGTGGGTTCCCCTAAGAAGGCCTTGAGACAAAGATTCTATGCAAATAGTTCATTGGTGAGTTAGTCCCAAGAAACACTGATGGGACTGGGGAAGTGAGACAGAGAAGAGAAGCTGCCAGTAAAAGGTGGGTTATTAAGCCAGTTACTACTGTGGGCAACCGGGGACATTCTCACTGGGGAAACCCTGGAAAACAATGTAGAACACACATCTCAGAGTTAGCTCTCCTGAGGGGTAAGGGGACTGGGGTATTTATCCACCCACTCTTGTCAGACATTGGTAGAGGGTTGGTCCCGGGGGATGTCAGTCCCCCAGTACTTCCACCAGAGAAAGCTGCTCTAGCAGCCAGAGCATAGGCAGAAAGTGGCAGGTGCTGGCAGTTGGAAGTCAGATTAGTGTGCATGGAAATTGTAAGTGGGGGGTGTGGGTGAGATGCAAACAGCACCTACTACTGCTATGGCATGGAAGGTCTTCTAGCTTGTTAGTTGTGCTATTTGACATTGTTTTGGTTGTCTAATGGATTTCTCTGCTGACCCACTGTCTCCTCTGTTCCTACTTCCATTTGGCATGACTCTTCCTCTTTGTCTTTCCACTTTACTCTGTTCATCACTATTTGGCCTGGGTTTTGGCAGTAGAGAGCTGTGGAAAGTTATTTCTTTTTCTGAGTCTCACTTTTTCTAATGTTTAATATAAGAATAATTCTTTTTAGAACTGTTGTGTATATCGAGGAATGATTTAACATACAAAAAAGCACATGTCATAATATGATTGAGAAGGGCAATTTCTCTTTCTATGGCCATACTTGTTTTTCCCTTGGCAAAGCCAAAATTTGGGGACCTTATCTTTCTGGTACCTTCAAAAGCAGACATATATGGATAAAGGCTGGATTTGTCCTCTAAAAGAAAACTGTGGGTTTTGTTATTTTTCTAATTTTTTATCTGAGTTAATTTGATTGCATTTAAAATTTTGGTATTTAGTGGAATAATGCAAAGCATACTTCACTGATATCTGAGCAAATTGCCTTTGTTTTGTTGTCTTTCATCACTTAGCTTATCCCACAACTAGTTGGGATAGGAAATGGGGACTCAGTTTTATGAAGCCACAGCCATGGCTCTGCCCTGATCTTAGGCCAGTGTCAGAGCTATTTATTGCCTCAGGAGACTGTGGTCTTTTATATTTCTTGCATTTTGTGTCCTGTGGTATCTATGTTGGCTGTTGATTTGATGGATTACTTACTGCCTTTTGCTTTGAATTATTTAGTATGGAAGGAGAGAGAGGGAAAAGGAAAGAGAGAGTGGGGAGGAGGAAGGAAGGCTGGTCTTGTTGGCTTCTGAGTAAGTGGTAATTATTACAGTGATACTTTCATACATATATTTGTGCTGTACATGATTACAAAGTCCTTTTACAAACATTGAACGTCTAATCCTCATAGCTATTCCATAGAATGAGCAGGAACATAAAGGCCCTGTCAATAACAGGTTTGCACTAATCTTTTGGAGGAGGCAACCATGAAGAAAAGGAGACTTAGAAAAAAATAGGATGCATGTATCAAGGCAATGAAGTCACACCTTTTGTTTGCATAGACAAGAAAGAACGTGCCCAGTGGGGTTTACGTGAAGGTCTTTATTGCTTTATAGGTGTGGGTGTGGGGAAGGATGGCAGTACTGAAATTTGAATGGGTTGTGGCCCTAGAATTTCTGAGATGAGTCGTTTTGAGAAAGACCTTTGATCACCATGAGCCTTGATTTCCTCTTCTACAAAATGGAGATAAAAATACTTGTATGATATACCACCACATGAGGTACTTGTAAGAATTTAACAAAATGCGTGGAAGAGGACTATGCAAGCTGTAACAACTGTGCTGATATTTCCCTGATGATGGAGATGTGATCCTGCAGGTCAGAGGAGTACAAAACACTAAAACTAAGAGTTGACTTTTTTCTTTTTTTCATTTTATTTAAATCCAAGTTAGTTAACATATAGTGTTATAACGGTTTCACTGTTACAGCAATACTCGGCACACAGGAAGAGACCAGTGACACGCATTCGGAGAATCAGAAAAGACTGTTTATTTCCCACTGGTGCCGGTCTAGCAGAGTCACCTCCAAAGGCTGAGCCTGGGTTCTGGCACTGGCCTTTGTTTATGGCTAGCTTTTGGGTACTTGGAAACTTGCTATCGGCTGCACAGGTGGGTGGGATTGCAGGGGCTCAAGGGAAAAAAGGAGGGGGGCACTATCGGTTGTGTTACATGGGCAGTTGGCGGATGCGAGAGGCAAGCAAGATTACAGAAGCCAAAAGCATGCAAGGTGGGGTATCCTGCCTTGGACATCTGGCTGACCTTCTTTATGTTCTCTTGCTGGTTTCACTTCTCATCAGGAGTAGAACTTAGTGATTCATCACTTACACATCACACCCATTGCTCATTCCAACAAGTGCCCTCCTTAATGCCCATCACCCATTTCCCCCAACCCCCAACCCAACACCCCTCCAGCAATCCTCAGTTTGTTCTCTGTATTTAAGAGTCTCTAATGGTTTGCTTTCAAGAGTTGACTTATTAAAAGCATTGTTAGAGAGATCCAAAGTTTACTTATTTGGAGGTTTAAGATTTGTCTTGTAGAAAGTTTTTTGGTATTTGTTTATATTTTGTTTGTTTGTTTGTTTGTTTATTTATTTAGAGAGGGCACAAGTGAGCGAGGGGCAGAGAGAGAGAGAGAGAGAGAACCCCAGGAGGGGCAGAGAGAGAAAGAGAGAGAAGCAGGGCTCACCCGAAGTAGGGCTCAAGCTCACCTAATGTGGGGTTTAAATTCAGAACTGTGAGATCATGGCCTGAGTTGAAGTCAGATGCTTAACAACTGAGCCATCCAAGCACCCTGTTGTTTTTAGAAGATGACAACACCAGTTTCTTTGCCCAATACCTTTATTGAAAGTGGAGGGGTAATATTAGAACAGCATTTTGGAGGCACTTTATCCAGATATTTTGGATAAAGTAATGCTTATGCAATATAAAATTGTTACAGATTTTCCAGGTAATGGCAGAAACCTCCACTGTGCTGGGTTATTGGAGTTTGAAAGATCTAGGTTCAAATCCGTATTCAGCTACCTAGTAGTTGTATGACCCAGGACGATCTATTCTGTTTTTTTTCATTCATCAGAAAAGCTAAACGTTCTCCTAGGGATCATTGTGGGGATCAACTGAGACACTAGGTTAGAAAATTCTCTGAAAACGATAAATGACTCCATAAATATAAGGTGATATAATTATTATCATTACTCATGTTTAAAGAAATGAAACCAATAAGCAAATATTTAATAATACAAGTTAAAGAGAATCAAGCCAGAAATTAATGAGGTATGGTCAATATGGAGACACAGATTGCTCTCTGATGATTTCTTTCCATATGGTTTTAGTATGGGATGCTTACTGGTGATAAATGGGGAACTATGCAGATGTGATGCATGTGCACAGTTCATTTCAAGATTCATAAGTTACCTTGCTGGCAAGCTATGAACTTCTGAGAGCTTAATTTGAACCTGTTCAGTCTATTGCCTGTTTGAAATTTAGTAGATTGTTAATAAGTTTGACTCAGGCTGCAATAACTCTGTAAGAAAGCCATAGGGATAACTGAACTCCAGGTGTCAGAGGGTAGTTCTAACTCTGCAGGAGGGGGTCACCTGGGCAGAGCTGGGTGGCTGTTCAGGCCAGGTCTCCATAGGATGCCCTTAATGTAGTGAATTTGCCAGAACTCACCTTCTGGGTGTCAGCATTGTAGGATATGAAATCCATGTTTGTCATCTTTTGGAGTAGATCTTTTTTTTTTTTTTTTTTAATTTATTTATTTATTTTGAGAGAGAGAGAGGAAGAGGGGCAGAGAGAGAGGGAGAGAGAGAGAATCCTGAGCAGGCACTCTCTGTGCAGAGCCCAATGTGGGGCTGAAACTCATGAACCACCAGATCACAACCTGAGCTGAAATCAGGAGTCGGACACTTAACCGACTGAGCCACCCAGGCATCCCGATCTTTCTTTTTGAAGTGGACTCACATTATCCCTACTCATCACCTGAAATTTAAAACCTAAATTCCAATTAATTTTCAGTGGGAAATATAGTTACCAAGAGGCCCCAAGCTTTCTAGTTAACATGTGAGAAGCCAAATTACAATGAGAAAATTGCTTGGTGAGCTTAGTATGGAAACAGGCATCATCATTCACTTGATTGGAATGTGAAAGGGTTTATCAGTCAAGTTTCCTGGGTGTAGGCAACAAAATTCTCTGTTGACTCACTTCACCAGAAAAGGAATTCATTGAAAGTTCTTGAGTAGCTCCCAGAAATGATAGGCAGCCTGGAGAACCAGGCTCAGAAAACAACGGGAACCAAGAGAGGCTACGAATGGAGAACGTGGTGGGGCATGCTGTAGTCTGTTTAGTGTACCACTGCTGTCCCACGTCTGAGCACGTGATGTTGCTGCTAGCTATGGATTCCCAATGCTGAAACTACTGCAGGTCTTTTGAAAATGTTCACACGACCGTGCATACCTTCTCAACTGTCCCTGCATCTTTGTTGCTCTCCTTCAGGACTCAAAGGCCCAGATAGGAGCATCTGGTTGTTGAATTTAGGTCATGTGCATCTACACAGCTAGCAGTGTGCTGGGAGAGGAAATACATGGTCCCAGACTGTGCTTCTCAAAGTGTAGTCTACAGACTTGGTTCCAGGCTGTGGACTAATTGTTTTTATTTTGTGATGAGGCAAAGAACTTGTGCTAGAATGTAAACCACTTTAGTGCGCTCTCTATTGAGAAAAAGTATCTATGGAAAAAGTGTCAGCTTTATTAAACGGTGTGCTACCAAGTAGAGCAGTACTTCTCTAGACTTCATGGTTGGAGGCCAGGACCTGTCAATCAGAGGGCTACCCACAAAAGGCAGGGTGTTTGGAAGCTGTGTAGTCAAAAAAAAAACAAATGTTCACTACAAATGAGATCAGGACTCATTAGGACTACTCTGCCACAGAGACATACGTGCCATCGGGAACGGTGACTTATGTGGATCTGGACACACTCTAAGCTGTCTGGTGCTTGGTTAGGCATGATATTAACTCTGTTGCTGCTGCCTTCTTTTCCACAGGCTGTGTATCTGGCTACCCTCTTGGGAACATTATAGGTACATTCTGTGGTCTGAGAGCATTTCTGTGCCACTAAGTTGAACTATAATGTTTTGATATTATAGATTAATCTGAGCTGCTTACCAGGTACCCCACCTAATGAAAGATTATTTCTGTATCTTTTCCAATTTTATGTAGAGGGTAGGTTAAAATAATTGAAAATTTCTGGTGTGATTACTTGCAATAGCATGGTTAATATTCTGCATCTGTTAATGGACTCATGCCATAATTATTCATTTTTCCTATGATGAAAAGAACTGGAGATCTTTTTAACTTTAGTCGTGTTAGTGCAGCCTTCTTCCAAAGAGATTTGCGTTGGTGAAGGAAAGAAATTTTTTCCTGAGGCTATCTGAAGACACATGTGTTTTAGGCATTCATTGGTTCCATTAAAAAGTGATCTTCTTTAGCTTCTATATCCCATAGCTCCAGATTCAGCGGACTTGATTTCACCAGTTTGATCTGTTTTCGTGTTATGAAAATGAAAGTGTAGTAAGTGGCTAGAGGTGAAAGGGAAAGTAAAGGAGAGCAGGGGTGAAGGAGGAAAGAAATAGTGCATGGGAGGAGGTGAGCAGACTGTGCACCATCATCACATCTGAAGATGGAAAGGGGGCAGGTAGGTCTCCATCTTCACGTGGTGTAAAAATTCTCTGAGGTTTCACATGTATGGGACAAAAATGAATGTGTCAGCAAACATTTCAATGAATATTGTGCATAGAGCAACGTGGAGTGGGGAGATTGGAGATGTTAAAATATAAACACGTGCGAAACTAAACCAAAATATCCCGTAGGGCAAATGCTCCAGGCCGAGTGGAAACAAGAAGTGTTGAGAGCTCTTAGAGGTTAATAAAGTTACCCTGGAGATATTGAAGGATGGGACGGTATTGTCAAATTCAGGCTCTGACATTTTACCCTTCTTGCAAGTTAATGAACTAGCTTGCCACAGTTTCATAGAGGCTGCCAGAAGACATAAGATCAGAGACAGAGGACTTCATTGCTCATAGCATAGCAAGCAGAATGAGTGAGAAATTATTTTCTTATTTTAAAAGAGAAATTTATAGAAGGAATAACAGGGGAAAATAAAGTAATCAGGAAGTACGATTTGTTCTGACACAGTAGAATGTACGAATCCATGTTGGGTTTTAACAGACCAGATGTGGCCCAGATAGTAGGGCTGGGTAAATACAATTATCTTTAAGATAAGGGCTGGCTTCCGGCTGGCTTTAAGATGATTTCTCTCTCATGGCTCACTCCTGCTAGCCTCAGTCTCTGATTTCTATAGAGTCCTAGTTCTGCCACTAAATGGAACACAGTGAATGAGAGGTTATTATACAACGGTCCTTTCTCTTTCACAGTCACGTTGTCCAATATTGTAGCCAGGAGCCACATGTGGCTATTGAGCACTGGAGCTGTGGCTAGTCTGGATTCAAATGTGCTATAAGTGCAAAATACACACTGGATTTCAAAGATTTAGTTTAAAAAAGGGAAAGTATCTCATTAATAATTTTTATATTGATTACATGTTGAAATAATATTTTGGATATATTATTGAAATAAAATACATTATCATGCAAGTGCTCATCAGGAAATTTCACATTGACTTTTTAAAAGATCACATTCCTGGGATAGGTTGAAACTGTAATAGGCTTGATTTGCTGTCATGGAGGAAAATTTGACCAAATTTTGACCAAATTTTCTTTTTAACACAAGTGACTGGTGCAGGCAGACATTAGATGAAGATCTGTAGGGACTTGTTAGGACAAAGCAAACTTATACTTGGGAGCTTCAATTAATAAGGAATTCTAAATAGAATTTAGGCTGGGTTAATAAATTAGCTAAAGTAACAAGGTTTTTGGGGTGCCTGGGTGGCTCCGTCGGTTAAGTGTCCCATTTTGGCTCAGGTCATGATCTCACGGTGCATGAATTTGAGCCCCGTGTTGGGCTCTGTGTTGACAGCACAGCGCCTGCTGCAGATCCTATGTCTCCCTTTCTCTCTGCCCCTCCCCCCACCTCTCAAAAAATAAATAAACATTAAAAAAATAAAGTGACAAGGTTTGTTTATATAAGCTTCTTTGGCTCTGAATTCCCATCTCTGATGATAAGGATGTCTCTTTATCTCCTGGTCCAGGAAGGGTACCTTTCACATGCGACATTCTTTCCTCCTTTCTGGAGGGACAGGAGGGTCAGAGTGTTCTTGCACTGGCTGTTTCTGAAATAACTTTAACTCAATCAACATGCCGCTGTGGCATTTCTTGGGGCAGCCTGCACTGAGCCCCAAGACTTCCAAGAATTTAGGAATAGATGTGTTACGGAAACTGGTCTGGACCACCCGGCAGAAGAACCAAGTGGCACTCAGAGATCTTGAAAAGCAGGAGGTTTATTTTACACCAGTGAGCTCAGAGATCATTCTCCAGAGGTCTGAGTCCCGAGCATAAGCAGAGGGGACAATTTATAGTCTGTTACTTCTGCATTCCTCATTAGTAGTAATTTGGCATGAGCGGCAAGCAGGGTGGGAAGAAGAACCCTGGAGGGGAGTCTTCAGGCAGGGACTGGGATTCCCCTATCAGTCCTGTCGGCCATCATATAACAGATTTTTCCCTATCAGATGCAAAACTGGTCAGCATCCACAGGCAATAATCCATTCCATCCACTAAACTATTCATTTGCATTTTGATGGATGTGAATCACTTACATCATTATCATTTTTCAACAATTTACAGAGTTGTAAAATAGCTCAAAGACCTTAAAAGGCCTGAGCTCCCATGGAATCAGATAACCTGGAAGGGAGCACCAGATGGGACACCCAGAAAATAATTTTGTTTGGTCCATTTCGAAGTTTTTTACAAATTTTCCCGATAGAAGTAAAGAAATACTCTCTGGGCAGTCTATTAGGAAGCAGAATGTAGATTGCAGACTGGCCAGGTCTTCTGAAACAAAGGAACAATGGTTTCTTGTGGCAAAACTGCTTGCTGCCCAGGAGATAAGTGATGAGTCATTTGGGAATTGCATCTTTTAAGTACAAAAATACTGGTCTTTATTGGGGAAAGAACAATCGAAGGGAAATTCGATGAAATTTGCCTTGGGGAGAGAAATAGGATTAATTTAGCAGGCATTTCAGTTACAAAATGTTCAGCTACAGATCAAAACTATTGAGGGGGAAAAAAGGCAGTTCATAAAACTTTCTTAATTCAGGCTCCCCAGTTCAGGTTTCATAATGAATTTTGACATGAGGTGGGATGATTACTTTTATTTTTTAATTTTTTGACAGCTATATTGAGATATAATTCACATACCATAGAATTCACCTACGTAAAGTGTATAATTTTTTTTGTTATATTCACAAGATGTGCAACCATAATCACAATCTAATTTTCATTCTGCCTAAAAGAAACCTGGAACCTATTAACAGTCAGTCCCCACTCCTACCCCAGTCTGTCTCTCACCCCCCACCCCCACACCAGCCCTAAGGAACCACTAATCTACTTTCTGTCCCTATGGATTTGCCTATTCTGGACATTTCAGATCAATGGAATCATATAGTATGTGTTTTGTGACTGAATTGTATCATTTATCACTTGGCATAATGTTTTCAAAGTTTACCTATCAGTACTTTATTCTTTTTATTGCCAAATAATATTCCATTGTATGGAAGTGATATTGTGATTTGTAATAGATATATATTTGGTCTTCATCCCCCATTTCTGGCACAGAGCTCCTAAAACTTTGGAATTTCCTAAGTGAAGAGAATGATAAAGATAGCTGTCCTTTGTTATGTTAATGAGGTGGATTTCGGAAAACCTTTAAGGATGAGGGCTGGTTGCCAGGGAAGCTAACCATGTGATTGGAGGGTTGGAACTTTCAGTCCCACCCATTGATCTCTGGGGAGAGGAGAGGCCATGGAGGTTGAATCAATTGGCAATAGCCAGTGACTTAATTGTTCATGCCTGTATAATGAAGCCTTCATGAAAATCTGAAAGGAGGTACAGGGTTCAAAGAGTTTTTGGGTTGGTGAATAAGCAGGGGTGCTGTGAGAGTGGTAAGCTTGGAGAGAGCATGGTCACTCTGCACCCTTTCCCCATGCATCTCTTCCATCTGGCTGCACTTGAGTTACATCCTTTTATAATGAACGGGCTATCTAGTAAAAAAAAAATATTTTGCTCTGTTCTATGTGCTGCTCTAGCAAATTAATTAAACCTCTTTCAGTTAACTTCTGAGGAAGTCATGGAAACCTCTAATTTATAGCCAGTTGGTCAGATGTACCTGGAACAACTCAGACTTGGCGATTGGCATCCTGAGTTGGAGGGGATTGTTAGAGCCTCCAATCTGTAGCCATCGGTCAGAAGCATAGATAACGACCTGGGGTTGCAAATGCTGTCTGAAGTGGGTGGGGAGGCAGGACTGAACACTTAACCTGTGGAATCTGAAGCTATCTTGGGGTAGATAGTGTTAAGGAAAAATCTGTTATAAGATGGCCGACAGGACTGATAAGGGAATTCCAGTCCTTGTCAGAAGACACCCCTTCTGGGATTTTCTTCCTACCCTGCTTGCCACAGGTGCCAAATTACTACTAATGAGGGATTCGGAAGTAACAGACTATAAATGGTCCCCTCTGTTGATGCTCTGGGCTCAGATCTCTGGAGAATGATCTCCTCTGAACCCACTGGTGTAAAATAAACCTCCTGCCTTCCAAGATCTCTGAGTGCCGCTTGGTTCTTCTGCAGGGTGATCCAGATCAGTTTCCATAACATTAGAACTGAGTTGAGTACCAGCAGGGTGTCTAAGAATTGCTTAGTGTTCTGTGGGAACCCTCCCCCCCCCCCCCCCCCCCCCCCCGCAACGCACATATTGGAATTGGGCCCAAGAACGCTAAAGAGTGGATGTATCAAATCTTAATTCATTTATCAGTTGATGGGCATTTAGGTTGTTTCCACTTTTTGGTTATCTTAAAAAAAAATTTTTTTTATTTTTTATTCGGGGGGGTGGGGGCGGGCAGAGGGCAAGAGAGAATCTTAAGCAGGCTCCATGCCCAGTGCAGAGCCAGATGCAGGGCTTGATGCAGGGCCCGATGCAGGGCTCCATCTCACAACCGTGAGATCATGACCTGAGCCAAAATCAGGAGTCGGATGCTCAACTGACTGAGCCACCCAGGTGTCCCACTTTTTGGTCATTTTGATATAGGGCTGTGAACATTTGTGTGCAAGTTTTTATGTGGACTTATGTTTTCATTTCTCTTGGAAATATACCTTGGAGTAAAATTTCTGGATCATATGACAATATAATTTTTAGCTTTTTGAAGAATAAGGATTTTATATTAAGCATTTTATATTAACATCAGCAGTGTATGAGGGTTCCAATTTTTTCCATATCCTTTACACCACTTGTTATTGTCCATCTTTTTGATTTTAGCTATCCTTGTGGTATGAAGTGATATCTCATAGTGGTTTTGATTTGTATTTCCCTGATGACTAATGATCTTGAGTATCTTGTCATGTGTTTATTGGTCATTTGTATATCTTTTTTGGAAAAATGTCTATTCAAATCCTTTGCCCATGTTTTTAGTTATTAGCCTTTTTATTATCGAGTAGTAAGAGTTTTTTTACATATTCTGGATACCAGTCAGATATGTCTTTTCCAAATGTTTTATTTTGTGGGTTGTCTTTTTGCTATTTTGATGGTGTCCTTTAAAGTACACAATTTTTAATCTTGATGATGTCTGATTTATTTTTTCTTTTGTCCCTTGTGTTTTTGGTGTTCTATCTGAGAAATCATTCCTAACCAGAGGGCATGAAGATGTATTCTTATGATTGCTTCTAAGTGTTTTGTAGGTTTAGCTTTTACATTTAGGTCTATGATCCATTTTAAGTTAATTTTCCATAGAGTGTAGGGATCCAGCATCACTCTTTTGCATGTTGTCCCAGCACCAGTTGTTGAGAAGACTATCTTTCTCCACAGAATTGTCTTGCTATTTCTTGTAAAAAATCACTTGACCATGTGGCACCTGCGTGGCTCAGTCAGTTAGGTGTCCAACTTAGGCTCGGGTTATGATCTCACGGTTTGTGAGTTTGAGCCCCACATTGGGCTCTCTGCTGTCAGCACAGAGCCTGCTTTGGATCCTTTGTCTCTCTCTGTCTGTGCCTCCTCCCCCCTTCAGAATAAATAAACATTAAAAACATTGTCTATCTATCTATCTATTTATCTATCTATCTATCTATCGATCTCCATATGCCAGTTCTGTCCTGATTATTATAACTTTGCAGTAAATTTTGAAACTGGGAAGTGTGAATTCTCCAGATTTGTTCTTTTTATCCAGATTGTTTTGGTTATTATGGTTTTGAATTTTAGTATCAGTTTATTAACTTCTGCAAAAAAAAAAAGGCAGTTGGGATTTTGATAGGAAGTGCATTAAATTTATAGATCTAAAGATTACTTTTAAAATTTAATGAAAAGATTTGCTAAACTCAGTTGTTATTTGCTGATACTTGAGCTTTATCCATTCTCATGTAAACTGCTAATATGTTTAGTTCAGTTTACAATTGCATAGTTTTGTAGACTGTGTATGGAAAGGCAAAGGATGAGGAGAGGGTGATAAGATTTGTTATAGAAGTTGTCTAACAGTCTGGTAATGAAAGGACCTGTCTTTTGACTGTGTATTCATGTTCCAGTGTATTGTGTTTCATGTTCTAATGTGCTTCATCAAACTCAAGATGTTAAATAGATTGGTAGTTTTTGCTGAGTTTTCCCCATAATTATGTAAATGAATATAATGAATTTTAATGCCAACATTGTTTTCAAGGAGATTAAATTTCCTTTTTTTATTCAAATTTTATAAAATTGGGAAGTGCTGTTTTAATAAAGAGTATTTTTTTTATTTTGGTTTGAACATAACCTCAAGATCTTATTGTCTTCATAATAAAGTGAAATATGAAGCTTAGAAATGGATCATGTGGCCCTTTCTTTTCTTATGTCCTCTCAATTCCAAATGCTTGCATCTTTTAATAGCCAGCATTTTCATACATCTGTAGTTGGGTTCAATACAGTCAATCCTCAGCATAACCCTCTTTGTTGTTTTTGTTTTTTTCCAGAAAATCGGCTTAATCTGCTCACTGTAGCCATTCTGCTTCCTGTCATAATGCTGCTTTCTCTGGGCATACAGAGAATCATTGCCCTTCTTGTATTGTGTCACTTTGTGTTGTTGGTACTTGCCACACTTCTTACAGAGAGTCCAGCAGGTTTTAGGAATGTTCACCATGTTTTGAGAGCACTATCAGCATGGAAAAGCAGCATGAATATTTTGAATGAACCCATTATAATCACCCAAAACTCCAGAAAAGCAAATGTATTTGAATGAAAAATAGAGTTACTTTTTAAGAGTCTAGAATTATAAACCCAGCAGATATCTCATGTATATGTGAGGATGTGCTTGATTTCATAAAGAAATTGCCAGATCAAATAACTTATTAAGATGCTATAAATTAATCTGAAATATAAAAGCAGTTATCATAGACATAAATCTTAAAAATATTGACTACAGGGGCACCTGGGTGACTCAGTCAGTTAAGCGTCCAACTTAGGCTCAGGTCATGATCTCAGTTTGTGATTTCGAGCCCCCTGTCGGGCTCTGTGCTGACAGCTCAGAGCCTGGAGCTTGCTTTGCATTCTGTGTCTCCCTCTCTCTCTATCCCTCCACTCCTTGCACTCTGTGTCACTCTCTCAAAAATAAATAAACATTAAAAAAAATACATTGACCACAAAGCTGTCACTCATGACCGTACCAAGAGAATGAAAGACATTTAGGCTACAAAGACACACTCAAAATGCGTATGACCCAGAGTGGTTTGGCTTTGAAGCAGGTTGGACTTACAGAGCTACACAGAGAGAAAGGGGGACATAATGAGCCAGGCTGGATTTGGGTTTGCATACATGACCCAACAACAAAGAGCACTTAATGTCTACAACACAGTGCCTTAAAGATGGGGTGCCTGGGTGGCTCAGTTGGTTAAGTGTCCGACTTCAGCTCAGGTCATGTTCTTGTGGTTCGTGAGTTTGAGCCCCACACTGGGCTCTGTGCTGACAGCTCAGAGCCTGGAGCCTGCTTCGGATTCTGTGTCTTCCTGTCTCTCTGCCCCTCCCCTGCTTGTGCTCTGTCTCTCTCTTTCTCTCAAAAATAAATAAATGTTAAAAAAAAAATGAAAAAGAAACCATAGATTTGGAGCCCCTGGGTGGCCTAGTTGGTTGAGTGTTCAACTCTTGATTTCAACTCAGGTCATGATCTCACTGTTCGTGGGATTGAGCCCCACATCGGGCTTCATACCGTCAGCACACAGCCTACTTGGGATTCTCTCTCTCCTCTCTCTGCAAGTCCCCCCCCCCCCAATAAATAAATAAACAAACTTAAAGAAAAAAAAAAAGAAACTATAGATTTGAACTGAGTTGACATTGAGTTCTTGGAACTGGCTCAAATTTTCAACCAGAAACAGAATCAAGTTAAAAGCTTGTTTTTCAAAAGGTAGACCCATTTGATATTGTGAAGCTGTGAAGCACAAGAATACATTGGGGACATGGCAGCATGAATGACCAGGAAAAGGTCTCTCATTCCTGTAATTAAGAAGGTGATATGCTTTGCTTAGAACAGAGTTCCAGTCCACTAGGGGCTTGGGAATTGAGGCAATGGGTCCATCATGTAACCTGTTCAAATGAACTTTGTTAGTCCTGGTAAAAAAGGCTGTACATCATGGGCATATTGAGGCTAAGATTTTCCCAAGCATATGTGGCCTATGGTGGCTCACTTCGTTTTCACTCTTTATGCTGGTGGTGATAAGGTCCTTCACAAAGTCTTGCCTTGGACGCAACTAGATGGTGCTCTAAGTATTGACACATTTAGTTGGGTCAGACAAGGGCCAATCTTTCTTATTGGGGTAACCAGAACCATAATGAACCAGTTTTTATTTAATTATTAATTGAAAAAAATGCTTAGCAAGTGCTATAATATACTAGGTCCCGTGCTAGGATTTGGAGATACGGAGATGAATGGGACCTAGGGCTCTTGGTCTGGCAGGGAGACCCATATACCAGATTTCTGGAAGAATGTGGGTGTCTTTCAGTGACTGAAGGATTAAGGAAGAATAAGTTTTGGGGCGCCAGGGTGGCTTAGTCGTTTAAACGTCTGACTCATGATTTTGGCTTAGGTCATGATAAGGTGTTTTGAGTTCGAGCCTGTGTTGGGCTCTGGGCTGATAGTGCAGAGCCGGGTTGAGATTCATTCTCTACCCACCCCCCTCCTGCCTCCTGCCTCTCTGCCCCTCCCCTGCTTGTGCTCTCTCTCAAAATAAACATTAAAAAAAAAAAAAAAAGGTGGGGCGCCTGGGTGGCGCAGTCGGTTAAGCGTCCGACTTCAGCCAGGTCACGATCTCGCGGTCCGTGAGTTCGAGCCCCGCGTCAGGCTCTGGGCTGACGGCTCGGAGCCTGGAGCCTGTTTCAGATTCTGTGTCTCCCTCTCTCTCTGCCCCTCCCCCGTTCATGCTCTGTCTCTCTCTGTCCCAAAAATAAATAAAAAAACGTTGAAAAAAAAATAAATAAATAAAAAATAAAAGTAGTTTAAAAAAAAAAAGGAATAAGTTTTGAGGGTCAGTGAATTTCATTTGGAGCTACTGAGGTTTTAAAGCCTGTGGAGCATCCAAGTGGAGATAGCTGGTGGGCATTTGGAACTGTATCTGAATCTCAGGAGAGAAGTCCGAAGGGGAAGTCTAGCTTTGTGAGTCATCATTTTACATATGCTAATTGAAGTCACTGGCACTGATTAAGTCTCAGATTCTGTAGAGTAAGGAAGAGAAGGATTAGAGCTGAATATTTTGAAAATCCTTTCATTTCAGTGGTGACATCTGATGAATACTATTGTCTGAATACACATTGCTCTCACATTGAATTTACATTTGAAAAGCATGAGTAAACCTGCAAAACACATTCAAAGGGAAACTATCACAGCAAATACAGACACTGGACATTTTGAAAGTAAAATTTAAAATTCGGGCCAATGGGGCGCCTGGGTGGCGCAGTCGGTTAAAGCGTCCGACTTCAGCCAGGTCACGATCTCGCGGTCCGTGAGTTCGAGCCCTGCGTCAGGCTCTGGGCTGATGGCTCGGAGCCTGGAGCCTGTTTCCGATTCTGTGTCTCCCTCTCTCTCTGCCCCTCCCCCGTTCATGCTCTGTCTCTCTCTGTCCCAAAAATAAATAAAAACGTTGAAAAAAAAAAATTTAAAATTCGGGCCAATAACAAAATGCGGAGTATCTTCAGAATCAAGGAGGAAGTTAGAACATTAACTATATTAAGGAAATAATATAGATAAAGTGGCCAGAGTTTCTGAACTCAAAGTAAGCCCTAATAACTTCAACTATTCTTATGGGAACTATGGGATATAATATTTGAAATCAGAACTGTCTGGAATTCATGGTTGAGATTAATATAGAAGACTCAAGTAACAAAAGGACAGTACATACATAAAAACTGGACAAATTAAGAGGTTATCTGGGATCTAGGTTTGTTGATAACTTTGAGATGGGTTGAATTGTTAAACAGATCCCAGTTATCTGTATTATGGTGTAACAAACTCCCTCAAAACTTAGTGGCTTAAGACAATAACAACTTCTTATTTATTTTTTTTAATTTATTTTGTTTAAGTTTATTTATTTCTTTTGACAGAGGGCTAGCGAATGCACATGAGCACAAAAGGGCAGAGACAGAGCCTGACGAGGGGCTTGAACTCATGAATTGTGAGATCATGACCCGAGCTGAGATCAGGAGTTGGATGCTTAACCGACTGAGCCTGCTGGGTGCCCCACAACTTCCTATTTCTGATGGATTTTGTGAGTGGGCTGGGCTCCACTAGGTAGTTCTTCTCCTAGATGTGGTGCTGGCTGCATTCAGCTGGGAGCTCAGCTGGGGTGAGAAGGTCTAACATGGTATCAAATACACGTCTGGCCTCAGCTGGAATGGTTGGGGGCTGGCCAGGCCTCTCTCTTCTTATTTAGTGATTTAGCTTGAGCTTTTTTTTTTTTTTTTTTCCAATGTTTTTCATTTATTTTTGGGACAGAGAGAGACAGAGCATGAACGGGGGAGGGGCAGAGAGAGAGGGAGACACAGAATCGGAAACAGGCTCCAGGCTCCGAGCCATCAGCCCAGAGCCCGACGCGGGGCTCGAACTCACGGACCGCGAGATCGTGACCTGGCTGAAGTCGGACGCTTAACCGACTGTGCCACCCAGGCGCCCCTAGCTTGAGCTTTTTTAACCTGTCAGGTGATTCCCAAAAACACAAAAGCAGAAACTATAACTCTTCTTAAGGCCTTGAAGTTCTTGTAGTTCTTAGGAGTACTAGAATGTCGCTTTTGTGTCATTCTGCTGACCCAAGTAAGTTATAAAACCGGTCCAGGGGAAGGTACGCTCCACCTCTTGATGGGAGGAGTGGTATGTGTGTTCAGGGATGGAGGGGATTTCTGGTGGTCATCTTTGGAAATGATCCACCACAAGAGTTGAGTTCCCTTTTCAACTTGGCTGCAAGTACTACAGTCTTCTGCAGGACACTCTACTTTGTCCTCACTTCTAGGTCAATACTAAGAGTTCCTGATGACATTGTAGTTCCTATAACTTTCTAACATGTTTTGCTGAAAAAGTCCACTGAAGGGAAGTTCATAAAAACTTAGAGGGCCTTTTCTGAACAGACCTTTGCCACCAAGTTACCTAAGTTTCTCTCTTATTTCCTTCTTCTCAATGTTTGCCAGCTTTCTTTCAGCTAATTCCTAAAGTTAAGGAATTGTTATGTTGTGGAATTCTATGATAATATCTTTTCCACGTACATGGTAGAAGTGCTGGGAGGAGAGGAGGAAGACTATGTTGAGCGGGTTATTTCAGGGATGGCAGAGCAGGTGGCTTTGGGGACATGACCTGTATCATTCACTGTGTGTTCGAGGGTTGCGGTCACCACTGCCCTTCTTCATGTGTGAAGTAGGTATGTACTTCCATCAGGGATTTGGAGCTTGGCCATAAGCCTCAAGCAGGTAAGGGAGGTTTGAAAAAGCATAAGGTTGGATTTGTGAACATTGGCATTTTTTCCTGGGTGCTGAAGAGTAGGCAGAGCTTGGTGACCACATAGCTTAGAGTCAGATGAAGAACTGGAAAGAGTGACTCTCAGGTGAAAGTATGACATTCACAGCTTTTGGTCTTTTCTTTCTTGCAACAGAGTTTTCAAAAAAAAGTGCAGGTTGAAAAGGGAAAGGAGAGAGAGAGAGAGACAGAATGAGAATGAGAGGGAGACCGAAGTGTATTGGTATAGTGGTTTGTAGCACAGACTTTGTGATATTTAAGGAGGTGATGTGTGTGTTGGTTTGTGGAAAGGATAAATAGTCAAGGGGGAAGGATAGTGGGACTAGACAGCATGGATGAGAGAGTGGCTTCTCAGGTAGGACAGGGAAAAGCTCCTGGGAATTTTGGGTTGCCTGAAAATTGGAGAGCAAAGAGGCTTTTAGTAAAAGTTGTAAGCTCCATGTAGTCGCATCCTTTTATGTAGAGATTGGGGTTCCTGGTTGGAAGATGCTTCTTGAACAGCAGAACCTCTCAGGCTCACTGCTTTGATGACCTTACCTATCTGAGGGAACTTTGGACCCCAAATCTTTATTTGGGAAATTTTGACTCATTTTGTGCTATTCTTATCTTCTTGTTTTATTTCTCCTAGTAGTTTCTAATGTAATTTTGGAAAATGTCAATCTGTCTCCACTGAGCCATGGAAATACAAAGAAAAAGATTTTCTGAGTTGTTGTTCAGCTAAAGAGAATGAAGGAGAAAAGTATGTTGGCCCGGGGGCGTGGGGGTGGGGGAGTCCCGAGGCTGTCAAAATTGAATAACAAAGAGGTGAATACGAAGCTAAAGAGTGAGAGTGTTGCTTTCTTATAGTTACTACTTTGCTTCTGTTAAATCCCAGTGGAGCTTTTCTCTGCCTTTAAGGGTATATCTGAGTGCTGTTGTCTTATAGCAATGGTTCTCAACTGTAGAATGGGAGACCATAATTAGTTTGGAGGAGTTCCATCTATGATGCTGATATTCTGTTCTCTTCCTTCTCCCCTTCCATCCAATTGAGGATTGCATCACGGATTCTTGACCAACTGCAGAATAACATTTAAACTCGTGCATCAAACATTTAAGAACCTTTTTAATGTGGCTCCCCACACTGTACCTTGCACTTCCTCCCAGCTGAACCTATTATTATGGCCAGTTCAGCATCTTCTGGACCTCATACTACTTCTCAGCTCCATTGCTTAGCACTAATGTGCTTGACTCTTCTTCTTATACCTGTTCTGCTGAAAGTTTTCCCATTCTTCAAGACCCCTCTCAGGGCCTTCTTATTTCATGAAGCCTTCCATAGATTCTCCAGCCATACTGATTAGACCTTGTTTCTGAATGATAGTTAAGTGGGGCCAGCAGTGGGAAGAGAAGGCTATGAATGCAGAGAAATAAACAGATTATTTACATGGGAACCTGTTGACAACCTCTTGTAGTTGAGTTAATCTAATGACCCTAATGCTTTTGACACAGATTTTTAGGGGTATGAATAATTTTCTCCTCAAATGGCTTCTGAAGTCCCCCCTGCCCTCTCACCACAACTTATGAGTTTCTTGATGAAGGAAATGTTCTGTAAATTGATCACATGACTACTACAACCAACAATTGATTTATCACTGCGCACTTCAGTAATTATCTGTAAGTCCATGATGGGGTGGTCATACTTAACCAAACTTATGATCACCAGTTCTCAACCTTATCTTGTAATGAATGACACCACTGTCCATTTGATTCCACAAGACAGAAACCTAGGAGTCATCCCAGCCACTTCTTTCCTTTATTCTTTATTGTGGTCTGTCATCAAGCCTTACTAACTGTATCATTTAAATACCTCTTAGATCTGTGTCCTTTTTCTCTGTTTCTACAGCCAGCTCCCCAGGTCAAGCTAGAACTCTCACCCAGACCAGTGTGGTAGGCTCCTAATTGTTCTCCCTGTGTCCACCCTGGTCTCTTTCCAATCCAGGCTCCACACTGAAGCCATTATCATCTTTTCAAAATGCAAGTTGGATCACATCACCCCTCCATGTCTTGACCTTAAAATTCTTCAGTGATTTCCACTGTCCTATGTTAAAAACTCCAGTCTTACATAGTCACAATCTTACCTCTCCACCTCTTCTCAAAGTACTTCCTCATCATTTCCCTGTGTCGCAGCCAAACTGGCCTTTTTTCAATTCTCTGAAAAAACCATGCATTTTCTGTCAGGGTCATAGTACATGTTGCCCGCCCCCCCTCCCCCCAGTGCTTCGTCTTGTATTTTTGATTCCAGTTCAGGTGTCACTTCTACAGGGAAGCTGTCCCTGGATTACTCTCTTTTATAACTATTTACTTGACAGTCCTCATTCCATTTGTAATCATATACTTACTTGTGTGATTATTTGACCCTGAGCCCCACGAGGGCAGGTGCCAACGGGCAAGGTACACAACAAGTGCTTGTTAAATAAATGTTTGTTGATAAACGTGTAGCATTTGGATTTGAAGTCATGGAGATTGGTTTGGGGCAGGGAGAGGAGAGAAAAAGTATCTCATACAGGTCACAAAGGATCATTAACGATCCAGAGACAGGAAAGTGAGCGGGATCATATATGTAAAAGCAAGTAATGTTAAAAGGCTATTCCTGGTAACTATTTGCTCAAATGACATCACAATTAGTATTCAAATAACTGCATGATATTTCACTGATTAGATATATATATATATATATAATTCCCCTCACCATTCCCTTATTAGATATTTAGGTTGTTTTCACTGTTTTCATTAGCATAAAGAGCAATGTAGTGAACTCAAATATATTCTTATGCTATAATTCACACTTTTTTTTTCTCACTGCTTGACTACATGAGTAAAAGCAAGCTATTTAGGACTTCTTTAGGTCCACACTTGCTTAAAAAAATTCCCTATAATAGTTCCATAAATCCAAAAATACAGTGGTTGATCAGTAAAAATTGTTAACTTTACTGATTGATAACGAGTTACCACACTTAAACAGCATCTTGTTATGAATCTACTAAACGTTCTAGCATTTTGAAAGTGTGCCAGGCTTATTTCAAGAAGTCAACTTGGAACTACTGGGCTAAAGCAGAAGAATATGTGGGAAGGACAAGAAATAGCTGAGTAGGTGGAAAGAATCAGAATGAGAGAATGAAGTAGACAAAGGGCAGTGGTTAATATTAATTAGTAAATATCAAAAGCAAATAAGGATAAGACATGCTTAATGATTGTGCTAGAAGTAGGGTGGGCAAAGCGCAAGGTAAAGGATCCAATTATTCTTCAAGAGCTATTTGGTCAAGTTAACTGGAAGATATGACAATAGTTTGCTCTATGAACTAAATCATAAAGACAAAGGTCAAAGATGAAAGCTGTGTTTAAAATTCCCATCAATTGCATGGCCAGCAGAGGATGTGTGATCAAGTGAGCCACCTTGGGCATTTGAACAGCTTTACTTGTCAAAACCATTAGCCATGAACCTTACTTAACAATGAGGCAGTCACCTTTAGCAAGCTGCTTTTCCAAAAGTAAAATCAACCCTAGATGGTCATTAATTTGAGCAATACTTGACTCTCTTTTTTTTAATACTTGATTCTTCTCACAGTTGTAAGATGAAATTCATGGAAAATGGATGAAAGCTTACTCCACAGTTTATCACTCCAATAGCCAGTGGTTCTGGAATATGTGATATGAAAAGCCCTGGACTCCTGTTTTAGTTTTTAAGACATCAAGAGATCATACGGGAATTGTTAGACATACCTTTTAGTAAAATCTTGTTTCAGAATTTCTGGAGCCATCAGATAAGTGCAACTTCTTTACATACTATAAACAGTATATATTTTTTCTAACTATAAAAATATTACATGATTATTGAAAAAATGAAGGATATAACTTCAAAGAAGCCAGGATCATCCTCTACCCTACCATAATCAATCCAGTTATCTAGGGGCCATTTTTGAGTGTTTTCTTCCTGTCTTTTAAAGTGCATTTTTAGGGGCGCCTGGGTGGCTCAGTCGGTTAAGCGTCCAACTTTTCCTCAGGTCATGATCTCACAGTCCCTGAGTTCCAGCCCTGCTTCGGGCTCTGTGCTGACAGCTCAGAGCCTGGAGCCTGCTTTGGATTCTGTGTCTCTCTCTCTCTGCCCCTCCCCTGCTCACGCTCTGTCTCTCTCTTTCTCAAAAATAAATAAACATTAAAAAAAAATTCAAAGTGCGTTTTTAGAACAGGGTTGAGATCATACAACATATAAAATACAAGATCTATTTTCATTCTAAAGCTATTTTATTTTATTTACCAAAGAGCAACCATATATTATGAAAACCATGATCTGAACCAAATAAATAGAGTCTGATAAAATCAGGCCAGTGACTTTCTGTTTTGTCTAAGCTCTAACTTACACGTTTCCTTCCTCATCCTGTTTATTAAGCTTTGAATATCCTTGGCTCCTTTCTTCCCTTCTCCTTGACTATGCCTATCTGTATTGATTATTCATTTGTGTGTTATCCACTGAATTTAAGAATTTATTTATTTGATGTCTTGTTTTCTAAATTTATAAGGATTATATGTCTTATCTCATCTTATTCTTTGATGGCAGGGGACATCCATTACGCAGTTATATACCTGTCCTAGTAAATAGTGAACACCCAGGCATATAGTAGGTGCTGAAGAAATATCTAGGATTAACACCAAAAATGTTCTGGCAAATACTTGCATGAGCAGATGTAGTGGTTGAACCATCCAGACCGATGCAAACAAAGACTATACAGCTGCACCATCCAGTATGGTAGCCACTAATCATATGTGGCTATTGAGCACTGAATTATGGCCAATATGATTTGAGATGTGCTGTAAATGTAAAATACACATTGAATTTTGGAGATTTAGTGTACAAAAAAAGAATATAAAACATCTCAATACTTTAAACGTTGATTACTTGTTGAAATGACAATATTTTGGATATATTAAGTTAAAATCTATTATTTAAATGAATTTCATCTCTTAACTTTTTACCTTTTTTAACATGGTGCTAAGAAATGTAAAATTACATGGGGTGCCTGGGTGGCTTGGTCGGTTAAGCGTCCGACTTTGGCTCAGGTCATGATCTCATGGTCCGTGAGTTTGAGCCCTGCGTCGGGCTCTGTGCTGACCGCTCAGAGCCTGGAGCCTGTTTCAGATTCTTTGTCTTCCTCTCTCTCTGCCCCTCCCCTGTTCATACTCTGTCTCTCTCTGTCTCAAAAATAAATAAACGTTAAAAAAATTTTTAAAAAAATGTAAAATTACATATGTGGCATGTGATATATCTATATATTTATATATGGCATTACGACATATATATGTCTTTTATAGGTACTATATGTATGTCTATATGACAGTGCTGTTCTGTATGCTATAAAATGTAATATTTGAGGTCATCCTTTCTATAGGGCAGAAATTAATTATAGTTCTACCCAACAAAATTAATTTGCATTTCAATCAATGGCAGTTATTTGCATTACTGATAGTTTTCTACAAATTGACTTCTAAACTTACAAAGTTGTAAAATAGCCTAGTCACTGGAACCATAGTCAGTCAAAGGTGTGTACCCCTGTAGAATTAAATAATCCTGGCGGGGTCAGCTGGAAATGTTAAATGCATACACATTTTTTTTGTGTGTGAAATTCCAGAAAACAATGCTTTAGGAATTATGAAGGTCCTGGGGTACCTGGGTGGCTCATTCGGTTGAGAGTCAGACTTTGGCTCAGGTCATGATCTCGCAATTCACGATTTTGAGCCCTGTGTCTGGCTCTGTGCTGACAGCTCAGAGCCTGGAGCCGGCTTCAGATTTTGTGTCTCCCTTTCTCTTTGCCTCTCTCTCTCTCTCTCTCTCTCTCTCTCTCTCTCTCTCAGAAATAAATAAACATTAAAAAAAAAGGAATTACGAAGGTCCTGATAATAAGGTAAAAAGGTTGAGAGTAATGCAGATATATTTTTTAAAAGTTTTATTTATTTATTTTGAGAGAGAGAGAGAGAGAGAGAGCAGGAGCAGGGGAGGGGCAGAGAGAGAGGATCCCAAGCAGGCTCCGTGTGGTCAGTGAGGAGCCCGATGTGGGGCTCGAACTCATGACCTGTGAGATCATGACCTGAGCTGAAATCAAGAGTTGGACGTTTAACCAATTGAGCCACCCAGGTGCTCTGAGAGTAATGCAAGTATTTTAGGAAACATATAGAATAGAATCAAACACAATTGGAATTATTGAAAATATTAGATTAAGTAATTGCATTTTGTCATAATTCCTTAGCTTATCACACTGTTGTTAAAAGGAACACAATTATAATGGAATGGAAACCAGGTTCTTTTCTACTTTTTAATTAGCTGGAAACAAAGCCTGGCTGTTGGTTCACTGGATCTAGTATGACTTTTTCATCCCCTATTTTTGATTAACAAAAGTACTATTCTTTTAAAGGAAACACATTCTTTTTCTGTTTAAATAAAAAGACTCTGGAGACAGACTTGCAAAAAACAATGGAGTGCTCTTTTTGCAATTCTTTGCCTGTTTACTTTGCTATGAAGATCGTCAAAAATTAATTAGTGGATGTCTGTTGTGAAACAGAACTGTTAAAGAATGAAATTCAACAGAGTAAATGTGAAGATGTAATTGTCTTTATTAAATGATTCATGAATTGGGTAGCATCCTATGTAGCAAGGAGAGGGGAGCTCCAAGGGCTCCAAAAAGGGAAAGGTTTCTAGAGGCAAGACAGGAAATCATAAATAGAAAAAAGAATTATTTCAGGTGAGGTCACCTTCATTTGGGGACAGTGGGGTTTTAGGGGGTGGATTATCTCATCTTCCTTTGGGAGATGGAGAGGACCATGTGACAAATTGTCTCATTGGTGTTTACCAGAAAATTCCTGACCAGTTAAGACTACATTTCTGTAGGAGGCTGCAAGTGTAATTAGGTTAGATATTAGGCGTTGGTTTGGTGACTTGGCCTAAGTGATGCCATTTTGGACCTGTGGTTTTGTTTTCTTTTTATTTTTTTTAAAAAAATTTTTTTTTCAACGTTTTTTATTTATTTTTGGGACAGAGAGAGACAGAGCATGAACGGGGGAGGGGCAGAGAGAGAGGGAGACACAGAATCGGAAACAGGCTCCAGGCTCCGAGCCATCAGCCCAGAGCCTGACGCGGGGCTCGAACTCACGGACCGCGAGATCGTGACCTGGCTGAAGTCGGACGCTTAACTGACTGCGCCACCCAGGCGCCCTTGTTTTCTTTTTAAAGAACTCACAACCAATGAAGTAGGTAAGAAAAGTTGACATTGCCATTAAAAAAAAAAAATTCTGTTTGCTTTTCTTTTTTTTTAAATGTTTATTTTTCAGAGAGAGAGCGAGAGAGAGAGCGCACGCCTGCGTGCTCACACACACACGCACTTAGTAAGGTGGCAGAGAGAGAGGGAGACACAGGATCTGAAGCAGGCTCTGTGCTGACAGCAGCGAGCCCGATGCAGGGCTTGAACTCACGAACCACGAGATCATGACTTGAGCTGAAGTCTGACGCTTAACCTATTGAGCCACCCAGGCGCCCCGGCAATGTCGTTTTTAACACTTAAAAAATATGTATATACAATTTAAAACATAGAAATGCGGTTTATTTTTATACATTTAAATACCTGTCTTAGTCCAAAAAGGATTGAAAATGTCCAAAAAAGATTACAACGATAACTTTTATTTCAAGTATTTTTAAAACATTCAAAATCGTAAGTAGATGACTACCCCTCAGAGTTGATTCCTCCGAGCTTTATTTGGTACATGTTGTCCTACTGTGGCTCAGCTCAGGCAGTTCCCAGAAGTTTGGTAGTGGTGGTCTGAGATGAATCCAGGATGCACCAAAAGGGGAATTTGGGGTAGGGGATGGGCAAAGCCTTTTGGTGCATCCTTAAAGCGTATTTTGCTTAATGTTATGACTGAGTGTACACTGAAACACTTTACAGAAATTAGAATTATATATAATTATTAAAATTGTACAATATTACAAGAAACAAGTGTTGGTGAGTATGTGGAGAAAAAAGAGTCTTTGCGCATGGTTGGTGGGAATTCAAAGTGGTTTAGCCACTGTGGAAAACATGGAGGTTCCTCAAAAAATTAAAAACAGAATTACCATAGGATCCAGTAATTCCACTACTGGGTATTTACCCCCAAAATATGAAACACTAATTCAAAAAGATATATGCACCCCTGTGTTTATTGCAGCACTATTTACCATAGCCAAGATAAGGAAGCAACCCAAATGTCTGCCAATAGATGAATGGATAAAGAAGAAGTGGGATTGGGGCGCCTGGGTGGCGCAGTCGGTTAAGCGTCCGACTTCAGCCAGGTCACGATCTCGCGGTCCGTGAGTTCGAGCCCCGCGTCAGGCTCTGGGCTGATGGCTCGGAGCCTGGAGCCTGTTTCCGATTCTGTGTCTCCCTCTCTCTCTGCCCCTCCCCCGTTCATGCTCTGTCTCTCTCTGTCCCAAAAATAAAAATTAAAAACATTAAAAAAAAAAAAAATTTTTTTAAAAAAAAAAGAAGTGGGATGGAGATATATATATATACACACACATATACATACACATATATACACATATACATATATATAATGGAATATAACTCAGCCCATAAAAAGAATGAAATCTTGCCATTTGCAACAACATGGATGGATCTAGAGGATATAATGCTAAGTGAAATAAGTCAGTCAGAGAAAGACAAATAATATATGATTTCACTCATGTGGAATTTAAGAAACACAACAAACGAGCAAAGGGAAAAAAAAGAGAGACAAACCAAGAAATAGAGTCTTAACTAAAGAGAACAAACTGATGGTTAAAAATAAATAAAAGAAATTGTACAACATTGGTGGGGATAAAAGGCTTTTCCTAAATGTATCTGCCTAATGAACTCTCTCTTAATAGAATGTTTTATTGCCAATCTCTTTCCCTATTTAATTATTTGAAAGATTTTAATAATTGCTTTTTAAACATAAAATGAATAGTATTATAATCATAATTATTATTACTGCACTAAGAAATATATATTTGTACATCTTTGGAGAAATGTCTATTTAAATCCTTTGCCCATTTAAAATCAGTATATTTGTCTTTTTATTACTGCATTATAAAAGTTCTTTGCATATTCCAGATGCCAGTCCCTTATTAGATACATGATTTATAAAAAATATTCTCCCATTTTGTGGGTTGTTTTTTACTTTCTTGATGGTAACATTTGTGGCAAAAAAGTTTTTAATTTTGATGACGTTCTATTTATTTTTTCTTTTGCCACTTGTGCTTTTGATGTCAGATCTGTGAAACCATTGCCTGATCAGGTAATTAGCTTTTAATGTCTCCTAAAGGCTGTAGAAAAGGCTGAGTGAGTATTTACAATAATGATGTGAGTGTGTGTGTGTGTGTGTGTGTGTGTGTGTAGACTTAATGTTTTAGAGCACTTTTAGGTTTGCAGCAAAATTGAGCAGAAAGTACAGAGATTTCTCAAACACTCCCTGCCCCACACATGCTTAGCTCCCTCCACTATCAACATTCCCCACCAGAGTGGTATATTTGTTGTTGTTGTTGTTGTTGTTGAGAGAGAGAGAGAGAGAGAGAGAGGGCGCAAGTGAACAAGGGGCAGAGAGAGAGAGAGAGAGAGAGAGAGAGAGAGAGAGAAGCCGGGCTCACCCAAAGTGGGGCTTGTGCTCACCCAAAGCAGGGCTCAAGTTCACCTGATGCGGGGCAATTTGTTATAATAAATGACCTACATTGACACATCATTATCACCTGAAGTCCATAGTGTACATTAGGGTTCACTCTTGGTGTTGTGCATTTTAGGGATTTTGACAAATGTGAAATGACATGTATCCATCATTATAATATTACATAGAGTGTTTTTACTGCCCTAAAAATCCTCTGTGCTCTGCCTATTCATCTCTCCCCCTTGCCCCTAACTCCTGGTAACCACTAATTTTTTTACTGTCTCCATAGTTTTTGCCTTTTTCAGAATGTCATGTCGTCAGAATCGTACAGTATGTTGTTTTTTCAGACTTGCTTCCTTCACTTAGTAGTATGCATTTAAGTTTCTTCCATGTCTTTTCATAGCTTGATAGATTTTTTTTTTTTAGCATGAATTAATACTCCTTAGACATCTTGGTTGCTTCTATGTTTTGGCAATTATAAATAAAGCTGCTATAGATACCTGTAGGTAGGTTTTTGTGTAGACATATGTTTTTAATTACTTTGGGTAAATAATACTAAGGGACACAATTGCTGGATGGTATAAAAGAGCATGTGTAGTTTTGTATGGAACTGCCAAATTATCTTCCAAAGTAGCTGTCCCATTTTGCAATATCCCAGCACTGAATGAGAGTTCCTGTTGCTCCACATCCTTGCCAGTATTTGGTATTGTCAGTGTTCTAGATTTTGGCCATTCTGATAGGTGTGTGTGATATCCTACTGTTGTTTTAATTTGCATGTCCCTGATGACATAAGACATTGAGCGTCTTTTCATATGCTTATTTGCCTCTCTAGTCTTCTTTGCTGAGGTGTTTGTGCAGATACCTTGCCCATTTTTTAGTTGGGTTGTTCATATTCTTATTGTTGGGTTTTAAGAGTTCTTTGTATATTTTGGATAATAGTCCTTTATCAGAGATGTCATTTGCAAATATTTTCTCCCAGTCTGTGGCTTGTCGCCTCTTGACATTATTGTGTTTTGCATAATCACTCACTTCACATTCATTTGTTGAGAATCTATTATGGTTCAGGCTCTCCCCAAGGCTCTGGGGATATAAAAGTGATTAGGACATAATCTTGCTGTTAGCCTAATGGAGGAGAAGTACAAGTAAACAGGTGGTTAGAACATACTTCTAAGGTAAGCAGCTCAGGGTTCTTGAAGAGGAGGATGAGACATAAAGAAGGAAAAGGATTTGACAGCAGGCAAAGGTATAGAGGGACTGTCAGGTGCAGAAAACACGTCATCACTCTGGCATAAGTAAGTTATTGCCAATGCGATCATAAGCTGTTGTTGCTTTGGCACCAATTTGTCTAGTCCAGAGGAAGGCACACTATGGCTGTAGGCCAAATCTGGCCTGCCACCTGCTATTATAAATAAAGTTTTACTGAAACATATTCATGTCCATTTATTCACAGATTGTCTATGGCTACTCTTGTGCTACAATGGCAGAGTAGTTGTAGCAGAGACAGTCTGGCTTGCAAAGCCTCAAATACTTATCATCAGGCTCTTTATAGAAAAAATTTGTTGACCCTGCTCTAGGCAAAAGTTTATTAGAAAATGCTTGTATCTTGTCCTTTTTACAAAAAGCATTGCAAATTTGCATGCACCTGGCAACTATTTATATGTCTGCAAGTGATTTTGTTGTTTTTCAGAATTGTCTCCTGATTTCTGCTTTTTAAATTTCAGCTAATTAATTTTCATCCAACAGTTATGCATAATTGACTTAACTACAAATGATAACCTCCTCAACCCCTGAAAATAAACTTAAATGTTTGCTCTTACTTTCTTTGAAAGTTTTACTGTTTCTTTCATGTTTTTATGTTTCTCTCTTTTGGAAATTACAAATACATTCATGTTCAGTTCAGGAAAGTCAGGAATCATGGACAAGCAAAAGAACATTAACCCATAATCTTACCTATCCTCGTAGGAAAAAACCTTTTTGGATCTTCAGTACGTAACCTTTGAGGTCCTTTTCCATGCATATGTGCATGTTTTATTATAAATTTTTACATAGACCATCCTCTGCTACCACCAAGTATCTTTAATAGGCATATGCTTTCCTTATTCTTTCAGTATCTTCATGATTCATGTGGTTAGGACTGGTCCTCTGATGAAAGATGTCAAGGAAGGTTACCACAGAGTTACCCATATGTTTGCATCCTTTAGGGAAGAAAGGGAAAATGCTGCAGGAAGTGCATTGGTTGGCTGCCCCACGAAACTGTTGAGTAGTCAGGTATAATAAAGCTGTCTTTGGCTTTCCAGATATTCCAAGCACAAGAGTGGAGCCCCAAAACTCACACTTGATACCAGTTACCTATTGCCCCAGTTAAGCTGCATGATAAACAACCACAAAACCTTAGTCTTAAATAACAATAAGATCTATTGCTGGTGCACCTGGGGTGGTTAGCTAGGTGGCTCTGCTGCTCTCTGCTGGGCTCACACCTCTGGGGCTTGGTGGCCTGTAGGTTCCTATAGGCTGGTTTTGCCTGATCGTGGCTTGGCTCATTCATGTGTCTGACAGTCTTTGGTGGGCTTGCTCTTTTATCTGGGGGTCAGCTGGCTATTGGCTGAGTTAGGCTGACCTCAGCCACATTGACTGTGGCTCTGTTCCATATGTCTTTCATCCTCCAGCAGGCCATCCTGGGCATGTTTTTGTGGCAATTTCAGAGGTATATGAGAGGGCAAGTGGGAACGTGCAAGGCCTTTTGTGGTCTAGGCCTCACCTACTGGACAAAGTGCGTGGGTGACATCAGATTGAAGGGGTGAGGAAATAGACCCTGTGTCTTTAGTGAGATGAACGACAGAATCACATGGCAAAGTCATGGAGACAGAGACACGTGGAGAATTGGTGCAGTCAGTCTTCCACAGACTCATGTGGCTGAGGGCACTACAGGTGATACATACCTTTCGGGAGGAGCAGGAGTTTCATTTGTGTCTGGTCTCAGCCAATGTTTGTCAGATGACAGTAACTTTCTTCCTGTTTGTCATTTCTAAGAAGAACTACTCTGTAAAGGACTTCTGGCAACTATGCTGACATTTCTTTCTTTTGATTTTCTTTATGTTTTTAGAAGTTATCAGGTACAGATTTGTTTTTTTCTGCTTGTTCTGGAGTGATGTGAGATGAGAGAGGACATGGCTTGTGCCACTTAAAGACAGATCCGTTTTCACTAATAAAGCCAGAAAACCTTTTCAGCCCTGCTACTTTGTAAGATTATTATAACTGGAAAGACTTTTCTTTCAGATAATCTTCAAGAAGATGTCTCAATTTTTTTGTGAGAAATTATTAGCCTTCTGAAAGGCTACAATGCTCACATTGTGATGTCTACTTTTTTTAAGAGTTACCTATTTATATCATATTTTTTCATTTCTCCTTTAATCTTAATATCTGTATGCTAGATGTGTGTCTGCAAATTTTTTTTTTTTTTTTTTTTGTCCTGAGACTGGGCCAGGTTATGAGGTTGTGAAATCTGAGGTTGGTAGGAATTGTCTTGGAAGGGACTTTCAGTTTGCCTTTGGTTTATCTTTGAACCTGCCCCACCATCCTGCTTTCTGTTCCCGAACTCATTTCTCCAACTTCCTACTCCTTTCCTGGGCCTAGAGGCCTTTTGGGCTTGTCATATCCTATCAGGAAAGTACACCATATGATAAGCATGTTTGTATTGACATGTTAGCAAATTTGTATGTTATTCTTTTTAAGGTTATTGACTTTTAAAGTGGGACATAGGAAGAGGGGCAGTGCTTAATTCAAAGGAAAAACTCTCTGATGACTGAACTGTAGACATCAGCATAGAAGAGGTATTACATTTATATTGTGAATTTTCACAGCACTTCTCCCTTTATTTATGTTCTATAAATCATTACCCACTATGCTGAAGGTAAAACTTGCCCTTGTTTTATTGTTATTATTATTAATTAAAGTTTATTTATTTTGAGAGAGAGAGAGCATGGGAGGGGCAGAGAGAGAGGTAGAGAGAGAGAATCCCAAGCAGGCTCCGTGCTGTTGCTGTCAGCGTGGAGCCTAATGCAGAGCTCAAACCCAAGAACCATGAGCTCATGATATGAACCAAAGTCAGGCACTTAACTGACTGAGCCACAGGCACCCCTTTGTTTTATTACTATTTCAGTATTTATATAAAATATTAACTAATTGATTATATAACAATATTATTATTATTATCATATAAGTTTGAATTTATTAGGCTTAGAGGGTGAGCCATTCTAAGACTCTAACTCTTTGGGGCACCTGGGTGGCTCAGTCAGTTAGGCATCTGGCTCTTGCTTTCAGTTCAGGTCATGATCTCACGGTTTTGGTTTCGTGAGTTTGAGCCCCATGTCAGGCTCTATGCTGGTGGTGTGGAGGCTGCTTGGGATTTTCTTTCTCCCTCTCCCTCCACTCCTCCCTAACCCAAGCTGTCTCTGTCTCTCTCAAAAATAAATAAACTTTAAAAAACTAAAAAAAAAACCAAAACCCTCTAACTCTTTGGAGGGAGTTCTGTTTAATGACAGCCACAAAATGTCATTACCTAGCAAACACAGTGGATGGTGTATGAGCAGAAGCAATAGTTTCTAATAAACCTAGTATTTCTAGTTTACACTTGGACATCCGATCCTGAGAGCAACCCTATATAAGTATACTGCATAGACATTATGATTTATTATTCCCATTTTACAGAAGAGGAAATTGAGGCTCAGAGAATTTATTTAATTTTTTTTTTAATTTTTTTTTTTTTAACGTTTATTTATTTTTGAGACAGAGACAGAGCATGAACGGGGGAGGGTCAAAGAGAGGGAGACACAGAATCTGAAACAGGCTCCAGGCTCTGAGCTGTCAGCACAGAGCCCGACGCGGGGCTTGAACTCACAGACCGCGAGATCATGACCTGAGCCGAAGTTGGCAGCTTAACCGACTGAGCCACCCAGGCGCCCCGAGGCTCAGAGAATTTAAAGGCCTTGGCCAGTTCATAGGGTTAAGTGAGGTAGGATATGGCTCATCCCGGTCTTGTCACTTTGAGCCTGGATCTCTTTCCAATATTGGGATCTCAAAACTGCTCACACCTTCTTTGTGCTGGCTCTCTGAACTTTCCTGCCCCCACTGAAGTGTTTCAAGTGGAACAGGTGTCTTGCCATTCTCTTTCTCTGAGGAGCCTGGTGGATTGGCCAGTGGTGGTTCAGTGAGTGGGATCAGACTTGCCTCAGTAACCACCTCTTCCCCTAGTGGTGAGATGAGTGTGGGCTGCCTTTTCCGCACAGTGGGGACTGTTGTAGGAATTGTACCTCCCTCCAGGGCTTATAATGGAATGTGAGTTCTATTAAACAAATGCATCACAACCTGGCATCAGTGCTGCCCTTAGATCAGGGCATTGTTGGGCGGGGGGTGCTCCTGCTCTGGGCCCTTAACCTTAGAGGACCCCAGCACATCACAAATAATAAAAGGCAATGACTTTCACAATTTTTTTGAACTCATAAAATTTTAGAGTTTAAAAAGTTTTATGAGTTTTTAAAGTTTTAAAATCATTTAAAAAAGTATGACAACTAAATTATGTTATCGGGAATTATGGGAGAGAGATGCACTGGCTGACCCAGGCTCTCCAGGCCAGAAAGCAAGTCCCGCAAACCGCTCCCCCCCCCCCCCCCATCTTACCACTTTGACCAGAGAAGATGATGATAGACTGGGAATCTGTAAATGTATTATGTGTGGGTGAGTGTGTCAGGAAAGCCCTACTTCTGCCCCAGGAAACCAGAGAAAGAGTGGCTGCTTTTGTTTCAAGTTGACCATCCTAAATCACTCCTAAGTGGGTAATTAAGCAAATGGGATTACCAGATAACTGTGTTCCCTCCTTCCCTTCTGCTCAGCTGGTGTAGTTTTGAGAAGTTCTTAGTGCCTGAAAATCTTGAGTTGATAAAGTGCCTTCACAGGCTTCTTGGGGAACTTGACCTGGTTGATTTGGGGCAGATCCAGTTAGACCTGGGACTGGTTTTCATTGTGCCTGACCCCACAAGAAAGAACTATTCTGTCATTTAGACACACAGACAGTAGGGCTGGCTACTGGAGGAAGCCTCAGCAACTTTAGCCTGCCCGGAGGAATGGTGGCCCCCAGGCTGTGGGGTGTTGGCTGGGAACATGGGCTAGGCTATTGCTATAGCTTGGTTTGTAAACTCTCTATCATCACACTTCTGCAATGTGAACCTCATTTGTATTCTTGCTTTCAGACTCTGCAAATGTTACTTTGCAAAGTAGCTTTGAGGGCTTTATGATCTTTGCAACGTTGCTTTGAATCCCTTCTCTGGGTTACTTTCTATTATGAGTTGAATTGTGTCCCCCCCCCCCCCCCCCCCCCGCCCCCCGAAGGTAGATAGAAGTCTTAACCCTTGGTACCTGTGAATGTGAGAAATCGGTCTGGAATGTGTGGATATAATGCAGATGTAATCGAGTTAAGGTGAGGTCATTAGAGCAGGCCGAAATCCAATAAGACTAGTGTCTATAAGAAGAGGAAAACATCAAGTGAAGACAGAGAAGACATAGGGAGAAGATGGCCATGTGAAGATGGCGGCGGAGACTGGAGTGATGCCAAGATAAGCCAAGAAACCCCTGAGGCTTCCCAAAACTGGAAGAGGCAAGGAAGGATTCTCTTCTATAGACTTTGGGGGGAGGATGGCCCTGCCACCGTCTTGATTTTGGACTTCTAGCCTCCAGAACTGGAAGAGAATAAAATTTCTGTTGTTTAAACAGAGTTTGTGGTACTTGATAACTACAGCCCTAGAAAACGAATACACCTTCAAAGATGGTCCTGGAGACACCTAAAGAAAATCAGCCTCATTCTTTAGAGATAATCCCCTGGACTGACCCAAGTTGCAAACAGTTGTAGGGATGGGAAAATTTTACCTTTTTCTGTTGTAGAGTCTTTGGCTGTTCTAATAATTAAGTCAACATTAGATTAACGGAGAAAAACAAATTTAGATTTGTACATAAAGAAGCCCCATAAAAATATGAGATCCAAAGGCAGTCAGGCAGTTGAAGCTTATATGACATTCTGAGCCAAGAAGACAGGTAGGGGTCTGGGGATCCAAAGAGGAGAAAGGCCATTCACAGGAAGGAAAAGGAGAAATTTGGGAAACAAAGGCTGCCCAGTTACACAGATAAGTTTCTTAGGTAAAAAGATATCTCTGGTAATAGTTCTCTTCCTGGTACAGACCCCTTTTTTGATGTAAATTTAGGTAGTTGAGAGGGAGATAAA
The DNA here is from genome assembly GCF_028018385.1 of Neofelis nebulosa. Lineage (NCBI taxonomy): Eukaryota > Metazoa > Chordata > Mammalia > Carnivora > Felidae > Neofelis > Neofelis nebulosa. The sequence continues at coordinate 13,063,002 of NC_080800.1, read as the reverse complement.
GAATTTCTCCTGAATCTTCTGAATTTTGATTGCCTTTAGCTCAAAATAATCCTCATACCAAAGTGATATATTCCCGGTGGTAGATTCTGCTTCTTTCCACTGTTTTCCAATGAGGAACCCTCACATGGCTTTAAGAAACATCTTTAGGATGAGAGTAATGTCCTCACACAATGTCTGACTCTAATGTCATAGACAGAAACACAAAGACCAGCATGTATATTAGTGTCTCCAGGGTTAAAATGACTGCAACATTCTGTCTGTGTAGTGACATTTTGCACATTCAGTTTCAAAGACAGAACTGGAACAGATGTGATTGCTAATAAAAACCCAGGGTGTTTTTTTTTTTTTTTATTTTATTCTTGTGGCCTAGCAAATTAATTCACTTTTATGGAAATATGCTGAGAATTTGCCTTTCCAAGAGGAAGTTGGTAAATTGTTTTGAGTGAACAAATTTCTTTAGCATAGAAGGTTACAGGTTGATGTTAGAGACTCTGAAACTGTCAACCAAGGCAGTGTGTTTCTGCATTTGCATCTATTGCTTCCAGAACATATGAATGTTTAAAGAATATTTTAAAATTCCAATTTAGCTCCTCTGAAGTCATTTTCAGTCCTAGGAAGTGGAAATGGAGCTTACACCTGTATTTCCCAAGGGACTGATGTAATGCAATTTGTATAAAATAATCATAGGGAGTGAGAAGAAAAAGTGGATCTTTGCATTAAAATAAAATCAGCCTTGAAATCACTCTTTTCAGGGTCTGCCTTTCAGAACCCCATTTAGCTTTTAAATAGACTCCTCTTTCCTGACTTGCTTTGATGAACCACTTTCATCTCAGTTATTACTCCTGACATTAGCTACGTGTGCAATTAAGTGGGGCCATTCTTTTCTCTTTGAGAATGACTGTGTGCAGCTAATGTGCATTTGTAAAGTGTTCCCTTGACTTGGGAGAGTAGCTGTGGATAAGCAGGTAAGATGATGCCTGGAGTAATTTAAAGTTGTGATGGAGAACCCAACCACTCACTCTTAGCAAAGCTGGGAGTGGTTATCAGCACATGCCGGCTCTGCCTCCCTTTTATTCTCTCATTAAGAGTCTTGGAGTTACCAGCTAAACTGGTTTTTCTTACTCCAGGGAATGAAAAAAAAAAAATCTGATAAGCTTCTTTAAGGACTGGGGGAGAACTCCATATGCCACCATTACAGGTGACTGCATTTTTAGCAAGCTGTTAAAAAATAGGGAAATGACTCAGATAAAGGATCGAGTTTCTTGTGATGGGGTTTTATTATTTTATTCTTATTTATTTATTTTATTTATTTTTAAAGGTTATTTATTTATTTTTTTAGTAATCTCTACCCCTAGCGTGGGGCTTGAACTCACGACTCTGGGATCAAGAGTTGCATGCTCTCCTAACTGAGCCAGCCAGGTGCCCTGTGATGGGACTTTAGATATCAAGGCAGGAGGCATTTTTCTCCCGGCATGAGTGTGCCTGAGCTTAAGTCTGCCCCAGCAGGTAGAACAGGCAGAGCTGGAATAGATCAATGAGGCTGTAACAGAGAAAATTTGCCACCCACCAAAGATTTGACTCCCCTTTGTGGCATAGAGCTATTGGTTGGGGCTACATTTCCCAGATTGCTTTGCATCTGGGTGGGGCCATGTAACATTTTGTTATAGTTTGTGAGCAGAAGGATGTGTGTCACTCCTGGTTGGAGGCGATTGAGAAGCAGGTCTGCCTTCTTGTCCTTCACTTTCCTCATCTGCTAAGCATCTTCACAGGACTCTGAGACTGAGAATGTAGAGCCAGAAGATGGAAGGAGTCTGTCTCCGAATCACCACATGGAGGGAGACTGCCCTGAACTCTTTTGAGAGCCAGAAGTGAAGTTTGATCGATGTCTAAGTCACTGCTTTGTTTTACCTCATTAGCTTTTATCACTACCTAACATCCTATATATTATTGTTCGTTTCTCTTTAACTAGTATGTGAGGACCATGAGGACAGAGATTTTTGTCTTGCTTGCTGCTTTATCCTTGGGATTTAGAACATTGCCAGGCACATATTAAGTGCTTGATGACATTTGTTGAGTGAATGAATGTAGGAATAAATTCAAGGAATGTCGTTGTGATATAATAGAATTTGAAGATCTCAATCCTGGTTTCATCAGGTATCATGACCAGAGAATTTTATTCAAGACTTTTTTTTTTTTGGTGGAGAAATGAGGTAGAATCCCAGAGTTCAGAATGATTTATTCAGAATTACATTTGGAGAATCTGTATTAGTTATCTATTTCTGTGTAAAAAATTACGCCAAAATTTAGTGACTTAAAACAACAAAAAGTTGTTATCAACCAGTTTCTGAGGGTTAGTAATACGGGAGTAGTTTGGCTGGTGGTTCTGGCTCAGAGTCTCTCATGAGGTTGTAGCCAAGCTGTCATCTGGGGTTGCAGTCAGCTAAAGACCTGACTGAGGCTGGAGGATTTGATCCCAAGATGGCCCACTCACATGGCTGTTGTCAGGAGGTCTTAGATATTCATGACTATTGGTCGGAGGCCTCCCTCAGTTCCTGACCACATGGGTCTTTCCGTAGGCATGCTTACAGTATACCAGCTGGCTTCCCCCAGAGCAAATGAGCAGAGAGGGCTGGAATTCTCTACCTTCTAGATAGGTAATTTGAATCTTTCTGGTAGCTTGGATTGCTACTTACATGTCCTTTTTAATGGAGAAGACACTGGCTTAAATCTGCATAACAAACCTTACTCTTGTTCCCTGTACTTTTCCTGGTCACTTCCCCATAATTGTCCTCCCTCACACCTCTCTCTCTCTCTCTCTCTCTCTCTCTCTCTCCTCTCTCTCTTTGTCTCTTTTGTTTTTAGCTGAAGATGGTATTTAAGCCTGAATTCTAAGCTAACTCTGTGAGTTACTCAGTTTTTCCAGGGTATCTCCCATATGTACATGAGGTATACATGTTAATAGCCTTCAGTTTGCTTCTCTTGTTAATCTGTCTTCAGCTGCAAAGGTCCCAGCTGGGAATTTGGAAGGATAGCCGAAAATAATTTTTTCCTCCCCTACATTGCCAGTTGTGGGATAGAACTGGGTTTTGATCCCAAGACTGAATGATGTAGGGACTTTCTCCCCACATAGCTCACCTATGCTCACCCTTTCCTTTGCTGGATTCTGCCCTTTTCAGTGGACATAAGATAAACACTGTTTTGTTTTTTTGTTTTTTTATGTTTTTTTTGTTTTTTAAATTTTTGAGAGAGAGAGAGGCAGAGTGGGAGCAGGGGAGGGGCAGAGAGAGAGGGAGACACAGAATCTGAAACAGGCTCCAGGCTCTGAGCTGTCAGCACAGAGCCCGATGTGGGGCTCGAACCTACGAACCGTGAGATCACGACCTGAGCCAAAGTTGGACGCTTAACCAACTGAGCCACCCAGGCTCCCCAATAAAACACTGCTTTGATTCTTATCCATTATTTTTTGTCCTCCTAGTTTACTCAGGAACCCCCCAAAGGGAAAATGGAGTGATTGGCCAGGCAGGATTATGGTATTCTAAGGCCCGTGACCCTAATACCATCAATTCTGGTTTTTAAATTCCATCCTCTTTCCATTGTATCATCAAGGGGTAATTTAGAGCAAGAACTGGGCAAACAGGAAGAGTTGAGAAATGTAGCAATGGCCAAATGCCATTCAGGGGATATTTTTAGTTACCTAAATAAACTGTATTTCCACAATGTCTGCAGAACTTATGGTTTGTGTGCAGTAAATAAAATGATGGAAATGCCATGAAGGAGCCCAGCCAGATGACTTCATTTGTGTGCATTCTGTTCCGCAGGAGTCCCTTAAACAGCAGACGGGCTCCATGTGACTCAGTGAAGGCACACAAGCTGCTGTCCAACACCATTGCTTCTCTCTTGTGTTTATTGTATGCCAGTCTCACCACACTGTGCTCGGAGCAGTTTCCCAGGGAGTGTTCTGTGGGGTGCTCATCAGAAGAAGAAACAGTTTTGTGATCAAGTAAGAAATGCTACTGTGAGCAGAGTCAGTGGGATTCTTTCCCAAGGGATGTCTTAGCCGCTAAAGCACTAATGTGCATTATGAGGGTGGTATGTTAAGTAGTGTTTTCCAAACTTTATGTGAGCACAAACTTTTTATTTGAAGAACAGCTGTTAGTATCTGTGTCCATTATCAATTTCTTGTCTTTTAGCTCAAATATGCTCTTTGTGGCCCTGATTGTGATACTGGAATGGTTTTCCATTGCCAGCCAGTGCAAGGTTATGTTTAATAGGTCGAGGGTGCTGGAGAAACTCTGGAGGAGGAAGGGGCTTCTTTTCCTGCTTTCGGTGTGTTTCACTCCTTCCTCCTGTGGCATTGGGCTGGTGAAGCTCCCCCCAGTGCGTTTCAGTAGCACCCCTGCAGGCAGTTTCATGGCAACTTTTGCAGGTGCCCCTGCTGGGTGGGCCCAGAAACAACACCTTTCTTAGGTGCCCTGGCTGGCTTCCCTGTGAGTTCAACAGCCCCCCGCCCTGGGTGGCACCCTTGTGGCTTTCTGTAGAGTCTGGCCAATACCCTTGCCAGCTTCCCAGCAAATTCAACAGTACCTCTAAGGGCAGCTTCCCGGTGAATTTCATCGGCACCGGAGGGGCATTTTCCTTCCCACCACCTTCCCCTGCTGGCTCCCAATAGGGGGATTTCCAGGTTGCCAGCCCTGGCCTGTAGCTCCCAGTCATGGCTCTTGGCTTGTTTCTGGCCCAGGGCAATCGGACAAACTTCTCTGCTATCGAGTGCTCCCCAGCTCCACCTTCCCCAGTGAGGGCTGAATGCCAACCCCGGGGAGCCCTCTCTCCCCCTCCATTCCAAGTTTGTTTCTTCCTGGAGTCTTCTCTCTCTCTCCTTTTTTTTTTTTTTTAATTAAAAAAAATTTTTTTAAACATTATTGTTGAGAGAGGGAGACAGAGCATGAGCAGAGGAGGTGCAGAGAGAGACAGAGGAGACACAAAATCCAAGTAGGCTCCAGGCTCTGAGTTGTCAGCACAGAGCCTGATGTGGGGCTTGAACTCACAAATCGCGAGATCATGACATGAGCAGAAGTCAGACACTTAACCAACTGAGCCACCCAGGTACCTGAGTCCTCTCTCTTAGTGCTGGGTTTCCTTTCTCCCTTCCTTTTCCCTCCCTCCCTCCTTCCCTTCTTCATTCTCTTTCTCCCTCCCTCCCTTATTTCCTTCATTTCTTTTTAAAATTTGAGATATAATTCACATACCATAAAATTCAGAGTTTCAAAGTTTATGATTCAGTGGTTTTTAGAATATTCACAGGGTTATGCAACTATCACCACAGTCTAATCCAGAAGATTTTATCACCCCCAAAAGAAACTCTGTACCTGTTAGCGGTCACTCCCAATTTCCCACTCTCATCTCCCCAGCTGTCGACAGCCACTAACCTCCCTTTTGTCTCTATAGATTCACCTCTTATGGAAATTTCATATAAATATGGTCATATGTATGTGGATTTTGTGTGAGTCTCCTTTCACTCAGTGTGGTATTTTCAGAGTTCATCCATGTTGTAGCAGGTGTCAGAATGTCATTCCTTTTTATGGCTGAATAATATTCCATTGTGTGGAAATGCCACATTTTGTTTATCCACTTATCGGTGATGGGCATTTGGGCTGTTTCCATTGTTTGGCTGTTGTGAATAATGCTGCGGTGAGCATTCATGTACAAGTTTTTGTGTGAACATATGTTTTCACATTTTTTGAAATGAATTCGACCCGGGAGTAGCATTGCTGGGTCATATAACGACTGTGTTAACTTTGAATTTGACCAACAGAGAGTATCAGGTGACAAATTGCTTTATTAAAATATTTACCCCAGCCTTATTTTAATGAGCAAGCAGCCTTCGTACTGCATTTAAAGCGTAATCTAACGTCTTATCGTGAAGTGCAGATAACGTGGGCTTTACAGCCAGTCTGGCCGGTGTCAGATCCCACCTTTACCATTTTTTACCTGAGATGTGGGACGCTGAGAGGGAGAAAAAAACAGAATGCGATCTTCCCTGCTCAGAGGTTGTGGGTTGAGGTCAAATCCCCTCTCTACTGGGATGTGGAACATTCTGATAGGGGAAAGAACAAAGTATGATTTTCCCCGCTCAGGGGTGGATTCAGAACAATTATTTCTCTGTGACTTGATGTACTCAACTGTGTACCACTACATGTGAAACTGAGGTCTCCCGGTTAATTAAACATTCTGTCTGAGAGAAATAAAGCACAAACCCGCCACAGATAGAGTGCTTTTGAAAAGAATTCGATCATAAAAACCACGCACTCAACACTAAAAGTACAATAGCCCTTTGCAGCCATTTGAAGTGGATTTCCAGAAATCGGCAGTGATGTGTAGACTGTCACAACTTGAGGGACCAGGAAGCAGGGCTGGCCAGCACTGAGTAATAAGATGGCAGTTCAGCTGAAGTGGAGCTGAGAGACATTTTCTTGGCCATTCCAGGACCAGGTGCATGTGCCATTGGGTATTTTCAATATTTGTGTCTTTAAGGTAATCCAAATGGGTTCCTGTATCTTCTTGTCAAAGTATACATGAATAAATTGTGTATATTGGTGGTGGGGTATGCCGTACAGCCTTTCATTACTTCTGATTTGAATCAAACCAGTGAAAGGTTTAGGAGTAGCTCCAAAGATCATTTAGCCTTTGTAAATTCCCAGCAATTCCCCCCCCCCCCAGCCCCCAATCAAATGGCTTTCTAGTGGTGAAAGCATTTCATATAGTAAATGCATTAAAATGCTTTTTTAGATTCCACTATTCCAGTTAATGATTCCATTTTCTTTACAAGCTTATTGACTGAGACGAAAGTGATTTTCATGCAGGAGGCATGATTACACATTTAATTTCTGAGGACTGCCAGCATCCTGGCTCAGCATCATGTCCTCTGAACTTGCAAGCTGTTAGGACCAGAGCAAGTCTGTGATTGAAGCAGGTCCGTGCTCTGATGCAGTTTCTCTGGCTCTGGCAATTTCTGGGACTTATCAATGTCCAATGGGAAACAAGGCTCTAAGAAAGCCCACATTAACTGTGCAGGTGATAGAGAAAAATACCACTAATTCTGATGATTCACCTGGGGTAGAGTACATATGCAAAAATTATATATAATTACAAATGCTCAGACCACGCTGCCAGAAGACCATGCTGAATGATACCAGAAATCCAGATTATTGTGCAATAAGGGAATAATCTAAAGAAAGTCGGGTGGGGTAGATATTCTTACAAGTCTCAGTGTCTTCCCTTGTATTCTTCATGCCTAAAGTTTCAGTGAAACACATTTATGTTAGGGCTCATTTCCCATGGAGCATTGATCATAAGCTTTAGAAACGCCTGCAAGGCAGAATCCACAATGCCTGAAAGAGAGTGTGACAGCAATGATACCTGCCTCACAGACATAACTTGCCTGTCAGATATCATATGGTATATATTACACAGTAAATATTATATATCAAGTATTATGTGTTATGTATACTATAATCTTAGGTTTCAATAGCTTGCGGGTTCAGACAATGGCATAGGACACTCGGCTGCACCACAGTATGTGGAATGCTCAGATAGGAAGTGTAAGTAAACACTTATAAAAGGCACACACATTCTGGTCAATACTCTCATGTACATGACAGTTATTAAATGCAGTCAAAGGCGACCTTGAAAGAGTTTCTACTATATACATTCATACATCATAATAGAATCTATTACTTCTAATATTTATAGAGTTGTGATATATGATATTGCCAGTCTCTCAAGAAATCATGGATAGTAGGAGTGGGTTCAGGAGAATAATAGGTTGGAAGTTCCAAATATTAAGAACAAACAAATAAACAACAGCGCCTTGATCTTTGAAAAGAGAAAGCCTATGAATTCCCCAAACTATAGGCTGGTGAACTTGATATTGGTTTTAAGCCAGAGGTCGGCAGACTTTTTCTCTAAAGGGCCAGATAGTAAATATTTTAGGTTTTGAGGGCCACAAGGTCTTCATCACAAGTATTCTCCTCTGCTGTTGAAGCATGAAAGTAACCAGATGATATGTACATGGATGCACATGGCTGTGTTCCAATAAAATTTCACTTTCAAAACCAGGTGGAAGGCCAGATGCAATATTCTAGAACGAGCTTAAAAAAAAGATTGTGAGCCCATTAAAAGAGATGGGTTGATTCTCAGGAGTCTGCATGAATATATATAGTGGTCCTCAGCCCTGGCTACACATTAGAGTCACTCAGAGGAAGCTTTGAAAAGTCCTGGTGCTCAGCCTACACCCCAGAGCAACTAAATCAGAATCTCTCAGATGAGGTCCTAGGAGTCTTTTATGGAGACTTCCTAAGTGATTCCAAAGTGAAGCCAAGGTTGAGAACCACTGCATGAAGTCATGAAGTAGTGCTAAATTAACCTCATTTCTTTTTCCTCTTCCTCCTCTTCCTGCTCCTCTCCTCCTTCCCCTGGTGGATGAGGTAGCCAGATAGCTCTATTGGGACAAAGTAGTAGACGCAGTTCATCTGGATTTATGCTAGCCATTTGCCAAAGTCTTTTATAATTGTCCTGATGGACAAATTAGAACAATTGGGGCGGATGACAGAGTCAGTTTCTGATGGAATAGATATTATTTATAATTCTTTGAGGGCCCCACCCTTCCCCAGTGGTGACTGTACAACAGGCATCTAGTAAATCTTGTTGGGAGCGGGGATTGGCGTCCTACCCTATAAGAAATGATTGTAAATGAACAGAGATGTTAAACTTGGAAAATAAAAAATTTGCAGTGGGGGTTGGGAAGGGGCAAACATGATAGTTGATAGTTGTCTTAAAATATTTGCTGGGCTGTTACAGTGAAGAAAAATAGCTGCCTTTTGGATTTTCTTTTCTTTCTTTTTTTTTTTTTTAATTTTTTTTTTTTTAACGTTTATTTATTTTTGAGACAGAGAGAGACACAGCGTGAATGGGGGAGGCTCAGAGAGAGGGAGACACAGAATCTGAAACAGGCTCCAGGCTCTGAGCTGTCAGCACAGAGCCCGACGTGGGGCTTGAACTCACGGACCTCGAGATCATGACCTGAGCCGAAGTCGGCCGCTTAACCGACTGAGCCACCCAGGCGCCCCTGGATTTTCTTTTCTTTCTTAAAAAAGTTTATTTCTTTTGAGGGAGGGGGAGGGGCCGAGAGAGAGGGAGAGAGAGAATCCCAAGCAGGCTCCATGCTGTCGGTGATTACTACCTGAGCTGAAATGAAGAGCCGGATGCCTAACCTACTGAGCCACCCAGGTGCCTTCTTCTTTTGGATTTTCCAGGGTAGAAATAGAATCATGGGAAGCCACTGGGAGACACTCTTTCATTTAACAACTATTTTATGACTGACTGCTCTGTGCCAGGCACTATTTGGGTACCCATATCAACGAACCCAGCACAGGCTAAGATCTGTGCTCTGTGGAGCTTACAGTCAAGATTTATTTTAATGTGTCTGGTTATTAGCAGTCAGAAAATAGAATGGGCAGCTTCAGGAGGCATTACTTACAGGTTGGATAACCACTTATTTCAGGTCATTGTGAAGCCACGAAACTCAAATAAGAACCTTCAACTTCGAAGTTCTGTGAGTCTAGGAAAGGACCTTACTTCTCTTTGGAGTCATCCTTCCTTTTCCTGCCACCCCCCTAATCCCGGCACTCACTTTCAAGGTGATGCTATCAGAAGCTTACAGTGTGACCTGTAATGCTGAGGTTTCTGGGACTCTTTTCATGCATATGCCACCCTACACATTCCATACAATGGAAAAATGACACCCTAGTGTCTGGGGGTGTAAGAATTTGAAATATGTGTCTTTGCATCTTGAGGTCTCACAGATCGATGGCTGGTTGGTTGATACATGGTACTGGAGTGAGGTGTCCTGTTTCATTTGTGCTCATATGCTTGCTCTTTTTAGCTCTTTGTCACAACCATAAACTAAGAGTGGGTAGAGATAGGGAGGCTGTGAGGGGTGGAGGAGAAAAAGATCCTCTATTTTCTTTCACTTATCACACTGATGCACATACACATACACACCTGTATATATCATTTGCTGGGAGGCTGGTGGGCAAGAGAATGAGCCCAGTGAGAGAGTAGAGGTGACAGAGTGGTCTGATGGGGCATGGCTCACACCTATGTCGGATGTCCAAAGCACATCTCCTAAGAAAAACATTCACCATTTTGGGAGGCTGGAGTTACATTTGAGGGCTGGAGCCTAGGGACAACATGGAAGGCAGGCTCAGCTCCAGGCTGGACTCCAGGCTGAGGGGGAGGACAGGCTGGCATGAGGGTGTGTGGGGGACATGGTTTGGGTGGTTGGGGGGAGCAGGAGAGAAATAAGATTGAGGGTCTTGTGACCCTGAATTTTAAGGACAAGGAGGGCAACAGGTTTTGCTTTTCTCTCTTAGGCATGGAGCCTAGGAAGCTTACTTACATTGCACAGTTACTTTTTATTTTATGTAACGGAGGAAACATAATTTTTTGTCCGTGTAATATTTGTCAATTTGAGGATTCACTTCCCTCAAGAATGTAAAGGCTCTGTTAATACTTTGTCAACAACTGAATTCACGTTTTGGAAATATCTAGAAGCTGTAAAAATGATACAAATGTAAAAAAGAGCATTTACCGTAGCAGGATTGAAAGATAATCTTATCTGAAGGTTGTAATTGATTTTAATTATCAGAGCTGAGTCATGACTGGCCTCTGGCTTACTGTGTCATCTGTGGTATCAAGCTAAAGCAAGCCTGATGAACAGTTTCAGTTGTACCATTTGAGGTCATATTTGTTCACTGAACTTTACCCAGAGTCTTCCTGAAAATTTAGTCTGGGAGCTTGGCCCCAAAGACAGGAGTGGTTGATATAAAAATCAATGTCAATACATAGCCATTCAACAACATCTTTACTGCTTTTGTTTTTCTTTTTAAAGTAAACTCCACACCTGATGTGGGGCTTGAACTCATGACCCCAAGATCAAGAGTCACATGCTCTACTCACTGAGCCAGCTGGATGTCCCCATCTTTACTGTTTTTAATGTCAGTTGAGAAGAAGTAATTTAATGGTGGTTTAAATGAGATCAGAGGACATAGGACTTCCCTGCAGAATTACAGATCATATAGATTTTTCTCTAGAAGCAAGAGAGTGTTGTAGGAAAGTTTAACCAATTCTTCTTACTGCTACATGAGTCTCTTGATATCAGAACAATTCTGTGTGTCTAGCTCACTTTAGAAACATGGCAGGTTCCTCAAGGAGGCAGTGTGTGTGGCTGGGGTGCCCTCCCCCTCTTGGATGTGCTCTGCCTCATTTCTGCATGGTGCCCAGGTTATCCAAAGCTGGCATCCTTTTTGGCTCTTGCCAGCCCTCTCAGGAATTGGTGTGCTTATAGGGCTTATGCACTCCCTCTGTCAGACCTAGATATGCACCCCCCCCCCCCCCCCCGACTTCTACTAAGATAGCAGCAGGTAACTCCTCTAATACAGTGGCTCCCAACACTGGTCACACATGAGAATCTGATACCGATGTCCAGGCCCATCTCTGGAGATTCTGAATTAATGGCCTGGAGGGAGCACTAAGGATTCTGACGCACAGCCAGGGATGAAAACGTTGCTTTAATCAGTTGAAATTTTGGTTCCAGACTCTTGAACATTCTGAAAGTTAGGATAAACTTTCAGGAAAACCATGTAGTGGGGACAGTGTGACTGGACTGGGATTTTGTTTTTTTGTTTTTTTTTTTTTTTTAAGAGAGAAAGAGTAGGGGAGGGGCAGAGAGAGAGGGGGGCAGAGAGAGATTCCCAAGCAGGCTTCACAATGTCAGCACAGGGCCCCATGCGGGGCTTCATCTCACAAACCATGAGATCATGACCTGAGCTGAAATCCAGAGTCTGTCACTTAACCGTCTGAACACCCAGGCATCCCTGGATTGGAAATATTTAAATAGCAGTTACAGTGGTCCAACAATGAAAGTTTTAGAATGATTCCTTCCAAAGGGGGTATTTAGAATCCTTTTAATAACATTTACATATTTCTGTGGAAGATGCAGTGAGTAAATCTTTGATTGTTAGGCCATGCTAGGCTTTGAAATACATTAGTATATTGCCTTAAGTTTTGTACATTGTGGTTCTGGATTTTCAGAAGCTGTATTGATTTGGCATGTAGATGAGCAGGACAGGATCTAAATTGTGAAATAGTATGAGAAAGGAATGGAATATGACAGATTGCTGTATTCACTCAGGCTCTGGGAAAATGCTTGTATGAGAGAGGTACTAAGCTGATACCTGTAGAATAAATTTTTCCTGGTCATAAAGGACTGATTTCCTTCAATTTTTAAAAAGTCCTGTTGCCAGAGAGAAGCCAGTAAATTTTTTTGTAAAGATGTGATGTGATGAAAGCTGTGGTTAAGGATTACTTCCATAATAACATATTGGATAGATGGCAGGATTCAAAGACAGCAGCTCAACAATACGAATTATATCTATAAGTTGAGAGAAGGGAAGAGTTGATGGCCAGAACATTTGAGGAGGCCTCATGGAGGGAATGGAAATTGATCTGAGCCTTGAACGATGCAAAGGATATTTGGAGGGAGGGGAGAAAGTGGTTTTAGGGTGGGGGACATTTACAAATTGTTATTCAGTCATGTTAAAAAAGACATAAAATTTTGACATCGTATTTCAGAATATTCTCTTCTGTCACCCTTATGGAGGCCCTCACCATTCACGCTTGGGCAATTGTCATTACTTCTGCTGTCATTACTCCTTCATTGCATGTAAAGCCTGCACTCTATGCTAGGTACTGATGCATATCGTACAACACACTCATGTCTCTCAAAGAATCTCTGTAGTAGCTCTTGCTGAGTCCTCGCAGCCATTAAACTCTCTGGTTTTAGCCCCAACATCACCACCCACCCCACCTATCCCTCCAGGCTACTCCCCTTTCTTCATTTCTTTCCTTTCTCCTCCTGTCCTGGCTTCTTTCTCCAGTCTTGTGTATTCCCAGTCAACAGTATTCCTCATGCATGGAAAAGTCATTTTACTGAGGATAAGGCATTCAGGGGTATCTCCAGCTCTCCATAACTGCTTATCCCCAGCCTGCTGCTAGGGAAAGAATAGAGATTTATTTATTTATTTTATTTTAATTTTTTTATATATTTTAAAGTTTTTAAATTTATTTTGAGAGAGAGCAAGAGAGCGAGTACACGTGTGTGAGCAGGGGAGGGGCAGAGAGAGAGAGAGGGAGAGAGAGAATCCTAAGTAGGCTCTGTGTACAGAGCCCAACATGGGGGCTTAATCTCAGGAACCATGAGGTCATGATCTGAGCCCAAATCAGGAACTGGACGTCTAACTGACTGAGCCACCCAGGTGCCCTGAATGGAAAATTTTAAAAATGAAAGTGTTTTTTGTTGTGCTATGGAAGTATGAAACACAATTCTTGACTTCGGGAAGCTTACAACCTCACTCCTGGGTGGGGATACACAAGACTGAAGGTGAGAAGCCAGGAAAAGGCTAAAATGTTCCACGTAAGTGGAGAGGATGGTGGTGTCTGAGATGGAGGAAAAAGGGAATTGCACAGCTCAGAGAAGAGACTTGGGGAGAGAGATCTATAGGAAATTTTTTGAGACATGTGTGCTGTGCAATGTAACTTCCTCCTTCACCTCCTCAGAAGACAACCAGTAACATTTTCATGGTGCAAATGGATCCTTCATGGTGTCTGAAAAGATTTACTCAGTCCTACTTGTGGTGAGTGGACAGAGGCTGCGATCTATGAGGGTGGGCACAGGGACTTTCTTGCCCTTCTGCTTCGTTTGAGCTAGCACAAGGCGGGGGCACAGGCTAGCCCAATAAACACTTCTTTTTAAAAAAAAAATTTTTTTTTGGACATTTATTTATTTTTGAGAGACAGAGAGAGACAGGGCACAAGTGGGGGACGGGCAGAGAGAGAAGTTGACACAGAATCCGAAGCAGGCTCCAGGCTCCGAGCTGTCAGCACAGAGCCTGATGTGGGGCTCGAACGCACAAACCATGAGTTTATGACCTGAGCCGAAGTCAGACGCTTCACCGACTGAGCCACCTAGGTGTCCCATCCATAAATACTTCTGATGTGAATGTAGTTTTATTTTTGCAACTTCCTTTGAAGCCCACAGTTTGATCCACTTTTCCACATAAGAAAAAGCGGAGCCTGGAGTACCACACCATCTGCTTCCTGGATTCTTGTGTGCCACATGAGGGGTATCGTAGGGTTTATGCCAGGTCCTGTGTTCTACTTTGTTATATCTGAATGCAGGAGTGATGTTTCAACCACAGAGAAAGCCTCCACCTTTGTGTCTCGTTTTCACTTTTCAGCCTGAAGATTATAATATTATGTTTGAGTGATAAAGCTGGGGGTGATATTTGCCTTCAAAGAAAGCAAGCTTCAGTCTACATATATTGAAATTTTATCCCTTTTTCACTGTGTTTCAAGAGCAGAAGATGAATGCCTAAAAATGTAGTGCTAAATAAAAGGAGCATATATCATAAGCTTGTATAAGGACACAAATGAACAGGTGCTCAAGGACTTTTGAAATATTTGAATCCATCAGGAATTGTATTTTTTTTTTTTTAATTTTTTTTTTTTTTTTCAACGTTTTTTTATTTATTTTTGGGACAGAGAGAGACAGAGCATGAACGGGGGAGGGGCAGAGAGAGAGGGAGACACAGAATCGGAAACAGGCTCCAGGCTCCGAGCCATCAGCCCAGAGCCTGACGCGGGGCTCGAACTCACGGACCGCGAGATCGTGACCTGGCTGAAGTCGGACGCCTAACCGACTGCGCCACCCAGGCGCCCCATCAGGAATTGTATTGGTATGCTATCAGTGTTTGCTGGAGTGAATGGTTAGTGATGGTTCTCGCTGCTCTTTGAAGTACAGTGGACATTCGGAAAGGGGGCCCCCTCTACAACAGAAGACAATGTTTAGATGTTATAACCACTTATGGAGTCCAGGATCTTGTTTCTTGAAGCGTTGCAGAATGTTAAGGGTAGAGACGAGGAAGCTGAAACCCCTATTAGAGACTGAGTTTGGTTCAGAACCCAGATCTCTTGAGATCCAGCTTGATGTTCTTTTTATCAGATATTTTCCTGGCATTTGATGAGACAAAAGGTGTAGTTGACAGAGAGAATTTAACATTTCATCTGGAAGTATAGATTAAATGGTCTCTAAGAACCTATGAGGTCGATATTCCATGAAAGACTGTATTCCATATTCCATGAAAAAAAATGAGGATGTTTGTTCCCCTTTAACTGAATTTCTTGAAATTTTGTATCTTCTTATCTCTCTATCAGCAAATATTTTTTGAAAGTCATGGAGAAAATGACTGACAAATTTATTATTATTTTTTTTAATGTTTATTTTTGAGACAGAGAGAGACAGAGCATGAATGGGGGAGGATCAGAGAGAGGGAGACACAGAATCTGAAACAGGCTCCAGGCTCTGAGCTGTCAGCACAGAGCCCAACGCGGGGCTCGAACTCACGAACTGCGAGATCATGACCCGAGCCGAAGTCGGACGCTTAACCGACTGAGCCACCCAGGTGCCCCCTGACAAATTTATTTTTGACTTATTTACTTGAAGTTGCTGTTCTTCAGGGTAGAAATAAACATACTTATCACCCTTTCCAGGATGGAAAAGGAAGAATTTTCTGGGAGGTGCGAAGGCTGCCCTGAAGACTACCTATACCTTGGTTGGATCATCAGAGAATAGGAGAAGGTAGAGACATCCGCATAGCAGTTTGAAGAGGGGAATATCTTGATCCTGGGTGCTGTGGATCCTTGGGATCAGGAAGAGCAACCAAGATTGCAAGTCTCACAACTGGAGGAGAGTGGAGCTCCAAGGACTGTCACACTTTAGATGTGGTGTAGGACACAGAGGATGCCCTGTGGATGGTCATGAGGATCCTGGTTAGCAGCCTGCCCAGATCGTTTGTGCTCAACCAGTAATGGCAGACCAGTTTTCGCCAGAGGCCTCAAGGCACAGGAAGGTGAGATAGCTCAGTGCTGCTTCAGTGGTGGGAGTCTCAGAAGGGGCACCAAGAGTCCGACGCTTTACTTTCTGCCAATGTCAATTCAGGTCAGTGGATGCTCAAGTCAGAGCGAGAGTTCTTTTGTTTTAGACTAAGCCATGCCATTGTAGCTGTTTTCTGAGTGTTGATACCTGTCTTGTTAATAATATAATATAAATAATAATTATAATAGTAATAATAGCTACTGCTTACGTAATGCCTAAATTATGGACTGAATGTTTGTGTCTCCCCAGTGTTGAAGCCTTGACCCCCAATGTGACAGTGTTTGGAGAAGGAGGTCTCTCCTTTCCTGTGCACATGCTGAAGAAAGGCCATGTAAGGACATATTGAGGAGTTGACTATCTGTAACTCAAGTGAGAAAGCTCTTACCAGGAAGTAAATCAGCTGGCCCTGTGATCTTTTTCTTCCCGGTCCTCAGAACTGCGAGAAAGTAAATTTCTGTTGTTTAAGCCATCCAGTCTATGGTATTTTGTTATGGCAGCCCAAGCTGACTAGGACAGCTACCATGTGCCAAGAACTTTCCACATGTTATTTCAACTAATCCTTAAAATAGCTCTGTAAAGTAGCTATTTGTATCTGGCAAAGGAAACAGAAACAGAGAAGTTAACCACCTTGCCCAAAGTCTCACAGCTAGCCTGCGAGAAAATGTGTATAAAGTTCTCAGTGCAGTGTCTGGTACAGAACATGCACTTCATAAAGATCCTTATGACTTAAAAGCTTACGTTTTTTTTCAGTGTACATTTGGGCCACGCTTTTGTCCCAGCATGTTAGCTGTCTCTGTCCTTTATGCTCCATAGCTACCACTTGACACAGAGATTATGACTCTACTGTGGCAGAATGGAAATGAATGAAGTTCAGCCAAAGGTGGCTCTCAGTATGGATAGAGAACCCAGTCTCATGGTTTCTTAAAGTTTCTTCTCTGAAGTTAGAAGCCTCTGGAATAAGAACCAGTAGTGGCAGAATCCCAATCAGGAACCAAATGGGGAGACTTCTCTTGAGAAACTCCTCTGCCAAGGCCCGGTCCTGGGCACACTTGTTAGCTTCCTTAGAGGAATCTAGGCAGTCATGGGGAGCAGTTGGCTTAGAGGAGGCTGGAGGACGAAGTCCACATAGGAAACTGGATTCGTACTGCAAGGGGCTAGCTCTTCTCTGGATGGCCTTGCGTGAGGAGAATGACCTTTAGTAGAGGGCCTTTGGTTCTAAATTGATTTTGTGGCACACAGCAAACCCAGGTGGGTCTGGAGGGAGTGATGCACCTGTCCCCCCAACACTGGCATTCCGGACGTGGTATGGAGACATGGCAGGGCTAAGGAGATGAGGAGGAAGAAGAGAGGAGATGGGGACAGAGGGCAGGGAGAGGAAAGTGTTCAGAAGCCTCTGAATCTGGGAAGAAGTGGAGGAAGGGTTTCAAAGTAAAGCGTTGAACAGCTGGACCCACGGACCTTTCGCTTCCTTCTTGCTCTCCGTGTGTCACTCTTGAATGAGGAGGATGTTCCTAGCTACTAGCATAAAGGATCATAAGAAAGGGAACAAGTAAGGAATAAAGTTCAGGGTTAATAAAAAGCACCTTTACTATTGAATTCTTCTGAGAAGTTTTCAGAAGTGAGTTTCTTGGGTATATTTTAGTTTATCTTTCATGGTAGGGAAATGTCAGCTACTCTCTTCTAATTAGCACTGTTAAAACTCCATGGTAGGATGGGTGACTAGAATCAAGACTTTCATTTCTTGTTGCTTTTGTACATGGAGCTGCCATAGCAATCAATGTCGGTGTAGCTTTCTTTCCCTCCGTACTTGGTGTTCTTTCTGACAGTAAGAAATCCTCTTCCTCCATGAAGCAAGTGTCATTTTGTTAAAACTGAATGCCTGTCATTTATTCCTTGCAACTAATGCGCACTTTATCAAAGGGTTTGCATGGTTCACAGAGAAGTCCCACAATGCAGTTCTCCGTTGGAAGCCATTTTTATTCCCTGAGGCTATTAACTGGCTTACAATAAAAACCTTTAAGCACTCCTCTTTTCTGAGAAAATTGCTCTCAGCTTCAGCAGGACTGAGCATACGTAATGGAAAGAGACAATAAGATCATCTTGCATGTAACTGAGTTCCCATTTAGGACTTAGTTTATCTGTCTAACCTGTGGAATTCTAGGATGCCACAGAAACAGTTCCTGAGATTTCAGTTGCACAGAGAGTATTTAGGATTGTTGCCTAAAGGCTGATTCTTCTGAGGGAGTGATCCACCCAGTTATGTAATAACCCTGAGTGGGGCAGTGGGTGCATCCTTCGGATGGACGAAGGCTCACTCTGAATGTTAAGGCAGTTTCTCAACCGTGGCACTACTGGCATTTTGAACAAGATAATTCTGTGTGGTGGGGCTGTCCTGTGCATTGTAGGATGTTTAGCAGCATCCCTGGTCTCTATCCGTTAGACGATAGCACCTTTCTTCCAGTTGTGACAACCAAAAATCTCTACAGACACTGCTGAATGTTCCCTAAGCGAAAATAGCACCCCCTGTTGAAAACGATTGACCTAAAGCACACACAACTATTTCTTCTTGGTACAGTTGTAGAATGGTTTTGAACACTTTTCTTAAAATGGCTGAACAACCTTAAGGAGCCACTAGAGGGCGACCAGGGATGCAAATTGGAGCAGGTTTATAGAGGTGTCCCACAGGGAACTCCACAGAGTCTGTGGGAGCAGAAGGGGTCCCCTTGAGAAGCTTGAGGAAATCACTGATAGGAGCAAGTCCTGCATTCTAAGAGCTTGGGAAGCAGCCACCGAGAAGAACACACTCCTCACCCTAAGAGCTGAGAAGACCTTGTGTTAGCAGGTGACTGTCCAGTGATAGGCCCCATCACCCACAGTGAGGTGTTCCTCTGTGAAGAGGGGTCAGTCAGACTCTTCCATCCGTTTGATGTGGTGTCCTTAGTGCAGAGATGGAAGAGACTGTTGGTCTTACCTTGATCTTTTTCATGCAGGAGAAATAGCGTTCAGTTCAATAAACATTTATTTTGTGCCTACTATTTATTAGGTTCTGTGTTTGGTTGTGGAGATCTTGGTAGATTGCATAAATGGTCACCAATTATTTACCCTCTGTATCATGTCTTTGGGTAGTCTCTTCCCAAACTGATTCTGGGCTTGGCCATGTGATTTGCTTTTGCTTTGGGTCAGTAGCAAATGTAATACAAGTAGAGACCTGAAAAGCTATTGTTCCCTGGGGCTTATCCGCTCTTCAGGCTCTTGGGACCCTGCCACTGCTGCCATGTGAAGAAGGCCCAGTGGCTTAGCGGCTCCTGTTGTCCCAGCTGACAGCCAATGTGTGGAAGCAGAGATGCCTTGCAGACCAGCAGCTAACTGACGTGACTCAGCTAAGCACAGCAGAAGACCAGCAAAAGAAAGCCCAGCTCAGATGCCAGTGCACAGAACTGTGAGTGAAATTGATGGTTGTAGTTTTTAGGTACTTAAGTTTCAGACTCGTTTGTTACATGGCATAAAGCTAACAGGTACAGAAACAGATAACATAGTTCTCACTTTTGGGATCCCACAGTATAACAGACCACTGATTTTTTCCCCAAGGGAGGCTGCTTATGTAGTTGGACCCTCAGAGCCATGGTAGATGATAATACTAGTCACTAGTTAAAATAAGTTAAAAGCATGAACTCTGACACTGAGGTACTTGGGTTCTGTTAAAAAACAAAAATTCAAAAAAAAAAAAAATTCAGCTGAGTAAATTTGAAGATCTGATTGGCTTAATTAAATTATTCATGAATCAGATAGCAACAGGGATGCTAGATGGAGGGGGACTGCAAGGAGTTGTACAAAATGGAAGGCTTTTATAGGAATGATGATGGGGCAAGGAAGTTGTTAGCAAAAGAAAAGAAAAGAAAGGATTGTTCCAGACAAAGTCACTTTCCCTTAGGGGGAAGGGGATTGGGTCTTATTGGATGGAGTTCCTCATCTTCCTTGGTGGAGGCCGGGGGGGGGGGGGGGGGGGGACGCAGAATGGAGAGAGCACATGTAACAGATTACCTCATTTGTGCTGATCAGAAAATTCCTGACTAACCTGTTAAGACTACGTTTCTCTGGGAGGTTGGAACTGCAATTAGGTTAGGTATTAAGCCCTGGTTTGGTGACTTGGCCTAAGTGACTCCATTTGGGGCCTATGATTTTCTTTTTAATAGTTGAAATCCCAGCTCCGTTACTTACTAGTTGTGTGATGCTGGGTAGACGCTTAATCTTTGGGTCTCTATTTCCTCATCTATAAAAAGGAATAAAATTAAAAAATACCTACCTCATAGAGTTGTTGAGGTGATTAATATATACAAAGTTCTTGGGGTACCTGGGTGGCTCAGTTGGTTAAGCATCTGACTCTTGGTTTCAGCTCAGGTCATGATCTCACGGTTTGTAAGTCTGAGCCCCATGTCGGGCACACTGCTGATAGTGTGCAGCCTGCTTGGGATTTTCTCTCCCTCTCTTTCTGCCCCTCCCCAGCACACGTGTGCACGCGCTCTCTCTTTCTCTCTCTCAAAATAAACTTAAAAAAAAAAAAAAAATATATATATACACACACACACACACACACACACACACACCCCCGCACATATACACAAAGTTCTTTTAACAAAATCTACTACTTACAAAGTGTTTTGAAAGTTTTAGCTATATATAGTTGGTCTAAAATAGAATCAGCATTAAAGTTTTTTCTTTTTTCTTTATCTTTTTTAAACAACACTTTCCCCTAAATAGCAATGTATGTGTTTTTGGTGGAAAATTGAAAAAAAAAATACAGGAAAACTTTAAAGAAGAGAACAAATGTCATCCCTCAGATTTTGTGCCAACTTCAGCAATAACACTATTTATTTATTTTTTAGTTTATTATTTTTTTTAATGTTTATTTATTTTTGAGACAATGTGAGAGACAGAGTGCAAGCAACAGAGGGGCAGACGGAGGGAGACACAGAATCTGAAGCAGGCTCCAGCCTCTGAGCAGTCAGCCCAGAGCCCGATGCGGGGCTCGAATTCACGAACCGTGAGATCATGACCTGAGCCAAAGTCAGACACGCCACCGACTGAGCCACCCAGGCGCCCCAACACACTTTATTTTAAATCAAGCCACTATGTGATCAGCAGTTGGAAAAAGGTCATGTAAGACACTCAGAATAATTGTATCAAGTACTTAACCAGGTGGTGCCCCTTTATATAGACTTTACTCGATGTACATTTCTCCAGTTGGATTGAAGGGGATCTGGTAGTTCCTTGTCCTACAGCAACTGGGGGATAATTTGCAGATCCCAATGGACCAGCTGAAACGGTAGGGCAAAGTACAGAAGAAAAATAGCAAGGAAGGCAATGATTAGCAACTCTGGACTCCTGGAACATTTTAAACTACAGAGCACATTCTTATATGCTGCCTCTTTTGATGTGCAGGGCTGCTTGGTAAGTTCAAACGGGCAGTTGTTATTAAACCTGCTTTTGCCGAAGCAGAAGCTGCCTCCTAGAATGGTACAGCAGCTTGGTGAGTTCACACAGCTAAGTGATTGGTGGAGTTGGGCTCAGGCCCAGGGCCGCTGACTTAAAATCTGGTGCTTTCCTTACCTCCCTGTAATATCTCACCACTCTGGAAACCGTGCCTGCTGAGTGGGCAAGACTTGGAGCCAGTATTTATTTCAGGGGCTTTCCGGTGAAGTTAGTATGACCTCATTAGGACAACACAGCTAAGTATGAGAACATAGTAAGGTATCAAAGCCATGGTGAAGCCTGCAGGGCTAATTCTAACTACCGTATGGGCCAACATATAGAATTGGTGAGCCTGGGTGCCATTCATGCACCATTTTACAATCCTACCAGCAATATATGAGAGTCCCAGTTTTCTTCATGCTCTTGCCTACACTTGTTATTGTCGGTCTTTTTAATGATAACCATTCTAGTGGGTGTGAAGTGGTATCAAGTATCTTATTTTGGTTTTGGTTTACATGTTCCTAACAACTAAAGCTGTTGAATATTTTGCAAATGCTTGTTGGCCATTTGTATTATCTCCTTTGGTGAAATGTCATTCAGATCTTTTGCCCATTTAAAACGTTGGTTATGTGTTTTCTTTCAAATGTTTTGTTGTATGAAAACTCAACATGTATAAAGAACTGGGAAAAAGAGGATGGCAGCTTTGGGCACCTGAAGGTTAAATATGTCTATAGTCTGAGGAGGCTGAAGGGGTGGGCATAGTCTTGACCTTGTAGAGCTTCACTGTCTAATAACCACATGGGGCTATAGAGCATTTGAAATGTGCCTTGTCCAACTTGAGATGTGCTATAGTAGACTTCAAACAGTGTGAAAAACTGAACGTAAAGTATCTTCAGCTTTATTGAGACAGAATTAATATGTCACATAGTGTAAGTTTAAGCTGTACATACACACATATATTGTGAAATGATTACCACAATGAGGTCAGTTAGCACATCCATCACCTCACATAACTACTATTGTTATTTGTAGTGAGAATATTTAAGATCTACTTGAAGTATTAATTACATATTGAGATTATAATTATTTGGGATAGATTGGCTAAAATGAAATATAGTATTAATTTTATCATTTTGAACTTTTTTGAAAAAATTATGGCTACTATAAAATTTAAAATTACATATATGGCTCATAGTATATTTCCATTGTATAGTACTCTTCTAGAACCTTGACCATCAGGAATTTGGATCTTCATCTGTGGAGAAATGGCAAGGCATCCATGAGTTTTAAGTGTGGGTAAATTATGACCACTTAAAAAAAAAGAGATTACATTGAATGTAGTGTGGAGAATAGATTACAGGGGACAGGGGTTGGTGGGACAGGGGTGGCTGTCAAGAAATGGAGTAAGCGGCTTCATAGTATCCAAGTGACAGATGATAGTAACTTGATGGTGATTGGGAAAAACAGCTTTCTGTTCAGTATCTAAACAGTACGGGAGAAAATGTAAATAAAATTATGTAGAAGGTTGTCTGTCAAGGCGAATATCCAATGGAGTGTCCTTCACAAAGGAGCTGCTTAAGATTCTAGGGTCTTCTGTGTCTTAGGTGAAGACCACAGGTTACCAGGAGCACATAACACCTGTTCAGGGAAGAGCCACTTTTTAAATGGCAAATCTATACCATGCAAAATGTGACCATGGTAGATACTTGGCTTTGACCCTGAGCAGGGGGAACTATGGGAGTCTTTTGAGCACAGGAGTGACATAACCATCAAGTCATTGCATTTTAATTAGATGATGCTGGCCACTGTGTTGAGAATAGACCGAAGCGGGGACAAGGGTGGGAGAAGAAAGACCCATTTATTGAAATAAATATTGGTAGGCATCTTCATTGTTTCCAATTTTCTCTAACTTGAAGTATCTGAGAAATCAATGTGCAATACTTTATTACATCTTTCCTTTATTTTATTTTTTTAAAGTTTATTTATTTTGAGAGAGACAGAGTGTGAACAGGGGAGGGGCAGAGAGAGAGAGAGAGAGAGAGAGAGAGAGAAGGAGAGAGAGTTCCAAGCAGCCTCCATGCTCAGTGCAGAGCCTGATGCGGGGCTCAATCTCACAACTGTGAGACCATGACTTGAACCGAAATCAAGAGTTGAACTTAACCCACTGAGCCACCCAGGCACTCCTCCTTTATTTTCTTAAGATAAATTCCAAGAAGTGGAAGTCCTGGTCAATGAGGACATCTGTTATTATGGCTTTTGCCAAATTGCCTTCCAGAAAGTTGGACCCAGTTTATAATGCTGACAACTTGTGCCAGCCCTTGGCAATATTACTTATTTATTTATTTATTTATTTATTTATTTATTTTTGAGAAAGAGACAGATTGCAAGTGGGAGAGGAACAGAGAGAGAGAGAGAGAGAGAGAGAGAGAGAGAGAGAGACAGAATCCGAAGCAGGCTCCAGGTTCTGAGCTGTCAGCGCAGAGCCCAACGTGGGGCTTGAACTCACGAACCATAAGATCATGACCTCAGCCGAAGTCCGATGCTCAACTGACTGAGCCACCCAGGCGCCCCTATATTACTCTTTCTTAAACTTAATCAGTAGTTCCAAGTATGCCTTTAAAAAATTCTTATATAAATTAGACCATTTTTACCCCTATGAAACACCTCTCCCCACTATACCCTAGTTCAGCTGTTCCACTAAACTTTGGGTCAATTAGATATTCAATCCTTTCTGGTTAGTGCTAACAATTTATTGTTTTTCCTGTTCCTGAAGGTGGGAGGACCTTGTCAAATTGGAATGTTATGTAATTTCCACTTTAATATTTTTAAAGCAATTAAATGAGAAACCCAAAATAAGTATAGAAAAGCAAGTCTGAGTATTTTTATGAACTTTTGATTGGATATTAAACTTTTGATGAATTTTTAATTAAGAATCTCATAATTGCTAAAACTCTAAAGAAAACTTATTTCAGGCTGGCTTAATTATGAAGGCAGAGTAGATTTTACATTTTTTGGTTAATTTTTTTTTTTAGTTCTTCAAGATTGGCCACCAATCTTTGAGTTTTTCAGAAGGAGGCATCTTTTCCAAAGATTTTTTTTTTTTTTTTTAAGCTGAGAAGCCTTAAGCAGCAATTTAGAATTGTTTGTTGGGAGAAAAAAACGTAAAGATAAAGAAACTTCAGTATGTTTATAAATATGCATGCTTATCTTTAAGTTCTATTTCTCTTTGTTCCCTGGAGAATCACTGGGTGAAATTAATTTTAAGAGAACGTTGACCAGGCCCTTGTAAGGTTAAATTATATTGAGGAGTGCTACTGCAATTTGATTATGTTTTCATCTTTCGCATTAGTCATCTAACAAAAAGCGAAGCCCTACTTCCATATGCTGAAGAGGTCACCTAAATGGCTTGTTCAAAATTCTAATTTTTTTCCTCATGAATAATTTCCCTCAAAAGGTAACCTTTGTCTTCTATGGGCATAATAGAAATATTTATATAGAAATAGCAAGGGAAAATTATTATATTTTGTGACATTTTGAGTTGTAAAACAGAATGATGCTTCCGTACTCCACAGCTGATCTTTTCTATTTCCCAACATGGAGGTTTAGAAGAGAATCGACCTGCTATTGTAGTTGTGTCGGAGGGGAAGACACAGCTCCTATTACAGATAGGAGGAAGGGGTGCCCACAGGCGTGGTATGGTTTAGAGCTAGTCAGGAACCAAAAAGAAAGAAAAGTTGTCATAAACCTGCCCCTGATGTCTCACATCTCTGAGATTAGACAATTCCCTATGTTTAATTGGTCCTCATTGATTCTTCCAGAAATTTCTTTCTTCCTTCTAAAATCCTCCAGCTTTGCATCTTACGCCATCAGACTTTACCACCTTCGACTCTTTTCTTGTTGCGGTCATCTCCAGATGCCTGGGTCACTCTACTTCCTTGAAAACATGTATCTCCAGGCTTCCTGTCATTCTTTCCAGCACTACTTCGGCATACTTCTTGGTGATTTAAATACAGTTGATTCTCATTATTTATCATAGTTCTCTTCCGTGAAGTACCAGTGAACACTGAATTTGTGAATACTGAACCACTGCCCCTCAGGGGAAATACAGGTGTAGGTTGTTGTGAGCCTCTGGATCGATACATAACCTTGTTTTATGTATGTTTCTGTTTAAAGACACATTATTTAACCTATCTTATTGATTCATTAGCATTGAACTCACAGCCAGCAGCACTATAACTCATGCCTGAAAGAAGCTTATCTAACATGTATATTTTCTCCGTAAGGTACAGGATAGCCTTCGTGCACTTAGGAACACTAGGCAACATTTCAGCACGACTCCTGGGCCATTTTAAACAGCGAAGTCACCAACAAAAAGCACAAAAATGCAGAGAACACAGCACTAAATAGACCGTGAAAAGGACACTTGTTTACAGTATGAAAGCTGAAACGAACACCTTGTTCGACCTCAGCGATGAGAGTGTGCATTGGGCAGCTAGAGTTTCTTCCTGCTCTGCACATGTCCACGGAAGACTACTATTGCACCATCAATATCAATTTTGAGATTACACATAAATTTTAGCAAGTAGGTGAATTCACAAATACAGAATCTGCGAATTATGAGGATAGACTGCATTTATGTTAATGATCCTTCTAATAGTATGATCTCTTCATTTCTTGACCTCCTCTCTGCTAACAGCCTTGTCTGCCACACTCTTTCAGGCATGCATCCCCAAGGTCACACCAAATGTTATGAAAGGACAGTATTTGTATTCATTTTCCCCTCCCTCCCTCTGAACATTTCTTCTTAGTACAAGGTTCTGAGAGTGTCAGAACCAAAGTAAATTTTTCTTTAATGTCCCACCCTCTTTGTTATGGACTGAATGTTTGGATCCTCCCCATGTCCATATGCTGAAGCCCCAACCCTTTTGTGGCTGTATTTGGAGATGGAGCTTTTAAGGAAATAATTAAGGTTAAGTGAGGTCATAAGGTGGGGGTTGGATCCAATAGAATGACACCCCATTGCAGCCAGGAAGAGAGCTCCCACCAGAAATTGAACCCTGTTGGAAACGTGATCTTGGACCTTCTAGCTTCTAGAAGTGTGAGAAAAAACAAATGTCTGTTGTGTAAGCCACTCAGTCTATGGTATTTTGTTAATGGCAGCTTAAGCTAAGACACCCTTTTCAGGTATTTTTCTCTCTAAAAGAGCTTTCTCACTGGCCCACCTAGGTCTGTTGTCCTAAACAGGTATTCCCTACTTCAGCCTTTTCCTACCCACCATCAAAACATGTTTCTTCTGTATTCCTCAGTACTTTACTTTTCTAAAATTGGCTCACTGATAGACCAATTAGTATCAGTTAGGATTATTTTTATTATGTCTACTCAGAGTTTAATTCTAAAAATAATACATGTTTGCTTTGGAAAAATCAGAAAAATAAAAATAAAATAAAAATAATTTTAATTCTTTTTTAAAAATAATTGTTATGAATTTTATTATTTTATTATTTTTTAATTTAATTTTTTATTTTTAAAAATTTACATCCAAATTAGTTAGCATATAGTGCAACAGTGATTTCAGGAGTAGATTCCTTAGTGTCCCTTACCCATTTAGCCCATCCCCCCTCCCACACCCCCTCCAGTAATCCTCAGTTTGTTCTCCATATTTATGAGTCTCTTCTGTTTTGTCCTCCTCCCTGTTTTTATATTATTTTTGTTTCCCTTCCCTTATGTTCATCTGTTTTGTCTCTTAAAGTCCTCATATGAGTGAAGTCCTAGGATTTTTGTCTTTCTCTGACTAATTTCACTTAGCATAATACCCTCCAGTTCCATCCACATAGTTGCAAATGGAAAGATTTCATTCTTTTTGATCGCCGAGTAATACTCCATTATATATATATATATATATATATATATATATATATATATATATACCACATCTTCTTTATCCATTCATCCATCGATGGACATCTGTGCTCTTTCCATACTTTGGCTATTGCTGATAGTGCTGCTAGAAACATGGGGGTGCATGTGTCCCTTCGAAACAGCACCCCTGTATCCCGTGGATAAATGCCTAGTAGTGCCATTGCTGGGTCGTAGGGTAGTTCTATTTTTAGTTTTTTGAGGAACCTCCATACTGTTTTCCAGAGTGGCTGCACCAGCTTGCATTCCCCCAAAATAATTTTAATTCTAAGGGCACCTGGTTGGCTCAGTAGGTTGAGCGTCTGACTTAAGCTCAGGTCATGATCTCATGGTTCATGAGTTTGAGCCCCGCATCAAGCTTGCTGTTGTCAGCTCAGAGCCTGGAGTCTGCTTTGGATCCTCTGTCCCCCTCTCTCTCTGCCCCTCCCCTGCTCACACTCCCTTTCTCTCAAAAATGAATAAACATTAAAAAAAAGAATTTTAATTTGAAGTGTTGACGTTTTGATATGTTTCCTTTCAGTCTTTTTTTCTGTGAGAACTTGCCCAAGTTCTTGATTGCAAATCACATCAAGCAACTCTCATTACATTGAATAGAAAAGAAACTTATTGGTAAGCTATCAGGCAGCTCAAAGAAAACATGGGAAACTTGGAGAACCTGATTTAGACTGTTGTAGGAGGAATATGTTAAGCTGAGCCACTGGATCTTCTTTCAAGGACTCTGCAGTGGAATAGTTTGATTTGGGCCCTTCTGTTGCCATTGCTGGACGTAAATGCTGTGAGTGTACTGCTGCCCTGGACCCGGGGTGCCCTCCTGGCGCCACTGCGTGAATTCCCTGGAGCTGGGGTGCCCTCCTGGTGCCACTGGATGAATTCCAGCTGCCCCTGCTTCTTTGAGTCACTCACCCAAGATTCAAAGACTGATGTGGGAGTGTTGACTGGCCAGACTTAGTGTGCCCTTAGCCCAGAAGCCAGGGCTCAGGGAAAGCCAGGATCTCATCTTTTCTATTTGGCAGCAGGAGAGAGGAACTGTTTCCCACAAGATTCACACAGTGGCAGATTCTCTAAGTTTAGGGACAGCATGCAGATCCTGGGAAGCCCCTCCTAAAAAAAAAAAAAAAAAAGATTATAATTTATCCTTTGGCCGTATAATATTCATGTGCACCTTTATTTCCATATTAAAAACTTTTTTTAATGTTTATTCATTTTTGAGAGAGAGAGAGAGAGAGAGACAGAGCACGAGTGGGAAGGGGCAGAGAGAGAGAAGGAGACACAGAATCTGAAGCAGGCTCCAGGCTCTGAGCTGTCAGCACAGAGCCCGATGTGGGGCTTGAACTCACGAACTATGAGATCATGACCTGAGCTGAAGTCGGACGCTTAACCGACTGAGCCACCCAGGCGCCCCTCCATATTTTTATGTCACAGCAATAAAGGAACCATGTGAATTTTGCTGTCCCTACCTATACTTCTGTCCACAAGTCAGCATCTAGTATTTATAACTTCTGACTTCCCATACATATTTCAGGTCTCCTCTGCCCGCAACTTGTATCTCAGATGCTCAGTGTTTTTGCCTAGTAGAGTGACTCAAATCTTCATTCCTGATGAAATGGAACCCTTGGTGGTCTTGCTTGGATTTGCCTGTAGTAACATTTCTCTAATTTTTATCACTGGACTTGAAAATAGTAGGAGGCACCGTGAGACTTCACCTGGGTTCACTTGTACGGATCCCTGTCTGCACTGAGCTGTAGCAGCCCAGCTGACCCCTCATAGTAAGGATCCATCAGTCTGGTTGAGACAGTACCCTCCCACCTCTTTTTTTCCCCCCAGCTCAGGGGAAAGCAGAAGCTGATGTGGTAATGTGAGAGTCCAGGCTTCTCTCTAAATGAGAACCATTGTTGCAGAAAATGTACTCCTTTAGGTACTAAAGCCCTTTACAAATAATAACTCCTTTAATTCTCACAAAAATACTATGAAATTTTACATTTTACAGAGAGGAAAATGGAGGCCCAGAGAAGTTAAGTAACCTGCCCAAATGCAAGAGCTAGAAAGCAGTAGAGAGAGGATTTGGACCCAGGTTCCTGCTCAGTATGATACAGTATTTAGCATTGTTCTGTGAGATGGTGAGAAAATCATATTTCCTGCACACTGAAATGTGGGACAGAACTAGAAAAGCCCTGTGACAAGCCTGTAAGGTGTTCCTCTGTCCCTGCTAGGTAAAAGCAAAATGCTCTGGTGTTTATCTGAAAAGACACAAAAATATTTGTTAGGTCTATTACTCCATAAGCATAGGCATTTTTCTTTGTTTTGTTCACTGTAATATCCCTAGCACCTACGAAATTACCTGGAGCACTGGGTGCTCAATGCACATTTGTTTAAGAAATGAGTAAATATCAGATCCCAGGGACTGGGTTAACTTTCCCCAGTGAGAAGGGCACACTAAGAAAGCAGCTGCAATTAGAATCCCCCCCCCCCCCCCCCCAGGGAAGCTGATGTCAACCCCACATCGTCCTCTAAGCCCCCATCCTCTGCACTGGACAGACAGGAAAGTTAAGTGCGGATGTACTGAAACCACCATCCCTGCATTTCTTAGGAATTTCGTGGTCACACTAAGTGCTGTAATTCCCTCGGACATGATATTGCTCTTTATTTTTCCTTTTAAGTGAATGGGGTGACTCTCGGGGGTCCCGTTTGCCTTATTTTGCCTGTGCATCAGAGACAATATGGGGATTCTATCAGTGATAGATAAATCCTTAAAACACAGGTAAACCATCATGGGCTGAGTCCAGAGTGTCATTATGTCCACTTTAAGGCAGACTTCGACGTAGACTCAAACTCCGTTTATCACCTGAATCTTCTAAGTCTCTGATTAGTGAGTGCAGTGGTGTTAACTCAGATCCAATGTTCAGTAATCTGTGAAGAGGTATTTTCCTTTGCCCAAGGCAGTTGGGCAATACTTTGGTAAATACAGGTCCCTTGGGAAAAGATAGAAGGAAGACTGCCAATATATTTTCGTGAAATAATTTCAGGACTCTTTTTAAAGCCTCCCTGGCTTCCCTTCATTAAGGGGTTTCAGGGTCTGCGAACTGACATAGGCTCTCTATGTAGGGCAACTCTAGCAAGGACAGAGAATTACAGAGTCTTCAGGTAAGACATGAATGGGCTTATCAGATGTGGGAGGAAGGGTAGCTTGAACTGAAGATTGAGGTCCAGTAGAGTTTGGGATTTGGGTGTTTGAATTCTTGAACTCCTTCCACAATTGCAATTCTCAAGGTATACTTCCTTTATTGATGCCCTAACTTTCATATAAGGGATTTGATGAGGCTGTGATTCAATTGACATTACAGATTAACTCCCCATTAAAGTGGAGGTTTGATTTTGGGTGGTTTTATACTGCTGCTACAAAAAATAAGACATTCTTTTCCAGCACAGACATAAAAAGTCCCTAGTTTCAGTTTTTGCTTTCAGTCAAGAATTAGGGACTTCATTGTGGCATTTTCTTTCTTTAGCTTTTCTAATATTAGCCGTGTCACTCTTCAGTCCTGATTTCTCACACTGTTATATATGGCATTACCAATGTGGTCCCCCAGGGCTTGCTTTCAAACAGATACTGGAAAGGTTGTAATTTGATTAGTTGCTTTTCCACTCTGGGCAACGGATTACCCGATTTCTGTTCCTGAAAGCAGACTGCCTTTACCCCAACTCGGTTATATAATCAAGCCCAGATTCCCCTCAATTCCAGATCTGCTGTCTACAGTCCCCTCATTGTAACAGTTGCTGACCCAATGGTTCATGACATAAATTGATTTTGTTTATCCTGAGTAGAAAAGGAATTGATTGGAAGGATATCAAGTATTTCATGGAATTGATGGGAAAGCTGTTGAAACAGACTTAGAAAATGGACCAGAACCAAGGAGATCCAGACAGGTGGAGCCACAGAAAATGTCACAGACCAGGCTTTTTGGGTTCCATTGCTCCTCTCACTGGGCATTGAACGCTGCTGTCACTGACAAGATTGGAATGGATCCCAGACTTCCTTCTTGCCATCTTGTTTGGCTGAACTTAGGTCATGTGCCATGTCCTTCCTAGTTGCCTGGGTCCAGGGAAGGCAAGTACTTGGCCTTAGGTGTCTATGGGGAGGAGGCCCTATTTGTACTCAAGATTTGACAAGTGACAGATTACTCAGATATAGAATATGAACATATAGAATGACATTGGGGTTGCAACCTTGAGTAAAGGGTTAGGCCTCAGCACAGGGCTGATCCAGGCCTGCCTATAAGAATGACCTCAGAGTCTTGTTCCTTTGGAAACTGCAGTGATCAATAAACATGGAATGTTTTGCCTGTTTTGTTTGTTGTGAAACCTTGATATGGACTTCTGGACTGGGGCTGCTGGGGGTAGCATGCAGGTTTTGGGTGTGTGTCACTAGACCCATATGAAAGATTGTTGGGAAGCTAAAGCTGTGGCTTTTCTGTGTCAAGATGACCTTGGATATAGTTCTGTGGCAGCCTTGCATTTCTTGCATGGGTGTAGGGACAAAAGAAGCTGTGTACGTGGGTAGCTGTTAACCATTGTATTTGTTTCCTACGGCTACTGTATCAAACTTAGTGACTTAACATAATTTATTACTTTATAGTTTCACAAGATAGAAGTATGACATGGATCCTAATGAGCTAGATCAAAGTGTCAGCAGGTCTGTGTTCCTTTCTGAAGGCTCCATTTCCTGGAGCATCCATTTTCTGGCCTTTCTGGATTCTAGAGGCCACCTGCATTCTTTGGCCTGGTGTCCTTTCCTCCATCTTTAAAGTCAGCAGTGGGGATAGAGTCCTTCTCACATGGTATCACTCTGGTCTTCTCTTCTGCTTCCCTCTTTCACTTTTAAGGACTCCTGTGTTGACTTTAGACCCATCTGGACAATCCAGAATAATCTCCCTATTTTAAGGTCAGCTGATCATCAACTTAAATTTCATCTGCAACTTTAGTTCCCTTTTTCCCTTTAACATAGCATATTCATAGCTTCTGGAAATTAGGATGTGGACATCTTTAGGGGACTTACCACAGGTGTCCTGATAAAATGAAGGTGCTGTTTCTTGTCCTCTATCCTTCTACAAAGCTATGCACATGGAGAGTAAAGCCTGTAATGTGTCTTAAATCTGATTTTCAGTCTGAATCTGCAGTCACTGCTATGTGGATGCCCACTAGAACCACGATGTTGAGAGGGCAGACCTTTATTGGGAGTACTTTCACATGTTCAAGCACAATTTATTAAATCTCCATAGGAATCTACTGTTATTAGGAAAATGGACTAATTTTTTAATTGTGTGGCTCCCAGGATATCTTTACTTTCCCAAACCTCTGAGAATAATTCTCAGATAGGATTCTGGGCAATAGGTTTCTAGGACTCGGTAACTATTCAAATCTCCAAAGCTTCAGGACTTTTTTTTTGGTCAGCAGAAGGAGTTGAAAGCTACTGTTTTCTTTTAGAGGAAAAGTACTTTTAAAAAAACCTGTCTGATATAAATTTTAAATGAAGCCAATATGCTAGGCTGGGCTGTTGTAAAATTATTTTCATCATTGCATTCATTGTGTCAACCAGATCTTTGGCTCCAAATATGCTGTTCTCATAAAAATTTCATTTCAGCTGTCAGGGTAATCAAAATGGTTTCAAAAGCTTTCCTTGAATACTGAATTGAAATAAAATAATAAAATACACTATCAAATGCCAGATACTACAGGAGGAAGATGCCACATATAGGCAGGTTTTGCTTTTTAAAAAAGTTGATTTTATTAAGTTCTTTACTTTGATGTAATTTTGAAGTAACTATTCCTGACGTATACAATTTCAGCATAATTCAAGTGGCTTTTCAGTCCAAAATCATATTTGGGACTACATAATTAAACACACAAAATGCAGAATAATATCTCACTTATTTAAGTTGTCTTTTGATGCCACAGTTTATGTTGTATAATGGTATATTTACAGTGTATAATGTATAATTTTGTATAATGGTAATTTTGTAGTGCATGGGCAAAGAAACAAAATGATGGCTACAAGTTTTATCTTTTAAAAATCTGATACTACAGATCTCTGTTTCTAAAAAACCACAAGCTACAGATGTCTGTAAGCGACACGATGCTATTATTCTATTACAGAATAAAAATGTTGTCGAGCTTATGGATGACATAAATGTGGCAACGAGAAACAAATTTTGGAGAGAACTCCCTGAATAGTCAAAAGGCTATGCAAAATGTTATTTAAAAGAAGCTTCTGTTTCAAAACGTTACCTAGCTCAGTCACAGTAAAACCTGAAATCAGCCAAGCACATCAGGCCGGATCTTGTTGGAGACACTGTGGGGATGGAAGTCGCAGAGTTGCTGTTGAGCGAGTCGGCTCTGGAGCAGCAGGTGTGGGATGTCTTCATTCTCCGCACTCCTCTTCTTCCACGAGAGCTTGCTGACAACCTTCCCATATCCGTCCGCGAGCTTCCATCTCTGACCACTGCTGTATTTGCTCCGCAACATTTCTTCTTGCTCTTGGTGTTCATTTATTCATCCATCCTTCCTTCCGGTAATTTTTTGTGGCGTGCCACTTTATAGGAATTTAATTATAGAAGAATTGGTGAGGGTAGGAATGATCTTGATCTGTATCACTTAATCACTCAGACATAGGGAAAACTTGAGGAAAAAGTGTCTCATCTATATGTATGCATCCTGCTCTGTTATGGCAGAGTCCTGTTCTAAGGGCCAGTCTTTCCTCTTGATTAACTAGCTAATGAAAATACATAAAAGGGGACATTCTCCCCGGAGGCGATGCAGCAATGCTAGTGGCTGTAATGGAACTTGGCAGATAGGCAGGGCTTTTCCTACCAAACACATACCGTGTAAGTGGTTACCTATGAGAAGTCTGGATATGAGCTGTGCCAAAATAGTGCTCCCAGTTCAGCGGCAGCCAGGAAATGGTTCTTGCCTAAGTTCCTCTACAGTACACGGGAGGAAGAGTGCATGAATTTTCAGCTATGAGTGTCTTTCTCTGGGGTAGGGGGAGGTGAATTCATATGTATCAACCGTAGAACAGATTGCAAAAAATGGCCTCAATACTTTTCAGCTCCTCCCATCAAGAGATGAACTCTATTTTCCCTATCTTTGAAATCGAGAGTGACCTTGGGATTTGCTTTGACCAATGCACAGTGGTAGAAGTGACATCAAGTGAGTTCTGAACCTAAGCAGCAAGAGGCCATGTGGCTTCTGCTTTTGTTTGTCTGTGACCTGCCATGTGGAGGAACCCGGGCAATCTTGCTGGATGATGAAAGACATGTGGCCCTGTCATTCCAGCTTGCCAACTGCCAAACATATGAGTGAGACTACCTTAGATCATCTGCCATCTGACTCCAGACGCATGCAGAAGTCCAGCAGGGATTGACTAAACTATAGCCCCAATGAGAACAACCAACCAGCTCCCCAAATCATGAGCTAAACAAATGGCAGTTGTTTTAAACCACTGGGTTTTGGGGTGGTTGGTTACATAGCAAAAGCTAACTGATATGAGTAGTCATATGAGGTGATTTTTAATCCTATTTTATTATTTTTTAAAGTTCATTTATTTATTTTGAGAGAGTGTGTGTGAGCAGGGAAGGGGCACAAAGAGAGAGAGAGAGAGAGAGAGAGAGAGAGAGAGAGAATCCCAAGCAGGCTCTGGGCTATGAGTGCAGAGCCTGATGTGGGGCTCGATTCCATGAACCATGAGTTCATGTCCTGAACCAAAACCAAGAGTTGGACACTCAACGAACTGAGACATCCACGTACCCCTGATTTTTATCCTATTTTAAATGGGAAGGATGGGATGGATTCATCGATAGAGTGGATCAAGATCTATAAAATTTGACCCTGTGGCCTGAAGAGGAGAATAAGAAGAAAATAAGGATATGAAGATAAACATATCTAAAACTACCCATGAAACACAAATCTCTTGTCAGCATTTGCTGGGGAAAATCCAGAATGTTTGAATGGATTTGAGTATCTTAAACACACCTACTGGTATGAAAGAAGATAGCTCTGATTTTAGATAGTACTCAACTTTTGTGGCATATGTCCCAGTTCAGATCAAACTAAGATTCAGATGTTGGTGACCTTACGTGGTATCTGGTTTATATGTGTGATGTCCTTGAAGGCCATTTTTTTTTTTTCCTAAAAAGAGAGTGAGTTCTTTATAACTTTGTATAACCTGAATACAATTGGGACCCCATATGGCTCAGTCTCTGAGCAGTGTTGCTTTCAAAAAACAGGATTGTGGCAAAAAAGCATAATAGACAGTAATTCATCTACTCAGTCTCTTGAAAAAAAAATGCCAAGAGGAGAGTACATTCTTAATGTCAACAAAGCTTAAGAAGCATCTGGGGAGCCTGGGTGGCTCAGTAGGTTGAGTATCCGACTTAGTCACAGGTCATGATCTCATGGTCTGTGAGTTCGAGCCCCTCATCGGGCTTGCTGTCGGGCCTCCTGCTGTCAGTGCAGAGCCTGCTTTGGATCCTCTGTTCCCCTCTCTCAGCTCCTTCCTTGCTTGCTCTCTCCCTTTCTCTCTCAAAAATAAATAAACAACAAAGAAGCTTAAGAAGCATCTTCTTAGGGGTGCCTGAGTGGCTCAGTCAGTTAAGCGTCCGACTTCAGCCCAGGTCATGATCTCACAGTTTGTGGGTTTGAACCCTGCATCAGGCTCTGCTGTGACAGTGTGGAGCCTGTTTGGGATTCTTTCTCTCTTCCTCTCTCTTCCCCTCCCCTGCTTGTACACTCTGTGTCTCTCAAAATAAATAAATAAACTAAAAAAAGAGAAGCATCTTCTGTAGACATCTTTATTGTTCTCAAAATTTCTAGTATGCTCTGGAGTGGCATTCCTAAGAACTCTCTTTCTGGAAGTGGCTCATAAAAATATAACTTCCTGTTTTCTCTTTAGTCTTTGAAAACTCTTCTCTGAAACCAAAATGCATGGCTCTTCTGTCTCTTGACTGTGTGTCCCCACTCAAGTATATAGCTGAAAATCTCGTGTTTGTCCCTCTCATCTAAACTCTCCTCTCACCACTGTGCTGGTCCCTCGTTTACTTCTTCTTTTCCATCCCTGTGTTGTTCATGCACAGCGACACCTTCCTCAAAGGTAGCAGTCCTTGCATCTGACCCTCCATGCTACGCTGGGACCTCCCGGGTGGGTAATCTGTTTTCATTTCTTTGAGAATCATCTCATTGCCCAGATTCTACACACCCCAGGAAAGACTTGGCACTTAATTCTCAAGTTAAGATTTCTTCCCCTGTAGAAATGGAGGGACGAGTGGGAAGGGCCGAAATGTCATGTATTAATATAGCTTTATGTGAATTTGGATTGTTTAAATATGAAATAATATGATACAAACATACTTACAAAATCTCGTTTCTGGAACAAAATTCGAAATAGTGTGAACCGCTCCCTGCAAAATCAGTAACACATATGTTTCAAGCCGGTGGACTGAGTGATTTGGAAACTCTATTTATGCTATTGCCATGGTCGCTGATAAACACAACTACATGATACTGTTCTTTGTCAGTCGTATGAAAAAGTTATTCTTGAATTATAGGGGTTTGAATTCTGAAAGGTGTTCTGTGGAACACCCTAGCGTAAATAGACTTTGGTAGTCTGTCCTCTTTGCTTTTGTGCCTGAGGCAAGGGGATAGGCACTGGGAAAAACTAGGAAAGGTGGGTCAGATTTTGAACCCTCATGCGGAAAGGGGGAACCAGACACTAGATGAACTGCTTCGGGATCCAGGTGACAATGGGCATCACTGTGAAGGATGAGAGCCAGAGTGCCTACTTCTCCATGGCAGGACTGCTGTGGCATTTTCAGAATTGGCAACTCCAGGACCACGGGACACATGGTCAAGGATGTCCCAAGATGTCTGTCAGTTGTGTGAGCACTGAGGCTTCCCCTAGTGGCTGCATTAGAAAGGACATTGATGGAGTGGACTGGAAGGGAGAGAAGGACTGTGAAGATGCCAGGTCCTGACTGTGGCTGACAAGCTGACCCATGAGCACAGGAGAGGCATCCTGTAAGACCTTTAATAATATTTTGGGGTGGGAGGAGTTTTTGGAGGGTCTGCGTCTGCAGGAAGAGTTAAATGCAACAACTTTGAGATACTGATGATAGTCTGAATTT
This sequence comes from Neofelis nebulosa, assembly GCF_028018385.1. Classification (NCBI taxonomy): domain Eukaryota; kingdom Metazoa; phylum Chordata; class Mammalia; order Carnivora; family Felidae; genus Neofelis; species Neofelis nebulosa. The sequence continues at coordinate 13,025,397 of NC_080800.1, read as the reverse complement.
ATGGACAGGTGGCTTTGACCTTGGGATTCTTATTATACCTATATGTGCCAGTATGGTGGCTTTGCTCTTTAATCTCTTTATGGGCTTGGGCTATGTACTTAACTCCCTAAACCCCTGGTTCCTCGTTTGTAGAATGGAAGCAGTAATGGCCTTAACTTTATGAGATTTTTGTGAGGATTCAATGAGCAAGGAAGGAGCTAAGCATGGTGCATAGTCAACGTTGTAAGTGCTCAGTAAATGTGAGCTATCATTATGTTGTTAACACATTCGCTGTCTTTGAAGCATACATTCTCAGTTTCATAGAACCCTTGGAATTGCTAACAAGGTTTGCTGACCAGACTACTTTGATATCATCGGTAACTTTTGGGTTTTAGATCCTTCCTGATCTTTAATGATTGATGTGGCAGGAGGACACAAGTAATGATTCCTTCTTAGGCTCAGGCCTTCTGTAAAGGGAACTGTTGTTGCAGCTGGCATTTTCTAATTTTCTGCCACATCCTTCTGGGAAAAGAGTACTTCTTACGGAGGAGAGATGATATTTTATGAAGCAAGATCAAGCCATTCTGAGAGAGGAGAAATTACCCATATGTTTTCATTCACTGACATTTTGGGAAAATTACTACAATTTGCTTTCTTCTTTATTAAATGGCAGAAAAATTCTGTAAACGCAATTAATGGAAGTATTTAATTTTAACTGTATTAAAACCAATTTTTCTGTCTCTGTTGCACTCAAAATGGCAGGTCAAATGAATCTTTGAAAGTATGACCAGGGGTTTCCATAGCAACCAGATGGGAATAAGGGAGAAGACCTAGTTCTGGGACATAGGTGGTTTTCTTCTACTTACCGAGAACCCTAGTGAATCTGTTTGTGGATGGGACCATGCCATGGCTCTCAGTGCACCCAAGTCTGGAGCTCCAAATGCTCCTTTCTACCCAAGGTGAGGCCAATGGAGGTCATAGTGACTGCTCATAGAAAAAGGACCCCAGGGAATAATAATAATACCATCGGTTGGATTATATTTTTCATTCCATAAAGTGTTTTTATTTACATTATTTTACTTAATCATGTTATCACTCTAAGGTAAGTTATTGCTATTCTAAAGGTGAGAAAACAGGTTAAGAAAGGTGAGATGGTGTGCTAGAGTCAAGTTGCAGAGCCAGGGTCTGAATCATCCAACTCCAAGACCAGCGTCCATTCCTTGGGGCCATGATATGGGTCAGAACCTTCTTCACAGGGTGTTCCCTGTTCTTCATGGCAGGGTGGGTGGTTGGAGAGAGTGAGGCTTTACCTGTGTCCTCACTGGGGGCTGTGATGGAGAGTAGGGCACAGCTTTATGTATTTCCATGACAAGCACACTTGCCAGGATGGGAGATTAATACTTTGTGGAAAAAATACACGTTGCATTTCTTCTATGGTTCCTGATTCTTTGCCTGCTGTAGTGTGGAGCCCCTCATCAGTCGTAGTAACGACAGACACTGTCTTATTGCATCTATTAACACATCCTTCCACAGTTTTCTTCAATTACACTGATTATTTCTCATTATGAGTTTATTCTTTTCTGAGCTTTTTTCTCAAGAAGCTTCTGTAATTTCATTCCCAATTATTATATTATTGTAAGAACTGGCTCTCCAGTGGCACAATGGGTCATTTCAACCTCTCGTATAAAGCAGCTTCTAATTTTTTTGTGGATGAAAGAACTGGTTACTGATTAGAGTTGGATGGACTATGTGAGTATCCTAGATCTTTTTTTTTGTTGTTTTTTGACTATTACAAAAGCTTATTTAACAAAAAAGTTCAATATGAAAATGTACACAACCCAATTTTTACATTTAGTAAAACAGGTGCTGTGGAGAAGCATTTGATTTCTCTGGGGAGCACAGAAGTTGTTTATACTTCTGCCAAGGTTTATAACATGATGATTCTATTTCCTCATAATACCACTATTCCAGTATTGTCCTGTTGTCCACTAACTGCCATCCCCACACATTCATCTATCGCAAGATTCATAAAGGGATTGAGTCCCTGCAGTAGTCTTGGACATGGCTGCCACCATTTAATTTCAATGATAACTTCTTGTCCATGAATTTTGTCAGCTTGGGAGAGCGAGCTTTGCTCAGTGTCTACTCAGAGAGCTCAAAGATGCCTTGAAACAGAATTCGTGGCCTCCCTTCTACTCCCACAGTAGGCCTGGCATTTTCTCTCAATCTTTAATTGTGGTGAAATAGCATTGTAATTATTTTCCAACTTTAGAATTATATCCCTCTTTTACTTTCTACTTCCATCCTGCCACTAAGCATTTTTTCCCCCTGGAAACTCTCCTGACTCTCCTGCTTCCTTTTCACTCCCACAATGATCCCATCATAATCCATGGCCATCTTAGATCCACAGTGCCTCATCTGCCTCCTTCTGGCTTCTGAGTTTCTGGTCTTTATTTTAATGCATCCTACATATAGCAGCATGGATACTTTTTCTGCTTTTATTTGGTTTAGACCACTCCCATTCTAAGAAACCCAGAATAATTCTAAATTACCTCTTGAATAAAATTAAACCTCCTAATTATATACTCTAACGTCCTCAGCCTGTAAGCGCCTCCACTTAATGGCTCCCTTGCCTGCCCCACTCCACTTGGACATCCCACTTCAGCTACATGAGCCCATTTGCACTTCCCACGTGGAGTGCACATTTATACCCACCTACTAACCCATGAGCCTTTGAACATCCCACCTCTCCCGTTCAGAATTCCTCCCCTCTTCATTTTACCGGGAAAATCATTGGTTTGACTTTGTTTAACTCGATGTTTCTCAAATTTATTTTACTGCAGAATAATTTTGCTTACAACATAGCTATTGAAACTATAGCTTCTGTCTATTCTTTGCTCCTCCAGGTCCACCCTCCCCAAACCCTCCTCTGCTCTGCTGTGTGTCCATGAGGGAGTCCAACCTGTACGAACCACATCACCAGGTCCTTCTTGACCTCTGTCATGGTCAGTTTTATGCATCACCTTGGCTGTGCCATATTGCCCACTTACTTAATTAAACACAAATCTAGGTGTTGCTGTGAAGATATTTTGTAGTTGTGGCTAACACCTACAATCAGTACACTTTAAGTAAAGCGGATTACTCTCCTTAATGATTGCTTTCATCCAGTCAGTTGAAGGCCTTAAAGGCAAAACCTGAGGTTTCCCAAAGAAGTTCTAGTTCAAGATTACAATATTTAACCACCCTGATTGCATGAGCTAATTTCTTAAAATTAATTTCTGTCCTCTCCCCCGATATAGGTTCTGTTTTTCTGGAAAACCCTGACTAATACACCCTTTAACTTCTGAGTTGGTTTGGCCAGTGAGGCCTATTCACAGGTGATTAGAGGGAAGAAGGAGACTGGGGCTAGCATATTGATTCCCTGGGTCACTCTCTGCTGGGTCGCTTATAGTTGGCTGTGTCTGTGGACAGAAATCCCAGCTCTGGAACCTTCTCTCTCTGATTCTTTTCTTCTTCTTCTTTAAAACATTTTTAAAAATGTTTATTCATTTATTTGGAGAGAGAGAGAGAAAGAGCTTGAGCAGGGGAGGGGCAGAGAGAGAGAATCCCAAAGAGGCTCCACGCTGTCAGCACAGAGCCCATGCAGGGCTCAAACCCATGAACCATGAGATCACGACCTGAGCTGAAATCGAGTCCGATGCTTAAGTGACTGAGCCACCCAGGCACCTCTGATTCTTTTCTTCTTAGTTCTGGGTTCAGTAAACCACCCCACCCTCTATCCTCTTTCTCCTTGGGGCCTAAGGATGGTCACAGCTCCTTGCTGTTACTAGACCTGGGGTCCCGCACTATCTTCTGTGGTTTCCCTGTACTCTGTCTTTATGTTTGTGAATAGCCCATTGTAAAAATTTCCCCCAGTTGCCCAATTTGAATGTATCATTTGTTTCCTGACATGACCTTGACTGATACAATATCTCATGGAATTAGTGTCCCAAGAAACATACTTTGGGAACCTATGCTTCAACTTCAACCTTTCTCTTATTAGGGCAACAAAGCTGTAGGGTTCACTGTTTCCCAAAACAGTCTAGGAGAAGACAGGACAGACTTCATAGAAAAAGAGATTTGCGGGTTAATAGTTGAACTACAGGTAAGTTTAATTCAGCTGGAGAGAGGGTGGACATGGCAACAGAGAGTGAAAACTTCAATTTGTGGACTAGACAGTTATAAAATGCTTCTGCACATTTTATCTCATTTGATCCTCTCCGCAATCCTGTGAGGGAGGCAATTATCCTGTGTCATAGATAATCAAGGAGATGAGCAAATGAGCAAGGTGTGTTCAGGGGTACAGGAGACATTTGTCTGATTAAAGTGGAGAGTTCTTGGTGAGAAGTAGGGAGGAATAAGGTTTCCATAGGTCAGGCAGGGCCAAATTATGTGTGATCCTGAGGCTGGAGGTGATTAGTTGGATTTGATGCAAGAGGCTGTGGAGAGCTTTTGAAGAATTCTTTGAAAATTTTTAATTTACTTTATAAATAATACATGTTCACAGTAGAATATTTAGTAATATAAAGTATAAAGAAGAAAACAAACATCACCCATAATTTTAGCATCAAGTGATACCCTGTTTGTGCTTCTAAAACTTGAGATCAATCAGCGTTCATACTATTGTGCCCTGTTTTATTCATCTGACGCAGTTTCTCAACTGTGGCACACTGACATTGGGCAGGATAATTCTTTGTTGCTGGGGGAGAGGGTCGCCTGCGTATTATACAATGTCTAACAACATTCCTGGCCCGTACCCACTGGATGCCAGTAGCACCTCCTCCTCGTCCAAGCTGTGACAACCAAAAGTGTCTTCCAGACATTGCTGAATGTCCGTTGGTAGGCAGAATAATTCCCAGTTGAGAATCTGTGGTCTAACTTTATATTGTGAACATTTTGTCCCATATCATTAACAATCACTGAAAAATCTCTGTGACAGATGCAACATACTTTATTTACTCATGGCTTTTTTTGTTGAATGTTTAGTCTGTTGTATATATATATTACCATCATGAATAACACCATGAATGAGTATCCTTTCACATAAATCTTTAGTTGGATCTCTGCTTATCTCCTTCGGACCAATTCCTGGAAGTGTATTTCTGAGTAAAAGGGCATGAACATTTCAGGGCTCCTGCTACGTTTTTCTGAAAAAGTGACTTCCAGAATGATTTGTACAGATATCTACGTCTGCTAACCAGTGACGCATGAGTGTTCCCATTTTACCAGCCTTCGTAAGCACCGAGGATTGCTCTTAGAAACACTCTTGCTATGTTGTTGAAAAAATGATATCCTGATCTTCTGATCTTCTGTTTTGTCTTTTTTGATCTTCAGTAAAGTTTTCTCATGTGTTGCTTAGAAGTCTGTTTACTTCCTCTAAACTTGTAAATTGTTGAGTGTTTTAAGCATTATGAGGGCAGTGTTTAGAAAAACACCTGGTGGCCTGTGTTTAGGGGGAATGTACTGATTTTAGCTTCTTTTTCTCAGGTGACTTGCTTTTCTAATTTTCAGCTCAGATTCAGTTTCTTGACTATGTCAGAAAGTCATTTTCTTTGTGAAGAAAATCTAACTCTTTCTTCAACTTTAAAGAAGCATGGAAAGTAAGAAAGAAAATAAAAGGACTTGCAAATAGACTTTTCAATTTTCTTGTTTACAACCTCAAAGTCACCCTTTATGTAGCTGAGTCTGCCAGTGTTTTCTCATTAGTATTATAAAGTCGATTGTTATTCACTGTTGTGCTCTCCTGGGGATGTCAAACTAGAACTGGAATCTAGTCCAACTCTGCTGCCAGCTACTTCTGTAATCTTGGGCAAACTGCTTCATCTTTCTCAACCTAACTCTCCTCATTTATAAAATAATGTGAGAGAAGATGATCTTTCAGGGCCTTTAGAATTCTATAAATGTGTGTTCACATGACGAGAAGAAAAGAAATAACAGCAACAACTTGGGACCCTGGAGTCTTGTTCTGGAAGGGGAAGGAGAAGGGATGCAATTCTAAAATAATATACATATTTTACAATGGCAAAATGCAACACTTGTATTTGTATTTCAGCTATTAATGAACCTTAATTCTTCTTCTTCTTCTTCTTCTTTTTTTTTTTTACAATTCTGCACCCCTTTTGTTCATCAACTGGGAATTTTCCCCATGTACAAAATGTTACAAGGGCAGAAGTAGAATGTGAGTGTTTACATAGGTTGTTCTTGAAACAGGAAGTCACAAAATTCGCTTTGCCAATGCTATAATATTTATAATTGTTATATATACCTGTTATAACAAAACATAAGTAAATATGTGAAATATAATAAATATATATTATATATACATATATATCCATCTATCTCTGTCTATCCATCCATCCATCCATCCATCTATATATCTGCTTATCGAGTGTCTTCTCCACTGGAATGGAAGTTCCATGAGAGAAGAGATTTTGTCTGTCTTGTCCATCATAGGATCCTCTCAGCACCTAAGATAGTGCCCAGCACATGGTGTCTGTTCAATAGGTAAGTAAGGAATGGATGCATAAATGAATACATGAAGATGTATATTTATCAAGAAGACGAGAGATAAATGTTGGTGTGGCTGTGGAGAAAAGAGAACCCTCATGCTCTGTTGGTGGGAATGGAAACTGATGTAGCCACTATGGGAAGCAGTATGGAGACTCCTCGAAAAATTAAGAATAAAACTGCCACAGGATCCAATGATCTCACTTCTGGGTATATATCCAGAGGAAAGGAGATCGCTATTTCAAAGAGATATCTGCACCCCCATGTTCGTTGTCAAACTATGGAAACAACCTAGGTGTCCATTGATGGATAAATGGATATAGAAACTGTGGTATATATATAAATATATATAGAGTGGAATATGCACAAACCCCCACACACATACACACAATGGTATATTATTCAGCCATGAAAAAGAAGAAAGTCCTGCAATTTGCAACAATATGGATGAAACTAGAGAACATTATGCTAAGTGAAACAAATCAGACACAGAAAGACAAATACTATATGGTATTGCTTAGATGTGAAATCTGGAAAAAAAAAAAGTTGAACTCATAGAAACAATAGAATGGTGGTTGCCATGGGCTGGGGCATGGGGGAATTGAGTCAATGGGTACACACTTTCAATTATAAGAGGAATAAATGCTGAGTATCTAATGTACAGCATGGTGACTATCGTTACTAATTCTGTATTATATACTTGAAATCTACCGAGGGCAGATCTTAAGTGTTTTCTCAAGAAAAGAAAAGAGGAAAAAGTAACCATGTGAGGTGGTAGCTGTGTTAATTAACTTGATCGTGGTAATCATTTGACAATGTATATATATATATCAAATCACTTTAAATATATTACAACTTTATTTGTCAATTATACCTCAATAAAACTAAAAATAATGAAATAATGAATAATAATAAAAATAACTGGATATCTCTGCAGCATACAAATATAACTCATGAATACAACTTACAGTCCCAAGAGTTCTCTACTTGTAGTTTTGTGTCCATGGAGCTTGAACCCTAGTCATATTTCTCAAAATGTGCCTTCTGTAGAGGAACTCCTGCATATGTAGCTATTTTTTAAGTTAACTAAGAAGATGAAATCAGTCATATTTGGGAATGATTGACTGATGGAATGAACAGAGAAATGAAAACAATGAAGGAACAAATAAGCTAATACACAGGTAAAATGAACTTGGCTAAAAAATTAATTAAATTTAAATTAAAAATTTTTAGGGGCACCTGGGTGGCTCAGTCGGTTGAGCGTCCGACTTCAGCTCAGGTCATGATCTCACAGTTTGTGGGTTCCAGCCCCACTTCAGGCTCTGTGCTGATAGCTCAGAGCCTGGAGCCTGCTTTGGATTCTGTGCCTCCCTCTCTTTCTGCCCCTCCCCCACTCATACTGTGTCTCTCTCTGTCTGCCAAAAATGAATAAACATTAAAAAATTTAAAATTAAAAATTTTTATTTATTTAAGTAATCTCTACGCCCAATGCAGGGCTCGAACTCACGACCCTAAGATCAAGAGTCAGATCCTCCTCCAACTGAGCCCGTCAGGTGCTCCTAAAAAGTTAATTAGAAAAAACCCAGTTTGGATTGTTTGATTTTCCTTTGCCATCATTTAAATGTGTTTATGTAGACAATATTTTGGGAAGGAGCTCTACCAATATGGTTTTTATTAGGATAGAAATTCATGAAAACAGATGCTATCAACTTTTTTTTTTTTACCACTTAGGATGTAGATTAATACAGGTTCACAAATGGATTAAAAAGAAAGATGATGAAACTACAGATGCAGGCGGATCTCTGTCTTTGTCTCTGTCTGTATCATCTACATCTATATTTCTGTGTGTATGAGTATGTCTATGTATATTCTACATCTATATCTATATCATCTATTTTCATATCTATGTCTTCAGGTATAGATAGAGGGAGCCTCATTCAGGACTGCAAAATAGTGAGAGCCTTTGAGCTCCGTTTGCAGCCTCACTTATAAAATGAGAATGGAAATTTTGTCAAAGATGGTGAAGGAATAGCTATGATTGCAGTAATTGCAAGGCATTTGCAAAATACAAATAAGTTTTGTGAAATTATCGTTGCAGTAGCAAGCAGTTTCAAATTTATGTTGGAAAGCTCCTTTTGCTATGAAGTTGTAGACAAGCAGTTTGAAAGAGCACCAGCTTTCGGCTATGTAATTATGTGTAAAATTTGTTCCAGAAATTCAGCAAGGCTGGGGCATAGAACTGTAAGTTTTCCAAATTGTTTTCAAATGGGCAGTAGAGGTGTGTGGGCAGTCAGATATGCAAAAGTAGTAACATAAAGGAGAATCGATTTGAAGCACACATTCTCTTCAGAGACAAACTCCTTCAGCCCTTAAACAAGTTATGTTACTACTTAAAAATGAATTACCATTTCCCATAGTAATTGATGGCAATTTGTAGCATTTAGCAAGCACTTACAATGTGCATTTGGTAGTGAGCTTATACTTGAAGATTTATTCCTCAAAATTATACTTTAAGATTTATTCCTCAAAAAGCTTTCATTCAGCGTCTTTTGAGGTTCTAATGACTACAGCAACTATGTTTATTTTGTGGCAGAGACTAGTGGATTGTTCACCATACTTGTTTTCTTTCCTCCTAGACACAGAGCTGGACTACATTTTCCAGCTTCTCTTGAAGGTAGGTATGGTTATGTGTGACTGAGCCCTGGCCATTGGAAAGTAGGTGGAAACTGTGTGGGTCACTTTCAAGCTTGACTCATTATGATTTCCCACATGATCTTTTACTCTAAGGTGGCAAAGTATTTGTCAGTCCAAGTCCCTGGGATACTCTGTGGAGCAGAGACCCAACCCACATCCCCAACCTCTAGGTCACTGGGCTTTATTTGAGAGAGAAATTGGCTTTGATTGTTTAAACCACTGAGTTTCAGGGCATCTAGCATTACCATAACTAACGTATAGGATAGAGAATGGAAACATTCTAGAACAGAAGCAACAGAAACACATAAATAATCATTACAGTTATAAAAATAGAAACAACAAAAGTATGAAGTCATGCTTGACTTTTCCCATTGTAACTATTTGGGCCAGTTCATTTTCAGAATATTATGTAGCAGCTGCCTACATGATGGGGAATAATTGAAGTGGGGCCTTAATAGGAATTAACAAAAATAGTGACCAATATGAATGTAAAAAATTTGAGTTCAAAAATTACACGAAAATGGATGCCTGGCTGGCTCAGTTGGTGGAGCATGCGACTCTTGATCTTGGGGTTGTAGGTTTGAGCCCCACGTTGGGTGTAGAGATTACTTAAAAATAAGATCTTTAAAAAATAAAAACCAACAATTACATGGGAAGAAATGAAAATGAAAACACAGCGATCCAAGATCTTTGGGATGCAACAGAAGTGATTCTATGAAGGAAGTTTATAGCAATATAGGCCTACCTTAAGAAGCAAGGAAAATATCAAAGAAACAACCTAAACTTAAACCTAAAGAAGCTAGAAAAACAAAAAGCCTAAAGCCAGCCGAAGGAAGGAAATAATAAAGATTAGAGCAGAAATAAATGATATAGAAACAAAAAAATAATAGAACAGATCAATGAAACCAGGAGCTGATTCTTTGAGAAGATCAACAAAATTGATAAACGACTAGTCAGACTCATCAAAAAGCAAAACACAAAAAACAAAAAGAGAGAAAGACCCAAATAAAATAACAAATGAAAGAGAAGAAATAGCAACCACACTACAGAAATACAAACAATTTAAAGAGAATATTATGAAAAATTATATGCTAACAAATTGGACAACTTAGAAAAAATGGACAAATTCCTAGAAACATAACCTCCCAAAACGGAATCAGGAAGAAATAGAAAAATCAAACAAACTGATTACCAACAATGAAATTGAATCCATCATCAAAAAACTGCCAACAAACAGAAGTCCAGGACCAGATGGCTTCACAGGCAAATTCTAGCAAACATTTAAAGAACAGTTAATACATATTCTCAAGTTTTTTCAAAAAATGGAAGAGGAAGGAAAACTTCTAAATTCATTCTTTGAGGCAGTATCACCCTAACACCAAAACCAGATAAAGACACCACAAAAAGAGCCTACAGGCCAATATTTCTGATGAATGTAGATGCAAAAATCCTCAACAAAATACTAGCAAACCAAATCCAACAATACATTAAAAAAATCATACACCACAATCAAGTGAGATTTATTGCTGGGATGCAAGGGTGGTTCAGTATTCACAAATCAATGTGATACATCACATCAATAACAGAAAGGATAAAAACCATGTGATCATTTCAATAGATGCAGGAAAAATATTAGACAAAGTACAACATCAATTCATGATAAAACCCCTCAACAAAGTAGGTCTAGAAGGAACATACCTCAATATATTAAAGGCTTTATATGAAAAACCCACAGCTAACATCATACTCAATGATGAAAAACTGAGAACTTTTCTCCTAAGCCCAGGAACAAGACCAGGATGTCCACTCTGACCACTTTTATTCAACATAGTACTGGAAGTCCTAACCACAGCAATCAGACAAGAAAAAGAAATGAAGGCTTCTAAATTGGTAAAGAAGAAGTAAAACTTTCATTGCAGATGGCATGGTATTATATATAGAAAACCCTAAAGACTCCACACACACACACACACACAAAAACCTATTAGAATTGATAAATCAATTTAGTAAAGTCACAGGGTACAAAATCAGTGTATAGAAATCTGTTGCATTCCTATACATTAATAATGAAGCAGCACAAAGTGAAATTAAGAAAACAGTCCCATTTACAATTGCACCCAAACCAGTAAAATATCTAGGAATAAACTTAAGCAAAGAGGTGAAAGACCTATACTCTCAAACTATAAAACACTGATGAAAGAAATTCAAGATGATTCAAAGAAATGGAAAGACATTCCATGCTTATGAGTTGGAAGAACAAATATTGTTAAAATGTCTATACTACCCAAAGCAATCTACACATTTAATGCAATCCTTGTCAAAATACCAACAACATTTTTCACAAAACTAGAACAATCCTAAAATTTGTATGGAACCACAAAAGACCCTGAGTAGCCAAGCAATCTTGAAAAAGAAGAATAAAACTAGTGGTATCACAATTCCAGTCTTCAAGTTATATTACAAAGCTATAGTAATCAAAATAGTATGGTACTGGCATAAAAATAGACACATAGATTAATGGAACAGAATAGAAAACCCAGAAATAAGCCCACAATTATATGGTCAAATAATCTTCAACAAAGGAGGAAAGAATATACAATGAGAAAAAGACAGTCTCTTCAACAAATGGTGTTGGGGAAATGGGACAGCTACATGCAAAAGAATGATACTGGACCATTTTTGTACACTATACACAAAAATAAACTAAAAATGATTTTTTTTTTTAATTTTTTTTTTCAACGTTTTTTATTTATTTTTGGGACAGAGAGAGAGACAGAGCATGAACGGGGGAGGGGCAGAGAGAGAGGGAGACACAGAATCGGAAGCAGGCTCCAGGCTCTGAGCCATCAGCCCAGAGCCTGACGCGGGGCTCGAACTCACGGACCGCGAGATCGTGACCTGGCTGAAGTCGGACGCTCAACCGACTGCGCCACCCAGGCGCCCCTAAACTAAAAATGATTTAAAGACCTAAGTGTGAGACCTGAAACCATAAAATTCATAGAAGAGAGCACAGGCAACAATTTCTCTGGCATTGGTTATAGCAACATTTTTTTTTAGATATGTCTCCTGAGGCAAGGGAAATAAAAGCAAAAATAAACTACTGGGATTACATCAAAATAAAATGCTTCTATACAGCAAAGGAGACAATCAACAAAACTAAAAGGCAGCCTACTGAATAGGAAAAAGTATTTGCAAATGATATATCCAATAAGTGGTCGGTATCTAAAATATATAGAGAACTTATAGAGCTCAGCATCCAAAAACACATAATCCAATTAAAAAGGTGTGTAGAATCTCCAAGGAAGACATCCATATGGCCAACAGACACATCACTCAACATCCCTCATCATCAGGGAAATGCACATCAAAACCACAATGACATGTCACTTGACACCTGTCAGAATGGCTAAAATAAAAAAAAAAGAAAAACACAAGAAACCCTGATGCACTCACTGTTGGTGGGAATGCAAACTGATGCAGCCACTGTGGAAAACAGTATGGAGTTTCCTCAAAAAGTTAAAAATAGAACTACTCTACTGCACTACTGGGCATTCACCCAAAAATTACAAAAACCTAATTCAAAGGGATACACGCACCCATATGTTTATGGCAGCATTATTTACCATAGCCAAATTATGGAAGCAGCTGAAGTGTCCATTGATAGATGAATGGATAAAGAAGTGGGGTGTGTGTGTGTGTGTGTGTGTGTGTGTGTGTGTGTGTGTGATGGAGTATTATTCAGGCATAAAAAATGAAACCTCGCCATTTGCAACAACATGGATGGAGCTAGAGAGTATAATGCTAAACGAAATAAGTCAGTCAGAGAAAGGCAAATACTGTATGATTTCACTTGTATGTGGAATTTAAGAAACAAAACCTATGAGCACAAGGGGAAAAAGAGACAAACCAAGAAACAGATTCTTAGAAAAAACTAATGGTTCGGACTTCAAGCTGTATTACAAAGCTGTAATCATCAAGACAGTATGGTACTCGCACAAGAACAGACACTCAGATCAATGGAACAGAATAGAGAACCGAGAAATGGACCCACAAAAGTATGGCCAACTCATCTTTCACAAAGCAGGAAACAATATCCAATGGAATAAAGACAGTCTCTTCAAGTGGTGCTGGGAAAACTGGACAGCGACATGCAGAGAAATGAACCTGGATCACTTTCTTACACCATATACAAAAATAAGCTCAAAATGGATGAAAGACCTAAATAAATGTAAGACAGGAAGCCATCAAAATCCTCGAGGAGAAAGCAGACAAAAACCTCTTTGACCTCAGCCACAGCAACTTCTTACTCAACATGTCTCTGGAGGCAAGGGAAACAAAAACAAAAATGAACTACTGGGACCTCATCAAAATAAAAAGCTTCTGCACAGTGAAGGAAACAATCAACAAAACCAAAAGGCAACTGACAGAATGGGAGAAGATATTTGCAAATGGCATATCAGATAAAGGGTTAGTTTCCAAAATCTATAAAGAACATCAACACCCAAAAAAACAAATAATCCAGTGAAGAAATGGGCTAAAGACATGAACAGACACATCTCCAAAAAGACATCCGATGGCCAACAGACAACATGAAATGATGCTCAACATCACTCATCATCAGGGAAATACAAATCAAAACCACAATGAGATACCATCTCACACCTGTCAGAATGGCTAACATTAACAACTCAGGCAACAACTGATGTTGGCGAGGATGCAGAGAAAGAGGATCTCTTTTGCACTGCTGGTGGGAATGCAAACTGGTGCAGCCACTCTGGAAAACAGTGTGGAGGTTCCTCAAAAAATTAAAAATAGAACTACCCTACGACCCAGCAATTGCACTACTAGGTATTTATCCAAGGGATACAGGCATGCTGTTTTGAAGGGATACATGCATCCCAATGTTTATAGCAGCACTATCAATAGCTAAAGTATGGAAAGAGCCCAAATGTCCATTGATGGATGAATGGATAAAGAAGATGTGATATATATATATATATATATATATATATATATATATATACACACACACATACACACACACACACACACACGCACGCACACACACACGTTGGAGTATTACTCAGCAATCAAAAAGAATGAAATCTTGCCATTTGCAACTATGTGGAAGGAACTAGAGGATATTATGCTAAGCGAAATTATTCAGTCAGAGAAAGACAAATATTGTATGACTTCACTCATATGAGGACTTGAAGATACAAAACAGATGAACATAAGGGAAGGGAAGCAAAAATAATATAAAAACAGGGAGGGGGACAAAAACATAAGAGACTTAAATATGGAGAACAAACAGAGAGTTACTGGAAGGGGTATGGGCGGGGATGGGCTAAATGGGTAAGGGGCATTAAGGAATCTACCCTGAAATCATTGTTGCACTATATGCTAACTAACTTGGATGTAAATTTAAAAAATAAAAATTTAAAAAAAAAAAGAAAAAGAAAAACCTAATGGTTACCAGAGTGGAGGTGGAGGAGGGGAAATGGGTGAAATAGGTGATGAGGATCAAAGGTGCACTTACCTTGATGTGCACTGAGTAATTGTTGAATCAGTATATTGTATACTTGAAACTAATATAACACTGTATGTTAACTATACTGAAATTAAAAAACTTAAAAAAAAAGAAAAAATTCATTGTAAAACTGTTAATGGAGAAGAAGAATACTTTGGCATTTATACTTCAGTGACAATTATTTATTTATTTATTTATTTATTTATTTAACCTATTGTGGTAACTTACTAAAGGTGGTGATGATGGGGAGAGGGAAGAGAAAGAAGAGGAAATAACTAGCTATTGGCTTTCTCTCACTGGCTTTTGTGGTTCAGGACTTGATCCAAATAAGGTTAAGTGGGTCACGCTGTGTGTGACCACTTGGTAAAGGGGCACTGTGCTAGCCTAGTGCAAATATCCTTAGCAACCTTTACAAGAGGAGTCTTGAGTACAAGGTACTCTGGGGTAAGAAACCTTAATTGAGCATCATTAAAATGAAGCACAGGCAAAGGTGTAATAAAGACCTTTCGTGCTGAGTGAAATCTTTTCTGCCCCTGTTGTGATAGCTTTAGACCTTCTCTTGTTTTGGAGTGCCTGGGTGGCTCAGTTGGTTGACCATCCAACTCTTGATTTTGGACCAGGTCATGATCTTGCGGTTCGGTTTGTGGGGTTGAGCCCTGCATTGGGCTCTACACTCACAGTGCAGAGCCTGCTTGGGATTCTCTCTCCCTCTCTCTTTCTGCCCCTCTCCATGGTTCATGCTCTGTCTCTCTCAAAATAAATAAATAAACTTAAAACAAACCTTCTCCTATTTTAACCATTTAAAAAAATTGAAGTGTAGTTGACACACAATGTTACCTTAGTTTCAGGTGTACAACATAGTGATTCAACGTCTCTATATGTTATGCAATGCTTATGACAAATGTAGCTACCATGTATCACCATACAATGCTATTACAATACCAATGACTATATTTTCTAGCTGTTTCTTTCTTCCTTGTGCCTTGTGCATTCCACAAATGGAAGCCTGTACCTCCCATTCCTCTTCATCTGTTTTGCCCATCCCTCCCATCCACCTCCCCTCTGGAAACCATCAGTTTGTTCTCTGTGTTTATGAGTCTGTTTCTGCTGTTTTTGTTTTATCTTTTAGATTCCACATATGAGTGAAATAGTATGGTATTTGTCTTTCTCTGTTTGATCTATTTCACTTAGCATAATACCTTCTAGGTCTTTCCATGTTTTTACAAATGGGAAGATCTCATTCTTTTTTATGTATATATGCATACACATATACCACATCTTGTTTACCCATTTATCTGTTGATGGACACTTTGGTTGCTTCCATATCTAGGGTATTGTAAATAATGGTGCAACAAACATAGGAGTGCATTTATCTCATCAAATTAGTGATTTTATTTTCTTTGGGTAAATTCCCAGTTGTGGAATGGGATTACGTGGTATTTCTAAGTTTCTGAGGGACCTCCATATTGTTTTCCACAGTGGCTGTACCAATTTACATCCCCACCAACAGTACTCAAGAGTTCCTTTTTCTCCACATTCTTGCCAAGGCTTATTATTGTCTTTTTTAAAAAGTGGGCTCCATGCCCAATGTGAGGCTTGAACTCATGATCCTGAGATTAAGAGTTGCATGCTCTACTGAGTGAGCTAGCCAGATGCCCCTATTATTGTCTTTTTGATAGTAGCGATTTGATAGGTGTGAGGTGATATCTCATTGTGGTGTTGATTTGCATTTTCCTAATGATGAGTGATGTTGAGTATCTTGTCATGTGTCTTTTGGCCATCTGAATGTTTTCTTTGGAAAAATGTCTATTCAGGTCCTCTGGCCATTTAAAAAAAATTTTTTTTTTAACATTTATGTATTTTTTTTTTTAATTTTTTTTTCAACGTTTTTTATTTATTTTTGGGACAGAGAGAGACAGAGCATGAACGGGGGAGGGGCAGAGAGAGAGGGAGACACAGAATCCGAAACAGGCTCCAGGCTCTGAGCCATCAGCCCAGAGCCTGACGCGGGGCTCGAACTCACGGACCACGAGATCGTGACCTGGCTGAAGTCGGACCCTTAACCGACTGCGCCACCCAGGCGCCCCACGTTTATGTATTTTTGAGAGAGAGACAGAGTGTGAGCTGGGAGGGTCAGAGAGAGAAGGAGACATAGAATCTGAAGCAGGCCCCAGGCTCTGAGCTGTCAGCACAGGGCCCAACGTGGGACTCAAACTCATGAAAGGTGAGGTCATGACCTGAGCCAAATTTGGATGCTCAACTGATCGAGCCACCCCGGTGCCCCTCTGCCCATTTTTAAAATTAGAATGTTTTTTCCTGTGTGTGTGTTGAGTTGCAGAAGATTTTTATGTATTTTGGACATTAACCCTTTATTGGATATATCATTTACAAATATATTCTACCATTCAGTAGGTTGATCTTTTGTTTTATTGATGGTTTTCTTTGTGCAAAAGCTTTTAATTTTGGTATAGTCCCAATAGTTTACTTTTGCTTTTGTTTCCTTTATGTTAGGATACATATCTAGAAAAATGTTGCTAAGGCCAACATCAGAAAGATTATTGCCCATGATTTCTTCTAGGATTTTTATGGTTTCAGGTCTCACATTTAGGTTTTAATCCATTTTGAATTTATTTTTGTGTATGGTGTACGAAAGTGGTCCAGTTTCATTCTTTTGCATGTAGCTGTCCAGTTTTCCCAGCACCATTTATTGAAGGGACTGTTTTTTTCCCCGTTGTATATTCTTGCCTTCTTTGTCATTGAATAATTGGCTATAGAAGTATGGCTTTATTTCTGGGTTTTCTATTCTGTTCTATTGATCTAGCTGGGTTTTTTTTTTTTTTTTTTTTTTTTTTTTGTGCCAGTGCCATACTATTTTGATACTGTAACTTTGTACTACATCTTGAAATCTGGGATTGTGGTACCTCCAGTTTTGTTCTTCTTTCTCAAGATTGCTTTGGCTATTCGGAGTCTTTTGTGGTTCCATAGTATTACTTGTTCTAGTTCTGTTAAAAGTGCTATTGGTATTTTGTTTAGGATTATATGAGACCTGTAAATTGCTTTGGATAGTATGGAAATTTTGACGGTATTCTTTAGATTCATGAGCACGGACTGTCTTTCCATTTGTTCGTGTCATCTTCAGTTTCTTTCATCAATGTTTTATGGGTTTCAGGGTATAGGTCTTTCACCTCCTTGGTTCAGTTTATTCCTGGGTATTTTGTTCTTTTTGTTGCAATTGTAAATGAGATTGTTTTCTTAATTTCTCTTTCTGCTCCTTAAAACAACTTTTTTTTAATGTTTATTTTTGAGAGAGATAGAGAGAGAGAGAGAGAGAGAGAGACAGCATGAGTGGGGGAGGGGTAGAGAGAGATGGAGACACAGAATCTGAAATAGGCTTCAGGCTCTGAGCTGTCAGCACAGAGCCTGATCCAGGGCTTATGAGCTGTGAGATCATGACCTGAGCCAAAGTCGGACACTTAACCAACTGAGCCACCCAGGCAACCCTGCTACTTCTTTATTAGTGTATAGAAATGCAGCAGATTTCTGTGTGACAATTTTGTGTCTTGCAGGTTTTCTTGAATGGAGGGTAGTCTCATCTCTGTTCATGGATATTGAAATGTGTCAGTATTTCAGCCCAAGTAATTTCTTACATGTACTATCATTTTGTCTCCAGGTATCTTTTAAAATTTTTTTTTTTCAATGTTTTTTATTTATTTTTGGGACAGAGAGACACAGAGCATGAACGGGGGAGGGGCAGAGAGAGAGGGAGACACAGAATTGGAAACAGGCTCCAGGCTCCGAGCTGTCAGCACAGAGCCCGACGCGGGGCTCGAACTCACAGACGCGAGATCGTGACCTGGCTGAAGTCGGCCGCTCAACCGACTGCGCCACCCAGGCGCCCCTCTCCAGGTATCTTTAACAAATATTTTATAAAACAAAACTTATCTAAAAATGGTCTCTTTTTAATGATTCTTTTGAATGTCACCAAATTTAGATGCTGCAAAATTGTAAGCTTTATCAGTTTGAATTCATTTAATGAAGAATACATGAGTTTTTCCAATTAATAATAGGAGTGCCATTCAAAGGGTCTTCCCACAAAAAGATATCTCAAAACACAATAGCAGAATCTCAAAGTTAAATAGTTTACATGAACTGAGGTCTCATCATTTATTTTATTTAGTTTTTCTCGTGCATTTGTAAGGATTTTTTTTTAAGTTTTGTTTTAACTCCACAGTTAGTTAAGATTGTATGGATATGTTCTAATGATTTCTGTCTGTAGGCTTTATTTCAATCACTACAATTTTTTAACAGCTTAAGTATTTTGGTTCTCCATTAGTTGAATACTTTCATTAAAGATATTCAATAGATTTTGGAAAAATGTAACCAAGATTTTGAGAACTCTTTGCACCACTCACAAAAATCCTATACATTGGAAGACTCAAAAGCTCAAACATTTATCAAATCTGATGGATAAGGGTAGCAAGTGTGTTTGCTATGGTAATTATTATTTTTTGCATTCATCATTGTTGCAGACTAGGAGTCTGGAGTTCTCTCTTATCCAGCAAGAGAACAGACACAGAATTGAATACAAGAGAGGCTAATGTCCAGGAGGAGACAAGAGGCCCTAAAAGGGGTTTCATCTCCATATTTATTAAGATTTTTGTTTAACGTTTATTTATTTTTGAGACAGAGAGAGACAGAGCATGAACGGGGGAGGGGCAGAGAGAGAGGGAGACACAGAATCCGAAGCAGGCTCTAGGCTCTGAGCCATCAGCCCAGAGCCCGACGTGGGGCTCGAAGTCACAGAGCGCGAGATCGTGACCTGAGCTGAAGTCAGACGCTTAACCGACTGAGCCACCCAGGCGCCCCTCATCTCCGTATTTATTGAGCACTCAAGATCTTACACACGTGGTGATCATAAAGAAAACAAGATGTTACACACGTGGTGAACATGAAAACAACTAGTAATCATAAACTTGTATGTGTAAGAAGCAAGAGGTCTGGGCGGGAGGGGAAGTGGAGTTTGTGATCAAAGCACAATAGTATATTGGCGCCAGATGGAAAGTAATTTCCTGTAGGTGATATAACAATTTACTCATGATCCTATTACAGTATCTCGCTAGCTAACCTTGGGCACTTTCACCCGTGGTGGTGGCTTTCTGCCTTAAGCTTTTTTCTACCTAATGTCTAACCTTTTTATGTAAGTATAAGGAATCCTTGAACCTATTTCCCCACACACCATTGACTTTGTCATGCAAATTTTTCGTTCAGGTACTCTGTATATATAGAAACATTTGAAATTTTGACAGGTACAGCTTCTGTTTTGATTGGTGGGATACTCCTGCTGGTTTGAGCAAAATCATGAATAATGTATGCATCAAGCCAATTTTAAGAATATTTTATCCATAGGTTTCTTTATGAAATGGTGCCATTGTTTGCCCCATGTCACCGTCCCTCATGAAATAAAGAGTACATATATTTCACATAAAAACAAATAATTTTATTTTCCATGTTGAATATTACAACCAAATTTGTAAGAGCATTCACAACATCGGATGTTTCACCTTTGAGCAGAATGAATGCCCAAACTTTACTTTAATTTCATGATATAAATGGAAAAATGAAGTCATCATTGGTATTAACTGATTTTCCATTTGAAACATCTGAAATTGTTGGTATAAATCTGATATCATTCAACTGTGAAGTTCTTTTCTGCTAATTGACCTGACACATTAGCTGTAATGTGATGTGCCTCAAACATTTGGAATTGAAAATTAGCAAAGAATAGTCTTTTGGTCAAAATGAATAGCCTTGTTGCATAGAGTGCTAGGTCTTCATACCTTTGGCAACTGCTTGTGTTAAATTGCTATCTTCATTTGCAGACTTTTAAAAATGACAAATTTTGAAGCGGATGTGTGTGCTTCTCTAGTAGGTTTGGTCTTCTGGTTTTCAGGTGGAAAATGATATCATAAGGACGCTTATTGTAGATGGTGAAAGGTAAATATTCTGTGCAAGTTATACATTCATCAATACCTCTCTTGAGAAAAGGGAATTAAGTACTTAATTTTTCATTAAACATGCACTTTTTATGAGCTCACTGCTACAAAAGAGGTTATTGCTTTAAACTAAAAAGTAAAGTAAAAAAAATAGCTTTTCCAAATAATAAAATAAATGGTTGAAATTTACCCCATGCCATAAATGACAAGAACACTATAAAAAGAACATTCAGACTATTCTCCACATACTCTATGGAACGGTTACTGTTCAGTCTGTATTTTACAAGTGTTTCACATGGTCTTAATTTAAATTGTATTGTGTTTCCACCAGCGCCTGTAACTGGTGACCCAATTCATCTGTGTATTTCTCAGGCTGATAATGGACCATGTACTACTAGGTGGTTAGCAACAGCCAATACTTGTCTTACCACCACCACCCAATTCTGGAAGGGGTTAGCTGTTTGAAGGAGATTGCAAAAAAGGCCATATCTTTGCACTTCTCCTAATAAGAGATGGAGTCTGTGTCCTCTCCCTTTGAATCTGGGGTGGCCCTGTGACTTGTTTTGATCTAAAGAAAGTAGTGGAAGCATCCTTGTGGGATTTCTGACTAAAGCATCAAGACCCTTTACAGCTTCCTCTTTTATTCTCTTGTTGCCCTAAGATCACCATGGCCAGGATAGCTTCCTTGTTGATGAGAGGCCATGTATATAGAATAAGGCCCAGGTGTCAGCCAGTACCAATTGTCAGACATGTGAACGACACTATCCTAGGCCAGCAGTTCTCAAAGTGCAGTCAGGTGACTCTTGGTGGTCCCTGAGGCCTAACTTGTGGAATCCATCTAAGGATTAAAAGCATAATATATGACAATACATTGAAAACAGTGCCTGGTCAACAGTAGGTACTCAATACCTGTTTATTATTGTCCTTAGGCTCTTGAGATAAGTATTAGTGAATACAGTTTGTGACAGCCTGCATGAGAAAAATCACAGGTCACACTCAGTATAACATTTTTTGTAGTTTAGGTGCTTTATTCTTTTAGGTTCTGTGGTCCATTAAGCAGTAATGATGGACACTGACACTGGGTTGGGTTGGTAGGCCACTAAAACTGAAAATAACCAATCAAACTAGCTGCAATCATTGCTTGCAATCAGTAACCAACCAACTTATACTATATCAGTTATAGAAAGTGTCTAAATTAGTGGCTTAAACAAACACTTAATATTTTCCACATAACAAAGAATCCAGAGTTAAACAATCTAGGGCTGGTGGCTCCATAATGAGAGCCCTATCAGGCTCTATCTCTTTCTTCAGCCATCCTCAGTATGTGATTGCTGCTCAGGCCATCATCAGCCACTTCTCCTCCAGCCCTGTGCCCACCTTGCAGGCAGGAAGAATGACAGTGCAGAGGACACAGGGTGGAGTGTGCCCTATCTGAGTCTACTCTGGTGTAGGAGCTCTCTAAGAAGCCCTGTAGAAGTTCGACCTACACCTCACTGGCCTGACCTGCGTCAGCTGGTTATCCCTGTGCAAGAGAGGCTGGGGAATATAGTTATCGGCTGGGCATATTGCCTCTTCCAGAAAAAGCAGAATTCTGTTGCTAAGGGAGAAGTGGGGATAGAGATTGGATTGTTAAAGGTACAATTCTCTTTGTTGTCTTTAGGTCTCACTTGCTATTGCACAAGGTCATTGTGAAGCTGGAATTACAAAGTAGATATGTATTGAACCCACCCCAACAGAGTCTGCCACACATCATGTTTTTCATTTTCCATCCAGTTGTCATGAAGTGACACTGATACATTCATTAAGGGACTAGAGGAATTTATAAGCATCTGGGAGACCCATCTCTCAGAGTGTTTATTGGAAAGACCATTTAGCCAATTCAAGAGATTGCATTGTGAACAATAATTTGTCATTTTAAGGGAGTATGGGGAAGTTAAGCCATTATGCTTTATTTGGGGGAGTTTATATCATCCCATCCCTGGATAGATTTTAACACCACTGGCAGGAAATAAAAACAAGGCTTTTTTCTTGTTCTCAGAGCCTTTTGAGGATGATAATATCTTTGAGACCAGGTTTGGGTTGGTTTTCTCTAGTCCCTGTGCAACTGTTAGCAAAAGCCTATTGTGATAACGCACATTTCTCTGTGAGAAAAATGATGACAAAACACAGCAGGGTAATTTCCTGTGTAGGAATCCCCACTCCCACCCCCCACTAAAAATCATCCCACAAATAAAACCCAGTTCTAGACTACCTCCCTCCCCTTCATTCAAGTAGCTCTTTGTACCTCTATTGTCTCACAGTCGCTCTGCTTTCTGTTCGTTGCCTTTGGATCTATTTCTTCTCCCAATTTCTCTCTATACTATACTAAAATAATTTTAAAATGTTTTTAATTGTTTTAAAATTGTATTTTAGAGAGAGAGTGAGAGCACAAGCAGGGGAGAGAGGCAGAGGGAGAGAGGGAGAATGAATCCCAAGCAGGCTCTGTGCTGTGTGGAGCCTGATGTGGGGCTTGATCTTACAATGCTGGGATCATGACCTGAGCTAAAATCATGTTTCCTAGATCTTTGACACTCAGACTGTGGTCTGAGCACCAGCAACATCAGTATCACCAGGGAGCTTGTTAGAAATATAGATTTCCAGACTCCCATCTCTCTTACAGCACCCCAGACTTACTGAATCAGAGTCCGTATTTTAACAGTATCACCAGGTGATTTGCAGG
This sequence comes from Neofelis nebulosa, assembly GCF_028018385.1. Lineage (NCBI taxonomy): Eukaryota > Metazoa > Chordata > Mammalia > Carnivora > Felidae > Neofelis > Neofelis nebulosa. The sequence goes on along the minus strand of NC_080800.1, from coordinate 13,001,936 downwards.
TATTGGGGGGGGGGGGTTGGTAGCAATGAGGAGTGTTGAGAAGCACAGATCCAGGATTCCCTGCTGAAGATGGTCTGATGCTGGGATTAGGAGCAGAGATTTTCAATTTTTATTTGAATCTCAGCCTTGTAACCAACTAGCCACATGACTCTGGGAGATTCAGCTATCTTTCCCAAACTTCAGTTTCCTCATTTCCAGAATGGGAACAATAATTTTTATTTTACAAGGAAACTCTGAAAATTAAATTAGATAAGTATGTAAAGTGCCAAGCAGAGTACCTGGAACATGATCATTTGAAAAATAACTGCTATATGATCAATTTTTAATATTGCAGAATGTTTTTATTGACCTTCCATGTTAAATTTTTTCTTGCTCCTATTAGGTCATCCTTAAAAGAAAGAAACCTACAATAGTTAAGGTGATGCTACTCACCCTGGTTATGTTCATGGACTAACTGAGGCTTGTCACAATATTTGACTCAGATTATAATCTCGGGGGAGGGTTGATGGGTACAGCCTTAGCTGAATTTCTAATATATACAACCCTAAGTGCCTCAGAAAATGATTTTCCTGCAGAAAAATTGTGGCTTGGACCTGTTCTCTTTGAGGTAGGGATGGATGTTGGGGCCAGTTATGTCCCACTCCCACCTGCTTCCTTTCTGACTCTGTCCTATTTTGAAGGACTCAGACAGTGCAGCTGATGGGGTTCAGGGCAGGCCACCCCAAGATATGCCACTTGGGAATATTGATCATTTGGAATTCAAGTTACTTAAGAAACAGCCAGTGCAATAAGGACACTCTGACCCTCCTTTGTCTCCCTGGAAGCAGGAAATAAATCTCCAATGTGAAAGGTACCCTCCCTGTGTCAGGAGGTAAAGAGACATCCTTATCACCAGAAATAAAAAATTCAGAATCAAGAAGGCTATATAAACAAACCTTGTTACTTCTTCACTAATTTACTACCTGAAGCCAAAACTTCTTTGTCTTGTCAATTCCTCATACATTTATTGTTTCTTTGTCTAAAATGTATAAAAGTTGTCTGCTTTGGTATTTCTCTGAGACTCGTATTTCTATGAGCTCCTATATGTATGAATTATATTTGTTTCTCTCCTGTTAATCTATTTCATGACAATTTAATTCTTAGACCAGCTAGAAGAATCTTGAAGAGTAGATAAAAATTTTTCCTCCTCAACACTACCATCACACCTGGGAAGTTCAGTATTATTTTACAGTTGGGATGTGCTGACCTTTGACATTGGAGTTTTATGTATCCCACACATTAATATTCATTAGGAAATCCTTAAACTGCCCTTTAAAAGCCAAATTGAAAATTTCATACATCAAGTGATGAATGAATATTTTAAACCATCACATATTGGCACTACCTGTTATTCAACAGTTAAGTTTGGAAACATCTTTATCTTTGCACAGCAGTGCTTATATCATTATTTGCATGTTTTATGACATTTTGTCGCTATTATTTTATAAAAATGTCCATGTGAGAGAAGTGAAGAGAAGTCTAGGTCTCAAACTCAATATAGATTCTTTTTTTTTTTTTTTGAGAGAGACAGACAGAGAGAGGGAGAGAGAGAGCATGAGTCGGGGTGGAGCAGAGAGAGGGAATCCAAAGCAGAGAGACACAGAATTCAAAGCAGGCTCTAGTTCTGAGCTGTCAGCACAGAGCCCGATGTGGGGCTTGAACCCACGAACCAGGAGATCATGACCTGAGCCAAAGTCGGACACCTAACCAACTGAGCCACCCAGGCACTCCATCAAACTCAATATAGATTCTTAAGCATGCTGGAAGCTGATAATCTTTAACTTTATTTGGATGCTTATCAGACTCATATGGGTAGACTGTGTTAATTATGAAGAAAATAAATAAAAATAATAAATATCTCCAAAATGCTGAAAATATATTGTTGAAGAGCATCAAAATGATCAATGTATTTTGAGTTTTTTAAAAATGTTTTTTAATATCTTTAGGAATTACATCCTTTTGTAGAGAAAGAAATACAATTTTCCCTCTACCCTTCTGGGTTCTTGGCTGAGATCCCCCTGTACCAAAAGACAGGTTAACAGGAGAAAAGCAAACAAAAGTTTAATAAAACGTATACCTTCTGTATACGTGGGAGAGACCCAGGAAGACTGAGTAATTCCCTGAAATAGCTCCATCTCCAGCTAAAGACAAAAACTGTTGGGCAGGGGAAAAGCCGGGTTTTTAGGCAAAGCACAGTAAACAAGGGTATGGTTGTTATGCAGATTTTGGTTCATGCCTTTCCCATTGACTAGAGTTTCTAGAGATTTAGTTATGCTCTTCTTCCTGGTACATAGAGGGAGATACCTTTACAAATGGAGATTTTTTTTCTTTTACAGAAGAGTAACTTCTACTTGGTTTTCAGAGCTTCTGTCTGTGTGTGTGTGTGTGTGTGTGTGTGTGTGTGTGTGTTTAATAACCAGGTCAAAATAATCTTTATTCCAAAGAGGTATATTTTGGGGTGGCAGATTCTGCTTTCTTTCATTCTTATGTAATCCTATTGTTTGACTTTCTCACATTGCAATTTGTATACATTGTTAGGGAGATACTTTGTATCAAGCTATGGGGCTCTTGTATTGTGATATTTATGATGCACACATAATTATGATATATTTTCTAGTTTTTCTCTAAGTTTAAAGTAGGTTAAAAATTCAAATGGTGGAGATTCCTGTTAATTAATAAATAATTCTGTTCTTTTTTTCCTCATAAACATGTGAGGTGCCTTAAATAATTGTTGTGGGTTCTTATGCTGAGATATCACTGGCACTAAATAAATGACTGAGGGCTGCAGATATCATTTCTAAATTATTAATCTCACAGCAATCAGGGAACCACCAAAATAGTTTTATGATAACCCAGAGGATAATTCATCATTAAGTAGCTTTTATAAATGTCATGGCTTATTTTTTCCCATTCCATTTGGGAAGAGGCATTTTTAGGTCTCAAGTTTTTGGCTAGAGAGTGGTTATTTTATTTTATTTTTTATTTTTAAAAAATATTTATTTTGAGAGAGAGAGCATGTGTGCATGCACATGAGCAGGGGAGGGGCAGAGAGAGGGAGAGAGAGAATCTTAAGCAGGCTCTGTGCTAATAGCACAAAGAGTGTTATTTTGCTTATTTATTTATTAAATTTTTTTTTATGGTTTATTTATTTTTGAGAGAGAGAGAGAGACAGCATGAGTGGGGCAGGGGCGGAGAGGGAGACACAGAATCTGAAGCAGGCTCCAGGCTCCAAGCTGTCAGCACAGAACCCTAAGTGGGGCTCGAGCACGTGAATCGTGATACCATGACCTGAGCCAAAGTTGGACGCTTAACTGACTGAGCCACCTGGGCACCCCCAAGGGTGGTTATTTTAGAAACAATATATAGTGTTATCATTTAATGGGCTCAGATTTCCAAATCCAAATTTCTTTTTATGAACTCTGAAAGTCCCTGGTTTCCAAAAATATTTTAATGTCTCAAGGTGATCAGAAGAATCCCGTTCATTTTGGGGTTACATTTGGAGTGACATGATGTGGTTTTTGCTATAAATTTGCTGTGTGATTTTGGGAGGTTTACTTAATCTATGGAAGTCCTGTTTTTCTCATATGTAAAGAGGAACCTAACAGTGTTAATTAGGTATTAATCTAACAGGTTGATGATTGAATTAAACTGGTTTGTACCTTGTTTATGATGCTCTTTCATCAGCTCTTAGTAGTTATTCATAAAGTATTGACACATTTAATTTATTTATTCATAAACTTCATCATCAATATCATTAATAAATGTATTCTTTTCATCAAGCACACTTGATTAGTTTAATAACTGAATGTTCCAGAGCACAGTGATAGGATGTCTGAGACTAAATATAGATTGTGGGGGGCATGAGTAAGTTCTGTGAAAAAAATGTATCCGTGTGTCAGATCCTGAAGGGCACTCAATACTTATATTCTTCTGCACTGTATTTTCTTTAAAATAGGTAAATCATTTTTGACATTATAGTCTATGGGCATTCTATGATTGCTTTCCAAATGATTAAGTAAATATAAGTTTAAAAGTATGGGGGCGCCTGGGTGGCTCAGTCGGTTAAGCGTCCGACTTCAGCTCAGGTCACGATCTCGCGGTCGGCGAGTTCGAGCCCCGCGTCGGCCTCTGGGCTGATGGCTCAGAGCCTGGAGCTTGCTTCCAATCGATTCTGTGTCTCCCTCTCTCTCTGCCCCTCCCCCGTTCATGCTGTGTCTCTCTCTGTCTCAAAAATAAATAAACGTTAAAAAAAATTTTTTTTTAAAGTATGTACAATTCTAGTTTCAGTTCCTGCATTTATGCTTACTTAGGAAAGCTGGAATGGTCCTGTGAAACCTTTTTGGATCACTTGTTTGTTGGGAAAGAATTCTCCATGAATGTCTTGCATTTCTGCACATCTCCTGAACAAAAACATCATCAGATTTGCATTCCAGACTATGTTTTCAAGGCTGTTTGTAGAATGAAAGGCCTTAAGAAGATAGACATAGCATCTCCCTCCAAAGCAGAGGGCAGATTTGTCTGCTTTCTGGGATAGTAATCAGAATGTCTCTCTCCAGGTCAGGTTTGGTATCAGTCTCCTTATCAAAGACTGGCACTTCCAAGGCTTGGAGTTCCTCACTGCATATTCAGGCATTACTGGGCTTTCACTGCATTACTGTGTGGGAATTGAGGCTTGGGGAACCAGTGAAAGTGATGTTATTGCGACTGCTGCTATTGCTGTCTTTTGTCCTTTGTCTCTGACCCAAGAGATCAATCATTCTATATGCATGAAACATAGAGGATGGGGCTGGCGCATGAAAGATTTTATCTAGTCACTTCCCGCCTTTGCATTCCCTCTCCTGACCACCTCCCCAGCAGGTGGTTGGGAGACAGGGACAGAGGAGATAAAAGGCTAATGATAGGACTTACTTTTTAGAGTTGTTTGAAGACTAAAGGTGAGAATGTTTGTATAGCATTGATTGCAGGTCTGGCACAGAGTAAATGTTCAATAAAGCATAGCTATTTAAATTTCCTTCTGTCTATTAAAGGGTTTTGTATACATTTCCCCAAGGTTCATCTGAGTATGGTTTTGGTTTTCTGTTAATTGGTAGATGCTTATGTCTCCATTGATTCAGGTGGTCATGTGAAAATCAGGCCTAACTTCCCTTGGGGAAACATCCCTAAATATTTTATATATGAAGATGACATAGTAACTACTAGTGTAGTGCATAGTATACAGCAGAAACTCAACAAATGTTAGATAGGATGATGATGATGATGACAGCTGTTAGTGTTATTTTTCCCAACATCCAAACTCCCTTGTCTCACATCTTATTCTGTTGTTCAGCCTGGCTCTTCTCCATCTGCTGGCTAAACATACAATTTAAAGTTATGGAAAGAGAAAATATTCAAGGAGCTTAAAAAATTCAAAATGTGGAAGATCCTGTGCATTTGGGGATGCATGGTTGTCATTTTTTCTTGTGTTGGTTGCTTTATCTGGTAATGTCAGATAAGGAAGCAAAATGGTGAAGACAAATTAAATGATCTTGGTTTAAGTTTCATCTTTATTAATTAGTTAGTTATGAAAAATTGTGAGTTTCCTCAATCCCTGTGCCTTAGTTTTCTCATGTGTAAAATGTAGACCATAACAGTATTGACCTCAAGGAATTGTTGTGAAGATTAAGTGAATTAACACTTCAAGAACACTTACAACAGTGCTTTTTTCATGGTGACCACTCAAGAGATGTTAAGTATTATGAATACACTGTTAACCTATTGTTTAGGAGGACAGGAGGCTTTTTTATTGGCTGTGGTGCTGATGTTAGCAAAAATATATTTCAGCAACTCATGGACTTTAAAGCAAAGGAGATCTATTAGGGGGAAAACTCTTCCTTATTATTTCTTTTGAAACCAATCACTTTCTATGGTATTATGTTGATTAAGACTAGACTTGGATATAAGTAAGAGAAAGTGCAACTTTTATGACTTAAATAGAGAGTTGTGCATCTCTGGAGGCAGGAAGCTCTTGGCATTGGCTTTGCAGCTCAACTATGTCACGACTAATATCTCTTAATTCTCTAGGCCTTTCCCTCATGGCCACAAGATGGCTACTACAGCTCCAGGCATTGGGCAGTATTCAAGGCAGAAAGAAGGAGGAAAGAGTGGTGCTAGCCATATTTGCCTATTTTTATCAAGAAAGCAAAATCTTTCCTGGAAACCCTTTAAATAAATTTTTGTTTCTGTCTCATTGGTCAGCATTACATTACATGGCCACTACTAGTGGCAAGGGAAGCTGGGAAAGCCAGTTAGTAGAGTTTCCAGTGTTAAAGTTTGAAAGCAACAAGGAATAAGGGAATGATGGTTGGGTCAGCCAATTAATAGTATTTGTTTCAGGTAGTATTTGGACTTTTTCTCAAAGTGAGCATTTGATCTAGCAAACCGCAGATTCTATTGAAAGTATAGTCTGACAGATTCTGTAATTGTCCATGAAAATCAAATATTATTTCTGGAAAGAATATTTTATCTAACTCTTTCCTGTTAGTAATGCCTGATATTAAATATGTCAGTAAATATTTGTTGACTTAATAAAAATAACCTGAGAAATAGAAACATAGAATAACTCTTCCTACTGGGTCATTGTATTAGTTATTGATCCCTATGCAGTATTACCTCAACATTTAGTTGCTTAAGAAAATAAATATTTATTATGCCATAGTTTCTGTGGGGTATGGATTTGGGAACTACTTAGGTGGTGGTTCTGGCTCAGAATCTCTCTTGAGGTTGCAATCAAGATGTCGGCCAAGACTGCAGTCATCAGAAGGCTTGATTGGGGTTGGAAGATCTTTCCAGTTCCCTGAAGTGACTTTTGGTCATAAATCTTTGTTCCTTATCATGTGGGTGTCTCCATAGGGCTGTGAGTGTTCTCAAATCAACTGGGTTTCCTCAGAGTGAGTGATCCAAGAAAGGGCAAAGTAGAGAAGCCACACTGTCTTTTATGATCTAGGCTTGGAAGTGATACACATCACTTCTGCCACGTTCTGTTGGTCACACAGACCAAGCCTGACTTAATGTGGGAGAGGACTATACAAGGGCCTGAATACCAGAAGGAAGAGACCGTTGGATGCCATCTTGGAGGCTGGCTACTATAGCCATAGACCCAGTTAGCAGTGAAATGAGAACTGAAAGCCCAGTTTTGCTGGTGATCAATCTGTGGCCCATGTCACATTCTGATTTTTATTTTTATATATGTTTTAAAAGTTAGAACTAACAATAAAGATAAATTTTTGTTAAAAACAGTCATCACTTAAGTTAAGCTGTAGCATCCTCTATGTTTTGTACACACCCACATAGACACATTGACACACACACACACACACACACACACACACACAAATACACAGATGTTTTGCTATGGCTCAATTCCTGTCAATGTACTTTAGAGAGGGGAAAAAAAAACCATAGAATTCTTGCATACTGTAGCTAAAGCCCACAATTGGAAAATTATAATAGCTGTGTCATTAACAAGAGTATAGATGTGCCATCATACAGTTGGTTTCCTCTTCTATCAGTGAAATAGAAAACAATCAAGAAAAAAGAAAACCATCTGCAAGATAGAAGGGCATGAGGCAAAAAGTAATTGAAAGATTTTCAAATGAAAAGAGCAGCTTTTGTATTTTATTGTAGAGCAAACCAGGTTCCCAAGCTATTTTTTCATGTGCCTGTGTTTGTACAAAAATACAGATTGGGAAAAAATTGTTTGCTGTAGTTGGGTCTTAATGGGAAAGGAGCCCACATTGGATTTCATCTTATTACAGTGATATTATTTTCCAAGTGTATCTTAAAGAAAGTATAAATTTGTTTTCAGAATGACCAGTCCTTAACACTTTGCAGAAGTAAGCGGTTTTCAGTTTTATCCATTCTAGTTTTGGAACTAAAAATAATAGTGAGCATTTGCTTTATTTTAATAGTGTCCTTTTTATTCCTGTTCTTCTGAAACTCATCAAAACCATTTCTGGGTTTATGTCAATGAATTGATACCTCCTGGAATAATGAAGGGGGGAGGAACAAAGGAAGGATTTTTTTGTCTGGTCCCTTTATGGAAATATGTATTTCAATTATCTTCAGTTGAAATTGAAATGGATTCTTTTTGGCTCACATACTTATGTTTCTAAAACAAGTGTTCAAATGTAATTAAATATTGCTAATCACTGGCTTAATCTGAATATATAAAATGGATCATACTCCAGGGCCATTTTTTTATCCATTGAAAATACAAGTTTTTGAGAAAGGAAAGAAACCCAACATTTATGGAGCAGCAATATTGGGTTAAAGACTGTGCCAGGCAATGTTTAGATGTTTTGGGCTTGAAACATCTTGATATAGTGAACTGGATTCTGCTCCCAACTTATAGTTGGGAGCACTGAGTCTTAGAGAGGGTACCATTCTCACTTGTTCAATGACTGTTCCTTGAGCTCTTGCTTTAGGTGATATGTATTGTAGTGGATGGTGTAAATATAGTGGTAAATAGGACAGGACCACACAGCTGGTGAGTGGAAAAGCTATGAGTGGGACCATGATAGTTTCAGAGTCCAGTGTCCCTTCATTCCACCTCTGTGCACTTCTGCACAAATAGCCATAACACAAGGAGCGATATATGGTGGTTGCAGAGAGGTATGTATTGGCAAGTTCATCTGGACATTCTGGGCAGGAGGCTTCCATAGTTGCTCTTTTCCTGACATAGGCTCCTTCCTCAGTTATGGACAGCTGGGGTTCCTTTTTCTTTTTTTTATATTAGTGCATGTCAGTAGTTATTCCAGTCTATTTCTCTTCTACCCTGTGTATTCTAAGCTATTCGTCATCTGTTCTAAGCTTCTCTTAGCTGATGGTCTTTAACTATGGAGGCTGGAAGGCTTAGAGCTCCTATCTCCAGCCTGTCTTCTAGCTATGTTGGACATATGACTTCATCCTGGCCAATGAGACATAAACAGAATCTGCTGTGCTGCACTTCTGCTTCTTCCTTCCTGTTTGGAGCATCTGTGATACTTAGGGGTGTCAGCCCTCTTGCGAAGGATGGGACAGACAGAAGGAACTTAGTTTCTTCCACCATTTATGAGCTGCTGAACCGGCTTTGGCTACCTATTTCCAGAATTCTTGGAACCTGGGATAAATACATTTCTATTTGGATGAACCACTATTAGTGGGTTCCTAGATATCCTTAACCAAAACACTGGCTTCTCCAGGTCATCTTATTATGCACCAGAGCCCTTCTGAAACATTTTTGAATTTTGATTCATTAACTCAGAAGGTACACAAGGCTGGCTTTCTACCTTGAGGCTCCAAGCCATTTCTAAGGAAATAGTGTTGTTCAGTAGTGAGAACAAGAGCCATTCTCCCAGGTGCAACCTACAGGGTCCCGTGCTTAGAAGGGCTTTCTGCTATCTCTGTCCTAAAATTCTTAATTTTTGAATAAAGGGCCACACAGTCTCATTTGCATGTAGCTCCACAAATTATGTAGCTGGTTCAGGTGACAAATCAGTGTTTCCAATAAAAGAACTTTATTGTTTAGAATAGAATTTTACCTGATAGTTCATCTTGCCTAAATGAATACCAGGAACTCCTTTCTGTCTTAGTTACTGTGACAGTTTGATACTATTGCCTTTAAAATATCACACCTCAAACTCCAGCCAGGATAATTTTTATGTATGGATGTTATCAGTGATTTTGAAATTCCTTAATTTTATGTATTAGTTTATTGTGCCAAAGGTTATCAAAGGCTATATCTTCCTGAGATCCAGATAAATTGTCTCTGGTGGCTCTGTCAGCACGTATTTTACTTTTCTCCCAATCCATAAAACAATCTGATTTGGGGGGGAAAAGATTTATCCCTTAGAAATATCTGTTCACAGACACTTTATTTACTATACTCTTTAACTTATATTCATCTCATTCTTTAGTAAAAGTAAACATGTGTTGTGTGGTTTATAGAAAAGCTGCCACAGAGAAGCCTCATTATTCATGAGGTTTTATCCAGTTCAAGGTGTTATCCAATGCAGATATGTAATCAGCAGCTCAGGGACTTAGCTACCTAAGGAAGGACTGATTTCTTTTTTCAAACACTCCCCAATTTTAGCATTAATCCCAGGTTCCATTGAGATGAATCTTCAGATGAAATGCAATTGTTTGCATTATTCTGATCTATGTCCATAATAAGATGACTAGTTTTTTTTTTTTTTAGTCAAAAGACTATACAGTAAAACCTTGGATTACGAGTAACTTGTTCTACAAGTGTTCCACAAGACAAGCAAATATTTCTAATAAATTTCAACTTGATAAATGAGCAGTGTCTTGCAATATGAGTAGTACGTGACGCCGAACATCACATGATCACAACTGAGCCAATGGTTCTTCTCCCTCTCTCTCTCTCTCTCTCTCTGGGGGATTGTGGGTGATCATCTCCCACGCTCGGATGCTCGGTCTGAGGCCATAGTGTTTGGCAGAAATCAGTGATTTTTCAGAACATTGGAAGGTGCCCACAACTGGCACTAGTGCATTTTTTGTCCCTTCAAAGCACCTATGGACAGTCCTTGCTTTTCCAGACAAGAGTAAGCTTAGGAATGCTCTGCTTCGGGGCGCCTGGGTGGCGCAGTCGGTTAAGCGTCCGACTTCAGCCAGGTCACGATCTCGCGGTCTGTGAGTTCGAGCCCCGCGTCAGGCTCTGGGCTGATGGCTCGGAGCCTGGAGCCTGTTTCCGATTCTGTGTCTCCCTCTCTCTCTGCCCCTCCCCCGTTCATGCTCTGTCTCTCTCTGTCCCAAAAATAAATAAAAAAACGTTGAAAAAAAAATTAAAAAAAAATAAAAATAAAAAAGGAATGCTCTGCTTCATTCTAGGTCAGGCTGCCTACAAATACAGACCCTTTCCTCTGCTGCCTTACTGCCAATTACATTAACTACAAACTATGACAAGAGTTGATTAATACTGTACTGTAGTCAATATCCATGTGAGTGTATACAGTGGCCCCCATGCAGAAAAAAGGTTGAAAAGAAAGGTGATAAGAAGGAAATGATTACAGTAGAAGCTAAGAAGGAAATCATCGAAAAGTACAAATGAGGTATGCGAATGGCCAAAATTGCAAGATTTTATAAGACATCGACGTTTGCATCTTGGAGTCAATAATGTAAAAGGAGGAAGAGGGATGGATATATCTAAATCTCATGGTTAATATTTAAACCAAGATTTGTGTCTTTCGAACTGACTTGACTGATAGTCTGTTTTGCTTAATGCCTTTTGGCTTGGGTGTTGGATGATCAAAAACAGAAAAGTATACTTGGTAAACCCTTATGAAGAAATTAGAAAAAAACACGGATATAGGACAAGTAGTTCCTGTACAGGGTTGAAGAGTGGAGAGAATTGGGAACAGTGCCTTTTAGAACTGCCTGAATTTGTGCTCATTTGGAAATCCTTTATGGAAAGCTGAGACTGGTCCCCTTCTTTTTTGTATCTTCTACAGTGCTATAAATTGTTGAATGAGGCCATTAAATAAGTAAATAAATACATACATAAAATAAACACCTTTGTGGTAAATGGCCCATGAAAGGTGTTTTAGAAATTGTCAACTGGCATTTGATTACATGTGACAGTTTCAAATTTAGCAAAGTCCTTCTAGGTTTGGCTAAGTAACTTTCTCCCGATCCCCTTCCATATTTCACTGATGTTCAAAACCAATCTCTAGGGGAAGGGCTTGTCAATTATTATCAGTCAAGTCCAAAATGGCCTCCTAATGCATTTTTCTCTGGCTTTGTGTTCTTCATTTATCACCTGCTTTGATGTTGTTAAACCCAAGGCCAACTTACAGTCTCTTTTTTACTAACAATGAAACACATTTATTTCAAACTAAGACACCTTGGGGGAAAAGGAGAGAACAAAGTTATCTGATTTACTTAACTACAGAACCAAGAAATGCAATAGCCCTCCTCAGTTTTGGTCAGCCCTTCCCCAAGGCCATAATATATTCCTCAAAATAAACACAATCGACTAAGATGTACTGCAACTTTAGAAAAGGAGACATTGTTCAAAAATATAGTCTTTTGGGGTGCCTGGGTGGCTGATTTGGTCAAGTGTCCAACTCTTGGTTTCAACTCAGGTCATGATCTCACGGTTCATGGGTTCGAGCCCCACCTTGGGCTCGGCACTGGCAGCGCAGAACCTGGTTAGAATTCTCTCTCTCTCTCTGCCCCTTCCCTGTTCTCTCTGTCTCAAAATAAATAAATAAATAAATAAACATTAAAAAATATATATGTGCAGTAAAACCTTTGTTTGCTAGCATAATTTGTTCCAGAAACATGCTTGGAATCCAAAGTACTTGTATATCAAAGTGAATTAGAAATAATGGAAACTCAGATGATTTGTTCCACAACTCAAAAATATTCATATAAAAGTGACTACAATACTGTAATATAATACAAAATAATTAAGAAAATGCAAAATATAAAGAAAAAAAACCAAATTAACCTGCACTAACCTTTGAAAACCTTTGTGGCTGGTGTGAGGGAGATAAGAGAGAGGAGGGTTATTGTGTAGAAAGACTTCCACTATCACTAACGGAATCACTGCTATCTATCAATGGAATCTTTTTCTTTTTGTGTAACTTTAACAAGGAACCTATCCAATTGACACTTGCTTTTGCCTCCTTTTGAGGATTTCGTGGAAATATGACATTGCATTGTCGTTAAACAGATTCATCGCTGGCACTGCTACAACCTTATTCGGGTGGTGCTTTTATACAAAATTTTGCACTGTTTCCCACATTTTACACATCTCCCTAATTCCATTTGAAGTGAAAGTTTCCTCTGCCTTTTTCTCCTCCTCCTCTGCAGTCGAGATGCAGACATAGAATTCTTATAAAATCTTGCAATTTTGGCCACTTGCATACCTCGTTTGTACTTCTCAATTTCCTTCTTAGCTTCCACCGTAATCATCATCTTCTTACTGCCTTTCTTTTCAACCTTTTTCTTCAAAGCTTTTCAAGCTTTTTCTGCATGGGGGCCACTGTATATGCTCGCATGGATGTTGACTACATTACAGTATTAATCAACTCTTGTCATAGACTGTAGTTAATGTAATTGACAGGAAGGCAGCAGAGGAAAGGGTCTGTATCTGCAGGCAGCCTGACCTAGAATGAAGCAGAGCATTCCTAAGCTTACTCTTGTCTGGAAAAGCAAAGGACTGTCCATAGGTGCTTTGAAGGGACAAAAAATACACTAGCGCCAGTTGTGGGCACCTTCCAATGTTCTGAAAAATCACTGATTTCTGCCAAACACCGTGGCCTGAGACTTAGCATCTGAGCATGGGAGATGATCACCCACAATCTTGCAGTGAGAGAGAGAGAGAAGAACCATTTCTGTTGTAATTATGTAATGTTCGATGTCACATACTACTCATATTGCAAGACATTACTTGTTTATTAAGTTGAAATTTATTAGAAATGTTTGCTCATCTTGTGGAACACTCGCAGAACAAGTTACTTGCAATCCAAGGTTTTACGATGAACACACACACACACACACACACACACACACAATGGAATGTTCCTCAGCTGTAAAAAAGAATGAAATCTTGTCATTTGCAACAAAATGGATGGACCTAGAGAGTATAATTCTAAGTGAAGTAAGTCAATTGGAAAAAGACAAATACCACATGAGTTCACTCATATGTAGAATTTAAGAAACAGAACAAAAAGAAGGAAAAAAGAAACAAACCAAAACACAGACTTTTCTATAGAAACAAACTCGTGATTACCAGAAGGGAGGTGAGTGGGGGGGGGCAGGGGATGGGTGAAATAGATGAAGAGTATTAAGGGTACACTTATCATGATGAACACTTAGTAGTGTATAGAATTGTTCAATCACTATATTGTATGCCTGAAACTAATATAACAGTGTATGTTAACTATACTGGAATTAAAATTAAGAAAAAAAGAATCTTCCAAATCAGCCTAGCATTAGACAACCTCTTCTGCAGTGCATAATAGTGGGGTTGGAGGAACAGTGTAGGGATTTGTGATGATCAGACTGATGTTGCCAACAGTGATTGCACTCATCTTCCATCTTTTCCTTGTCTGCTCTTTGCATCTCATGATCTTCAACATACGAAGAATCTCGACTGTTGTAAATATTTTGAGCCTTAGGGTCATCCACCATATTCGTAAGCAATAGCTAAGTAGTAAATACTCAGATGTTCATAAATACTAAATTTTAAGTAGTTTAGAAGGGGAAAAAAGTTGTTGGAGGTAATCACCAGGTGACTCTGTTTAATAGAAGAGGAAATACCGAGTGAAGAACAGTAGCCTTGTTTGGGACAAGATGGAATGTCATGGACATGTTTTCTGATTCTTGAACATTTGTGTTTCAAAAGCCCAGAATACTCCCTTAATCCCATTGATGATATCATAGGCCAAAGCTTTAGTTTTTTTCATCTTACTTACTCATTACTTAATTTTTTAAAATATCATTACTCATTACTCATTACTTAAGTCATCTAATCAACGAAGATGGTCAGTGTGAAAGGTGAAATCACAACATACATTTCTGATGAATATTTTTAAAGAAAGAATTTTGATTGCAATTGCATTAAGTGTGTATATTATTTTAGGAAGAATTGGTATCTTTATAACAATCTGTTATGAAAGCCAGTAGTATGGCACAATTCTATATATTTAATCTTATCTTTATATGTTTTAGTAGAGTTTTATAATTTTTATCATAGGGATTCTGCCTATTAAATAGATGGGTATTCTATGTTTTTGTTGTTCATGTAAGTGTGATCTGTTTTTCGAGTATTTTTTTGTCTACTCTGGGGAAGGAAAACTATTAATTTCTTTATACATTCCTTGTTTGCAACCACTTTACTGAACTTTCTTATCAATTTAAATAATTCCTAGTAGATTTTGTCTTGTTTTATATGTGTATTGTTTTTTTAATTCCTTTTTCGATTTTTCATCTTTAGTGTATAGAAATGCAATTTATTTTTGAGTGTTGATTTTGTATCCTGCAAAATTTCTGAATTTGTTTATTAGCTCTAACAGCTTTTTTGTTGGAGTCTCTGGGGTTTTCTATATTTAAGATCGTTCCATCTGCAAACAGACAATTTTACTTATTCCTTTCCTATTTGGATGCCTTCTATTTCTTTTTCTTGCCTAATGGTTCTGGCTAGGACTTCCCAGTACTATGTTGAATAAATGTGAAAGAGTGGGTATCTTTGTCTTGTTCTTGATCTTAGAGGAAAAGCTTTCAGCTTTTCATCATTGAGTATATTAGCTGTATGCTTGTCATACATGGCCTTTAATATGTTGAGGTACATTCCTTCTTTATCTAATTTGTTGAAAATTTTAATCAATAAAGGATGTTGAATGTTTTCAGATGTTTTTTCTGCATCTATTGAGACAATCCTATGATTTCCCCTTCATTTTGTTAATGTGTATCACATTTATTGATTTGTATATGATAAACTATCCTTGCATCATTGGAATAAATCCCACTTATGATGTATGATCCTTTTAATGTACTGTTGAGTTTGGTTTGCTAATATTTTGTTGAGGATTTTTGCATCTATGCACATCAAAAGTATTGGCCTGTAATTTTCTTTTCTTATAGTGTCACATGAGGTTTAAAAAATTTTTTTTAATTTATTTATTTTTAGAGAGAGAGAAAGAGAGGCAGGGAGGAGCATAGACAGAGGGAGAGAGAAAATCCCAAGCAGGGTCTGTGCTATCAGCGCAGAGCCCTACGTGGGGCTCAAACCCACGAACTGCAAGACCGTGATCTGAGCCGAAATCAAGAGTCAGATGCTTATTCCGAGCCACACAGGTGCTCCTGGGTGATGCATTTTTAAGATAGAAATAGAAGCCAGAGGCCAAGGCATACTGACAGAGACACTAGAAGGCTAGAAGATGAATGAAAATGGATTCTTCCCTGGAGCCTCCAGAGGGAATGAGCCTTGCTAGTGCCTTGACTTTAGCCCAGTGAAACTGATTTTGGACTTCTTACCTCCAGAAATAGAAGAGAATGGTTTTGTATTGTTTTAAGCCACCAAATTTGTGGTAATTTGTTACAACAGCAATAGAAAACTATTATACTTGCTTGCTCCTCTACAGATATTATCTCTTAAAAAAGTACAGTACTTGCATTCAAATTGTCCTCTCAATGTTTGCTTCTGGGAGAATGCAAACTATGACACTCACCATCTTTACTTTCCATCCATTCTTGCCACCCCATTCCAAGACATCATTGTCTTGTCTTGGACAGTTGTTGGAGTCTCTACCTGAAATATTTTTTTTTGCAGCCATTGAAACATTAAACCCACCACCAACACACAGCCATATTTGTTGATTTCATTATAGGTTATGCTTTCTGCATTCTCTTCACTTGGCTTCCTTATCTCTGTAGACCTAATATTTTATTTGCTATGATAGTGTGAAAGGAGATTCTTGTTCACATGAAGTTAGGTCGCTCCTAGAAGTTCAAAGTGATTTAGCATTCATTAATTTCATTTGAACAAAAACTCTTATTTTTTTAACAATGATTTTAAAGAATTTTAAGGCACCTATTCATCAAGTACATTTATCATACTGCATTTATGAAGGCAAGGAAGTGAACACCTACTGTATTTACTGGAGATTACTTACAGAGATAGAATCTGTTATAGTTGGCTTAGGCAGAAAGGGAATGTTAAGGGGTACATTACATGGCAATATCATTGAAAGGGCTGAAGACACAAACTATGAGCGGCATTTCCAGGACTGACTTTTGAAACAAACCACGAAACCAGGTCTCCAGGGATACTGTTGCTCCTTCCACAGTCTGAAAGGTGCTTTTTGAGTGGGCTCCTACCACTAAAGTGCTGGCTTGGGGAGCCACTGCCTCTGCTGTGTTAGGGAAGCCACTTCTGCTACATCAGGAAACCATAGCCTCAACTGCTGGCATTGGAACCAGACCACTTCAGCTACGATCTGCATCCCCAAAATGAATTTCTCACACCTGGCCTCTCTTCCTACATAACTTGGTTCCAAATCCAAGTATTGGATGAGTGTGCATCTGTTATGTAGAATCTAAATCTCACCCACGATTTTTAGTTGTAAGGGAATCTGGAAAATAGAGCTTATTGCTTTCAAGTCTCTGTAATCCAGGAAGGCACAGATGGGGGTTGGAACAGACTTGAGCAAGCCAGTCCCCCAAACCCACTACAGCTATGTGCTAGCAACAATATTGGAACAATAAGAAGGAAAAATGTTCTGCTTAATGTTCCCAGAATATAAAACTGCCTTAGCTTCAACAGCCCATTCTGGTTAATTGAGATTAATACTATTATTACTGTACTTTTTATGTAGCAATATTGGTTCTCCTTTGCTTATGCCAGTGTTTTGGGAAGCTTTCGTGAGTCCATTACAAAAATAAACTGACTCAGGTCACAGACTCCAACTTCCTTTTCTTATCTTCCCATGCACCAATCATGATGTTTTGGAGCCTAGGGGTGTTGGATAATAGTTTTTGGCTAATGATCTTGAGCTTTCATTCCACAACCAAAGGGGAAAGTTCTTAAATTAATGTAGAAATTATTTTGTTGCATTAGATCCTGGGGCTAAAAATCTTGAATTATGCCCCAATACAAGTAATGTTTTGTGAGCTGTTGTTATGCTGTGAGGCTTTGAGCATCCAGAGTCCACGTTCCGGGGAAAGGAGAAGCAGGTGGTATGACGTGAAAAGACTTCTTGGTGAAGTCCTGTTTATTGAAGCTAAGAAACTTTGATGGAGGCTGTTACTATTTTCCCTTCTTTCTCATTTCATAGTTTGCTTTGCTAAGAGTTCTGGTTCTCTTGGATGCCATGAAGGGGGAAAACCAGCAACAACCACTATTCACTTGGCAGAGTTGTTTTGCCTTTGCTCTCCATGGGAAACATTGATTAATTTAGCTTTGTGAAAGTAGCATTTTAAAGTACATGGTCGTGGGCTTTTATAATTTTATAATTTTACCCCTGGATTTTCATGCATATATCTTCAAGGATTTTTGGATTGCAGCAAGAAATCAAGGCATAACTTTAGGAAAATGGTTTATTCATCAAATGGTTTTGAAAATAAATGCTCTGTGAATGCAAATTGTGAAACTGGACTCTCAGAAACAGTTCTAAGAGCAAAATGTTTCTTTTCAGAGCACATCATTAAAGTTTGTATGTTGCAGTAATTCGAATAATCTTAAGGGATCTTGGGAAACCAGCAGCGAAATATAAAATAACAAACATCTGGAAAGTTGGCAGGCGTGACCTGGAAGGCAACCATGTGGAGTGACAGGTGCGTGATGTAAACGCTAGGGGATCAGGTGGGAGCTGTTAGTGTAAGTAGTAGGACTGGAGGCTGCCTCATGAGAGATTGGGATTTTCTGTCTTTATTTGTTCCCAAAACAGATGACTGGAAAACTAGCCATTAAATGATGCATGTATTACATGTTATATACATCTTTCTAGGAATATTTTGTATTTTTATTAAACAAATTCAACCCTTGGTATTCTTAATCCTGTATAGAACTCTTTTTTTTCCCTTGGATCTATTTGGGCCCAAATAAATTAATGAATATTTTAATGAAACTGATATTATTTCTCATCTAAAATGATTATATAAAATACCTCTACCATTGATTTCAAACTCTGCTATCAGTTATAAATTGTCCACATAAAAATCAGTCTTGACTTCAGTTAAGCTTTTCTTTCTTTTTTGCCTTAGAGCAGTGGTTCTCAAAGCATGGTCCCCAGACTAGCAGCTTCAGCATCACCTGGAAACTTGTTAGAAATGCAGACTCTTGGCCTGACCACAGATCCACACAGTCATAAGCTCTGGTGTGGGGCCCACTGATCTGTGCTTAAATAAGCCCTCCAGGTGATCCTTATGTGAGAACCACTGCTACTCTAGGGCCAGAGACATTAGAGAGAGTAGGCTATGGTCATATCAACTTAAACTTTTGACAAAATTTTGTTTCTTTCCATTTGCGAGGGCAATCTTCTGTGTAGTTAATTTATGTTGGAAGACAGTGCTACTGGAACTAGATGTTGCTAAGGTCTTTTGCCTTGATGATAGACAAGGAAAAGGATGAGGAGGCTGGGTCTGAAAACTTGTGTTACTCATTAGCAGCTCTAGCCAAAGATGATAAAAGGTGACCTCTTGAAACAAAGGAAGGTCTGGTTGGAGTTGGGAAGATGGCTGACATAATCGAGAAGAAATAGGCTTGTCACTTGGCATTGATTTCTCCATAAATAATATCTGTAATATCTGGGTGTTTGTACAGGGCACAGAGCAGAGTTGGACTTCCAGGGGCACCCTTGACATGCATTATTCATGTCATGGTAGTGATCCCCAACCCAGAGACCTCAAGCTTGCTGCTGTCAAGGATTCAGTGGATCCTTTCTCTTCTGAGGTCGTCCTTGGGAGGCCTGGCTTTGTGCATGCTGCTTCCCAGTTTAAATCTAGACTGAGAAGCATTTAAGAGGGTGGAAATTGTTCACTGTTACAGCAGGTCAGAGGCAACCCCAATGCCATCCCATTCTCCTGATATGCACCAGCTGACTGTTAAATGAAAAGTTATTTTTTCCTTAGGGTATGGATGGGTAGGTGTTCACTGGGACTAAATTATGGTACCTAGTGCTCGGAAGGTATTATGAGCTGAATTGTGCCCCCAAAAGATATGTTGAAGTCCTAACCCCCAGGACCTCAGAATGTGACCTTGTTTGGAAATAGGGTCATTGCAGACTTAATAAGTTAGGAGTAGGGTGGGCTCTTAATCCAATATTATTGGTGTCCTTAGAAGAAGAGAAGACACAGAAACAGAGACACGCAGGGAGAACCCCATGAGACCACAGAGGCAGAGATTGGAGTGATGTATTTATAAGCCAAGGAATGCTGAGGATTTCCGGCAACCACCAGAAGCTCTAAGAGGCAAGGAAGAATTCTTTTGTAGAGCCCTCAGAGGGAGCACGGCCCTACCTATATCTTGATTTCAGAATTCTAGCCTCCAGATTTGTGAAAGAATAAATTTCTGTTGTTTTAAGCCACCTAATTTGTGGTACTTTGTTACTGCAGTTATATGAAACTAATACAGAAGGCAAATGAGTTAGTTCAGTTTGCCTCAATATGTTTAAGAGAGCACACCTGAATAAACAGATTATTTCAGAAATGTTGGGAAATTAGGTAGTCTAGTTAACTGAATTTTCTAGTTTGAGCATTAACCAGCTTACTCAGTACTGAATTTTACCAACAGTGTTACAAGTGTTAATCTTCTGGGTTGTCAGTTGTAATTATAATGATGTAACTATAACTAAAAAAGCCACATGGCCACCAAATTATCTGTAGATTCTATAATATTTCCATGTTCTTAAAAAAATTTTTTTAATGTTTATTTATATTTGAGAGAGAGAGAGAGAGAGACAGAGCATGAGCAGGGGAGGGGCAGAGAGAGAGGGAGACACAGAATTCGAAGCAGTCTCCAGGCTCTGAGCTGTCAGCACAGAGCCTGATGTAGGGCTCGAACCCATGAGCAGTGAGTTCATGACCTGAGCCAAAGTTGGACGCTTAACTGACTGAGCCACCACTAATATTTCTGTGTTCTAATAAAGAGATTAAAGGACTTGGAAAAACTTGCAAATCAAAGACTTACATTTAACTGAACCAAATTCCAAGAGGTAGGAGATAATGTGATATAATGAAAACTAAAACTATGTTGCCTTTAGACTTTGATAGGTTTGTAAAGCACTTCAAGATGTTACAAATATTAGATTTAGTAAACATATCCTCATTATCAAACTAGTTATGGTTGTTAAATCTTGAGTCTCATCGATTAATCCAGTTTATTCATTTCTTCTCTCTCTGTCTCTGTCTCTGTCTCTCTCTGTCTCTCTCTCTCTCTTTCTCTCTCTTTGGTAGTCAAAACCAGTTCTGGTTATTTGAACTTTCTGTTCAGAACCTGGCTGGTGAGGTCACATTGTTATGTGACATGAGAGTCCAGTGGCAAAGCTTTCTGATGAGATAATCCATGAGTCATGACATAAGACAGGACAGCAGGGTGACTGCAGTCATTGGCCCTAGAAGAGAGAACCTGGGTAATGATGCATTCAGCAGTCTTGTGATTTCTCCCAGGGTCTCTCAGCTTTTGGACAATCCCACATTTGCTCTTAGGTCCTCAGAGGGTTTCCAAAGTCAGCAGCGTACAAGTAAAGAAAAGATATTGTCTCCTTATGACAGCTAGATAATGTATATAACATTATACAGACCATACAAAGCCTAACGTATTCATCCCTTGTGGCATTTAATTGATGCAGCTAGAAAGACAATCTGAATGGTTCCTCGAATGTGATAAAAATGCTGGTCTTTAGAGTCACTCCTTATAAAAGGTTTCAGTATGTGTCCATTTTAGGGTACTTCTTGCTTTAAGCAGACTTTGTGTTGATGGGCTGACCAAGAGCTATTATCTTAAACATCTCCTGAGAACAAGACTGGAGGAAAACAAAGACGAGTAACCCAGAGACTATTTATATAGTTAGGTAGGGGACATAAGTAAGTATATGGAGATTCTTAAGATAAGGTAAAACATGAAAAAAGAGATGCTAAAGATGCAAAGGTAAAGTATCATATTAGTCCAGATTCAGATGACTCCTTTCAGCCATGGATGTCCTCAGCCATAATGGTAATGAATTTTGGGCAGATCTTCTCTTATTTAGTTAAATCGTTAACTAGTCAATTCATTAAAACAAACAAACAAACAAACAAACAAAAAACCAACCCTCGAGTTAAACAATCATTTTGACTGATTTCTCTTGACCAGATTTTAGAATTTTTGACTGAAGAGACAGTGTCTTATTCTTTTGTTTTTCCCATATTGTCTAGGACAGGCATGAATGATAGATGTTCAATAAATACTTTGTGATTTCATTCCTAATGCGAATCTGACACTAGAAACTGTGAATAATTTGATTTTGAAAGCCTGCATATTTATTTTTTTGTTAATTATTTTTTATGAAAAGGTGATGCAAATTTGGCTATATCTATCAAACTTTACGGACGTATTTATTCTTTGCCCCAGTAATTCTTCCTCTAGACATTGCCCCTACAGATATATACATACATGGAAGAAAGGCCATATGTATAAGGATACTCACTGCAGCACGGTTGACAACCTAGTGTCCTCAATAGAGGCCTGTTTTATTGGAACACA
This sequence comes from Neofelis nebulosa, assembly GCF_028018385.1. Lineage (NCBI taxonomy): Eukaryota > Metazoa > Chordata > Mammalia > Carnivora > Felidae > Neofelis > Neofelis nebulosa. Next base: position 12,979,672 of record NC_080800.1, on the reverse strand, counting down.
GCCACACCCAATCATTTACATATTGTTTAAGGCTGTTTTTGTACTATATGGGCACAATTGAGTGGTTGCTACTAAGACTATGTGGCTCGCAAAACCTAAAATAGTTACTGTCTAGATAGCCCTTAAAAAAAAGTTTACTGATCCCTGTCCCCACCCACCCCTCCCTCGCCTAAGTGATTCCATTTAACAGAATCTTACATATGCTCAAATAGTACATGCAAGTACAAGTACAAAGTTGTTAAAATACAAAATGGTTAAAAAGAAAACATAAACCACCAGCTTCACTCTTGAGAATGTACACAGGGGATGGCATTCTCTTTGACTTTAAGAATCCTTCCCCTCAAGAGAGAAAGGACAGAAGGTGAGGCTTCTGTATCATTATTTGACAAGGATTCATGGGGCGTATGCTGTGGGAAGGTACTCCTGGGACTGCAGGTTGCAAAGACAAATAACACATGACCCTTCTTCTTGGGGGCTCACAGTCTAGCAGGGGAGTCAGACATGTTAAATAATTATGAAACAAAATGACAAGTGCTGTGAGAAAGAGAGGGAAAGAGTGCTGTGGGAACAACAGCGACAGCACAAAATGTGTGAATCTGCCCAAGGCCTTTAAAAAAAAAAAATCATGCACTATAACTGAAAGAGGGTATTCACAAAAGGGAGTCATGTTAAAATAAAAATTGCCAGTGACACAGGTTTTACTCTTTCTGAACAAAGATGGTGAAAGAGCATTTGTCTAATTCAAAACCTAAACCAAATGTTTAGGCCAGGAATATCACTGGCTTGTCTTTATTTTATTTTATTTTATTTTTTTCATGGTTCTAACTCTATGCAGCAAGATTTGTTTTCTAAATGCTGACCTATTTAAACTTTTATAGTGGCTCATTTGGTGCTTCATGAAAGTAAAATCTGCATCTTACTGTCATAGGCATTTTTCACAGAAGTAAAATTTATTTTCCTCTTTTGGTTTACCATAGGTCTAGCAAATAATAGAAGCATATCAATCTGTAAATGTGTTTAAAAATGAAGGCAGTATTCATCCATGTGAATGGAGGGAGATGAAAAACCATCAGCTTCACTTCTAGCATGCTGAGCTTTCATTTTCATTTTTTTAAAAATGTTTACTTATTTTTGAGAGAGAGACAGAGACAGAGTGTGAGTGGGGGAGGGGCAGAGAGAGAGGGAGACACAATTTGAGCAGGCTCCAGGCTCTGAGCTGACAGCACAGAGTCCGATGCAGGGCTTGAACCCATGAACCATGAGATCATGACCTGAGCCGATGTCGGATGCTCAACAACTGAGCCACCCAGGCACCCCAATTTTCATTTTCATTTTAAATTAGTTCCCGCTATTTGTTTTAGAGGCTGTTATATTTAAGGTTTCTTTACTATTTCTCAGATATGGAACAAAATGCGAAGATAAATGATTGATACATAATGTAGAAAGTTCAGGTTCACGTTACATTTCCTTCATCGCTTCCTTTTGCTCCCACAGGCCAATTCTCTACCTTTTCTACTCTCCTTTATGGATAGAAAGGCTGACCTGCATGGATTTTATGAATGTGCTTCCTGCCCCCTGGCTTCTGGTTGAGTTCAGCCAATGGGAAGCCCTGGTAGATTGCAGAAAGGGAAGGAAGTGAAGTTCAGGGTGTTTATTTCCCTGTTTCTTCCTGTAGGATTATCATAAGGCACATCCTTTGGCTGAAGGAAGGACACATGGCCAATTTCACTCAATTCTCACTGTCTACAGGTTCCAGTAATGCCTTCCCCTTAGCACTTCTTTGCCTTGTTGTTACTAGCCTTGGGGTACTTCACCATTCTCAGTGATTTGCCTATTGCTTCCCACACATTTGTCAACAGTTTCTTTATAAAACTCAAATTAACCCAGCTGACTATGCCATGTGAGGGAATTGAGGAATTCAGTATATTCCTTTAAGGTTTTTTGGGAACCCAAATCTTAAATGCATAGAGGAACTTACTATTCAAAGAACACTGAGATGGCTCTTTTTATAAAGGGAAGAATTTTATAAATCTAATATTTATTTATTTGGGGTATAGTGCAAGCAGGGGAGGAGCAGAGAGAGGGGGACAGAGGATCCGAAGTGGGCTCTGTGCTGATAGACTGACAGTAGAGAGCCCTATGTGGGGCTCGAATTCACGAACCACGAGATCATGATCTGAGCCAAAGTCACTCAACCGACTGAGCCACCCAGGTGCCCCAAGAATTTTATAAATCTAAATGGGCATCTCTTAATTTTTTAAAAATCTAGTTTATACACCGGGTTTATATGGAATGATGCTTTTTTTCATGCAGTTTCAAGTTTAGGGTTTTCAGATACCATTCAGAATAAATCTCATTCTTCTGTCTCAAGACAGTCCCCCAAATATTTGAAGATATCTACTATTTTGTCCCCCTGAGGTTCCTCTTCATTGTGGTGAGTCATGCCGTACTCCAACAAATACTCCTTATAGGGCATAATTTTAAATTTGTTCACGATCCTGATTTATCTCCTCTGGATATGCTTTGTTGGAAGCATCCAGGTTGCCTGACTCACATGTAGTCTAGTGGAAAATTATAGGCAAAAGTAAAAATTTTAATCAAATCTACTAGCATCCATAGAACACTAAGGTATAATCAAATTCCTATAAGGTGCTTGAGTAGTCCTGCTGAAAAAACATGAGTCTGCACTGTAAACTGAAGGCTGCCAGCTGTGGTCCCACTAGGGCAGAAAAACATCAGTCCAACCAGCACTGCCCTCGTTCTACATGCCACACTTCTAGGACTGCATTTATTTCCCCACTCTGCTGTCCCCTCCCCACAGCTATAGCACACTGTTGAGTTATATTAATCTTCCAGTGAACCAAAACCTTCAAGTTTTTTTAGACATGGAGCTGTTAAGCTAAATTTCCCCTATCCTATATTTGTGTTTCTTAACAAAGAAACAAAGAAACCCTTCATACAGTGGTTTATATATCATATAACAGCTGTGATGTGAGCAAGCTTTGCTCCATCTGGTCATCCAAGGACTCAGGTCCCTTCTGTCTGCAGCATAGCAATTCTCCTGTGGCATTATTTTCATCTGCATCCTTGGTGCTGGGCCACTGTCATGTCTATTTTATTCTAGCTAGTGGGAAAAGAAAGAGTATATAAGAGGCACCTCAATATCCTAACAGACCTGGAAGTAGGACTCATCATGTATGCCAAGATTCAATGAGTCAAGACTTAGTCACATGACCACAGCTAACTGCAAAGGAGGCTGGGAAATATAGTCCAGTTGATCAATCATACACCCAACCACAACTCCATTTCTTTTCCTTTTTTTTTTTTTTTTTTTTTTTTTTAGAGAGAGGGTGCAAGTGAACAAGGGGCAGAGAGAAAGGTAGAAAGAGAGAGAAGTGGGGCTCACTCAAGGTGGGGCTCGTGCTCACCTGAAGCGGGGCTCAAGCTCACCCAATGTGGGACTTGAACTCATGAACTGTGAGATCATGAACTGAGCCCAAGTCAGATGCTTTACTAAATGAGCCACCCAGGCACCCCACAACTCCATTTCTTTGTAAGAAGGGAAGTACAGACTTTGGTGGTCAACTATCAGTTTCCACTACTAACCACATTGTCTTAGACACTTTCTATCATTCATTTATTTATTCATTCATTTGTCCATTCATAAAACTTTCATTGAGAACTTAATGTCAGGCACTGAGATACATACTGGAGGAATGTAGAAGTTCATGAGACAGGGGCCATACAATGAAACAACTGAAAATTTAGTCTGTTAAACCTTCTTTGGATCTGAATTATGTTATCTTGCATATTACTTAACATACCCCGCTTCCTGTTACTTTTGTGTTTGGTCAGTATATCACCAATATTCTCTTCTGAATTCATGACCAATACGTTAAATGGCCAGAGGTGAGAATAGAACCTTTTGGCAGCCACTAGGAACTTCCCCCTTGGTTGACTTGACTCAACAATGAGTTGCTATGTGGTAAGGATATTCTACCATTACATATCTATCCAAATCTCATTCAGCCTGTCCTTAATGATATCTTGATGGACTTTGTCACTGACCTAGTCTTCAGATTCTCTTTGGCTACCACATTCCCTGATCTACCATTCAGGTGTCTCCATCAGAAACGAGATTCAAATGGCCAGGGGTTACTGGTCCTGAGAGAATCTTTCTCCCTCATATGTATCATGTCAGCCTTTCAGTCTTCATAAATAGTTTTTTCAATAAACTGTTCTAGAATCTTGTGATATAAATTACTCATTAGTCTATAGATACAGAATTCTTTGCCCTTTTTAAAAAATATTTTTTATTTTATTAAAATTTTTTTTATGTTCATTTTTTTTTTGAAAGACAGAGAGAGACAGAGCACAAGCAGGGGGTGGGGCGGAGAGAGAGGGGACACAGAATCTGAAGCAGGCTCCAGGCTCTGAGCTGTCAGCACAGAGCCCGACACGGGGCTTGAACTAAAAAATGGCGAGATCATGACCTCAGCGGAAGCCGGACGCTCAACTGACTGAGCCACCCAGGCGCCCCTACCCTTTAAAAAGTTAAGACCACTTGCTCTGTTCATGCTTTTACCATCTCTCACATATTTCATGATTCTTTAGAGTTGTTAAATATCATCTCGTGTCCAAGGTTTCCAGAGTCCCAGGATGTAACTCGTTCAAGCTGAAAAACTTAAAATAGAAAGACTTGTTTTCCTCTTTAGGTTTTCTCATCCATCTATTTCTCAAACTCACTTTTTTTAAAATGTTTATTTTTTAGAGAGATAGAGACAGAGTGCAAAGAGGGGAGGGGCGCGCGCACGTGCGCGCGCGCGCGCACACACACACACACACACACGCACGGAATCTGAAGAGGCTCCAGACTCCGAGCTGTCAGCACAGAGCCCGACACGGGGCTTGAACTCACCAACTGTGAGATCATGACCTGAGCCAAAGTCAGACACTTAACCGACTGAGCCACCCAGGCACCCCTCTCCAATTCACTTTTAACTTTCCAGTCCAAAGATCATTCTTCTTAACAGAGAAGAATAAGAAAATGGCTTTGGGTTGAGTAGGGTCACTTTCTCAACCATCTATTAATACATTATCTATTAATTACATTATCTGCCTTGAGTAATAACTTTTTTCCTTCTTAATTTGTCTGTTTCTACTAGACATTTAAAAATGGGAGCTCCTGTCTTCACTGTCTTCTCTTAGCTAAGCTCACTATATTTGATGCAGCCTTTCTTAAGCTTGGGATCTGTTAGGAAAGCTTATTTACTTTCCCAAATCAAAGATACTCAAAAAAACCTGTTACCCTTTGTCACTTGTATCCCCACTCAATAATTTATCTTGTTTCCCTCCCATCTTGGAGTGACCCAATCTCCTGGGTTCATATTTTCTCAGTGTCCCCTGGCTCTTTGTTCTGTGGCCAGATTTTTGAGAATTAGGACTAAACTATGCATGGTACACGTATATGTGTGTGTGAGATAAAGTATGTGTGATGAACCTCTTGCCCTTACTTGTTTAGTTATTTCCTCTTTGGTACTGAAATATCCATAAAGGCAAGATGCTGTCTTATTCACCACTGTTCCTCAGCATCTAGTACAACCTTTGATGTTAACGTGCTCCATAAATGGCTGTTGAATAAATGACCACTTCCTCATGCAGAGGACTTGTAAGCAGCATATCCTTGATGCAAACCCTCAGACAACTCATGCTCAAACCAAGTAACAACTAGCAACGTGTTTTTGTGACTTACTACAAGGATAGTGCTCATAGAAGATGGTCTCTTTTTCTCAAATATAAAGAATCGACAAAATTGTAGACAGAAAAGTAAGACAAGGTATTTTGGTCTTCAGCAATCCCCCAACATGTCATTTCTCTTGCTGCCAAGAGCATCCCTTTTCACCTAGTGATCTCTCATGGGTTTTTCCTGTTCTTAACTAAAATAAACATTGGGGTAAAATGTTTATTAGGTACTTGATATTTGTTATTCCCAGTGCTAAGCCTCTCACTTGCATCTGTTCATGTATCCATGACAACATCTCCATGAAGTATGTATGATTATTCCCATTTTGCAGATGAGAAAGTGAGGCACAGGTTAGTATCAGTGTCAGGTTTCTGGTTCATAGTAAGTATTCAAGAAGTAGTAGCTATTATTATTATTATTATTTTCCTATTGTGGAAGTACCCCAAGGGAGGTATGGAGGAAGAGCTTTTGTAGCTCAGAGAATATGGTGATGAACTGCCATGTGCAGTCATTGTGCCAGAGTTTGGGGGAAAGTAGTGAAAAAATGAGCAAGACAGTTTTCATTCTCGAATTGTGTGTGTGTGTGTGTGTGTGTGTGTGTGTCTGTGTGTCTGTGTGTCTGTGTGTATGTTTGTGTTTGCAGAAGAAGCAAGGCAAAATGTCCTAAAAATTATCATGGGGCACAAAGGAAGCACAGAGGAGAGAAGATTAGCACCAGCCCCATGAAGGAGATTGCATCTGAAATGAGCTAGCAAATAGAGTTAGAATATCCTATACATGCAAAGGCAGAGAGGTAGGAGAGTGCAGGGCACAACTGGGGAATGTTGGACTGTCTGGTAGCTGTGCTTTCCTGTTCCTTCCATCATTTGGTTATAGGTTTAAGCTCTGGCCCAGCTTTTGGCCGATTAAGATACTTCCCCCTCCCGCTTCCAACACACACTATCCATTGCCTTATTCACTTATTCTCACATTGCTTTCATTTTGACCCATTTGCCCTAATCCACACTCTGAGTTGTGTAATCTTGGGGTTTTTTTTCTTTAAGCTTATTTATTTATTTTGAGAGAGAGAGGAGGAGAGAGAGAATCGTAAGCAGGTTCCATGCTGTCAGCACAGAGCCCAACACAGGGCTTGAACCCATGCGAACTGTGAGATAATGACCTGAGTCAAAATCAAGAGTCAGATGCTTAACTGATTGAGCCACATAGGTGTCCCATGTAATCTTGTGTTACAAAACAAATCCTGCCTGTTGGCTTCTAGACTTTCTGTTCTTGGCAATTCTGATAACGTGGTGTCTGCTGTTTCCCCAGAACTTGGATTAACACCAACTCCTGCCTTGAGTCAGCAGGAACCTCTACTCTAATTGTCCTTCTTAGTTACCTAACCCCTTCTCTCTTTTCTTGGCCCACTTCTCAGGCCCTTCTCCCCACACATACAGTCCAGTTTGATGGATATAGGGGAGCAAAATAGAATAGACCAATTTTACCTCTATTTCAGATTTTGACATGATTTGAAGACAGTTCTCCCACTCTCCCTTATTTTCTAAGCCAAAGATCTTCAGAGTCATTAGTTTCCCTATGACATGATTTGTGGCTACGTCATCATCAGCTTCATTATCTTCTGGATGACTCTAGTTTCCACCTTCCACTCCTCAAACCTGAAGCTTACAACTGGGACAGAGAGTTAAAATACCATCTATGAGTCACTTACATAACTCTACCGAAAAACAACACACAAAACAAAAGCAACCTAAAAATTAATGGAGTTTTGAGAAAGCCAAAATCAACATGTATTTCAAATAGGGCAAAGAATATATCCCAACCATCTCTGGATGCCTGTTTATTGGCATGGTGACTTGAAATTTTGGACATCATATTAAAGAAGTTGTATTTCTTAGTTAGGAAATCCTTGAGTTATTACAAAGGGATTATGGAAAGTGTAATGAATATTTAATGAGCTCAACGTATTGCTTTAATGGAAATCTTTGGTTACTTCTTTTGGTTTATAGATCTCTCTCTCCTGCTTTAGTCATCATAAATTACTTTCTGCAAAAACTAATTTCTAGACTCCCAGTACTGTATCAAAAGAGTATGGTATTTTTTGTCTTGTACTTTCCATCATTTTTACTTAGGAGGAAACATTGTTGCTGCTCCTTCTGTATTCTGTTGACATTCACACACAAGTTCATCCGTGACCCAGTTGCGGAGCAAGCAGGAAGTGCCAGAGGGTAAATGTTCCTAGAGCAGCCCTCAATCAACCACAGATTCCCTCATCCCTTAGTTGGGCGACTCTGAGGCATAATCTGCACTATTTTACAGAATTCACAGGCATTAGCTGTAGCTGCCCACACAACTGCCCACACAACAGAACTTCTTTCTCATTGGCCCATTCCAGTACTGGTATTTCCTGGGCTCATCTTCCAAATAATCTCTTTACTCTTAAATCCTTGAGTAGGATTTGCTTCTGGAGGACAACCCAAACCAAGAAAATATTTTATATAGATTTCCCACATCTCACAGATTTCTTCCTTTGTGCTTTACGTATATCTAAAGCTGTAGTGGTAAGGTTATTTATATTAAACTTCCTTTGTTTTATTACATTTTAAAGATTAGAAATGGGGGCGCCTGGGTGGCGCAGTCGGTTGGGCGTCCGACTTCAGCCAGGTCATGATCTCGCGGTCCTTGAGTTCGAGCCCCGCGTCAGGCTCTGGGCTGATGGCTCAGAGCCTGGAGCCTGTTTCCGATTCTGTGTCTCCCTCTCTCTCTGCCCCTCCCCCGTTCATGCTCTGTCTCTCTCTGTCCCAAAAATAAATAAACGTTGAAAAAAGAAAAAATTTAAAAAAAAAATAAAGATTAGAAATGAAAAACATTCAGAAATTATAATTATCAAAGTATTTCATTGATGTAACAATAAATTTTCCCAGACTGTAGCTTTAGGACACACTCAAAATTAAACACGTGCTTGCCCCTCAAGCGACTTTCAGGCCAAAAAGATTTGGACACCTCACAGCAAGAAAAGCATTGCCCTTGTGAAAAATTGGCATGACTGGAGCCATTTTAGAATAGAGCCAGAGTAGTCACTGTGGGGAAACTGCCTTACTCATATTTGTTTGAACTGGGCAAAACCTTTGGACGAGGCAAAACAACAGTTGTTCTGAGCAATTGCTTGAGAAGTCAGTGAGAGAATCAAGTCTCCTGATCAGTGGCCTGATGGATGTGGGCTTTTTGAAGGTAGAATCAGTAGTTAATCCATGTATAACCCCGAGTTGCTTAGCTTATTAACACCCATAGCAAAGTTTTTCTTTAACTCATGTAACTGTTCCCCCTCCCTTTTCCTCATAGAAACCCCTTGCTTTTATTCTACAAAGGGGACACTATTTGGGTTTTTATCTGATTCTGTGCTCCCCAAATTGTAATTCTTTACTCCCAAATAAATGTTCGTTTGCTTCTCATTGCACCTCTTTATTTTCAAGTTAACACTCTTGATCAAGAGTCATTTGGCGGGATAGTATAGCAATTTTATAATCAGTAAAAATATTTTGGGAATACTTTCCCACTCTAGTTCATCATGTGCCATTTTGAGAGCTTTCCTTCTGGTAGCACAATACATATGTCCTCTTCCCCTTGTTTGTGATCTCAGTTTCAAAAATCAATGCATTTTTGATTGAGATAAAGATCAGAATAAAGGGAAAGTTGGTCCATTTTATGATGACTTCCCACATTTAAAAGAAAAGATCAGATTAAGCCATCAGAATAGTCAAAATCTTAGAGGATGGCAAAGGAAATTGGGCTTTAGACCATTTACACTGACTATATAGGGCATTTTGCTTTGAGCAGAAAGTACACAAACAAGGCTTATGACTTATAAATGAATAAAAAACTTTCATTGTAGGCATGGACTAGGAAGTAACAGCTTGGCAGTATGTTTTTGAGAAATTAACTCGGGAATGATAGCTGCATTATTAAGCATGAAAATAATTTTCATGAGGAGCAAACACATCTATTTTCCTGCATTTTGAAAACTTTCTTCATTAGTGAAACAGCTCATTTAGATTTCCCTGAAGAAAAGCCTGCTATGCAAACTTCAAGAGTCAGGCTTGCATTTCAAAATTCTTAAAAACAAGCCCAAATGATAAAGAAGATGAATCACCCTCACCCAATGAACACCAAGACAAAGGTGAAGCCAACAGGAAAGCTGGAGGGGGGACCACAGGAAGATTGAAGGCAAGTTGAAGCTCACCATCAGGTGCCCGTCTCCATCTTATTTTACAGTGTTACCTTTCCCTACCACCTCCTGCCCCCCAAACTTCTCAGTCCCCAGACATATCCATATGCAGTAGGAATAACACCAAAGGCCTAAAAACCTTACCCTTGGAAATGCAAGACTTTCACTTGCACCGTGCATGTCATGAAAAAGATGGTTATCAAGCCTCCTATATAAATAGAGTTGTTTGAGGGGCACCTGGGTGGCTCACTAGGTTGAGCGTCTGACACTGGCTCAGGTCATTATCTCACGGTTGACAAGTTCGAGCCCCGCATCGGGCTGTGTGCTGACAGCTCAGAGCCTGGAGCCTGCTTCGGATCTGTGTCTCCCTATTTCTCTGCCCCTCTCCCACTCATGCTCTGTCTCTCTCTGTCTCAAAAATAAATATAAATATTTTAAAAATTAAATAAATAGAGTTGTTCGGGGAGAATTGAGTCCTCTGGGATCTCTGGGGGAAAGGATGGAGCTCTTATGTATGGAAAATGCATATTCATGAGGGCTCCTTAGGACAGTTAATGGGCAAAAATAATTGCAGGTGACTGATGTGAGTGGAGAGCCTGTCGGGATGGCCAAGTCCTTGAGCATGTGGATTAACACTCAAGACAAAACCTAAGCAAAGTATGGGCACCCATGATCAACAGTTCCCAAGACTGATCCCAATGCCACAAATGCAAAATTCCTCCAAATGAATCAAAGATCTCAAAAATATTTTAAAAGAAGACAATAAAAACATGGGTGAATTCCTTTATAACCTGGGAGTGATGAAAGACTTTCTAGTTATGACTTGGAATCTAGAAGCCACAAAGGAGAAGATTAGTTTACATATTAGACTACATTAAAAAAAAAAAAACCCAAACTTTTGCCTGGCATAGGACAATATAATATAATATAATATATTAAATATAATAATAAATATAATAAGGCATAGGACTAATGACAAACTGGGAAAAGCTTTTGTAACTTACATGTCACAAAATAAAGGGTAATATCTTTCCTAAGATCTATATGAAAAAGACCAAGTGCAGAATAGAAAAAATGGGCAGTATAGCAAAAGAAACGTAAATAGATAACCAAGCTCTCACCAGTAATAGTGAAAATACAGATTAAAATACATCAAGTGACCAGTTCACACCTACATATTCCAAATGAGCAAGTGTTTCAGCATTTGACAGCACACACTATAGTCAAGGCTGAGAGGAAACAAACACTCATAAAACATTGCTGGTGGGAAGGCAAACCATAACTTGTATGGAAGGGAGTTTTGTAATGTCTAATGAAATTACAGATGCATTTATTCTTTGAGCCGGGAACCCCTCTTCCAGGAGTCTATCTAAAATATATTTCTGAACATTTATGAAATGACAGATGCACAAGGTTATCGATTGCAGCATATTATTTGTAATAGCAGAAGATTAGAAACAACCCAAACATGCATGATACAGGACTAAACTATTGTGAGTTCATACCATGGGGTTCTATGCACCCATAAAAATGGACCAAGAAAGATACTGATCTGGTGTGGTCTCCAGGCTATTTTGTTCAGTGCAAAGTTGCAAGATGCAGAACCATGTAGCAGCAAGCTATGTTTTGTGCATTTCAGGGGTGGAAGATGAGAATACATCTATACATTTGCTTCTATTTGTAGGAAGAAATGCTGGAAAGATAAATAAACAACCTATTAACAGGTTAGGGAGTGGGAGGTGGAAGGAAAGAGAATGGAGGAAGGAAACAAGACTTATCAGAGTTAACCTTTTCACATAGCTTATGCTTTGAAACACATCAGTGTTTTACATATGCAAAAGATAAAATTAATTCCGAATGTCAACAAATGCCTAACTTGAAAATAGAAGGAAACAAGTGCTCTAACTCAATATCAAATTGATAGCATAGCTGCAGAGAGATAAAATATCTTCCAAGAGACTTTAAAACATAGAGCTCGTGCTGCACATCCTCAGTGTACATTCTTTGTCATGTTGGAGAAAACAAGGAGAGCATTGACAAAATGAAGTGTGATTATCAGGATGAGCATATTTTACGAGAGAATGTCCTGGTAATTTTTGTGGGGCCTGAAGCAGAACTATTACGGATGCTTAAATACCATATGTCTGAATACTTAAAAGTTGTCAGTCAAGCTAACAAACTTAAGTAAAATATGTTCTCTCCCTCTATTTTGATAGCTATCCTTTTGTCATGAGCAGAAGGCCAGGTTGGAATGTAGTATTCTTGGACTCCTTGGGCACCACGTCATATTGTGGCAGCAGAGAGGTTTATGCCCTTTCTCTTCCTACTTTGGGATCTGTCCCATGAGAAGACTCCCATGCACACATATGAATACCCCAGTCCACATATTAAGGCTCCACCCACTCCTTCACAACATGGAGCAATTCTTTGGCCACCCCTAGAGCTTAGCTGAGTCCCCACTAGCTGAGGAGTCTTAGGCAAGATGTTTGCCCATACCCTGGGAGTAGGCTTGAGGCCTTTTGGGCAGGGAATTCTAGGATCTGGGGGTCTCCAAAACATGGTCTAGAGCAGGGAGACACAGGCTCTGAGTAAGCACATCCTCTTGACCCTCCCTTAGTCCCCTTGCCTCACGATTGGGGGAGAATATGGCAAGATGATTTATTATGTATGAAGTTTTATTTATTCCCTTTATATTATCCATTTCTTTTCTTTCACATGAGCCCTAGTATTTCCTTGCCTCAGGGACTTTTTGCAGCCCAGAAAATTTCAACTTGCTCATGTGAGGTAAGGAGAAGCAGGGAGAAATAAGTGTTTTTGAGGACAGCAAGAGGGAGAGGTAGAGAGATTTGCTGTCAACTAGAAAATGGCTGGAAGTTTAACATCCTGGAGGAGTGGGGATCTGTTAGGAAGAAGAGGAGAGAGAAGTGTGTTGAGGTTACCATCTTGAACTGTCTGGTGATAATTCTCAAGGCTGCTTAGAAGGCTAATGGAATATGGTTTTGAATTTGGACCATTTGATAATGGAACTCATACTAATAGGTAGCAGCTTGGAGGCTTGGTTCTAAAGAGAAAAAATGTATGACCGTCTGCGATAAGATTTATGCTTTCAGTGTGCTTACATTTTGGTTATTTTAATTAGTACTACTTATATAATCTGATCTTCAACTCACCATATTGGCAGCATGTGAGATGCCATACATACATGCAGGTAAATATAAGAGAAAATTCTCTTTTTGTTTCCCCACTGAAAATACTTCTGATATAAATGGTGTTACCTACTAAACAAATAACTCTTTTTTTCCTTGGTGTTACCCATTCCTTCCTAGGTTTTACTTGGGGGATAACGTCTAGTAAAGTATGCATAGGAGTCTTTGTCTGGTTACATAGTAGCTTAGAGTAGTGCCATACAAGTGCAGTCTCAAAGTATCTGTGGACTAATGGTGGTACACTAACTGTAAGTTAACACTCCCAGCAAGTAAATAGATCAGGAGGAACAGCCTTAGAAGCATTTAAAAACGACAACATGAATGAACTTTGAAAACAGTTCAAATAAGTGAAATAAGTGAAATAAGCCAGACACACAAGGACAAATATTGTATAATTTCACTCACATGAGGTACCTAGAACAGGCAAATTCATAGAGACAAAAAGTAGAATGGTGGTTACCATTGGCTGAGGAGAAGAAGGAATGTCAATGGCCATGCCAAAAATGGTTAAAATGGTAAATTTTATGTTATATGTATTTTACCACAATAAAAATTATTTTTTTAAAAAAGCAATGTACAGAAAAATTTTGTTTATTGAATCTAATAAAAATCTAGTAAAAATCTCATAATAAAAAAGAAAATAAGATAAATAAAAATTTAAAAATAAGCCAGGTCTTGTAGTTTGCACGTCTTTAGGTTTTTTTCCCCCGATTTCATTATTCTAGGGATTCGTTTCTCTTGGAATTGTACAAAAGTTTTGGTCCACAGCAGATTAAACTTAAAAACGATACCAACAAAACCAACTTAGTCCTTCAGTAGGGATACTTTTGCTATGCACTATGCTATATACTGGACTGTGTTAAAATCCTAACCGCCCAGGATGGCTATATTTGGATAAGGAAGTCCTTAAGGTTAAATGAGGTGTAAGAGTAGTGTGCTGATTCAATAAGAGAAGACACGAGAGAGCTGGCTGTCTCTGTCTGCCCTGTGAAGGCACAGTGAGAGGGTAGCCATCTACAAGCTAGGAAGAGATCTTACCAGGAAATGAATTGGCCAGCTCATTGATCTTGGACTTCCCAGCCTCTAGAACTGTGAGAAAAGAAATTTCTGGTGTTTAAGCCACCCGGCTTGTAACATTTTGTCATGGCAGCCCAAGCTGACTTATGGCCACTGGCTTAGAGGATCAGTGTGAAGTCGCTGGTACTGGCATGTGATCTGCCTTCAACAACAAGGGAGCCATGTTGGAGGTGGTGTGTGGAGAATGAAAGAACAGCTCAGTTCTCTAAGATTGAAAAAAGAAATGTCTCTGAAGTGTGTTGATGCTATTCTGGGTCTTAACTTCAGCTTCAAGGGAGAAGTATACTTGGGTAAATTGAGAATATTCAGTGTTTTAAATAGGGAGAAGTGTACTATTGAATAATAACTAGAAGATGTTAACAAATCCTAGTCTTTTAGAAGGCTTGTAATCCTCACTTGAACCAGTGTTTGCAGAGGTTGAAACAGTGAGCTTTTATTTAGGCTGAATAGAAAACAAAGTTATTATTGAAAAATTGGCTGCAATTCTAGAATAAGACATATACTATTATGTGTCACAAAGAAAGAAGAGAAGAACAACTTCGATTTTGATCAAAAGACTCAGGGCACTATGAAGTGATTTAATTTAACTCCATACTGTGTGCATTTGATTTAAAATTGAATGTGAAAATTTCTTCTTTTGGAATCATTTTAGAGTGATACATTCAAACTGAGACCCTGATGACCCAGGGAAATAAAAATGTGTAGTCCGTTGTCTGTCAGGATGCCATCAGAGCAAATTTCCTGAATTGGTCCAAGGTTTGGGGTTCTCTTGATCCTTTTTCCCCTTCTAGCCTGGTCCTCCCTGTGGCCTGTCATAGCATCCATAAGACATTCTCTAGAATCAGGGTAGAGTCTGTAGACAGGAGATAGAGCATTCATTTCACTGCTGAATAGCCTTCCATTTTATGTGCATATATATTATGATTTATGTACCCAATTTACCATATTCATGGATATCTGGATTGATTCCTTTATTTATTGTTTATATAAACATGATTCTATTTATATGATCATAAATGTCTCCTAGTACACATGTACAAGAGTTTAACCAGATATATTTCCAGAAATAGAATACATGGGTGGTGGTACATTATACGTATGTTTATTTTTAGTAGGTAATGCCAAAGATTCTTCTAAAGTGGAGAGTTTAATTTTTTTTTTTTTACATTTATTTATTTTTGAGAGACAGAGAGAGACAGAGAGAGAGAGAGAGAGCACAGGTGGGGGAGGGGCAGAGAGAGAAGGAGACACAGAATCTGAAGCAGGCTCCAGGCTCTGAGCTGTCAGCACAGAGCCCGACACAGGGCTCGAACCCACAAACCATGAGATTGTGACCTGAGCTGAAGTTGGACGCTCGACCGACTCAGCCACCCAGGTGCCTCTAAAGTGGATGGTTTAAAGACTGTTAATTCTTATTATCAATCTGTAAATTATTTTAGGATTTTTTGTGAATAATAAATAACAGTTTTTCTAAATCCTTACATCTTTGAGTCATTTGCCTTACCTTCCTGCACTGGCTAAGGACCTCCAGTACAATGTTAAGGAAGTGGTAGTAATGGATCCCTCTTGTGCTCTCATAATAGAGGAAATACTTTCAATATTTTGCCATAAGTGTGATATTTGCTGTAGGTTTTTTTTTATAGAGATTGATTATCAGGACAAAGAAGTTTATTTTTATTCTTATTTGCTAAAAATTTATGTTTTCATTTTTTATAAACCAAAGCTTTGTCATTTTTAATATATGATACATATTTAATATCAGTAATTTAAACCATACAGAGTAGTACAAAGAATAATTTTAAAAATTATTGTATTCTCCATCACCAAGATAACTCTGCTAACTTTTTTTCATATTTTAATTTTTGGTATGAAAAAAAAAACATAAAGAAAAGCAGACAGAATAGTTTAACGAACCCTATATAGAAATCATGTCATCTGATTGGCATTTGACATGTTAGTTTCATCTGTTTTTAAATTCTGAAGTATTTTTTAAAAAATTTTTAATGTTTTATTTTTATTTTTTGAGAGACAGAGAGAGACAGAGTGCAAAGAGGGGAGGAGCAGAAAGAGAGGGAGACACAGAATCCAAAGCAGGCTCCAGGCTCCGAGCTGGCAGCACAGAGCCTGATGTGGCGCTCGAGCCCAAGGATGCAGGTCGTGACCTGAGCTGAAGTCGGGCGCTCAACCAACTGAACCACCCAGGCACCCCTAAATTCTGAAGTATTTTAAAGTAAATTTAAGATATTATATGGTGTTTCACACTTAAGATATTTATTTTGTTATCCAGCTCTTAAAAATAATATTTCATATAAGGCCACAATACCATGATCACTTTTAGTAAAATTAGCAGCATTACCCTTAATACAATCTAAGAGTTCTTAACAGGTGAAAATTTTTTCTTGGAAGTGTGTGTGAAGAGTATCTTACTCTTTTTAAAGCACAGGTATACACTTAGTACATACACAGAAATGCAGTATGCCTGTGGTATTAAAATTTCTTTTAGGGGACAGTTAGGAAAACAATGTCTAAAAAAGTTCCTTGTGTGGGTTCCTGTCCAAATTTCCCCAGTTTCCTCCAAAAGATTCTTTCAGCTGATACTTAGGTATGTTGGATAGAAGTCCTTAGTGAGACATATATTGCAAATATATTTTTATATGTCTTGTTTTAGCCTTTTGATTTTTCTAATGGGATACTTTAGAGAAAAAAATAATTTTGATGAAGTTCAGTTTATCAACTTTTTAATATTATGGTTTCTTCTTTTTGTATCCTATTTAAGAAACATTTGTGGTGCACCTGGGTGGCTCAGCCGGTCAAGCGTCCAGCTTCAGCTCAGGTCATGATCTCATGGTTCGCAAGTTCGAGCCCCATGTTGGGCTCTGTGCTGACAGCTCAGAACCTGGAACCTGCCTTGGATTCTGTGTCTCTCTCTCTCTCTCAGCCTGTCCCCCGCTCAAGCTCTGTCTCTCTCTGTCTCTCAAAAATAAATAAAAGGCGTAAAAAAAAAAAAAAAAGAAAGAAACATTTGTCTATTCTGAGCTGACAAATATTTTCTACTATGTCTTCTTCTAAAAGTCCTATATTTTAGCTTTTACATTGGGTCTATAATCTATACTGATTTAATTTTATGTATAATGTGAGGTAAGGGTTAAGGTTTATGTTTTTCAGTTAGATATTCAGTTGTTCTAGCATTGTTTGTTGAAAAGACTTTCCTTTCCCCCTTTGAATTGGCTTGGCATAGTCAATTAATATAAATACGTGCGTCAATTTCTGTACTCTCTATTTTGTTCTATGGATCTATGTGTCTATCTTTACATAAATATCACACTGTTTTGACTACTATAGACTTATAGCAGGTCTTGAAATTGGGAAGTGTGAGTCCTCTAACTCTGTTATTTTCAAAATTGTTTTGGCTATTCTAGATCCTATGCATTTCCTTATAAACTTTAAAATCAGCTTATCAATTCCACATAAAAAGATTTTTGAGATTTTGATTAGTATTATATTGAGTTTATAGATTAATTTGGTAGAAAACTGAAATTTTAACATTATGGAGTATTCTGTACACTATACATGGTATATGTTCTACTTGTACTTTGATTAAGTTGCTGGTAAAAGTGATAAACAAATCGCAGTATATTTGCCTTTCCTTGTGGCAAGGATGTGCAATTATATGTGAGTCTATTTGGTTCTGAAACTTCTGGGGTACTTCTTGAGTGCCAGCAAAGCACTGTCTGCCCTAAATCATTATGTTGGCGGCTGGGAGCTAAGAAAGAATCAGAGTTAAGGATTTATATCTGCACTGCATGCTGGCTTAGATTTCCTTTTTTATTTTTTAAAGTTTATTTATTTATTTTGAGAGAGACAGAGACAGAGCAAGTCAGCGGGGGGGGGGGGGGGGGGGGGGCGGGACAGAGAGAGAGAGAGGGAGAGAGAGAATCCCAAGCAGGCTCCTCCCTGCCAGCCCAGAGCCCAACAGGCTTGAACTCCCGAAACCATGAGATCATGACCTGAGCTGAAATCAAGAGTCAGATGCTTAACCGACTGAGCCACCCAGGCACCCTCCTTTTTTAAAAAATATATGTTTAACCCTTTTTATTTTAAGTAGGCCACATCCAGTGTGGGGCTTGAATTCATGACCCCAAGATCAAGAGTCACATGCTCTGCCAGCTGAGCCAGTCAGGCACCCTTAGATTTCCTTTCAATAGATTTTGGAGATTTAATTAAAATAATTTTGAGTGTCATAATTAATCCTCTTAGTGTTAACCTTACCCAGAACTATTCATTCTTCCCTTTATATAAAATAATGCTATGAAATACTCACTCTCAGAAGCACGTGGTAAGAAATGTGCATGTCTATCTGCATATGTTTTTCTATCTTTTCAGATGCAGAGTACAAGAACTTAGAAATATAATTTGTTTAGATGTTTGATCAAATTCTATGTCATCTATCACTAAGACACACTGATCTCCCACTCAGTGGCACAGGTTATCTTCCAAATATAAAATACCAATTAAATAGTTTTTCTTGGGGCACCTGGCTGGCTCATTTGGTTGAGCGTCTAACTCTTGATTTCGGTTCAGGTCATGATCCCAGGGTGGTGGGATCGAGGCCCACATTGGGCTCTGCACTGAACGTGGAACCTGCTTAAGATATTTTCTCTCTCTCCCCTGCCACCCCTCTCCCCCTCTCATGTGTGCACTCCCTCTAAAATAAAAAATGAACAAATAAAAAGTTTTTATTTTCCATGAGAAGTGCCTGATTGAATAGTATTGAAATGTTAATAGGAACACAGCTCAGCAATCATTTATTGATGTTATTGTTTTTGTCTCCTCCAATTGACAGTGATAAAACAGCTGCTTATTTATTTTCTGCCCTTGCTCTTTTTTTATGATTTCATTTATTTTATTTTATTTTATTTTAAAAATATTTATTTATTTATTTATTTATTTATTTATTTATTTATTTTTGAGAGAGAGACAGCATGTGAGCAGGGAAGGAGCAGAGAGAAAGACACACACAGAATGCGAAGCAGGCTCCAAGCTCCAAGTTGTCAGCACAGAGCCTGATGCAGGGCTCGAACTCATGAACTGTGAGATCATGACCTGAGCTGAAGTGGGATGCTCAACCCACTGAGCCACCCAGGCGCCCCTTTATTTTATTTTTTTAATTGAGGTATGATTGACATACAACATTATATTAGTTTCAGGTGGACAGCATAATGATTTAATATTTGTATATATTGCAGATGATCACCACAATAAATCTAGTTAACATCTGTCACCACATGTGGTTACAGATTTTCTTGTGATGAGAACATTTAAGATTTATTCCTTTAGCAACTTTCAGATGTGCAGTACAGTATTGTTAACTATAGTAGCCATGCTGTATATTATATCCCCATGCCTAATTTATTTTATAACTGGAAGTTTGTTTTTTAAAAAAATTGTTTTTAATGTTTATTCATTTTTGAGAGAGAGAGACAGAGTGTGAGCAGGGGAGGGGCAGAGAGAGAGGGAGACACAGAATCGAAAGCAACTCAATGCTCTGAGCTGTCAGCATAAAGCCTGACGTGGGGCTCAACCTCATGGACTGTGAGATCATGACCTGAGCCAAAGTTGGCCATTTAACCAACTGAGCCACCCAGGTGCCCCTATAACTGGAAGTCTGTATGTTTTGACCCACTTCACTCATTTCACCCCCATCCTGCCCCTTGCCTTTGGCAATGACCAATCTGTCCTCTGTATCTATGAGCTCAGTTTTATTTTTTACTCCATGGTATACATATATACCACAATTTCCATATCCATTCATCTATCAGTGGACGGTTAGGTTATTTCCCTATCTTAGCTATTGTCAATAATGCTGCAGTGAGTATGGGGGTACACACAGGCTGAAATGAGGGATAGAAGACATGTTGCATGCAAATGGAAATCAAATGAGAGCAGGGGTAGCTATACTTATATCAGACAAAACAGACCTTGAGTCAAAAATTATAACGAGACAAAGCAGGTCATTATGTAATGATAAGGGGGTCAGTTTATCAAGAAGATGTAACAATTGTACATATATATACAGCCAGCATTTGGCATACCGTAATGTATTAAGCAAATACTGACAGATCTGAAGGGAGAAATAGACAGCAGTGCAATAATTGTAGAGGACTTCAGTACTTTACTTTCTACGAAAGATAGGTCATTCAGCCAGAAAATCAGGAAACATCGGACTTGAACTACACTTTAGAGCTATGTGAGATGATGGATATGTTACTTAGTTTGACTGTGATAATCATTTTACAGTGTATATGTACATACGATTTTTGTCAATATTACTGCAAGAAAATTGGGAGAAAAAAGAAAGCAAAGAAATTATTTAAGTAGCAGAGGTTCAACCCATTTTTTAAATTAAGTTTTTAATTTTAATTCAAGTGTAGTTAACATACAGTGTTATATTAGTTTCCAGTGTATAATATAGAGATTCAACAATTCTATACATTACTCAGTGTTCATCATGTTCAGTGTACTCTTTAATCCCCCTCACCTATTTCACCCATCCCCCAATCTTCCTCCCCTCTGGTAACCATCAGTTTGTTCTCTGTAGTTAAGAGTCTTTTTCTTGGTTTGTTCCTCTTTTTCTTTCCCCTTCAGTTGCTTGTTTTGTTTCTTAAATTCCACCTATGAGTGTAATCATATACTATTTGTCTTTCTCTAACTAACTTATTTTACTTAGCATCATATTCTTTAGTTCCATCCATGTTGCAAATGGCAAAATCTCATTCCTTTTTATGGCTGAATAATATTTCGTTGTACATACATATCACTTCTTCTTTATGCATTCATCTATCAGTGGACAGTTGGGCTGCTTCCATAATTTGGCTATTGTACATAGTGCTGCCATAAACATAAACATAAGGGTGCATGTATCCCTTTGAATTAGTGTTTTTGTATTTTTTTAGTAAATACCCAGTAGTACAATTACTGGATCATAAGGTAGTTCTATTTTTAACTTTTTGAGGAACCTCCATAATATTTTCCACAGTGGCTGCACCAGTTTGCATTCCCACCAACAGTGTACCAGGGTTCCTTTTTCTCCACATCCTCACCAACAATTGTTTCTTGTGTTTTGATTTTAGCCATTCTGACAGGTGTGAGGGGACCTCTCCTTGTAGTTTTGATTTTCATTTCCCTGATGATGAGTGATGTTGAGCATCTTTTCATATGTCCATTGGCCATCAGTATGTCTTCTTTGGAGAAATGTCTATTCATGTCTTTTGCCCATTTTTAATTTTTTAAAAAGTCTTATTTATTTATTTTGAGACAGAGCGAGGATGAGTGGGGGAGGGGCAAAGAGAGAGGGAGAGAGAGAGAGAAAATTCCAAGCAGGGTCCGCATTCAGCTCAGAGCCTGACCTGGAGCTTGATCTTACAACCATGAGATCATGACCTGAGCCAAAATCAAGAGTTGGACATTTAACCGACTGAGCCACCCAGGAGCCCCTCCCCATTTTTTAATCGGATTATTTGGTTTTTTTGGTGTTCAGTTGTATAAGTTCTTTATATATTTTGGATACTAACTCTTTTTCAGATATGTCATTTGCAAATATCTTCTTCCATTTAGTAGGTTGCCTTTTAGTTTTATTGTTTCCTTTGCTGTTCAGAAACTTTTTATTTTTATTTGTCATCCCAGTAGTTTGTTTTTGCTTTTATTTCCCTTGCTTCAGGAGACATATCTAGAAAAATGTTGCTACAGCCAATGTCAGTGAAAATATTGTCTGTTTTGTTTTCTAAGATTTTTGTGGTTTCAGGTCTCACATTTAATTCTTTAATCCATTTTTTAG
Source organism: Neofelis nebulosa (assembly GCF_028018385.1). Classification (NCBI taxonomy): domain Eukaryota; kingdom Metazoa; phylum Chordata; class Mammalia; order Carnivora; family Felidae; genus Neofelis; species Neofelis nebulosa. Next base: position 12,957,590 of record NC_080800.1, on the reverse strand, counting down.
TTTATTTTTGTGTATGATACATGAGAGTGGTCCAGTTTCATTCTTTTGCATGTAACTGTCCAGCTTTCCCAATACCATTTGGTGAAGAGATTGTCTTTTTCCCATTGTATATTCTTTATTCCTTTGTTGGGGATTAATTGGCTGTATAATTGTGGGCTTATTTCTGGGTTTTCTGTTCTGTTCTATTGATCTATGTGTCTATTTTTGTGCCATTCTGTTTAGATTCAACCCATTTTTTACAGTGTGGTGGTTTTTAATGAAGACTTTCCAGGGGCCCTAGCTCTCAATGCCATGTCTCAACTGCTCTTGGTTACAAAGAGAATGTTCTGTTGTTCTTGCAGCATCTGCCCAGACATTCCACATAGCCTTTTTTACTCTGGAGTCTTGCCACTTTACAAGGTTCTGCCCTGGAAAAGTAGGGCAAGGTCACCTTTGCTCTCAGATTCCCCAAACTCATCTTGTGGTTTCTGTCCTCTCCTTTCCTCTAATTGTCCCTCAGAGAGGGGCAGGCACAGGACATAGAGACTCTCCCCCTTTCAGAGAACATGTTCATTCCCAGTACATAAGCTGTATTTACTTCCCTACTGGTTCTTTCTTTATTTACATCTCAAGGAATCTTTTATTTAAACATTTTTTATTGGGGTATAATTTGCATACACATTAAAATGTATAGATCATAATTATGAAATTCAGTAAGATTTGTCCAATGTTTATAAGTATGTTACTCACACCCATATTAAGATAGGGAACATTTTCATCACCCCCAGAAACTTCCCTCATGCCCCTTTCCAGTCAACCCATTCCCAACCACTTTCCTAATTTTTATCAGTATATATTAGTTTTAGCCTGATTTAGAACTGCATATCAATGGAATCATATAGTATATACTCTTGTGTCTGGCCTTTTTTCACTCAACATCAGGTCTTTGAGATCCCAAGAGTATTTTTAATTTCACTCTTAAATCATTATGTTTTATCCATTCCTTGAGTCCTTCAAAGCCTAGGACTCTGTGGCTATAAAACCTGAACTTCTGAAATTGAAAAGCGCTTTTTTTTTAATGCTCTTTTGCTATATCATCTCTTCCCTTTGACCAAGATTCATCCACTTAAGCAGGAAAGGTTCAAGAATGGCCAGGAAATGTGGAGGGAATCTTCCAAAAGCTCCAAGAATTATCCTATCACGGAGTCAAGAGCAAAGTCCAGATTTCAACCCAGGAACCCTGGAACATCTGCTATTAACATTGCTGCCCCCCTTCCCAGGTTTTCCTGGAGGATTTAAAGGTTTAAAAGATTTAAAGAATTGTCTGCTGAGAAGAAGGAGGAAAATGGAAAGTTTTGAAATATGCATTGCTTTTTACTAGAGACAGGTGGCCAAAAAGCATTCCTTTGGCAGATAAGCTGGCAGTGCTGCAACTCAGCACTAAGCAACACAAGTTTAAGAATCAGGGCACCTGGGTGGCTCAGTCGGTTAAGCGTCAGACTCTTGATTTCAGCTCAAGTCATGATCTCACAGTTTGTGAGTTCAAGCCCCCCACTGGGCTCTGCAACTGACAGTGTGGGGCCTGCTTGAGATTCTCTCTCTCTCTCTCTCTCTCTGCCCCTCCACTGCTCTCTCTCTCTCTCAAAAATAAACATTAAAAAAAAATTTTAGGAATCATGAGTGACTGGGGTGCCTGGGTGGCCTAGTCATTGTGCGTACAACTTTGGCTCAGGTCATGATCTCATGGTTCATGAGTTCGAGCCCCGGTTTGGGCTTTGTGCTGACAGCTCAGAGTCTGGAGACTGCTTTGGCTTCTGTGTTTCCCTCTCTCCCTTTGCCCCTCCCCACCCATGCTTTGTCTCTCTTGCTCAAAAATAAATATATGTATATATAAAAAGAACCAGTTGTGAAGGTTCTTACTAGTGAGATTAAGCCTTCTTCAGGGTATTCCTGATTAAAAACAAACAGCTGAACTTAGAAGTATGGCTGACCAAAATAAGTACCTTTCCATGCCTTTCCCCTCGTGGTTTGTAGAATTAGTTGAGTTGGGCTCTGCCAGAGACTAGTTGTGTTGCTTTGGGCAAGTCTCATCACTTTTCTGTGCCTCGTTCCTGCAGTGCTGAAATGAGAGGATTACAGATATAAATGGTCACTGCACTTCCTTCTAACTCAAAATTACAATAAATTAATGTTTGTAGTGTCCAGTAAAGGAGCAAATCAGTGTACATATAAACCAAAGATCCTTGCCAAAGATGCAGGACATGCTAGCTGGATGAACATGGAGGCTTATTACTGTGTTTTCTGTTCCCACAAGGAATGGCATCGTCTCCCTTTGGATCCATCATATATGCATGAAATGAAAAGAGGTAAAAATGGTTTTACTATGTTTTTAAGTTTTTATTAGGTAGTGCTAGGTATGGAGTGAAAGAAATGGCACTCTGATCCTCTTGTTTGGAAGCATAATAATGTGACTTTTAAAATAAATTCAGTTTTGGTGACAGCAAAAAATGGTAGTTTGCAGTACCAGTAAAATTTGTCCAATTCTTCCAAAGAACATGGGTGCACCCTAGCTTAATGTTGAGGTTACATAAATGAGAACATCATGGTTTTCAGAGGTATACTAATAAGTCACTATATACCCAGATGTTCTGGGTATAGTACTATTTAGTACTATAGTACTATAGTTTAGAACATTTCGCATATACCATATTGTGTCACAATAAATTATAAAAGTAAGGCTGATATATTATTGTCCCCAGAAAAGATGAGTAACTCACCCAAGTTCAGGAAACTAATTAGTGGAAACTTTCAACTATTACACGTGGGAGTTTACTTGGATATCATTTCAAGATTCGTTTTTATATGCCTTACTGCTTCTGAATTAAGCTTATAATTTTTTCTGTTTTGTTTGTTCAGTCATAAGACTCTGTTTGACACAAGTGTTTGTTCTACTGTTAATATTTTTTTGAAAACTGTCAACGTTGGAAAATGTTACATAAAAAGAATTATGGTGAGGGAACAGAAATGGTCTTGGGGCATCTGGGTGGCTCAGCCGGTTAAGCATCCAACTCTTGATTTCAGCTCAGGTCATGATCTCACGGTTCATGGGATTGAGCTCCGAGTCCAGCTCTGCTCTGACAGTGCAGAGCCTGCTTGGGATTCTCTCTCTCTCTCTCTCTCTCTCTCTCTCTCTCTCTCTCTCTGTCTTTGCCTCTCCTTTGCTCGCACACTCTCTCTCAAAATGTATAAATAAACATTAAAAAAAGAGAAAGAAATGGTCTTGCTTTGTGGAGTCTCCAGACAAAAATGACTAAATCAACTTATGCTGAAATCCTAACTTTGGCATTCTGAAGAAGGACACAAATAATAGATGGCAATGGTTAAAATCTAATGATTCTCTGAGATCTATAGGGATGTAGGAGGGGCAGGTACTGAGGTAGTCTTTAAAGTTTCTGAATTTTCATTCAGGCCATTACTTTGCCAACTGTTCCGTGCTTTCTCCTGATGCTATTTGTGAAGTGTTTTCCTTCAGAGAAGGGTCTCCAAAGAACAGCGGTCTGGTGAGCAAGCAGCACACTGGGATCTCCATAAGAGAGAACTCCCTACTTGTGTCCTTTGCTCTGACACTCCAGGCAGCTCTGCGCAGAGCTTCACTCCAGGAGGTCTCTTCTGAGCACCGTTGGTACAAAAAATTACCAACTTTCAAAATAAAGGTCAGTTCAGGGGCACCTGACACAAATTTCATCTCTCCCCTATGTGCCACCAGGTGAGCCTTCTCTGGAATAACATAAAAACCTGATCAGGGCAACTTATAAAATGGTTTGCAATAATAGAATAGCACCCAAAGACTGGAAATATTTCAAGTTCCATGGCAGATGTTATCTTAGGCCTGTGTGGAAAACTTTGGAGAAGACTGGGCCAGCTATTTAAATAAAGTGGGAGTAGCTCTTTTGCATTTGGGAGTGCAGGCTTCCTAAAGAGACGAATCAGCAGAATAACTTGGGGTTCTGGTTTAGAAACTTTAAGATTTTTCCAACATCATGATTATTCTTATTACACCTCCCCAAGGTGGGGACCAAAGTGTAACTACTTATCAGCTTCAAGCAAATGACAAGTCAATACAGAAGAGAGAGTAAACGGTAGATTGTTATGGCCAGAGGAGAATACCTTACAGTTTATTTCAAAACCGATGTCTACGGGATTTTATGAGACAAAAAGATTTGTATAAAGTATTATTTTGTGGGCCTTGTTTGTTATAGTCATGGTATAATACAAAAATAAATGCTTTCAGCTATGATCTGCCTGGGGAAATGCTGAATGGGCAGTGACAGGTAATGTTGATATTTATTTGCTATTTGATATAATGGAAAAAACATTGGATTTATAAATTAGAAGAGTTGGATTGGTTGCAAGTTAATTATGTGATCTTGGATAAGTCACTTGGCCCACTGGATCTCAAAATGTAGTGGTTCTTAAGACAAGGAGGGGTTTTAAAACACAGCTTCCTGGATCTCATCCCTTAGAGGTTCTGGTTCACTAGGCCTGGAATAAGACCTGAGATTCTGAATTTCTAACAAGCTTCCAGCTGATGCCGATGTTGCTGGCCTCGGGGCCATACTGGGAGGAGCAAGGAAGTCTGAGACAAGGCTCTCTTTATTTTCAAAAGGTGACCACTATGTTAGAAAATTACTCAGGTCTCTTTTGGCCCATAAAATTTTCTGAGGTTCAGTTTTGTTCTATTTGCCCTGCTCGAAGTGTCTGTAATATTTCTTTCTAATGGAGATGGCTAATGGCAGGGCATAAATTAAATCATTGAAGGAGCAACTGTCTTAGGGAAAATTTGTTGCTTTAAAAGTATTAGCCATTAGCAACAGGTGCCCACTTAAATATTTTATGTTCAGTTTTATGGTTGAGTCTCCTCAGTGAAATAAAAAAAATTCCTCTGGAAGGCTTGAGTTTGAGCATTAACTCTGCCGCTTACTAACCCCATGACCTTAACCTTTCTTAGTTTCCTCATCTGTAAAATGGGGAAACCAAGTCCAAGTCTTTCCTGTATTGGTAGTTTCTGGAATATGCACACGAAAGCACCTTGTAGGTTGCTAGGAGTCATACAAACGTAAGGAGTGACTGTATTCAAGGCACAGTGAATAGGAGTCGCAAGGCGGGGCACTCAGCCAGTTCCCGCATGATGCATGAGAGGCCATGTGGCCTCTTAACAGCACTCTACAAGCAGGAGGGATCATTGTTCTAGCTCTGTGGCTTAGTTTGTCCACAGGAGTGTCTGTTACATGCTTTTTACAGCCTGGCACTGAAATAGGAGAAATCCAAGCAGATAACGGTATGAGTCAGGGTAGCAGAACCACGATGAGTATTATGGAAGAAGAAATCTATTATAGGAATTAGATCTTGGCAGTGGGAGAGGAGCTGGGGAAGCAAAGATTGGGCAGTGGCAGCCGGGAGCTGAAGGGTTGTGGGAAGGTCACTAACTAACCCTGGCATCAGCGAATGAGTCAGAGCTTCCAAGGAAACCCTGGCGCTTGGCACTTCCAGTCTCTGGAGTCAGATCAGAAATGGTAGCTGGTAGAGTAGTCATGGCAAGCTGTTGGCTCTTTGTGGCCACTGCCTCTGCAAATTGCAGAGAATTATGTGGTGGTGGGCCTGGGATTGCTGTCAGTCAGCAGGGGCCAGAGAGCTGGAGGGGTGGAGGTGAAGAGAGTGAGGACCAGCCGGAACGTGCTCACACCTGTATCTGTGTCTCACTACCTCTAACCACCTGTGACCTCAGAGCATAATGGCTGCTGCTTCCTTCTGCCTTCTAAATCTTGTACAAGCTCACCTTTTGTTTAACTTAGAACCATGCAGAGGGGCACTTGGGTGGCTTAATCAGTTAAGCGTCTGACTTTGGCTCAGGTCATGATCTTGTGGTTCATGAGTTCGAGCCCCAGGTTGGGCTCTGTGCTGACAGCTCGGAGCCTCGAGCCTGCTTCGGATTCTGTGTCTCCCCTTCTCTGTGCCTCACCCCTGCTTGTACTCTGTCTCTCAAAAATGAATAAAAGTTAAAAAAAATTAAAAAAAAAAAAAAAACCAAGAACAAAAAGAACCACACAGAAAGGGAGATTTTGGAGAACTTAATCCCCGGCATAAAAAGTTGATAGAACAATCCAGCATGATGTCTGACAACATTTCTGAAGCACATACTGACTGAATAATGAGCTATTTCCTTATTCAAAGGGGACAAGTTATCCATCTCTAAAAGTGAAAAAACAGCACTGTGTTCAAAGACATATTCCGGTCCCAGAATAATAAATTGTAGTCATTTAAATGTCTTGAGAATGCACATGCATATGTAAGAAGTATGTATAAAGCCTTGTTTGTGTTGGTGGACATGCATAAACAATCACAAAATGCAAGCAGTTTCCACATGTAACCAAGAGAAGGTCCTAGGACTCTCATTTATACAGTGTGTAGTAAGAGGATTTGGATTGCAGGGAACAAGCACTACATGGTAATGCAAGTGGGAAGAGCTGTGCATGTGGGTCCTAGAGAATGTTTCCTCAGTATGTAAACAGAGGATATGGCAGAAAGGGTAAAAAATGTGTTGTTCTCGTACAATCGATCCTCATTATTTGCAGATTCAATTTTCAAATTCACCACTTGCTGAATCTTATTTGTAAACCCAAATCAATACTCGCAAGACTTTAGTGGTAATTCTCAGCCATGCACGGAGAAGCAGAAAATTTTAGTTACCTGACACACATTCCCAGCTGAGGTCGAAAAAGGCAACGCTCCGCCTTTTTGTTTCAGCTCTTCTACCGTGAATAAGTGTCCTTTCTGTGTGTGTTTTTTAAAATTTTTTGTATTGTTTTTTTGTTTATTTTTTGAGAGAGAGAGAGCAAGCTGGGGAGGGGCAGAGAGAGAGAGAGGGAGACACGGATTCTGAAACAGGCTCCAGGTTCTAAGCTCTTAGCACAGAGCCTGATCTGGGGGCTCGAACCCACGAACCAAGAGATCATGACCTGAGCCGAAGTCGGACGTTCAACCTACTGAGCCACCCAGGTGCCCCCCTGTGGTTTGTTTAGTAGTACAGTTTTCATATTTTTGTGCTCTGTGTTGGCAATTTTGCTGTTGAAAATGGCCCCCAGGTATAGTGCTGACATGCTGTCTAATGTTCCTATATGTGTGCTTCTGTTTAAAGACACTTTATTTAGTAGGTATTATTGATTCATTAACATTGAACTCATGCAACAGGAGCTTTAAACAGAAGCACACATAAAATAAGGTTACGTATTGACTGGTTGATGAAAATGTTATAATTAGAGGAACCCAATCCTTTATTACCTCCAGGAGCAATGTTCGGTATTCATTAACACAGTATTCAAGTATTCATGGCTACTTTATAGACCATAACGCCTACAGATAATGAGAACCAACTGTACATCTTAAAAGGAAGGGTGGATTACTTTCGGTCTCTCAGAAAAGGCTAGATGTAATGGTGAAAGGCAGATCTCAATCTGTCACCATTTGGTTGATGCCTGAAATTATATTCTTAGTCTAGTGTTTTGGCAGCTTATTGCAGTGCACATACCTGGGGTGATTGCTCTTTTAACCTTCTCAGCCAATCACACTTTAGTATGAATAAACCTCAGTAATTTTCCCGAGATCAAGAACCTATTTGGGATTGCATATAAAGGAATAGTCATGAAAGAAAAAAATGTGCTTTAGATACCAAATACATAATGTTCTGCCCTTCACAGAAGAGGCATATTGAGGAAAAGAGAAGAAATATTAGATCTGGAACTGTTCTCTCTCTCTTTTACTTTCCTATTCCCCTTTCCCCACTTCTTTTCTTCGGACGATAGTACCTCAAATCTTGCAATATGCCATATGCTCATTTATTTCTGCGTCTTGCAAAGTTGGCCCCTGATCACTGACCTCTGCTTTCCTACGCCCTTGTCAGCCTCGGAGCTGCTCTTCATTCTTCAGGTCTCAACTTAGATGCCTCCTCATTCAGACTTCTTAGGTTCCCTAGGTCTTCATCAAGTATGACACTCTGTATTCTCGTATAATATCCTTATATGGCACTGTGTGTTTCTTGTATAATATTCCTCCCATGGGATTAAAATGCTCTGTTTACTCTCGCCCTTCTTTACTGGGCTAAAGTCTTAATGAAGATTTGGGAAAGATTTATCACGTTATCATTGTAAGCAGTAGTCACGTGGAAGGAATAACATATATTGTGGTTGAATATAAAACTAGCTAGCATGTCTCTTCAACTTTTGAGTCAGATATAAGAGAAAAATTCCAATATGGGCTTTTCTGACAAGAACCCCTGAATATTAACTGTTCCCATACCTTAAGTCTGTGCATGTTAACTTAAACATCTTAACTGTATTTAGCAGGCAGCTATAGCTCTGTCATGAATGATCACAAAATCTTAGTGGCATATTAACTTAGTGGCATTTATGTTGCTCATGGTTCAGCAGGGGAAGCTGTGCTTTATGCTCTTGTTCTGAGAGTTGGCTGCGGTGAATTCTCCGTGTGGCTCATCGTGGGACTAGAGCTAAATGGTTAGCAGTTATGTAGGACAACTTGGCTCCTGGCAGTGGCAGAGGCATGCTCAACAATGCAAGCAAATTTCAAGTCTCTGCTTGTGTCATGTGTACTAATATTCTATTGGTTAAAACAAAGCGGGGGCGTGTAGAATGGGAGCTCTTCTACCCCTCTGGGCAAAGTTGACAAATCCTGCTCTTTTGGAAGAAGGACATAGACAAGATTTTCCAGGCTAATTTTGCTTCAGGTCTTGGGAGAGTGTGAAAGAGGACATCAGATGTTTTGCAGTAGTCTCAGGAATTGCTGGTCCCCGTCCTACCTGGAAATGTTCAGCACATCCCCTCTCTGGGGAAGTTAAATCTTTCTAAGCAACACCCTTCCAAAGAAGTAGTGTCATTAAATATAGGGGCGCCTGGGTGGCGCAGTCGGTTAAGCGTCCGACTTCAGCCAGGTCACGATCTCGCGGTCCGTGAGTTCGAGCCCCGCGTCAGGCTCTGGGCTGATGGCTCAGAGCCTGGAGCCTGTTTCCGATTCTGTGTCTCCCTCTCTCTCTGCCCCTCCCCCGTTCATGCTATGTCTCTCTCTGTCCCAAAAATAAATAAAAAACGTTGAAAAAAAAAAAAATTAAATATAAAGACAATGAAGAACTGCTTTACATGATAGACATCAGCCTTTAAAAATAGCTCATCAAGCTTTTAATTCTTTTTTTTTAATTTTTAAATGTTTATTTTTGAGAGAGAGAGAGAGAGGGAGAGAGATGTTGCGCTAGCAGGGGAGGGGCACAGAGAGGAGACAGAGAATCTGAAGCAGGCACCATGCTATCAGTGCAAGGTCTGATGTAGAGCTCAAACTCACAAACAATGAGATCATGACCTGAGCTGAAGTTGGACACTTAACTGACTGAGCCACCCAGGCGCCCCAAGCACTGAATTCTGATGATGACTGGTATCTTATGGAGATGAACAGAAGGTCTCCCCATGGCCATGGTGATATCAACAGCAGGGCTTTCCAAAGGATTTTTGAGATTGCTGAGGAGATTAATGGCAGTAATGTCCAATAGGGAGATTTCATTCTGTGGGTTTTACTCTATTTTGTTGTTGTTGTTGTTGTTGTTGTTGTTGTTGTTGTTGTTTTTGGTTTTGGTTTTGTTTGGTTTTTATCATTACTGTTTTTTACATTTAAATCTTAAATCCATTTGGAATTTAGTTTTGGATATGGTGTGAGCTAGGGATTCAATTTTATTTTCTTTAACCTATATAGACAGATGTGCCAGTACCATTTAACAAATACACTATTCTTTTCCTCTTGAATTTGAATGTTGCCTTTATCCTATATTTTAATGTATTTACTGGAATCTATTTCTGGGATTGCTACTTCACTCTGCTGCTTTATTTGCACATTTGCACATTTTGTTTTAATTTTAGAGAGAGAGAGAGAGAGAGAGAGAGAGCAGGGGAGAGGGGCAGAGGGAGAGAGAGAGAGAATCTTAAGTAGGCTCCACACTCAGAGTGGAGCCCAATGTGGGCTTGATCCCATGACCCTGGGATCATGGTCTGAGCTGAAATCAAGAGTTGGGCGTTCAACCAACTGAGCCACCCAGGCACCCCTATTTGAACATTTCTGTGCCAAACTATAGTATTTCGATGGTAGTGGTTTTATAGTATGTTTAATATCTAAGATAAGCCCTCCCAAATATACTGTAATCTTCTCTTTAATAATTTTATTGGATTGGGTGTTTGGACTTACATGGACTTTATATGTACTTAAAAATTCTTGTTGGGATCATAATGAATATTTTACTGAATTATATATTAATTTTAGGAAAATGACTTTTTATGATAGTTAGTGTTTCCATCAAAGAATACCTTACCATTTGTTCAGATATTGTTTTATGCATTCAGTAAGAGTTGGAAAAGAGCCAGGTATGATTTAAGACAGAGAGAAGGCCAGTATGGCTGGAACAGAGAGCCAGGGTAGAAAGGAGATGACCAATCATAACCTAGAGGGCATTCTCACTCTTCAGCATGACTTTATTGAAGATTTATGTGTTGAGGTTAAAGTTTACTTCTCAGAAGATATATATTATTTTATCTTCCTTATTTACAAGTCCTCGAAGAAGCCATTCTATATATTTTTTGCTGCAGAAGAAACTCTTGTTTTCATAACTTGTTAAAGCACCTGTTAAAGATTATCAGTGGGTAGAGACAGAAAATAGAATGGTGGCTTCCAGGGACTGAGGAGGGGGTGGGGAATGGGGAGCTTTGTATTTTTTTTTAAGTTTATTTTCAGTAGCCTAAAGATTTGTTTATATCACTGTTTAGTACAGATACAAAATGTACAAGTCTTCAAAAGTGATTTATACTAAATAAGAATAAATTCGACCTAAGAAAATGTTAAAAGAAAAAAAAAGGATTCCCATTGCAATGAGAATTCCCATCAGCAATAAGAAATTTCAAAGATTTCACTGATTTCTGAGAATATATCCATAGATCTCAGTTTAGAAACTCTATTTCTTGTTCCTGCTTTAAGATACACCTTGGAAGGGCACCTGGGTAGCTCAGTGGGTTAAGTCTCAGGTTCTTGATTTCAGCTCAGGTCATGATCTCAGGGTTCATGAAATCGAGTCTGCTTGGGAATCTCTCTGCCTCTCCCCTGCTCATGCTCTGTCTCTCTCTCAAAATACATAAATAAACATGAGAAAATTAAAAAAAAAAAAAAAGATACACCTTGGACAAATGGTAAAGCAACAGACACCATTTGTTTTTGGCATCCTCTCACTTCTTTTCTGCCACTCCTTTCCTTATCCTTCAGGTGTCCAGTGTCTCTTTGTGCTCCTTTGATCACTCAACCACCCCCGCCTTCCACCACCAGTTTATTAAGTTATGGTTGACATACAAAAAGCTGTGTGTATTTAATATATACAACTTGAGGAGTTTGGAGATAAGTATATGGCCATGAAAATATCACCACAATCTATGCCATAAACATACCCATAACTTCCAAAAGTTTCCTCTTGTTCACTTTATTATTGTGTGTGTGTGTATGTGTGTGTGTGTGTGTGTGTGTGTGTGTGTGTGTGTGTGAGAGATAAGAACCCGTAATAGAAGATTTACCCTCTTAGTAAAATTTTAAATATATGCTGCGGTCTTTTAAACTACAGGTGGGGCCGTGGCCCCCCCCCCTCCCCCCGGTGCTGCGGGGGCTGCCGGGTGGGTCTGCAGTGGGCGGGGCTCAGGCTCTGGCGCCCGGGCAGCAGAAGCAGATCACCTCCACGGAGGAGCAGCTGGACCACTACCGGGACTGCACCTTCTTCAGTGAGCAGGACATCCTCACGCTCCACGCGCAATTGCACGGTTCTACCAGCTGGCCCCCAGCCCGTCCCAGTGGACTGTCGGAAAAGCCCCGTCGTCCATGTGCCGATGAGCCTCGTCATCGTGATGCCGGAGCTCCGGGAGGACCCATTCAAGGAAAGGATCATAGAGGCTTTTACTGAGGATGGCAGGGGGAACCGCACCTTCGGCGACTTTGTGGGTATGTCCTCTGTGCTCTGTGAGTTGGCTCTCCGGGAGCTCAAGGCAAACTATTCCTTCAACACCTACAACTTAGTCTGCAAGGAGGATCTGGAGCTGAAGCTGGCCGGGCTCACCCAGTCGGAGTTGGACGAGGAGGAGGTGATGCTCGTGTGCGACAAGATCATCGAGGAGGCCGACCTGGACAAGGATGGTAAACTGGACTTTGTGGACCTTGAGGACGTGATTGCCAAGGCCCGCGACTTCCTCAGCACCTTCCACATCCGGATCTGAGGACGCTGCTGAGGGTGCGGTGGCCCAGAAGCTGACCATCTGGCTCTGCTGCTGTCCACACAAGTGTGACCTCCAAGCTGCCCAGAGAAGGGGCTGTGGCCTCTGGGGTTATTCCCACCAACATTTCCTTGGGCCCTTTCAGCAAAAGACCCTTACCCAGGGAAGGAGGGTGTGAGGAGCAGGGACCTTCCCAGACCCCAGGGCCTCCAAAGGCCTCCTATCTGTCCCCACCCACTCCAGCTCCCCAGACCCTGGTCCTCTCCCTGTCACAAACGGCCCCACTGGGAGGGGAAGGCGGACACCTCATGGGGCAGGGGATACCCACGTGTCCAAGGGCTGGGCAGGCATCCCAGTCGCGCAGGGAAAAGTGAAAAATGAAAGAGGACAATGTTTTATGAGCTATGCGGTCTTTCTCTCAAACCCACAGCTGGGCCGCACACCGGTCCGCCGGGTCTCCGTCTCCCCCAACCCTCCCATCGTGAAGCTGTGAGGAGAGTGGGCCAAGGGCTCTGTCCCTGTCCCTAGCTCTGAGTCCTGGGCACCGCTTCTCCTCCACCCTCCCCAAGACCTGGAATTCTCACTGGTGTGTGCTGGCCACACATTTGTGAACTTCTGGTAGTAAAGCACTTTCATGTCCTCATAAAACAAAACGGAACAAAAACCACAGGCACTGTGCTGCACTGTAGATCTGTAGGACTGTTTCATCTTGTGCACCTGAGACTTTGTGTCCTTTCACGAATACCTCTGCATTTATCCTTCCCTTGAGCGGCTGCCAACAACCACTCTACTTTCTGCTTCTGTGAGTTTGACTAGATTCCTTGCGTAAGGGAGATCATGTATTATTTTTCCTTCTGTGTCTGCCTAATTTCACTTATCATATCCTCCAGGTTCATCCATATTCCGGCAGATGGCAAGATTTTCTTCTTTTTAAAGGCTAAATAATATTCCATTGTTTGTATATAGCACATTTTCTTTATCCGTTCACCCATCAGCAGACATTTAGGTTGCTTCTGTATCTTGGCTATTATGAACAATACTTCAGCGAACATGGGAACGCAGGTAGCGTTTTGAGATAGGAACCTTATTTCCTTTAATATATACCGGAAGTGGGATTGCTAGATCATATGGTAGTTCTATTTTTAATTTTTTGAGGAATTATTCCATAGCTACTATTCTAATTTACATTCCCAACAGCATACAAGGGTTCCCTTTCCTCCATATGCTCACCAGCGCTTGTTACATATAAATATTTTTGATAATAGCCACCTTAACAGGTATGAGGTGGTATCTCATTGTCATTTTGATTTGCATTTCCCTGATAATTAGTGATGTTGAGCTGCTTTTCGTATACTGGCCATTTGTATGTATTCTTTTTTTATTTTTTCTTTTTCATTTGTACATATTCTTTGGAGAAATATGTATTTAGTTCCTTTGCCCATTTTAAAATTGGATTTATTTTTCCTGTTGAATTGTAGGCATTTTTAATACATTTTGAATACTAACCCTTTATCAGATATATGGTTTACAAGTATTTTCTCCCATTCTGAAGGTTGCCTTTTCATTTTGTTGATCGGTTTCTTTGCTGTACAGAAAGTTTTTACTTAAATGCAATCACATTTGTTTTTTTTTCCTTTGGTTGCCTGTGCTTTTAGGTGCCTGCAATATTGTGATTTATAAGAAATATACATTTGGTCATCCAGATGACCAAAATACACATTTCTCATATATTTATTGGCTGTTCAACCACAGTTCCTGGCTCAAAGCTCTCCAAACCCATGGAATTGCCTAAGTAATGATGGCAACAAGAGTTCTTTTGTAATGTTAACGAGGTGACCTTTGGACTGCACCTCAGGATGAGGCATCCCCTTGACCTCCTAAGTGGGGAGAGGGCCTGGAGGTTTAATTGATAGCCAGTGGCCAGTGATTCAATCAATTGTGCCTATGTAATGAAACCTCCATAAAACCCAGAAGGATGGGATTTGGAGAGCTTCCAGGTTGGTGAATGTGTGGATAATGGGGAGCATGGCACACCTGGAGAGGGCATGGAAGCTCCATGCTCTTTCCCCATACCTTTCCCTATGGATCTCTTCCATCTGACTATTTCCGAGCTATACCCTTTTAGAGTAAACCAGTAATCTAGTAACTAAAATGTTTCTCTGAGTTCTGTGAGCCACTGTAACAAATTAGTTAAATCTGAGGATGGGGAGTCGGGTCATAGGGTTCATAACCAGTTTTTCAGGAGTACAGGTGACAACCTAGACTTGCAGTTGGCATCCTCAGTTGGAGGGGGTCATTGGAACCTTCGATCTATAGCCAGTTGGTCAGCAGCACAGGCAATAACCTGGGCTTGTGACTGGCACCTGAAGTCAATTTTGTAGGACTGAGCCCCTGACCTGTGGGACTCGGTGCCACCTCTGGAGAGGTTGTGTCAGAATTGTGTTGAATTGTAGGACATGCAGCTGATGTCCAAAGAATTGTTTGCTTTTGTGGGGGATATCACCTCACACACACTGGAATTGGGTGTCAGAATCCCTTTAGTATCCTATCTAAATCATTGCCAAGGCCAATGTCAAGAAGCTTTTCCCCTATATTTTCTTCTAGTTTTATGGTTTCAGGTCTTATGTTTGAATCTTTAATTCATTTTAAGTTGATTTTTGCATATGCATATGGCTTAAGAGAAGGGTACAATTTCATTCTTTTGCATTTGGATATCCAGTTTTCCCAAATACCATTTATTGAAGAGACTATTCTTCTATGTGTTCTTGGCACCCTTGTCTAAAATCAGTTGATCATATATGCATGGGTTTATTTCTGGACTCTCCATATCCTGTTCCATTGGTTTATGTGTTTGTTTTTCTGCCCATACTGTTTCTGATTACTGTTGCTTTGAAATATTTTGAAATGAGGAAGTGTGATGCCTTCAGCTTTGTTCTTCTTTCTCAAGATTGCTTTGAATATTTGGGGTCTTTTGTGGTTTCATATGAATTTTTGTATTGTGTTTTCTGTTACTGTGAAAAATGCCATTGAGATTTGGATAGGGATTGCATTGAATCTATAGATCAGTGTGGGTAGTGTGGACATTTTAACAGTATTAATTTTTTCCTCAATCCATGAACACGAGATGTCTTTCCATTTATTTCTGTCTGCTTTAAATCCTTTCATTATTATTTTAAAGTTTTTAGTGGACAAGTCTTTCATCTCCTTGATTAAGTTTATTTGTAAATATTTTATTCTTCTTAGTGCCATTATAAATGAGATTGTTTTTTTATTTCCTTTTTGAATTATTAGCTGCTAGCATATGGAAATACAGCTGATTTTGTATCTTACAATTTTGCTGAATTTGTTTATTAGTCTTCACAGGATTTTTTTGGGTATAGCTTTGATAATTTTTGTTTGAGAGGCAGGCTAGCATTGAGGAAAGAACATGTGCTATGAGTTAGAAAGCCCTGAGTTTGAATCTTACTTTGAATTTACATATGATTCTAGGACCTTGAGTCACTAATTAACCTCTCTAAGACTTGGTTTCATTATTCATGATACGGGGATGCTCCTTTTACCTACTTTTCTATTACATAGTGTTGTTTTGATGATTACATGAGATAATGAAATTGAAAACATCAGAACAGGGCCTGCCATTTCTAAAGCATGTGATGTGATCAGTAAATGGTATTCCCACCCCCTTTCCTGCTCAGTCTCACCTAGACCTGGCTTCCCCTAAAGACTTGGACCGTTAATTTATCTCTCCTCTCCTCATTTCCAATTCAGCTCCCAGCAAAAATGCAGTTTCTTCAGTGCACCTGATCTTAACCACTTGTTTGTTAAAAGTGATCTGGACTAAACTAAAACACAACAAGAGGAAAGGGACATACATTGTTTGCTAAACTGCTTGTTATGGTTGTTGCATATTAAAATAAGATGCTTATGGGGTGCCTGGGTGGCTCAGTTGGTTGAGTGTCTGATTCTTGATTTTGGTTCCGGTCATGATCCCAGGATCATGAGATCAAGCCCTGTGTCAGGCTCTGCATTAAGCATGGAGCCTGCTTAAGATGCTCTCTTTCCCTCTGCCCTCTCTATAAAATTAAAAAAAAAAAAAGATGCTTGTTAGCTGACTCTAACTGTAATCGCAGGTGTAATGTAAATATCTCTTACAAAAGGATAACTTCTACTCAGTTTTCAGAGCTTCTCCTGTGTTTGCAGTTTCTTAAAAATAATAAGCCTAAAATAATCCTTATGCCAAGGAAACATATTTTGAGGTAGCAAATTCTGCTCCCCTACAGGTGGTTACTGCAAGGTTAGTAAATAATAAGTGACATAAAATGAATCTAAAAACATTAGGTAGCTGGATATTTGATGGGAAGAGGAAGCGTGGAGCAAATTCACTGAGAGAGGGAAATGAGTCTTGTATCAGAAGAACAGGAGAAGAGTGAGGAGGAGACAGGAGGTCCGTAGCTGCCTCCATTGGTCAGGAGAAATGAGAATGTTTCTGTGGGGACTAAGAGGTGATAATGCAGTTGGGAAGAAAGGGCTTATAACACTCATGGCTCTGTCATGGCCTTCATGGCTCCTGCTTATCTTTTTGAGACAAAAGCATATGCCTCCTTCTTTAATTTTTTCTAGGCCTCCAGAGTGTTCAGAGGGCAATTTGCTACCTTTCAGTTCCCTACTTCGAGAAGTCTTTCCTCATGATACACTCAGCTCAAGGGTCAACGGGACTATATTTTGGAGAGGAGATTTCCCAAATTTCACAGGACTGAGAACCCCTTTCTGTCTGGTTTTCAGTACCCCATTTAGGTGAAAATGGATAAAATTAAACATTTAGCAGGCTTATTTCAGTTGCTGAGAAATGAGAGAAGTACTTTTCTTAGAATCAACAATAATTCAAAATGGAATAACTACATAATGTGTTTTGAAGAATATGGTGCTAGATAAGTGGTTTTGCCATTACCAGACCTTATCACTCACATATAAATACGGAAAATAGCAGTGAGCAAAGGGGCAAATGTCAATTTAGAGGAAGATGTTTTTGCTTCCATAATGGGTCCTTTCTCCTTGGTGGAATTTACTACAAGCGCATCTCTCTGACTGAAAAAAACACACAAATCTATTGCTTCTTGGTCATCCATTCAGTGATGACGCAAAGTCATCCTTGGAAACTTCCAAAATAGGGGATGACCGTAGACCTCCTGTCCATGGGCCTTTCCATGTATACTTCCATTTTCTAACTTTCATTAAGAATCTGGAACCAGTGATTTTGAAGGTTTTAAGAACAATCACATTTTTGGCTATGTACTTTATAATCTTTATGTGAATTATTTTTTTCATCAATGATGTGACATTTTATTATTAGTATTTACTTCCAGTAATAGTTACAAAATTTATGGGAACTTTTCAATTTCTTCCATATAAAAGATGAAAGTGAAGGGGCGCCTGGGTGGCGCAGTCGGTTAAGCGTCCGACTTCAGCCAGGTCATGATCTCGCGGTCCGTGAGTTCGAGCCCCGCGTCAGGCTCTGGGCTGATGGCTCGGAGCCTGGAGCCTGTTTCCGATTCTGTGTCTCCCTCTCTCTCTGCCCCTCCCCCGTTCATGCTCTGTCTCTCTCTGTCCCAAAAATAAATAAAAAACGTTGAAAAAAAATTAAAAAAAAAAAAAAGATGAAAGTGAAGAGGCTAGGAAGACATATTTTTTATTTTTCTATTTTCTTGGAATTTTATCATCCAAAGGTAATTGTACTGAACTCGAATCATTAAATATTAAATTTTTCTACTAACTATGTGCAGGATAATGTGGTGGAATTTGAGAGAATTTCATAGAAATATAGATAATATGTCCTCTGGTCTAAGCTAATCACTGTTAGATCAGAAATCCATAAAACAAGATACTAAAATACCAACTTTCCTCTTGAAAAAATATATTTCACTCATTTAATCTTAACAGTAACTTTATGAGGTAGGGTTATTATCATCCCATTTTATAAATGAGAGGCCTCAAGAGGTTAAAGTCGATAGTGGCAGAGCTGGGATTTGTTGGGGAGGAAGAATTTCCTCTGCCCTTCAAGATCCTTCTAGCTGAACTTAGAATCAAATTAATATGCAACAGATTAACAGGAAAAAATGAAATTTAATAGCATAAGTACAGGAATCCATATAGACATGAAAATTCCAAAGACAGTCAAGTAACATGAGGCTTATATGAGCTCAGGAGAGGGGTAGAGACCTGAGGATACAAAAGAAAGACCATTAGTGGGAAGATAAAAAGAGATATTTGGAAAACCGAGGTGCCCTATTTTACAGATAAGTTTCTTAGGTAAAGAGGAATCTCTGTTAATAGCTCTCTTCTGGTCCCTGCAGGCAGTTGAGAGGGAGATAAAGACCTTTCCCCGAATCTGCTGGGTTTGGATTGCTTTTAACTCAAAATAACGCTCAGGTAAAGTGGCTGGTCTTGGAGTGAGTTGGCCTTGGTTCCTACAGATTCAAATCCAGGCAGTGTTCTCTACTGTCGAAACTTTTTACCACTCTGCAACACTCTCTCACTAAAAGAGGCAAAATCCAAAACAACAATGGCAACAACAAAGAAGATAGTAACTGAGATTTAATCAGTGTTTTGTTCTGGGGTGGGTTAGGAATCAGTACACTTTCAAGTGAATTTCATGTTCTATAGAATGTTAATGTAAGGGGAAACCAAAAACATCATCTAGTATAGTTCTACCACTGCTGGGTGAATAGTTCAACTTGACAGCAAATTTAGAGCATTGCTTCCACAAGTAAATGGACATTTCTAGTGGTAGACTAAGACTGCTTGCATTTCCTGAGAGCAACTTGAAAATTCATAGAGTTATTTTCATACAAGCCAGGGGAAGAAGCAACCCTGCTAAACAAATTTAAAAGGTGAATAAAAGTTTTTCGACCTCAGCACTACTGACATTCTGACTCAATCATTGTTTGCTGTGGGGAGGGTCCTATGCATTGTAGGATATTAGCAGCATCCCTGGTCTCTACCCACTAGATGTCAGTAGCACCTCCATTCCTTGTGACAACCAAAAATGTCTCCAGACCTTGCCAAGTGTCCCCTGGGGGCAAAATTGGCTGTTGAGAACCACTGGGCTAATAAGAGACAAAAATAAAATTGCCTCATGATTATATGCTTGTTGCTCCTCCCATTAAAATCCCTGTAAAAGCCCTCTTCTTTGCCTCCTGGGCTCCTGTTAAGACTCTCAGCTTCTCTCTTATAAGACTCTTTTCATCTCTTCTCTGTTCTTCCTTTTCCCAGGCCCCCTACCACCTCCTCTTAGGGGATATCCAGAAACTCTGATTTTCTCTTTTTTTCTTTTTTTAATGTTTATTTCTGAGAGGGAGAGAAACAGAGTGCAAGTGGGGGAAGGGCAGAGAGAGAGGGAGACACAGAATCCAAAGCAGGCTCCAGGCTCCGAGCTGTCAGCACAGAGCCCGAAGTGGGGCTTGAACCCACGAACTTCAAGATCATGACCTGAGCCGAAGTCTGACGCTTAACTGACTGAGCCACCCAGGCGCCCCGACTCTGATTTTCTCTTAATTTATTGTGCAGAGCAGTTCGTTCAGCTGTTTTTTAGAAGTCCAGGAAGTTGGGGCACTGTGTGTATAGGGGGATGGGGAGGTATGTAGGGATGTGTGGTTGTGGGGTGGATGTGTAATCTTCAATTCAAAATACCTCAAGTAGTCTCCCCAAAGAGCTGTATGTATTAGAAAGCAATCATGCCAGTCCTCCAGTAGAAGCCCCTGTGATTGTTAGAAGTTTTAAATAGGAAATCTTCCCCTACCACCTTTTCTTTACCCCTACCCATGGGGATTATGGAAAATGAGAGGGTAAATTACAGAGCCAGGGGCCCAATGCTCTGATTTTAGAGGAGTTGTCTATAAATGCTATACATAATCAATTAAAACTTTCACCTCTTATTGATAAGATGTGTATATCAACCCGACATGAAGGGATGCAAACTTTCTAAAGTACAAGTAAATAGATTATAATTAGTCAAATAAAATCATATTAAATATACTCTTATGTACTGATGTACAGAATACAGTTTTATGATCCCACCTTATTTTGATTTCTGCCAATAAGAAGAAAAAATTTGGGGGCACCTGGGTGGCTCAATCAGTTGAGCATCCAACTTCAGCTCAGGTTATAATTTCACAATTCATGGGTTTGAGCCCCACGTCAGGCTCTGTGCTGACAGCTCAGAGGCTGGAGCCTGCTTCAGATTCTGTCTCCTCCTCTCTCTGATCCTCACCTGCTTGCTCTCTCTCTGTATCCCTCTGTCTCTCTCTCAAAAATAAACAAACATTTTATAAAAAAGAAAAAAAAAGAAGGAAAGAAAAAAAATTTACAAGTATGTGGAATTAAAATTGACAGGCATTTTTGAGGAAGGTCTTTTTTTTCTTAAGAACTTTTTGAGAAATTATTGAGAGATGTTGGTTTTAGGTACCCTTTTTGTTGCATTAGAAATTTCTTTGTCAGTGGCATAAACATTGTAGAAAAAACATCTTTGGTCATGCTGTAGTCTAAAAACCAGGAAAACATTCTGTTTCTTAAGCTTCCATGTAAATAATAGTAATTTTATCTACTAATACATAATTCATCAGACTTGCCTTAAAATGTACAAACTGTCCTCTATTTTTCATGGACTTTTGCATCCTCTGATTCTTATTTTTGTCCTTTGAGGTAAAAAAATACCTCAAAGAAATGGCTGTCAAAGTCCAGGCTAGTACACTATGCTGATCTTTACTTTGACTATCTTTAGTAAAAAGTCTTTCTGATTTTAATTGCACCACCTGTTCCTTTTCTTTTAACAGTGGATTTCAACCATCATGAGAATGCTATTTGTTTGTTTACTGCCTACCCATTTTAAAGGATTTTTGCAATGTCTGAACTGCATGTTTAGCCATAAGGGAAAAACACCCTGGTATTTGTCTCTGTAAAAATGTATGTATAAATGTGTGTGTACATTGTTATTTTGTAATGCTAGCTTTGTTTTGACTTCACCAGTCTGAGATACAAACAATAACAGTTCAGAGTCTTTACCCAAAGTATAACATTTGGGTTCATACCTCCCAGGAAGTCTACTGTCCCCATACCCCCACTCTCAAACTTTTCAAAGGCAAAATTAAAAATTTCTGTTTATCAAAAGAACACCCTAATTAAAGTTTTTAAAGACAAAATTAAATTGGTTAGATAATTGCTACACATACAATGCATAAAGGATTAGTATCCTGTATATATGAAGAACTTCTGCATATCAGTAAGAAAAAGACAAGTAACTCAGTGGAAAAATTGGTAGCTAACGCAAATGGGTATTTTACAGAAAAAGAAACATGTATGGTCAATAACCAAAGAGATGTTCAACTTCATAACAATTGGACTGATGAAAATCAAGGCTAGTGTTCATTATTTTGAACTTTATATATCACAGATATGTATGATAAAATGACTTAACACACATTTATAACAAAGGAAGAATAAACATAATATTCAAAATTATGTTTATTTAGAGAGGAGGCAGAATTATGGAATTGGGGAGGAATGCATATTCATATTGGTTGCATATTGGATGTAAGTTATTTGTAATGTTCTAGGTTTTTGGCTTGTTGATGGGTTCATTGTGCTTATTATATTATTTTAAAAAATAGATTATAGCCAGTTAGCTAGCTAGCAAGCTATACTTGGGCTATAGATGTTGATGGATTATAAGTCAAGGAGAATGATTCCAATTCTGAGCAACTGAGGTTCTTTAAAAAGTGAGTTGGGTTGGGTAGTAAACCTTTGTTAAAGACATTTCAAAAACTTGAAGTGGTAGAGGGCTTGCAGCTACAGGAACTAATATTAGGGTGGGGAAGGTTATGCTACAATAACAAACCTCTAATTCTCAAATCCCAGTGATCTGCTGTAAGAAAGGTTTATTCCTCATATCCACAATTTGCTCATTGTAGAGATCCAGGGACCCAAGTTGATGGAGGCTATAGTATCTAAAATACTCTGACTCCTTGATTGTCACAGAAGGGGGAGAAAATGCTGGAAAGTCTCAAACATGTAATTAAATCCTATAGTTTGAAAGTGACCCATGTAATTTATGCTCCCAGATTATGATTACAACAAATGTTAGGACCTTGACCAACTGCCCAGAAGGAGAGAAGAAATATATTTATGTAAGCACTAGAAGTCTTTAACAGAGCTGATTTCAATAGAGACAGAATGGCAATGATTTCATGTCTACATGACAAAGTATGACAGACTGAGGTAGGAGTTTTAAAGTTGTGATGCCCATGCAACACATCTCCAGGGATTCCCAGGAATACTTGGGCTAGGCATTGAAATGAGGAAGATGCAGATTTTATACTGACCGCTAGAAACAGGGATCAGAAAATTGAGGATTATTATTAACGTGAACACATTTGAATCGGAGGCAAGTAAAACTCAGGGAAACACCTGTTACATACAGAATGTTTCAATTCATATGGATGCAAGTGTTTCCTTTGGCTCCCATTTCTCTCATCGTGCCCCAGGAACAATGTTAGATTGGGGCTGCCTTTGAGGTCACCAGAGTATGTGTACAATCCTTCAAACTTTTAGGGGGCTAATTGAAGGGATGCTGAGAATTCAGTGTAAAATCAGGACTCCTTTATCTTGCTCATTTTCTTTTCTTCAAGAATCCTCTGACATTTTTGCAATTGTGATACTACAAATATTCTTAGAGTTGGACATGTTATAAAGTGTATTCTGGCACTAGGCTCCCACTATCAAAATCTGCTGTGGAAAATATTTGTTTGGCTTCTCCCTGGGTGTACTGCTGTAGAAGTCTCATTCATCACTTCTCTCCCTGCCTCTTTGGCAACTGGCTCCTGGGCAGAGTATAAGCTATGCTTATATGTGAGCCAACTCAGAACATAGACAATAAAATGGATTCCTCAGTATTGATGACCTCATGTGAGTTCTGCAGCCTAACACCCTGGAATCATCCCAATGCAGGCCAGCCTTTTTTTCTCTCTCTGTTCCTACAGACTCTGGGATTCTTTTTTATTGCTGCCAAAGCATATTCTACATTGAGAAGTCTGCAGGGTGGGATGCCATCTCCCAGATCTCTTCCAGGAAAACACAATAATGTAATTGCCACTTAAAGACTATACAGAAAATCACTTCAGGAAAAGAGACCAGGGATAAAGAAAAGAAGTATTGGGAAGTTTCTAGAATTGATGTTACCTTTGTCAGTTTTCATTAGGAGAAACAGAACTACTAGGAAATTTGGTATATATAAAATCTCCTTGTGTGTGTATACCCACACACAGATACAGACAGACAGACAGACAGACACACACACACACACACACACACACACACACACACACATCCTCCTATATATATTTAAGGGCTTTATTACAGAGATGTGATTTGACACAACTGTGGAAGCTGGTTAAGCAGTCTTTGTAAGGCTACTGTTATTACATCTGATGCTAAAATTTGAAGTCTGCAGGGCAAGCATTCGGGAAGGGAGAATGGATGTAAGTTTGGGCTGAAACCCCACCGGACAGAAACCCATGTCAGTTCTCGTTGCCCCTGACCTCGTTGTTAGTGTGGGTGTACTGCAGAAGCCAGGGTGTTTCATCATGCAGCTAAACACACACCTGGATCATAAGTTAGAGAAGCAGAAAGAAGACCCTAGGGGAAGGTGAGCAGCTGTAGCCAATCAGCTGGCCAGAGACAACCTGTGTGAGCTACAAAATGGCTACTGCTTCTCTTCTGCTCTCGAATTCATAAGAGTTTCTCCCATGGCCCACCTTAAGGAACATACAGGGAAGGAAAATGTAGAAATGTAGTTCAGCTTAGCCAGGTTGAAAAATTACAGTGCCACCACAACCAAATGAATCCCCTGATATGAAATCTCTGGTTTTATTGATTGAAGATACCAGAAGCAACCCTGCCCTCATTCATTCTCCCTGGAAGACCTCAGAAAACATCTTTGAGCTTCTGGACCACCTATACTTTTTTGTTTACAGGACTGTACTTTCAAGCATGAAAGATTAGTTAGAACTACACAATAGGGTCTTCCTATACTTAGAACTGGTGACTTTCTTCTATTTGACCTCCTGCCACACATAAACAAGACAATGTTAACTTCATAATAGTTTAACATCTGTTGTGCTCAGTTATGTGCCAGGCACTGTGCTGGGTGCTTCAGGAAACAATGATGAACCAGGCCCTTGAGGAACACACTGTGTAGTGGCGGAAATAGACGCATAAATAGAAAGTCATGCAGTATGGTCAATGCCAAGGTAAAGGAATGCAGGGTGTGCTGTGGGAGTAAGGGGAAAGGGCAATCTTGGGTTTGAGATGTAGATCTTAAAGAATGAGTTTCTTTGCCAGGCAAAGAAAAGTGCAATGTGCATAGCAGGCCAAGAGACGTCATAAGCAAAGGCCCTGAGGGTTGAATCAATAGATACTTGATGGAAATTCTTAGAAATTAAAGTATCATGAGCATAGAGTGGATAATAGGGAGTGGCAGAAAATAAGCCAAGTCATGGTTACTGCATTTGCTATTCTAAGGAGCTTGAACATCATTGTTTGGAGACACTGAAGTGTTGTACCTGTATGTTCAACAGAAAATCCTAATATAATAGTGTAAACAGGAAAACAATTGTGAGAAGTTGGAGGAGAGTCTATAAAGTTTCCTCCAGACTGAGAAAACACTTTCAGACCAGAAAACAAAGGAAGCCGCTCCGTACCATTTACACAGAGTTGTATTCAGGGTAACTTACTAACGAGGGATTGAGCAAACTATGCAGGCAGCACACAGCTATTCTCTGCCCCCATTTCCCACCCAATATGGACCTTAATCCCCAGCTTTTATGGAGTGAGGGGCATGGTAGTGAGGTCACAGAGTAGTTCTCTGCAGTGGCACCATCTGTGCGCCAGAGGCTCTCTACTAGTCATCTGAAGTGGGGCCTTCTGTGCACCACTTTAGGGAAGATCAGAACAAGCCTTCCCACATTCTGGTCAGGGCATACATTAACCTCCGTGGGGCCTGGAACATGTAACCCCAAGGAAGGTCATTTCACATCCATGAATAAGAGAGAGACAACATTGTCAGCACTCCTTCAGGAGCTCATTGGTTTTCTGCAACAAAAAATTTGAAGGTGGGAAACCTGGGTATGGTATGGCCGCAGAACCATGTTAACCTTGATTTGGGCTTTTTCTGTTTCCTTGCTCTGAAAACCTTAGTGTGGTTCCATAGTGTAATGGTTAGCACTCTGGACTCTGAAAACCTTAGTGTCATCCCCACTGTCCTAGGATGGCTGTTGCTACACCTCCAAGATTCATGTCCATATTCATATTTATATCCTCATGGCTTCTGGCTCTACCTCATTGGCCAGAACTTTGTTGCATGGCCTCACCTAGCTGCTGGGGCACTTGCACATGGGATCTCTCTGGACCCCTAATACCTACACTCTCTTTCTCGTGCTGCACCATATCCTTTACCTTGAACTAAAAGCCTTATGTGACTTCTTTGTGGAGTTTGATGAATCTTTTCAAGTATGTGAAGTTCTTACCATGGCCAGAAAGCCTCCACGATCTTGCTGCCTGGTACCTCTCTGACTCCATTTCCTTCAACTTCATCTCCCTTTCTCATTCTGCTCTAGTCCCCTTGGCACTCTGTGCTGGATCATACCCAGAAGGCTCCACACTTATGTCTTGGTATTTTGTTTCTTTTGTCTAGAACTCTCTTAGGTATCTATAGGGCTCCATCCTATCCTCCTGAAAAGTCATAAAGACCTTTCCAGACTATACCTTCCTTTCTAAAATGTAATCATGCCCCTGTTACTTTTGATTCCTTTGACTACCCCCCACCCCACCCCAGCTCCCCACACTAGAATGTAAAATGCACAAGAGATTTTGTTTTTATACCTGGAATGATGTCTGACACAAAATAGATGCTTAATAAGTGATTGAGAAGGAATAACCAAATAAAGAGGGAGGTGGAGGTCCAGCTGGGAACGGAGGGGCACACAGCCCATTTGTTACCTGGGAAAGATTTCAAAAGAAAAGCAGGAATTAGGAGCTACTGGAGTTGGGTACAAAGGAAATGTAGCATGAGCCAGGAAGGGGAGGAGGTAGTTCAAAAGCATGAGTATTGAATATCCTCCAGGAGAAAGCTTAGATCAGTAAACAAAATTTTATGTTGATGTTGAATACAAGCTGAGAGGTTGAATAGACTCCTGATTGGGGTTTTCTAGGGTTTACCAAACATCTCAGTGTATTTTTTTTTTTTTTTAGTTTATTTATTTTGAGAAAGAGCATGAACCAAGGTGGGGCAGAAAGAGAGGGAGAGAGAATCCTAAGCAGGCTCCACCCTTCCAGAGCAGAGCCCAATGTGGGGCTTGAACTCACAAACTATGAGGTCATGACCTGAACTAAAACCAGAGTCAGCCACTTAATCAACTGAGCCACCCAGGTGCCCCTCAGTGTATTTCTAATTAACCTGAAATGTTGCTAATGATGTGTGTATGTGTTCCATTGACTTTTTTGGAACATTAGATATGAATTTGGTCTTTCCTTTAACATAACCCCTATCCATGTAGCTTGAAAATTGATTCTATAATTTGTAATGAAGCTTGTGTTGAACATATAGACAGAGAAACTTAGATCAACGCAGATCACTGTGTTTCTTGTTATTCACAAAGGGACACCTTCCTATCTTCTGCTAGGAGGGGTGTGTGTGTGTGTGTGTGTGTGTGTGTGTGTGTGTTTAAGCTTGTGGTGAGAAAAAACAGGAGGAATATATTGAAAATGAAGAGAATAAAATATAGAAAAGCATATAAAATAAGTATATTCTTGCAGATAAAAGTTAACACCTTTATAAAAGGGAGATATTTTTTTCCACTTTAAAATATCAGATTCATTTCGACAAGACAGAATCGATGCATGACTATAAAATAGTTTATCTCCAGTTTTCCAGAACTCTTAAGGTGACCTGATAAAGTCAGATAGGAAATCAAAGAGGTTGAAATAATTTCCACCAAATATTAGGCATCTCTTGGGATGTTTTGTTCTGTTTTGCTTGGGAATAAATAGTGTTTTGTTTTGTTGGTTTCTTTTTTTTTTTTTTTTTTTGGCTTCTTTGCTTGTTAATTTACACTTATTTGTCTTTAAATTGATGATATATGCACATGATAGAACATTCAAAATGTACAGAATAGAATAAAAAAGTAGACTCCTTACCACACTCCTCCCACTCTCCACCTACACCCAGTTCCCCTCCCTGGAGACAACCTTGATTACCCAGTATGCATGCTTTACTGAACCTTGCTTTTTTTCACTTAATTATTTTGGAGATAGTTCCATATCAGAACATATAGACTTAGGTCTTCCTTTTAAGAACTGCATAGTGTGTGTGTGGGGGGGAAAGAATTGCATAGTGGGATTATGAATTTTAATAGGAAAGGTACTTCTTTCTTCACCTAAGGAAGAGATTAATGCTTAGCTTAATGAAGATGCAATCATTGATATGAGGAATTAAGATCTCACAGGGAGAGATTTTTAACTGAGTGAACTTCTGAAGGAGCCTTCCAAACTCTTCTAGAAATAGCCAGATAAAATACAGGACATCCACCTGGTTAAATTTGAATTTCACATAAACATATAAGAATGTGTCATGCAGGGGTGCCTGGGTGGCTCAGTTGGTTAAGCATCCAACTCTTGACACTGGCTCAGGTCATGATCTCACAGTCATGAGATCAAGTCTCTTGTCGGACTCTGTGCTGAGCATAGAGCCTGCTTAGCATTCTTTCTCCCTCTGTCCCTGACCCTCCCTTGCATGCTCTCTCAAAATAAATACACTTAAAAAAAAGAATGTGTCATGCAATATTTGGAAAATACATAAAAATATTTGCGTGAAATTCAGTTGGAAATACTTTTACTCAGCAATGGTTCATTGTTTATCTGAAATTTAAACATAACTTGGGGCACCTGTGTGGCTCAGTCGGTTGAGCGTCCGACTTTGGCTCAGGTCATGATCTCGCTGTCTGTGAGTTCCAGCCCTGCATCAGGCTCCGTGCTGACAGCTCAGAGCCTGGAGCCTGCTTCAGTATGTAATTAAGCCAAGTTAAATGTCTTATTGGAAAATTAAATATCGACCTTGTAGATTTCATATTTTGTTTTCTTATAAAGCCCTTTGGGAAACTAAAAGTCAGTACAGTGTGATTCAGAATGAACCACATATAGTTTGTTTTCTTCAGACTCAAATAGATGCGCAATCTTCTCTAATGTCACCAGCTCTGATTTCTTACTTTATTGTTGCTCATGGGTATTCTCCCAAGACATCCCCCACACTAATGTGCTGTTCCTTCTCATCTAAATCTAATAACACCCTGGTGATTCCATCCAACTTGGAAGTAGTGACTATTCTGCAGTTGAGAAATGTCTTCTGGAAAGAATTTGGAGCTCAGGTATATACTTGTTTTTGGCTTCTATGTCTACTGATGGGAATTTATTTCTCTTCATATTAATAAAAATAATATCCCAAGGATCATGGAAAGTATTGTCTAACTTTGAAAGGCACCACATTTTGAAGAAAAGTAGTCTTTCAAAATTTTTATTGACTGTTTTAAACAAAAACGGTGTGCACTACTTGGCCACTGCGAGTCCCCAGAGATTGGAGTGTTATTCTATCCATATCAGTGTTTCCTTGTAGCATTAAAATGCAAGGAGTTAATGATTGCATGCTTAACTATTGGAGGGAAATGTAATGGTGTCAGTTTCCCTTGAAATGAAACGAATCAAAAAAGGAAATAGGATAGATTGATGGGTGGATGATATGTACTGAAGCAAATAGAGTATAATATTAATGGTAAAAGGTAGATGGTAGGTATTCACTGTAATATTCTTTCAACATTTTGTATGTTTGAAATTTTTCATAATTAAATGTTGAGGAACAAAATTCAAGCAGTGTGTTCTAAAGGACTAGAGAGACTGGTATACTTAAAGGTGTGTTTATACTGTAGGTAAGGAAAAATATATTTTCCTCTACCCTTCTAGATTCTTGGCCAAGACTCCCTATAATAAAAGATATCAACAGGAGAAACACAAAAATTTAATAACATGTATAACTCCTGTATACATGGGAGATATCCAGGAAAACAGAGTAACTCCCTGAAATGTCCCACGCCTTCATCACGTTAAGTATCATCTTCAGTTAAAAACAAGGGTGGGGGGCAATTATAGGAGATAATCAGGCAAAGCACAGGAAGCTAGGGTAAGAGTGTTATGCAGATTACGTCTATGTCTTCTCAATTGATAAGAATTTCTGGAACTTTAGCATCATCTTTTTCTTCTTGGTACAGAGAGGGAGACCTCCTTACAAATGGAGATTTCCTTTATAAAAGTAAATGTCTCTTACAAAAGGATAACTTCTACTCAGTTTTCAGAGCTTCTCCCGTCTCTACAGTTTCTTAAAAATAATTAACCTAAAATAATCCTTATGCCAAAGAGACATGTTTTGGGGTGGCAAATTCAGCTCCCCTTCAATATAGAGTCATCTTGGGCCAGTACTTCACTTCTCTGTGCCTTGGTTTCTTAATCTGTAAAAGCCTACTGCATAAGGTCGTGGATTCTGTGAGACAATCTGCATAAAACACCATAGTGCCAAGTTCATGATGTTCAGCTAATGTTAGCTGCTGTGAAGATGACGAAGATGGAAAGGTTGGTCTATAAGATGCATCATGGCCCAAAAGGAAGATGTGATGAAAATATATTAATGGAGAGAGGTTCAGTGTAAGCAATAAATGGGGGGAAAAAGGAAAGGAAAATAAAGAATGAGAGGTCAGAACACAGAAGAAAGGTGTGCATGAAGTCATGGAGGAGGCTGGCCTGGTTGTGTTTTGGAGAGTAGGATTAGACTTTAATTCATTTGGAACTAAAATACTTCTGTCATATTCCTTGTAATGGTAGACTCAAATGCTCAAGCTGGGTAAGAAAAAAAAAAAGCCCCAAATGTAACTGGAAGCTGCCCTGGTTTTTGAAGACAAGATGTAGAATTTGAATGAATTCTTTTGTGGCTGGTCCTAGGATAAAAAGAAAGAAAATAAAAATTAAACATAAGAATAAACATGCTGGGTGGAAATCAATTTCATAATTTAAAACCAGTTTGAATACCCAGGTTTTTCCACCATTTTAAAAGTTCCCCTTAAAAAATCATTGGTTTCGGGGCGCCTGGGTGGCGCAGTCGGTTAAGCGTCCGACTTCAGCCAGGTCACGATCTCGCGGTCCGTGAGTTCGAGCCCCGCGTCAGGCTCTGGGCTGATGGCTCGGAGCCTGGAGCCTGTTTCCGATTCTGTGTCTCCCTCTCTCTCTGCCCCTCCCCCGTTCATGCTCTGTCTCTCTCTGTCCCAAAAATAAATAAAAAATGTTGAAAAAAAAAATTTTAAAAAAATCATTGGTTTCATTCTTCTGCACCTTGTTCACCGGTACCCTTCTCTCCCCTCCCACCCCACCCCCTACTTCTATTTTCTTAGTTACAAGGTACTAAAACAAGGCTTCCCTTCTTGCCTAGGGCAAAATGCCCTTTCCTTCTGCAGAGAGAGACCAGCGGTCTTGTTTTTTTTTTTTTTTTCTTTTTAAAATCTCTGTGGTGTCTTGAAATCATTGGAGATGAGAAGGGCTGACAGATGCACTTGAGTGCAGGACTTTTGGGCACAGAAGCCTAGTAAAGCCTTAAAACTCTGTCCACCTCCCCCTCACAATAGCTCCAGAGAGAATGGCAGGAGCTGGCAATGATGATAGTGTTGCACCAACCTCTTGTTGCCCAAGCCAGACTCCATCCACCATTTAAACCACAATAAACAATTTGGAAATTTAATTTCCATCGGAGGTTAATCTTGTAGAATCCAAATATTTTAATAGATCCCAAAAATAAGATTTTTTTTTTTGCTATTAAAAAATATACAAGTTAACTTTCTTAGAACCATTAGCAACTCAGCATACCTTACTAGATTTCTGTGTTTGCTGGCCTGTTATTACAAGGGGAGATTCATAGTATTTCTTCTGTGGCACTCTAGCAAGATGTTTATTTCCCTTGTAAATATAGAGAACATGCTTCTTTGGGGTCTTTGAATACTCAGTTTTATAATTAAGTGCAGCTTTATGTATATTTTTTTTAATCCTTTGTAGGTTGGTTAACATAACTTTGAGCTTCTTACATAACGGGCCTAAGCCAAAAAGAAAAAAAAATTAAAATTAAAGTGTATAAACACTTTACTTTCTTCTGGCATATTGAGAGGGCCATTCTGTATAAATGTATATATTTGGCCTGGGTTAAAAGTAAGTTCTAGATGCATCCAGAGAAGGAACAAAGACTATCATTGTTTCAGAGAATTAAGAAAGAACTTGGTGCTATATTCATAATCCTTCTGATGAGGTTTTGGGGTGATGGTGGGGTTCGGAGCCGACAGCCAAGAACAAATCCTTGAAGATGTCTTTGATGCAAAAAGGTGATTTTATTAAAGCAAGGGGACAGGGCCATGGGCAGAAAGAGCTGCACTGGCTATTGATAAGATTGCCTTTTTCTTGTAATTTACTAAGATATTTGTAGACTGGTGGAGACTCTTACACAGTTTAACCATTTGTTTTCTGTCCTTTCCTTTGTCCTTGGGCAGCCTGGAGTGCCTGAAGAATATCACACATATCCCACCTTGGGGAGGGGGAGGTAATGCTAGCTTGTGCTTGGCCCTCAGCTTGCCTTATGGGCCTTCATCCTATCCCCCCTGAACAATTTTGAACCTTAAATCTTTAAGGTTGCTGAAGGTGGAAGGTCTCATCTTCTGTAGCTTCTTCCTGCTGAGTAGGGATGTAGAGATGTCCCTACCTATGGGTCAATATTAATCAGTTGGGGAACATATAGGGGAGTTACAAAAGGCAGAGGCAGCTGAATCCAAGGTAGACAGTGTGTATGAATCTCCTTGAGTAGAACGGATCATCTATTGGCTTGAAGTTATTGTAGTGATGGAGTCTTAGCACCAGGCAGAGAGACATGGGAGAAAAGAGCAAAACATAATTACAATAACTTGAAAGATAAGCCCAAATAAAAGTCCTTTGGTAGTTGACAAAAATCCTCTAGTCCAGGAGTTTAACCGATCACTAAAGGAAAGAGATTGTTTAAAGCATCAAATCGAGTATTCATGTCAGTAATCTAGAAGTATTTTCGTGGTAATCTGGAGTGTATACACAGCATTTTGTTTTTATGAGAGCACAAGTTCCACCTTGTGCAGCACTTAAAACATTTAATGCTATTCTATTTTGTAGAACTGTTTTATGTATTTGAGTTATTTTAATATTTAATATTATATAATAAGTATTTAACGTTTAATATATATTTAATAATATATCAGTTATATAATATACTCATTATATAATTTAATAATATAATATTAATAATATTTAATAATATAATAATATGTTATTGAGAGTCATTGAAGGCCTTAACTCTGTAACAGGTGGTATATAGCCATCATATAGACTCTGTTTTGTTTTGTAATAAATCAGGTAATTTATAAGAGGTGCTTTTATAGAAACAAGAAAAATATAGATTAATGATTAGAGAAAATTACAAACCCAGTGTCTACCAGTGTTGCGAGTGAGGAGATGTTTAGATGTCAGGATCGAAACATCCTCAGATGGAGTGGGAACAGACAGCAAGAATCAGATGGGTTTTTCTGGTTTGCAACTCAAATGTCTCTGGTGATCCTTTTGAATGGCCCCTTGTAAGAAGGAATTGTCGGTATAAATTGGGGAAAGGAGAATGAAAAAGAAAGGTACAACCATCATAAGAGAAGTTTGCGGTCTTCTACAGGTTCACAGGAATAAGAAGGCACTTTAGTTCACTCATTGATTTCCTGTGAAGGAGGTACAGGTTTTATTCCAGATAAAAGAGCCCATGGAGAGTGCCCCTCTAACTTTACTGCAGTGGGAGTGCATAATATGACCCAGTAGGGGCCCTTCCATTTTGGAATTAAATCCCTTGCTGTACTAGACTTTTAACTAGGTCTCCTGGGTTTATATGGATTGGGTAGGTTTCCAGTAATTGTCAGATCAGGTTTAGGGAGCATATGATTTGCATATTTAGAGACTTCTGAATTAACCCGGCCTCAAGTGAATAATTTAATAAAGCAATATAGTTTATCTGTTGATAGGTCTACAGTGAGAAAGACCTTTGGTATATAATTGTTGAGGGAGTCCATCCTATTTTCTAGTTGTTCAAATAATCATATGTCCATGGGGTCCTGTTACTATCTGCACAGAATAACAAGCAAGAAGATTGTCCACACCTATGCTATGGTGACAGTTTTTCTGAAGTTTACCTCAAGTTGTCTAGTTTAGGCAAACAACATTTAAAGACAGTCAGAATTTGGGGTGCCTGGGTGGCTCAGTCAGTTAAGCGTCTGACTTTGGCTCAGGTCATGATCTCATGGCTCATGAGTTCGAGCCCTGCATCGAGCTCTGTGATGACTGCTCAGAGCTTGGAGCCTGCTTTGGATTCTGTGTCTCACTCTCTCTCTCTCTGCCCCTCCCCTGCTCACTTTCTGTCTTTCCCTCAAAAATAATAAATATTAATAAAAATCCTTTAAAAAATTTAAAAAAAATTTAAAGACAATCTGAACTAGAATTGAACATCCATAAAGGTGCATTATTGAAACAATTTTCTCTCTAAAAACCCTCATTTCCAGGGGCGCCTGGGTGGCGCAGTCGGTTAAGCGTCCGACTTCAGCCAGGTCACGATCTCGCGGTCCGTGAGTTCGAGCCCCGCGTCAGGCTCTGGGCTGATGGCTCAGAGCCTGGAGCCTGTTTCCGATTCTGTGTCTCCCTCTCTCTCTGCCCCTCCCCCGTTCATGCTCTGTCTCTCTCTGTCCCAAAAATAAATAAAAAACGTTGAAAAAAAAAATTAAAAAAAAAAAAAACAAAAAACAAACCCTCATTTCCAGAGATAGCCAAATGAAGACTAATTTGCTTGAAAAACAAATTCAGTTTTAACAAATTTAGTCTGATTATTTACATAAGCTCAGCAAGAATGGTGATTGATCATATAGATCTTTTAAACTTTGCCTTGCTGGAACTTTTTATAAGGAATCTAGATTGAACTTTTTTTTTTTTTTTTTTTTTTTGAGAGACAGAAACAGTGCGAGCAGGGGAGGGGTAGAGAGAGAGGGAAACACAGAACCCAAAGTAGGCTCTAGGCTCTGAGCTGTCAGCACAGAACCCGACGTGGGACTCTAACACATGAATGCGAAATCATGACCTGCACCAAAGTCAGACGCTCAACCAGTTGAGCCGCCTAGGTGCCCCTAGATTGAACTTCTTAGTAGCCTCTCCAGGCCAGAAGCTAAGCCAAGTACTTGCCGTCAGACACGCCTGCCATACCTGTAAATTAGGGCGAATTCCTCTTCACGAGGTTCCCGAGATATCGAGGTTCCTGCACCTGCCAGGAAGTGACATTCTTTACTCACCTGGTGAAGCTGCTGGGAACTCTGTAAACAAGGTATCAAGCCAACATTTCCAAGGGGCTTTATTGGCATCATGCTTCATAAAGTCAGCCTTAGTTCTTTAAAGCTGTATGGTCATATCTGAGTCTATGAATGTCACTCTCAAAAATGACGTTCCAGTCAAAGCCTTGGTAAAATAACCAGTATTCCAATGGTGCCCTTATTGAACTTATGCAAATAACTGTAATTGCCATGAAAGAAAAAATACTCACTGAGAGTTTTTGAATTCCAGAGGGTTTAAGTAGAGAGAAAAGTTAAATGCTTCAATTTGTTTACAAATGAATACTTTATCACATTTTTGCATGTCCTAGATACCTTAAAAGAAAGTTCTTTAATCTGGAAAAGCAAACATTCAATAACCAGGAATATTTTTAACAACAGTCACAAAACTGTAATCTTCCTCAGTTCACTTAGTCCTATGTTCCTAATTCTTGTTCGGTTTGAACGCAGCTTTTTAAAAAGTTCTAGAAATTTTTACTCATTTTAGTTTTAGGATTTTAAAGATGCCAAATACCTGTCTTTGTCCTAAAGGTTCTTTTTATAAATCTCCTTAAAGATGAAATACGTTTTGTAAGAGAATAAGTACAATAATTATAAATTACAAAACTCGAAAATGGACATGGTGAACAATCTGATGAGAGTTCATTATGATGAAATTGACAAGGTAATTAGGTATTTCTGTGACACTAAAATTTTGATAATCAGAATATCAAGTGATGACCTTATTACGAAAACATATTAAAACTTTAGGAATCGCACTTATATTTGATCAGTTACAGCATTTACCCAAGCAATTACAACCTAAGGTTTACCATTATTTGACAGTGCTTTCCAAGTAATTTAAGATCTCAAATAAAAAGGCCTAATTGGTCAAAAAGACTTCATTTACAATTTAAACCTTGGGAAAATTTGTTTAAAACCTTAGAAAGTTATAGAGTACATCCTAAATAAGATCACAGATTATTACAAATCTTAAAACTTTAAAGTATTTATTCAACCAAGATGGCAATAAGAGGTTTCAAAAGCAAATATGTCCAGTCGTATAGTTGTTAGCAAAACTTGGCTTCGTTAACATTGAGAAGTTTTAGCTAAGTAATCAAAACCTGATAAAGACAAAACAGAAGCTTTGTTTTTCTCAGCAGACAAAAGAGGAGAAACCTTTGCATTTTATTTTATTTTTTATCAAGAGCAGATCAACAATCCAAGAAAACTTTTTTTTAACATAGAGAAAAACAGAATTTTAATCTTATACCAGTGCATTTTTAAAACCCATTCATTGCAACCTTAGTACATCCTGACCAGACATAAAATTCCTTTCCAAAGATTTCCCTTCACAAACCTTCTACAACTTTTCCTTTGCCTTCAAATTTTGTCCCAAGCCATTTCTCTTCAAACAACCAATCTCATTTAGGACAAAATTACTTCCTTTTACCTTCAACAAAAATGTATTTTCATTCCTTATATTTTTCTTATAGATCTCCTACATACATACAGAGTTGCTTTTCTTATTTCCATCAGTCTAAATTACATTTAGCAGAATTTTAACTCTTAGAAACCTTAGTCTCCAGTGAAAACTAAATAGTAACCAATTGTGAACTGTTACATCAGAATTCCTTAGATGGCAAACTTATGAACCAGTTAAGCACAAAGCATGTTTACCAATGGATCCAAATATCCTTAATTTCTCTATTTTAAAAAGTCAAAAGTGCAAAGCTGCGTTTAGTAATCAGTGCTTTAGTATTTTATCTCATTAGATATCAAATGAATTCAATCCTATTTATCATGGAAGCAAAACTTGCAAGTTTCAGGTTACCAAAGACTGAAAGCTATCTTAACAATCACCCGTGAAAACCTTGAGAAAGAATTAACCATCATTATAAGTCATCTTTTGCTAACAATTTGGAACAGAGATAACCTGAGATTATTTGACCTTTAGCAAACCTAGGTAGAAAAAAAGCTTCATATTTAATGCTGATAACTCGAAGACACGTCTGTCTTAATTAAGCCAACAAAGTTAAATTAGTTTAAATACTGAATATGTTCCACTTGGGTCCACTTAAGACAATTTGTTACCTATTGTCAATTTTTCCTGGGACATCAGTGGGGGGGATCTGAAGTGAGTAGTCCAAGTAGGTGTGCTTTGCTCCTTGATACCGAGGGTGGGAGAAGGAGTCCATGGTGCCTGAGGTACCTAGGATGATGTAGAAGCCAGTTAAGGCAGAAGGCAGGAGCCAGGGGAGAGCAGAAGAGTGAGGTGCCAGCAGAAGGCAGAGAAGGATGATTCCTGGTTTTAAACCTGGTCAGCTCAGAAAGAGGAACAGATGGGGCGCCTGGGTGGCTCAGTCGGTTAAGCGTCCGACTTCAGCTCAGGTCACGATCTCGCGGTCTGTGGGTTCAAGCCCTGCGTCGGGCTCTGTGCTGACTGACGGCTCAGAGCCTGGAGCCTGCTTCCGATTCTGTGTCTCCCTCTCTCTCTGCCCCTCCCCGTTCATGCTCTGTCTCTCTCTGTCTCAAAAATTAATAAAAACGTTAAAAAAAAAATTTAAAAAAAAAAGAAAGAGGAACAGATGCCATGTTTGGTGTTTTTTTTTTTTTTTTTTTTTTTAAATCACCAAAGTGGTAATATGCAGTCCAAGTCAGGCTGGAGAAGACAGGGAATTTCCCCAAAACAAATGCAGTTTCGGCAGCTGCCCCCCACCATCACCCAAAACCCCAACACTACCACCACAAAGTAGTGGTCTCTTCTCCCAGGTGAGAAGAGGATCCCCTTTGCCTCTAACAAAGGTTTTTTTGTTTTGTTTTGTTTTGTTTTTTGTTTTGTTTTGTTTTTAATTAGCTAACTGTACAGGTGATGGGGGTTGGAATGGTGGGGGTTTGGAGATGACGGCCAAGAAATAATTCTTGAAGGTGGCTTTGGTGCAAAAAAGGTGATTTTATTAAAGCATGGGGACAGGACCCATGGGCAGAAAGAGCTGCACTGAGGTTGTGAAGAGTAACTGATTACATACTAAGGACTTGAGGGAGGTAAAGTCAAGAAGTTTCATAAAAGGCTTTCCATATGCTAAAGAAGACTCACAGATTACTGGAGGCCTAACTATTGTCAAGCTAAGGTTGTTTTTCCCTCTAGCAAAGCATTATACTTAAGACAGTAGGAAGTTCCTGGAGATTAGGCTATTGATAAGATTGCCCTTTTCTTGTAATATTACTAAGGTATTTGTGAACTGATGGAGACTCTATCAGTTTAACCATTTGTTTTGTGTCGTTTCCTTTGTTCTTGGGCAGCCAGGAGTGCCTGAGGAATATCACACATATCACACCTGGGGGCGGGGGTGGTGGGTGGGTATTAGCTTGTGCTTTGTCCTCAGCTTGCCTTGTGCTCCCTCATAATGGGGAAGGCCTTACTCTTTAACTTTGGGCTTATCATTTATATTGGGCAGTTACATTTTCCATTGTCTTAGGGTTGTGAAATTACCCACAGGGAGAAATTTTCAGAATGTCCAGCCTATGTGGCTTTTATTGCCAGAGGGAGTGGGTGTTGTGGTTTTCCTTGAGTTGGATCTTATGAGTCTTTTTATGACTTGCTGACTTTTAGGTTAAGGGTCAGCCTAAAATCAAAATCGCTTTACTTTGGTTAATTTGTCTCCCTAGTCACCTTTCCCTGTTGCCTCACCAGTACCCAAAATGTAAGTGTGAGGAGTGTTCATCTTTGTAAGGTCTGGGATTTGGTTGAGACCTTCAGTTGTCCAGGAAATCCATGTGGAATCCTGCAACTCCCTGCAGGAAGGAGCAAGTTCTTGCTCTGTTACCTTGCTTCTTTCCAAGATAATAATAAAGGCATGTCCTTACTGGCTTGTCTTACTTTGCCAATTTTGGAGTTACCTGGGGGGTTATGTAATTCAATATATTTTTATATTGAAAATAAGGACAGCTAATTTAGGTATGACAATCATCAAAAGACTACTTGAACACTTTTCACTAACGTGTGTAGTTGAGCTTAAAAAAATAAACTGTGGTTTGTATATAGACATAAAATCCTTGTTTTGCATACACCCTTGAGTATGTAATTACATACATACATGCATGGCTCTGAATTTAAAGAGGAACATGTACCAGGATGTTAGAATACAGTCAACTGTAGGCAAAGGATAGGAAATTAGTATGAAGAATCAGGGACCAGAGAGATAGGTAAATAAAAAATGTGTTCATATTCATTTTAAAGAGGGTACTTGTGTGAATGGGGATAATATATTGAGAGAAGCTTAATTAACTAAGGCTTTGAAGTAGCAGAGATATTTAATGAATGTTTGGCATACTCAAAATTGATTGAGGAAGTCTTCTCTCATGAAAATTTCTTGGGAAATCATACTGTATCCTTAAATAAATGAAATTCCAAGGAAAAGAATCATATAATGATTGAGATTTTCAGTGCAACTTACTGAGTAACACCCATGTGGGGGTTTGGGGGGAAATGTTATTTCTCTCTGACAAATATATCTTGTCATTTCCAAAGAACTCTGAAAATGGGGTTTTCGCCCTCAGCTACTTCAACCTTAATGGAGGAAGAGATGAGATGGGTAAATAACCAAAATAATGCAGCAATGATTACATTTAATTTGAAATCACTTACGCTAATTATAAAGGTGGGTTAGAATGAAAGTTTGTATAAAACAAGAGGAAAATTTCCTGGAAAACAATGTAGATATGATCTGCTTGTGAATTTTATGCCTTACATAGATTTGTAAATAAGAATAAGAGTTTTGGGTTGTTTTTTTTTTTAATAAAATGAGAGGGAAAAATCCAAGCTACACACTACATAAAGATCTGTTTATGGGGAGCCAGTACTCATTGTTGTTTAAATGTTTCTTCCAGTTTTAAGTTCTGTGGTGTTCCCACATTACATTCAGGATGGAATGTGAATATTTGGTGGCATATTGTGCCCTGGGTTATGGAGCCCTGCTTAGCCTTCACCATTTTCTCCTTACACTGAAGGTTAGAGCTACATTGAACACTTAGCGTTCCCTAAGGGTGCCATGTTCTCTCACTGGTGCTGTGTTGACATGGGTTGTTCCTGCTGCCCGGAAACTTGTGTCCCTTCTTCTTTTCATGAATGCTGTCTCATTTTTCAAGACACATCTCACCCTACAGATTTTGATGATTTTGGTTTTGAATTTTTTACTAAGCCATTTTTCTTTTTGATCCATTTTTAAAATTTATTATTTTTTAAAAGTTTATTTATTTTGAGAGAGAGAGACAGAGAGAGCATGCAAGCAGGAGTGGGGGGAGAGGTTGAGAGAATCCCAAGCAGGCTCTTCACTGTCTGCACAGAGCCCCATGTGGGGCTAGATCCCACAAACCATGAGATCATGATCTGAACCCAAATTGAGTCATATGCTCATCCAACTGAGTCATCCAGGTGCCCCTTGATCGATTTTTTCAATGAATAATTTTTAATTTCCAAGGGGTTGGATATTTTCATTTTGTTTGAACTTATACTATTGATTTCCAGTTGTCAAACTTATATTTAAACAAAGATGACATTATGGTTAGTCTGATTATTTCTCTTTTATTTTGAAACTGCCTACATAATGGTCATACTTTATAAAGTGTTATAAATTGTGCATTTACTGAAGTTATAATTTAGAGCAATATTCTCTGGCCAAAAAACCTTAGAGTCATTCTTGACTCCTTTTTTTCTCTTATGCCCTGCATATCTGATATGTCTGGAATCCCATTATCTTGACCTTCAGAATATATCTAGAATCCAACTACTTCTGTCACATCTATCTGGATCTCAGCCCACATCAGGCCTTACCTAGGTCCTTCTGGTAGCCTCTCAATGACAATTTCAGCTGTGGTTTTGCCCCTACATGAGCCAGTCTCTTTTTCAAGCAGTTATCTGTAGATTAGTAATGCTAAGTCATCCCTGGAACCCACAATTTTTGGTAGTTTCTCATTTCTTTTTTTTTTTTTTTTTTATGTTTTTTTAATGTTTTGTTGTTGGGTGTGCTATTGTTGATGTAGCACTGGCTGTCAGTTATGGAGACATTTTTTTTTTTTTTTTAATTTTTTTTTCAACGGTTTTTATTTATTTTTGGGACAGAGAGAGACAGAGCATGAACGGGGGAGGGGCAGAGAGAGAGGGAGACACAGAATCGGAAACAGGCTCCAGGCTCCGAGCCATCAGCCCAGAGCCTGACGCGGGGCTCGAACTCACGGACCGCGAGATCGTGACCTGGCTGAAGTCGGACGCTTAACCGACTGCGCCACCCAGGCGCCCCGAGACATTTTTGAAAGAGAGAGAGACAGACGGTAAGCAGGGGAGGGGCAGAGAGAGCAGGAGACACAGAATCCGAAGCAGGCTGCAGGCTCCAGGCTCTGAGATGTCAGCACAGAGCCCAACATGGGGCTTCAACTCATGAACCACGAGATCATAACCTGAGCTGGTCAGAGTTCAATCGATTAAGCCACTCAGGCGCCCCTGTAGTTTCTCATTTCACTCAGCATCGAAGCCTGAGCCCTTAAAACTCCTTGTAGGCCATGAACAGTCTTGTTACTACCCAGCCCCCACCTCCCTCCAGTGACATTAGTTCCCACTCAGTTTGCTCTTGTGGTCCCTGTAACACAGGAGGCAGGCTCCTGCCCAATTTTCTCCATCTAGAATGATTTCCCTGATAGCCATAAGAATAGCTCTTTCACCTCCTTCAGGTCTTTGCTCAAATGCTACCTTCTCACTGAAGACTTTTCTGACCACCCTTAATTGCGAATTAAGTCTCCCCAAAACACACATAACCGTCTCACCCTTTTCCTGTCTTGTTTTTCTCCATTTTGCTTATCGCTATCTTACATGCAAAATATACTACTTATTCATTTGCTCTTTGTTGATTGTTTCACTTTGGAACATTTGTCTCCATGGAAGGGCAGAGGATTTTGTTTCTTCTGTTCACTATTGTATTTCCTGTAATAAGCATAGTGCCTGGTATGTCATAGGTACTCAAAGATATTTGTTGAATAGTGGAGGGATAAATAAACATGAAACAATAAATGAATTCAATGACAGGAAGACATTCTCATAACACAGAGTTAAGTCAAAAATTGGGATTTAAAATTTATTTTTAGGGGTGCGTGGGTAGCTCAGTAGGTTGAGTGTCAGACTTCGGCTCAGATCATGATCTCATGGTTTGTGGGTTCAAGCCCCAAGTTGGGCTTGGCCTGCTTCGGATTCTCTGTCTCCCTCCCTCTCTCTCAACCCTTCCTCTCTTCATGCCCTCTCTCTCTCAACAATAAAGATTAAAAAAATTTTTTTTTAATTAAAATAAATTTTTATATTTAAAAATCTTTTTTACTTCTAAATTTTAACATAAGCTCAATTTTGTTTATAGAATATGTAGAAAAGGGCTAGAAGGAATAAAATTAATAATTATTATCTCAAAATGGAGCATCCTTTTGTTTGTGTATTTTCAGAATTTCCTACAATAAGTATCATAACTTTATGATCAAGAAAAAAATGAAATGTTATTTCTTAAAATGCATTAAAAATTTTTTTAATGTTTATTTATTTTGAGGGAAAGAGAGAGAGACAGAGTGCGACCAGGGGAGGGGCAGAGAGAGGGGGAGACACAGAATCCGAAGCAGGCTCCAGGCTCTGAGCTGTCAGCACAGAGCCCAACGCAGGGCTCAAACTCACAAACCGTGAGATCATGACCTGAGCCAAAGTTGGACACTTAATTGACTGAGCCACCCAGGTGCCCCTGAAATCTTATTTTTTAAAAAGAAAATGATGAGTGTAAAAAAGAATGCCAAAACAACTTCTTATCTTCATGATATCAGATGATAGACTGGGCTGTCTTAACAGTTCTTTCCTTCCACCATTTTTCCCTACTTCTCTCTACCCCATAAAAAACCCAATCATTGACCATTTTTGATGCTACAGAGTTCATGCACTAAGGGAGTCACTTGTCAGGATTCCACAGAATTAAAAGTTTTGTTGAAAAAACACTTTCATGATTTTTTAAAAATACCCATTTTATTTCCACTTTTATTATCAATTTATTTTAGTTATTTAGGCTTTAAAATAGTATTAGATGCCTGCTTGACTCATTCTTGAGAAATTTAGTGCCAATTTGAAGGTTGGTTCTAAGAATTCTATGATTTTGTAGTAGAGGAAAAATAATTTCCCTTTACCCTGTTACAGAACCAGGCTAGGTCGCTGCCAGAAAAGCCAAGCTCACTCAGAGATCTTGGTGGATCAGGGTTTTATTTTACACCAGTGGGCTCAGAGGAGATCCTTCTCCAGCGATCTGAGTCCCGAGCACAAGCATGGGGAGACAATTTATCATCTGTTACTTATGTATTCTGCATTAGTAGTAATTTGGCCAGCACGGTGGGCAGGGCAGGAAGAAGAACCCGGAAGAAGGTCTCTAAGCTAGAAACTAGAGCTTATGTTAGCCCCGTCGGCCATCTTATGGTGTATAACCTTACTTATTTTCCCAACATTCCCCCCTTTGATGCCTTTTTTAAAAGTCTTTTTTAGTAGGCATCACTCTTTAGCTCTAGGGGTTGGTACCCTCGGAGGGCTAAGATGCGTGTTGCAGTTTCCAGGTAATGTTGAGGGACCTGGTCAGGCATTGTATAATGTCCGCCACAAATGCGGGTCCGTTTTCACTGTGTATGGTTAAGGGCAGACCAAACCGAGGCACGATTTCCTGTATAAGAGCGTTGGCCACCTCACAACTTTGTTCCCTCCTGGTTGGGAAGGCTTCGACCCATCCTGAATATGTGCAGATTATTACAAGAGGGTATCTGAACCCTTGGCTTGGTTGTATATTTGTGAAGTCCACCTCCAAGTCTTTGAAAGGGGTGGCCCCATCCTTTGAATAAACCAGATCTCCTGGGTTTATATGGGGTGGGTTTCTAGTAACTGTCAGATCAGGTTTAGGGAGGATATGGTTTATATATTTAGAGATTTATGAATTAACCCGGTCTCAAGTGAATAATAAAGAACAGAAGTCTTTATCTATTGATGGGTCTACAGTGAGAAAAGTCTTTACATACAATTGTTGGGAGAATCCATCCCGTTTTCCAGTTGTTTAAATAATCATATGCCCATGGGGTCTTATTATTATCCTCACAGAATAACAAGCACAGGAGATTGTCTGTACAGTAAATACTGTGACAATTTTTCTGAAGTCTACCTCAAGTTCTGTAGTTTAGGCAAACAACAAACATTTAAAGACAGTCAGAACTAGAATTTAACATCCTTAACGGTGCATTGTTGAAACACAGTTTTTTTTTCTCTCTCTAAAAACCCCCATTTCCTGGGGCGCCTGGGTGGCGCAGTCGGTTAAGCGTCCGACTTCAGCCAGGTCACGATCTCGCGGTCCGTGAGTTCGAGCCCCGCATCAGGCTCTGGGCTGATGG
The DNA here is from genome assembly GCF_028018385.1 of Neofelis nebulosa. Lineage (NCBI taxonomy): Eukaryota > Metazoa > Chordata > Mammalia > Carnivora > Felidae > Neofelis > Neofelis nebulosa. The sequence continues at coordinate 12,913,291 of NC_080800.1, read as the reverse complement.
CTCGGAGCCTGGAGCCTGTTTCCGATTCTGTCTCCCTCTCTCTCTGCCCCTCCCCCGTTCATGCTCTGTCTCTCTCTGTCCCAAAAATAAATAAAAAACATTGAAAAAAAAAATTTTAAAAACCCCCATTTCCAGAGATGGCCAAATCGAGACCAATGCATTTGTAGAACAAGTCCAGTCTTAACAAACCTGGCCTAATCATTTACATAAGCTCAGCAAGAGTAGCGATTGATAATGAGGATCTTTTAAAGTTTGCTTTGCTGGAACCTTTTATAAGGAAACTCCAGATTGAACTTTTAGTAGCCTCTCCAGGCTGGAAGCCAAGCCAAATACTTGCCATCAGACAGGCCTGCAATATCTGTAGAATTGGGCGAATTCCTCTTCATGAGGCCCAAGATATCCTGAGGTTCCTGCACCTGCCAGGAAGTGACCTTCTTCACTCACCTGGTGAGGCTGCTGGGAACTCTGTAAGCAAGGTATCAGGCCAACATTTCCAAGGGGCTTTATGGCTCCATGTTTCATAAAGTCAACCTTAGTTCCTTAAAGCTGTCTGGTCATATCTGAGTCTATGAATGTCACTCTCAAATATGACATTCTAGTCAAAGCCTTGGTAAAATAACCAGTATTTCCAATGGTGACCTGTTACAAGATGAACAGATTCTTATCAAACTTATGCAAAGAATTGTAATTGCCATGAAAGAAAGAATACTCACTGAGAGTTTTTGAATTTCAGAGGGTTTAGGTAGAGAGAAAAGATAAATGCTTCGGTTTACAAATGAATATTTTATGACTTTTCTGTATATCATAGATATCTTAAGAGAAAGTTTTCTTAATCTGGAAGAACAATCATTAGACAACCAGCAATATTTCCAATAAGTGTCACAAAACTATAATCTTCCTCAGTTCATTTAGTCCCATGTTCCTAATTCTTGTTCAGTTTGAATGCAGCTTTTTAGCTCTGGAAATTCTTACCCATTTTAGTATTAATCTTAAAGATGTCAAGTACCTGTATCTGTCCCAAAAGTCCTTTTTGTAAATCTACTTGAAGAAGCAACATGTTTTGTGAGAGAATAAGAACAATTATAATGACAAAATCTCAGAAATGGACATTGTTAAAGATCTGATGAGAGTTCATTATGATGCAGTTGACAAAGAAATTCAGTTATTTCTGTGACACATAACACTTCAGTAATCAGAATATTAAGTGATGACCTTATCCCAAAACATTAAAACTTTAGGAATTGCATATATATATTTGGGCAGGTATAGCATTTACCCGTGCAATACAACGTAAGGTTTACCATTGTATGACAGTGCTTTTCCAAGTAACTTAGCATCCCAAATAAAAGGGCCTAATTGATCAAAAAGACTTCATTTACCATTAGATCCTGGGAAGTTTGTTAAAACCTTAGGAAGATATAAAGTACACCCTAAATAAGATTACAGATCATTACAAATCTTAAAACTTTATTTATTCAGCCATGGTGGCAATATAAGATCCTAAAGGCAATGTATAGCATTATATAGTTGTTAGCAAAACCTATATCCTTTAACATTGAGAAGTTTTAACTAAGCAATCAAAGACCTGATAAAGATGAAACTTAAAGTTTTGGTTTTCCTGGCAGACAAAAGAGAAAAAAAACCTTTGTTTACATTGTCTTATCAAGAACAGATCAACAGTCCATGAAAACTTTGTCTTTTGAACAGAGAGAAAAGCAGAATTTCAACCTTATACCACTGTACTTTTAAAATTCCATTCATCTTGGGGTGCCTGGGTGGCTCAGTCGGTTGAGTGTCCGACTTCGGCTCAGGTCATGATATCACAGCTCATAAGTTCGAGCCCCACATCGGGCTCTGTGCTGACAGCTCAGAGCCTGGAGCCTGCTTGGGATTCTGTGTCTCCCTCTCTCTCTGCCCCTAACCCAATCGCATTCTGTCTCTGTCTCTCTCAAAAATAAACATTAAAAAAAAATTAAAAAAAAAATTTTTTTTCAACGTTATTTATTTTTGGGACAGAGAGAGACAGAGCATGAACGGGGGAGGGGCAGAGAGAGAGGGAGACACAGAATCAGAAACAGGCTCCAGGCTCCGAGCCATCAGCCCAGAGCCCGATGCGGGGCTCGAACTCAAGGACTGCGAGATCGTGACCTGGCTGAAGTCGGATGCTTAACCGACTGCGCCACCCAGGCGCCCCCCCAAAAAATTTTTTTTTAATTCCATTCATCTCAACCTTAATCCATCCTGAGCACACATAAAATTCCTTTCCAAAGATTTCCCTTCATGACCCTTCTACAATTCTCCTTTGCCTTCAAACTTTGTCCCAAAGCCGTTTATCTCCAAGCAACCAGTCTCATTTAGGAAAAAATTACTTTCTTTTACCCTTAACAAAAAATGTATTTCTATTCATTATATCTTTCTTACATACCTCCTATTTTCCTACATACAGGGTTGCTTTCCTTATTTCCATCAGTCTTAAGTACACTTTGCAGAATTTTAACTCTTAAGAAACCTTAGTCTCCAATTGAGGACTTAGTAATCAACTGAGAGGTGTTTACACCAGAATCTTTTTAGATGGTAAATTCATGTACCAATTAAGCACAAAGTATGTTTTCCAATAGGTCCAAATAGCCTTAGTTTCTCTGCAATAAGAAGTTAAAAACACAAACCGACATTCAGTAATCAAAGCTTTAGCACTCCATCCTATTTGGAAAAGACCTAGATGTCCAATGAATTTAATCTCATTTGTCATGCAATCAAAACGTTAAAGTGTCAGGTTACCAAAGACCTTGGAAGCTATCTTAACAATTATCCATGAAAACTTTGGGACAGACAAAATTAACTATCATTTTAAGTCATCTTTTTGCTAACAAATTGCAACAGAGATAACATGAGCTTATTTGACCTTTAGTCAACCTTGGTAGAATAAAAGTTTCATATTTAATGCTGATAACTTTAGAGACAGGTCCAACAAACTTAAATAGTTTAAACACCGAATATGTTTCACCTGCATCCACTTAAAATCAATTTTTCCCCATCGTCAGTTTTCACCTGGGAGACCAGTGAGGGTATTTGAAGTGGGTGGTCCAAGAGGGTGCTCTTTGCCCCTTGACCTTGAGGGTGGGTGGGGAGGAGCCAATGGTGCCTGAGGCACTGAGGATGGTATAGGAACCAGTTATGTAGACCACACCCAGTCTGATGCAGAAAGAGGAAGGGAAGGGGAAGGCAGAAGAGGCAAGGTGCCAGCAGATAGCAGAGAAGGAAAACCCAACTCAAAACCTTAGCTCAGACAAAGGAGCAGACACCATGTTTTTTTCGACCAAAGTGGAAATATGGAGTCCACATCAGGCCAGAGAAGACTGGGAATTTCCCTGAAACAAATGGAGCTTCAGCAACTGCTTGGGAACATTCCTTAAAGTCCCCATCCTGAGGTAGACTAACCATAGTTGGCTCCAATTATAGCTGTTAACCTGGGAAATGAGGGAAAAGCCCTCACATCTATTAGGCAGAGGAAAAGAGAGAGAGAGTCAGCGTCTCCTTCAGTCTGATTCTATCTCAGCCAGACCAATAAGGTCCCCTTCTCAAGGTTCCTCCCGATGTCGGCTGGGTTACTGGGACTTTTCCTGGTTGGGACATTTATTCTTTTAATGTCCTTTCTCCTTGCAGTAGGCTCACTGATACCTTGCTAAGGAGGTTCTGGGCCTCCCCCCTTTTGGCGGCTAGACCTTCCTTTTGTCGTGGCAGTCTTGTGCCTCAGGATCAAACAGGGTGTAAACCTTGCATAGCCTGTCATAATAATGCCCTGGGGATTCCCCTTGCTGCTGGGCATATTCATGGGCTTCTCAGCCCCTGCTTGGATCCCCGGGAGGAGAGGAGAGCCTCTTGGTACTGAAGGATGTAGACCGGCATCTGGAGAGCGCCTGTGCCTGGCCAAGGGCGCAATCTGGCCACTGGTCCGGGGGAGAGGATCTGCCAAGTCTGGAGGTGGTGGGGAGATTGAAGGTGGCAGAGTACCAGGAACCAGGAGGTTCATGTGGCAGGGGCAAGATTGATTCTTCTTGTGGATCACCGGCAACAATTTGTGGAGGTCAGGACTTCTGTTGACCTTTCTTGGGCTGCTTTGTTGAGGCGACTAAGACCCTAGCCTGTCCCTGTTTGTTGCAGGTAAATTGCACCCAAGCGGAAGGGTTTGGGCAGTCTCTAACCAGGAGTCGATATACGGGAACTAATCAGGGTGACCTGGGTTTCTGGTGACAACACACCAGACGCGGCAGACTTTTGGGACATCTAAGCTTCTGAGGGCCATCCTACACTGAAACGCCCAGAGTCTAAGAGACCCCCCAAAACGAACCACCAGAGTCCAGAGTCAAAGCTAAGCAGCAAGGGTCATTTATTGCAGGTTCCAACCTGGACCTCTGCGCCCCCGTTGCCGGTGACGCCAAGAGGCCCTGAGAGAGGTTTTTACACCCCTTTTATAGACAGGTACAAACAAGTCATGGGGAAATCAGGAATTTTCCACAGTTACAGAGCTGCGATTGGTTGGTGTTTAAAGTTGGACACTTAACAGTATTCGATTGGTTCCTGCCTTTAGGTCAGACCACAACCAGGGGTACGGGTATCACAATGATTGATCAGGAATACACGGATGTGCCAGGCAACAATGATTGATCAGGAGTACACGGATGTGCCAGGCAACAATGATTGATCAGGAATACATGGGCGCGCCAAGCAGTTGTACAGAAGCAGAACAAGCTGGTTAAGCTTGGTTAGGTTTCAGTTTCCCGTAACTTAAGCTTTTAAGTTTCAATTTTCTCAGGCCTCTCAACACCAAAAGTGGGCCATTCTAACTCCCATAGGGTCATGAACTTCCTTGGGGTTATCTTAACTCCATAGTCTCCTGAAAACACCTTCTTTGCTCTGTTCTGACCCCATAATATTCCTGTGAGACCGAGTCGCAAAGACAGAGGGATAGGGATGCTCCCTCTAATGAAGAGACCAGTCACTTGTCCGTCTGGCTGTGTCCCGAAGGAACTTAGGTAATGCTTAGCAGTCTCAGCTTTGTGACATGATCAGAAACTATTACTATGCCGTCATAGACTGTATGCCGTTCACCACGGAATTGCAGACAGGTCCACTCAGACTCCATGGCTTTTGGGAACTTTAAGCGTGCCCACCCGTGGAGCCACAGAATCGAACTTGGCAGGCGAGCCAGACTAAGTCGCACATTCGCACTCACATACACACCAGAGGTTATTACATTCCCTCCCACAGAATTCCTACCTGAGACCTCTGAGGTCTCTGGGGAGTGATCAGGTCCCCCTTCCACTCTTGCGAGTGGGCCTGACTAGATTGGGCCCCAGCTTTACCGGTTCTGACGTCGGGTCCAGGTCCTCACCTGCCAAGTCTCCTTGAGTCCAATGGGAATGGCAGAGCAGGGCTGACCTGAGGTGACTCAGTGGGAGACTGCTGAAATTCAGGAAGGGCCCGCCTTCTCCCTGGTGATTCCTCGTTCATCACCGCCTTATTGTTCTCCCAAACCGGTGGCAACAATGAACCAGCGCAGTTGGGTTTCCTGGCAAGGGAACCAAATATGTTACAGAACCAGGCTGGATCGCTGGTGGAAAAACCAAGCACCACTCAGAGATCTCGGTGGATCGGAGGTTTATTTTACATCAGCGGGCTCAGAGGAGACCCTTCTCCAGAGATCTCAGTCCTGAGCACAAGCATGAGGGACAATTTATTGTGTTATTTCCGCATTCCATATTAGTAGTAATTTGGCACGCTAGGCAAACAGGACCGGAAGAAGAACCTGGAAGAGGAGTCTCAAACTAGAACTTAGGTTAGTCCCATCGGCCATCTTATGGTGTATAACTTTATTTATTTTCCCAACAACCCTTCTAAGTTCTTGGCTGAGACCCTGCTGTTATAAAAGACAGATTAATAGGAGAAAAACAAACAAGTTTAATCACGTGTATACACCTTGTATATGTGGGAGAGACCCAGACCCAGGAAAACTGAGTAAGTCCCTGAAATGACCCAAACCATAACCTTAAACAGTCTCCCCAACTAAAGACAAAAGAAAGAGGTTGCTGGGGGTGGGGGGCAAAGGGGGGTGTTGGTGAGAGAACCAGTTATGGGAGGTTACCAGGAAAAGCCCAGTAAATAAGGGTAAGATTATTATACAGATCTAAGTCCTTGTCTTCTCCATTGATAAAAGTTACTAGAGATTTATAGTCATCTTTCTCTTCCTGGTAGAGAGAGGGAGACATGTGACCAATGGTGATTCCCCTTATAAATGTCTCTTACAAAAGGGTTAACTTTTATTCATTTTCAGAGATTTCCCTTTGTTTGATGTTTTTTAAAAAAATAATTGGCTCAAAATAATCCTTATGCTAAACAGGAATATTTTGGGGCTGCAAATTCTGCCCTCCCTCAGTTTCAACAAGTATTTTCTTCAGCATTTATATTCTTATAATGTGGACTAAATATCCACATATAAGTATGTGGATATTTTAGGTGCTAAACATAGGGTATAACCTTTTCTTCTTTCTACCTGATCCTCATGGTCACAGGGGAGAAAAGTAAGTAAGCTGGCATTTGGCCTTTTTATAACAACGACAACAACAAAAATCCTAGCAATCCCTATCAAAATAACACCAGCATTCTTCATAGAACTAGAACAAACAATCCTAAAATTTGTATGGAACCAGAAAAGACCCCAAATAACCATAGCAATCTTGAAAAATAAAACTGAAGTTGGAGGCATCACAATCCCGGACTTCAAGAAGAATTACAAAGCTGTAATCATCAAGACAATATGGTACTGGCACAAAAACAGACACATAGACCAATAGAACAGAATACAGAACCCAGAATTGGATCCACAAACGTATGGCCAACTAATCTTTGACAAAGCAGGAAAGAGTATCCAATAGAATAAAGACAGTCTCTTCAGCAAATGATGCTGGGAAAACTGGACAGCGACATGCAGAAAAATGAACCTGGACCACTTTCTTATACCATACACAAAAATAAACTCAAAATGGATGGAAGACCTAAACGTAAGACAGGAAGCCATCAAAATTCTAGAGGAGAAAGCAGGTAAAAATTTCTTTGACTTCAGCTGCAGCAACTTCTTACTCAACACGTCTCTGGAGGCAAGGGAAACAAAAGCAAAATGAGCTATTGGGACCTCATCAAAATAACAGTCTTCTGCACAGTGAAGGAAAGAATCAGCAAAACTGAAAGGCAACCGATGGAATGGGAGAAGATATTTGCAAATGACATACCAGATAAAAGGCTAGTATCCAAAATCTATAACGAACTTATCACATTCAGCACCCAAAGAACAAGTAATCCAGTGAAGAAATGGGCAAAGGACATGAATAGACACTTCTCCAAAGAAGCCATCCAAATGGCTGACAGACACATGAAAAAGTGCTCAACATCACTTATCATCAGGGAAACACAGATCAAAACCACAATGAGATACCATCTCACACCTGTCAGAATGGCTAACATTAACAACTCAGGCAACAACAGGTGTTGGTGAGGATGAGGAGAAAGGGAATATCTTTTGCATTGCTGGTGCGAATGCAGGCTGATGCAGCCACTCTGGAAAACAGTGTGGAGGTTCCTCAAAAAATTAAAAATAGAACTACCCTATGACCCAGAAACTGCACTACTAGGTATTTATCCTAGGGATACAGATGTCCTGTTTCAAAGGGGCACATTCACCCTAATGTTTATAGCAGCACTATCAACAATAGCCAAAGTATGGAAAGAGCCCAAATGTCCATAGATGGATGAATGGGTAAAGAAGATGTAGTGTGTATATATATACACACACACACACACACACACACAATGGAGTGTTAGTCGGCAATCAAAAAAGAATGAAATCTTGCCATTTGCAACTACGTGGATGGAACTAGAGGGTATTATGCTAAGCGAAATTAGTCAAAGACAAATATCATATAACTTCATTCATTGAGGACTTTAAGATACAAAACAAATGAACATAAAGGGATGCACAAGTAATATAAAAACAGGGAGGGGGACAAAATATAAAAGACTCTTAAATATAGAGAACAAACAGGGTTACTGGAGGGGTCGGGGGGGGATGGGCTAAATGGGTAAGGGGCTTAAGGAATCTACTCCTGCAATCATTGTTGCACTATATGCTAACTAACTTGGATATAAATTAAAAAATGAATTAATAAGAAAAATCCTAGAAATCATTTTGATTGGCAGGGGTTTTGTTTTTGTTTTTGTGTGTGCTATTGTTCATGTAAACTTGGCTGTCAGTTATGGAGACATTTAATTTTAAATCATGGATTCTTGGCTGTGGATTATTTAGCCCCGAAGAGACATAAGCTTCCTAAACATCCTACAGTGCACAGGACAGCCTTTACAACAACGACTTAGCCAGCACAAAATATTAGTAGCCTTGAGGTTGAGAAACCCTATAATCTAGATGGAGAATGGGTTAAAACAAGCACAGAAAGGATTGGCCACTCAAAGAATGCTAACAATTGAGGCCCTATTGTTGAGGAGGTGAAAATTTTCCCTTCCCCCCTTCATTTTCTGGTTTTTTTTTGGCTGGTCTAATAATTATTAATAATATTAATATTAATAATTAATAATTATGTTCAAAGACCTCATAGATAGGAGACCTAAGAAATGACCAGATCAGGCTGTTTATATACCTTTTAGACAAAAAACAATAGATTTGTGAAGAACTGACAAGACAAACAATCTTCGGCTTAGGTACAAATTAGTGAAGAAACTAAGCCAAGTTTGTGTTACCTACCCTTCTTGGCTCTGAATTCCCTATCTCTGGTGGTAAGGATGTTTGCCTCCTGGTGCAGGGAAGGTAGCTTTCACGCTGGAGATTTATTTCTTACTTTTAGTAGGTCAGAGAGGAGGGTCAGGGCATCCTTCTTGTACTGGCTGTTTCCCAAGTAATTTTGACTCAAAACAATATGCCACATTTCATATATTTTGGAGTGGCCTGCCCTGAGCCCCCTCACTGTTCTTAAGCTGTTTTCTGAGCCACGCATCTCATCCTTGCTTTAGCTTGTTTACTCTTTTTGCTTTAGTGGTAGAATTTTTAATCACATCCCAGCTGGGTGTTCTAGCTTTGGTACAAAGAACAAAGTCTCAGCTCTAACCTCCGGGCTCAGTTCTACCCAGGAAGAGAAGCTGAATAAATACTTTGTGATCCAGGGGGTTCAGTTTGGCGAGCAGAATTACTCATCGCATTGCAATATCATCTCACACGTGGATTACTCTGGAGTACTTGAGCTGTACTGGAGGCTAAGAAAAGCTGCTGATGACCTGAGCACATACCTACAGAAGCAAAGATGAATCAATACAGCTATTTAGGCCAGTTCTGCAGGGACTGTCTCTGAGACAAATGGAGTTGGGTGTGGAAGGCATTGTAGGAAGGGTTATCTGGAGAGGGGTAACACAGGCATGGAAGGCAGCCTTAGGAGGCAAAAGTTGGATCTCTGTCTCACTTTTCTAGACCATCCAGGGTCTCTCCATCTCTTTTTGTTTCCACTCCCTCCTCCCCACAGCCACAACCTAGTGTCTTAAATTTGTGATAATAAGGATGCAGTGGGTTTGAAAGATCAGTTGCAGTAATTATGAAAGGACATTGAACTTTGTTTTTGCCTTTTCATTCGTTTTTCAAACACTGTTTATTTTCACAGTGTGTTAGAAAGCAACAGGGTTTTAATTTATATGGATGCTTTTAAAATTAAAGTTTCCTTTTTGAAATCTAAATATTCCAGGCTGCTCCAAGCTGTGAGGAGATTCACAGTCACATTAACAGTAATATCCATTTTTGTTGTTGCTGTTTCCCCTAGACCTTTTTTCTTTTTCAAAAGCTCTCCAAGTCATGTGGGAGTTTCTGGGGCATCCTTTTACAAAGCTGGCCCTGACTGGCTCTGGCGCAATCATCGTTGTCTGTGTCTTAGCCACTCTAGTCCTTATGTGCCTCTGCGGCTTCTTAGCTGGGCCTAACTGCTGCTGTGTGGTCTCTGTTGTTCGCTGCTGTTGGGTCCCAGTGTTGAAGTGAAGTGAAGGACTTGTCCATCTCTCTTCATTGAACTTGGCGCAGGAATAACCCAGTCATAAAACCTTTCCTCAACACAACTCTTTTGGCTTATGTGCCCAATTCGCCTCTCCAGTGATACGTAAAAGTAGCCCATCTCGCTGGGTGTGTGTTTGGGTAGGAGAGAACAGAGAGAGGGGGATAGGGAAAGATATCCTTTTATCTCTTCACTGACTCTTCCCCTCTTCTTGTAGGGGTCACTATCATAACTTACCACCTTAGCGTAAAGAAGGAAAAGAGAAAAAATGAGTACCATCCCCAAACATAATAACCCTTAGAAATACTTTACAGGTGGGCATAAAGTATCTAAATATTCTTGTTAATAGGGTGCCGACACCTCAAAACTCCTGAGGAGTACAGTTTACATCATTGTTTACGCAAATGGCATCCTAAAATTGAATTCTAGGAATATATATCCTCATTCAACTTTGTCACTCCTTAATTATAATTTAATTATATAATTAAATATATATAATTCTAACAGATGTTTCCGTTGGTTTGCAACCTTTCCAAGTGTAGTCTGAAACTGGCCCCTATACTCAGAGGGCAGGGATGACCAAGGACGGAGGTAGCCACTCCAGGTTGGTAGATGGCAGTTTTAATAAGCAAAGGGAACTTACATCCGAAGTTTATCTTGGGTGGCACTGAGATGAATGGATCCCCACACCCACCTACCAAATCTTAAGTTTATAAAAAGTCTCTAACTGGGCTGGCTCAGTTATATGTACTGTGCAGGTGTTTTCAATATCACATTACCATGTCAATGCGGTGTCCTTGGTACAGCCTCTGGGAATGGGAAAGGCAAGCAGAACCCACATTCCAAGGACAAGACCGGTCAATCAGCAGTTGTGTTCTTTTAGATGGTGTTCTCCAACAGTATCAAATAGCTCTAATATTTCTAAGTTTTATGCTTTTATGTTGAAGAATTATTCTTCCCAGTGTTAATACTTTGAAGCACAGAATATGGGTTGTGATATGATGATCATTATGGACAACTGCATGATCTGCTGACAGCCCATAGCTTAATTTTCCCCTCCTCAAGCCCCCCAGCAGTAAACTGTCCAGGGCTTGGTAATGTAACATTTGCTTTGCCTACATTTCTGTTGGGATTGACAAGTAGAAATTGAAATAACATTCCAGGAGAATGTTGGTAGGTATCATGTTTCTGGCTCAGTGTTCAATTTAAAATCTATATAATGGTAGAGTGGTAAGGAACTCTGGTGGGAAAAGAAGAAATTTGGAATCTCTGCAAGAATGTCAATCAACTAGATATTTTGACAACCTGACATGTTATCTTATTTTATTTTTTTTAATGTTTATTTATTTTTGATTGAGAGAGAGAGCGTGAGCAGGGGAGGGGCAGAGAGAGGGGGAGATACAGAATCTGAAGCAGGCTCCAGGCTCTGAGCTGTCAGCACAGAGCCCGATGCAGGGCTTGAACTCACAAACCACGAGATCATGACCCCAGCCAAAGTTGGATGCCCAACCGACTGAACCACCCAGGTGCCCCATGACAACTTGACATGTTATCTTAAATGAAAGCATCATTCATGGATCTTCTATTATTGGATTGAACACCTTGACCACAGTGTAATCTCATTTTAGGCCCTAGATGACTTACAAAAAATTGTTGTGTTAAGAATATTTGTAGTCTGGGGGCGCCTGGGTGGCTCGGTCAGTTAAGCATCCGACTTGGGCTCAGGTCATGATCTCGCGGTTTGCGGGTTTGAGGGCTGCATTGGGCTCTGTGCAGAGCCTGGAGCCTGCTTCAGATTCTGTGTCTCCCTCTCTCTCTGTCCCTCCCCTGCTCGCCTTCTCTTTCTCAAAAATAAACATTAAAAAATTTTTTTTAAATAGAGACTCTTACGTCCCTTTTCCTTATCAAGTGGATAGTTAAGAAATTTATCAAATAAACAGGGGTGTAGGAAGATGTCTTTTAGTTTGCCTTATATCAGTATGGACATGGTCTTGAAGGAGAGCAGAGGTTACCGCCCAAAAATAAATGACTTTTGTATAAGGATTATTTTGAGCTAAAGACAATCAAAACCAAGAAGAATTAGGAAACTCTTTATCTCTCCCCTCAAATGCCTAAATTTACATTGAAAAGGGAGCCAGTTCTAAAAAGATAGTTATTACCAGAGATACCTTTTTACCTAAGAAACTTATCTGCATTACAGGGCAACCTTTGTTTTCCATACATCTCCTCCCACTTCCTGTGAATGGCCTTCCTCCTCTTTGTATCTTCCTACCCCTACCCTTCTTTTTCGCTCACAGTGTTATTTAAGTCTCAATTACCTGGCTGTCTTGGGTCTCATATTTTTATGTACGTATTACATCAATTTAATTATTAGGCAAGTTAAAGAACCTAAAAGGGAAGAAGGGAAAATTTTTCTATCTTTACATCCTTAAACCTGCTTTATTCAAAACAACACATACTCAAATTGAATCACTCTCTTGATCTTGAACCTACAAATAAATGGCAACTATGGTCAAGTTGTGTGCAGAAAAATATGAGCATATATTTGAATTTTTTGTCAGCCCTAGATGTCATATCAGGAGACACTTGAATCCTTTTACAAGTAGAACACATGTTAATAAGTGTATACTAACTAAAAATTTCTCTTTCCATTGTATTGAGTATGTAAAGCAATTATGACTAATTTAATCTCTAATGATAAGCAAATGAATCATTTTATCTGTGACAGAGTACTAATAGTTTTACCACCTTGGCTAATTTTGGGTATTCTGGATTCTTTTTTTTTTTTATGCTTATTTACTTATTTTTAATTTATTTTTAATTTTTTTTAATGTTTATTTATTTTTGACAGAGAGACAGAGCATGAGCGGGGGAGGGGCAGAGACAGAGGGAGACACAGAATCCGAAGCAGGCTCCAGGCTTCGAGCTGTTGGCACAGAGCCCCACGCGGGGCTCGAACTCACAGACCATGAGATCATGACCTGAGCTGAAGTCGGACGCTCAACCGACTGAGCCACCCAGGCTCCCCAATGCTTATTTATTTTGAGAGAGAGAAAACGTATGAGTGGAGGAGGGACAGGGAGAGAGGGAGAAAGAAAATCCCAAGTAGGCTCCCTGCTGTCAGCACAGAGCCTGATGCAGGGCTCAATCCCACAAAGTGTGAGATCATGACCCGAGCCGAAATCAAGAGTCGGATGTGCAACTGACTCAGGCACCCAGGCACCCAGGCACCCTGGTATTCTGTATTCCTAATTGTATAATAAAATAATCATTGCACTGTGACTCCACCATTTAAATTGAAAAAAATTAAACCAACATTTTAAGGATAATGCTATTAAAAAGTGAAAGATGGAAAAAAAAAAAAGAAAGATGGCTTGCCATTAGTTAAAAGAAAAAATCTGATTTTAAGGAACCAAGAGAGAAAAAGAAATCCTTTTAGGATTCAATTTATTATTCTCAGGAACAAAATGGATTTCCTTTCAATGTGTTGGAATAAAAATGGAGTTCTTTCTAAGATCATGACAAGTTTTATCTATGGGTATGAAATTTTAAATAGGAAGACTGATAGCAAGAGATAGGTCTTTATCTAGTAACATGGAGATAAATGATACTCCTAAGGGTATGGGGATATAGATAATGAATCATTTTTGAACATGCTTAGGTTTGCAATTCAGGAAACCTGAGGATGGTGGGTTCCAGAATTTTTGTCATAGAAGGTATTTCTTTTTTTTTTTTTTTTTAATTTTTTTTTTCAACGTTTTTTATTTTTATTTTTGGGACAGAAAGAGACAGAGCATGAACGGGGGAGGGGCAGAGAAAGAGGGAGACACAGAATCGGAAACAGGCTCCAGGCTCCCAGCCATCAGCCCAGAGCCTGACGCGGGGCTCGAACTCATGGACCGGACTGCGAGATTGTGACCTGGCTGAAGTCGGACGCCCAACCGACTGCGCCACCCAGGCACCCCAGAAGGTATTTCTTAATAGTAAAAATTTTGTGGACTCTTCTCCACATGGATAATAGTTGTATTTCTAATGTCTGTTGATTAAATAAATCACAATAAAACAGTTAAGATGCCAAAAATTACTTGAAAATAAAGCATTTTTAATACCTTTGAAAGACAGTGGTTAAAAAATGTTTGAGATACTATTTAGCCATTCTACATAAGATGTTTCTTGTACATATGGGTTCATGGACCCTCTGGAAAAATTCTTAACTTATGGGGTCTTGATTGCAGATTGAGAACCACAGTTAAGACTTCTAAAAAGTGATCTCACTTTCATGAAAATTATTTTTACTGTGCTTGACAGGACACTTTTATCATTCCTTATATATGAGGTTGTTTATGATCATCTTTAACTCTTTTCATAGTGTTTCAGAAGTTCAAGTTGTTCAATTTTACTGGACTTTAAGTGAGGTATTTGAATATCCAAACTGAAGACATATCTTGGACATAGCTAGATTGCAGACTCACAGGCATAGAGAGTCCATAGGCAGGGATAACTTACCTTTTTTTGTTTGTTTGTTTGGTTTTGTTTTAAAGTTTATTTGTTTATTTTGAGAGAAGGGGAGAAAGAGAGAAAGAACACGAGTAGGGGAAGGACAGAGAGAGAGAGAGAGAGAATTCCAAGCAGGCTCTGCACTGTCAGTGCAGAGCTTGATGCGGGGCTCAAACTCATGAACTGTGGGATCATGACCTGAGCTGCAGTTAAGAGTAGGATGCTTAACCGACTGAGCCACCCAGGTGCCCCACAACTTACCTCTCTGTCTTTTTAATTTATTATGTGTTGTAATCATTTCTGAATTCATTGAATTTAAAATGCCTTTAATTGTAGGAATTTATTTCATATAACACTTATAATGAGAAAAATGTTGCAGATTCAACTCAGACATGATACTTTCAACATTATTTGGTTTTTAAATTTTAATCCTATTAAAAGAGCTGTTTTACATTTATTTTCGTCATATATCACTATTGTACTTTCATAAAATGAAAAATATATGTGAAATAAATTGGTCAAAATATTCCTAAAACCTTTTTTCATTCCAAATTTTCTTTTTTTTTTTTTTCAACGTTTTTTATTTATTTTTGGGACAGAGAGAGACAGAGCATGAACGGGGGAGGGGCAGAGAGAGAGGGAGACACAGAATCGGAAACAGGCTCCAGGCTCCAAGCCATCAGCCCAGAGCCTGACGCGGGGCTCGAACTCACGGACCGCGAGATCGTGACCTGGCTGAAGTCGGACGCTTAACCGACTGCGCCACCCAGGCGCCCCTCATTCCAAATTTTCTAAATCATTTGCTAGTCAGAGGCATTCATGTCCATTTTCCCTTCCCACAGGATTGTCCCATCAACTGCAGTTGCTCTACTAGTGTCTCTGGATTTTCTTACAAGCCCCTGTCATCCATCTGCTACCTCTAGGTACTGAAAAAGCATTTTCAGACAACTAGGATTCATCTTCCTCCCTCAAACTGCACTTAAATGGTTTGGCCACTAATGACAAAGGATTGTTGGGGCCAGTCATACCCCTAGGAATAATTACAGGCAATGTAGTAGACAGCTTCTAAAATGACTCTCAGTGATCTTCACCTCCTGGTATTCACAGCCTTGTATAGTCAGTCCCCTTCCCCTAGGTATGGGCTAGACCTGGTGACTTGGTTCTAATGAATGGAATTCTGCAAAGTGATGGGATGACACTTATGAGATTAGGTTTCAAAAGACTGTGACTTCTCTGGCTATCTGATTCTCTCTCTCCCTCCCTCCCTCCTTCCCTCCCTCTGTTTCTCTCTCCCCGTCACATCAGGAGCTACTCTATCAGGAGACCACTAAGCAAGCAATCAACATAAGTCTCTGGCCCAGGAGCTCATGAGGAACCAGGGCCTCAGTTGAATGGCCTGTGAAAAACTGAATCCCGTCAGCAATCAGCTGAGTGAGCTTGAAGGCAGATCCACCCCCAGTTTAGCCTTCAGATAATCACCACCCCAGAGAACACTTTGATTGCAGCCTCTGAGAGGCCTGGAGCCAGGGGACGCAGCTAAACTATGCCTGATTTCCTCATCTACAAAATCATACAATAAATGTTGTTGTCTTCAGCCACTAGGTTTGTGGTAATTTGTCATGCAGCAGTACATAACTAAGGCAGGCGATACATTATGAATACACAATGGCAATTGCCTCATGAATGTCACCTGGCTGATAGCAGTTATAAATTGTCATTGATTGAAAGATGCATCTCAATTTTTAAATGATAAGTGTGAATAAATAATCTACACTTCAGAATAAATGGAAAAGTAAAGTGGTTTACCTGTTTGTTTTTGCCGTTAGCACGAGAAGTCCTCAAATGAGAAAACTGTGTTTTATTCAGCTCTGAGCATCCATGGTGCCCAAAACACAAATGTTTTATCGATGTTTGCTGAACTGAATTATCCAGATAATTATACCATTGGACAAAAAGGCCTAACACGAGGCAAATCTTGAGAAAAAGAATTTGCTCATCACCAGGCTTACAGACGTATGACTCACATCCAATGCCTTAAAAATTTAAGTCTGTTCTCTTTAAAAAAAATTTTTTTTAATGTTTACTTGTTTTTGAGAGAGAGAGAGAGAGAGAGAGAGAGGGACAGAACATGACAGGGGAGGGGCAGAGAGAGAGGGAGACAGAACTCTAAGCAGGCTCCAGGCTCTGCGCTGTCAGCACAAAACCCTATGTGGGGCTCAAATTCATGAACTGTGAGATCATGACCTGAGCCGAAGTTGGACACTCAACCAACTGAGCTACCCAGGTGCCCCCAGTCTGTTCTCTTTTAAATTTAACAATGTCACTCATTCATTTGTTTTTCTAGTACTAAGGTTTAACAATATCCTCTTGGATATTGAGGATAAAAATGAAAGTGGGAGTTTAATAATATTTCTAATTTAAGTATTACATGATGTCATTTCATAATTTTGCTCAGAATTTTATAACAGCATGTAGAAGATTGCCAGAAAAGGAACATTATCTAACTTAGTTTTTAAAAAGAGAATGGGGGGCACCTGGGTGGCTTAGTTGGTTAAGCCACTGACTTCGGCTCAGGTCATGATCTCGTGGCTTGTGAGTTTGAACCCTGCATCCGGCTTTGTGCTGACGGCTCAGAGGCTGGAGCCTGCTTCAGATTCTGTCTCTCTCCCTCTCTCTCCCCCTCCCCTGCTTGCACTCTGTCTCTCAAAAAATAAATAAACATTAAAAAAAATTTTTTTTAAGGGAATGGAAGAATAATCTTTTAACTCAGACTGAGCAGATTAAATTTCATACTCAGAAAATCAGATTGTCCAAATTAAGACAACAAACTGATTTTTCTGGGTAGACAGAACTGACATTTTATTGTGTGGGAAAAGGGCATCTAGTAATTAAAAGAGTAGTTTGTAAACTTGGAGCCTTGGATTGACTCATTTATGGGCAAATACAGGTGGCATGCTTTTTGCTCTCCTATTTAATAATTGCATGCATCTTTGTTTATCCCATTAGATCTTAGGCTTTTAAAGACAAGGGCCTTATAATACTAATCATTACAATGACAAGCAGTTTTGAGCATTTACAATGTGTCAGTCATGGTGTTAATCTCCTTATATGTGTGACCTCATTTATGCCTTAAAATCACTCCATAAAACAAGTAATACTTTTAGTTTTGTAGATGAGGTAAGTGAGCTTAGACAGGTTAAGTAACTTGCCAGTATCATTCAGTCATCAAGGATTCAAACCCAGTGCCATATTTTCAAAGTCCAGCCTCTGTGCCACTGAACTCTGTTGCCCCTTCTCTCAGTTACCATTGTATTTTTCAACACTTACCATATTGCCTTGCCCATAGGGTATGCTCAATAAATAGTCGCCAAATCAAAGTCATTAATATGTATCTATTGGGTACTATGTGCATACTAAGTGTTGAATTAGCTAATTGCCCAACTGGAAAGCTTTTTAAGAAATTTTAAGATGGGAGTATTAGTGCTTAATTTCTATCCTCTATACAGCTGGTTCATAGAGTAAAGTAAGGAAGGGAAGGAGAGGAGGAAATTGTCCTCTGTCCAAGATTCTTCTAGCAGGACTATCTTGGACAAAGAAGTAAATTGATATGAGACAGATTAACAAGAGAAGAAACCCAAGGTTTTATTTCGTGTGCATAGAGGCCCAGGAAGAAAATGAGACTTAAAGAAATGACCAAGGCAGGCAGATTGAATACTTTGTAGACAGAGACAAAAAATCTGTGAGGACTTGACAGGACAAAGAAAACTTTGGGAGCTTCAATTAGTAATTCTGTTCAATTCTAAACAGAATTTGGGCTGAGGTAGTAAATTTGTAAAAAGTATTGAGGTTTGTTTATATAGCCTTCTTGACTCTAAATTCCCTATCCCTGGTGATAAGGATATTTTTTTTTACCTCCTGGTATAGGCAGGGTACCTTTCACATGGGAGGTTTGTTTCCTGCTTTCAGAAGGACAGAGAAGGTTCTGAGTCTTTCTTATACAGGCTCTTTTCTAAGTAGCTTTTTTTTTTTAAACTTTTTTTTCAATGTGTATTTATTTTTGAGAGAGAGAGAGAGAACAAGCGGGAGAAGGGCAGAGAGAGAGAGAGAGGGAGACATATAATGTGAAGCAGGCTCCAGGCTGTGAGTTGTCAGTGCAGAGCCTGGCGCGGGGCTTGAACTCACAAACTGCGAGATCATGACCTGAGCTGAAGTCAGACGTCAACCAACTGAGCCACTCAGGCGCCCCTCTAAGTAGCTTTAACTTGAAATAATCAATATGTCATTGTGGTACATTTTGGGGCAGCCTACCCCTGGCCCCTGTATAAGCAAGACCACTCAAATTCTATAAATTCATGTAAGTGATAAAATATGCTTATGGCTATTTTCGTATAGTACCTTGAAATTACCAGATTAATTATGAATTTCTTTATTAAATATATTTTTCCCTTGTTTTTCAAATTAGCTAATCTAAGTTGTATTGCCATTTCTAGTTTTGGTTTTGTGATACAGGTATGCTTTTGAATTATTCAAAGGGAATAATAATGAAATTCATCTGAGAATGTTATCAATGAACTGATATCCTATTTCTTTGGTGGATGGTTATAATATGCAATCTTTTCAGCTCTTGAATGTAACACTTTGTGACAGATGATCCTTTGGAGACTTTATTATCCTATTTAATTAGAGATGAATTGGATAACTCACCTGTTTCTATTTAAAATTTTTAATAAAAGTAGATAATAAATTTCATGAGTGATATTTTTCATTATAAAATAAGTAGCTCTGTTCAAGTACTTCGAAATGTTCAAAAGGAGGTATAAACAAACTATATAGTAATATTCTTTCTGCTTTCTAAAAAACAGTTGTACTAACTAAAGGGGACCCCTAGCTTTCCTGCAAGGCTAGTTCTAGAGGTGTGTTTGATAGACTGATTCCAGCAGGCCCTTTTAAGGTGAAAAGGGATGGTCCTGTGATTAGTGTAAAAGGTTGACTTTCCCTCCATGGAAGACAGTATTAATTCTTCTACCTTCTTTACCCTTATTGTTTCTTCCTTTTTTCTTCCAAGATTGGAGGGATGCTGGTAGGGTCAAGAGAAGGGACACTGGGCTGAATTAGAGGAGATTAGATTTTCCAAGCTGTTTTTTTCCTTCCTTTTTTCCATTTTTCTATTCATTAAGTCATTCATTTATTGAAAAAATATTCACTGAATGAGAAACTTATGCCAGACACTGTGATAGGTGTATCAGATACAGTGGTGAGCAAGAGAAAACATTTGCTACTGTGAACTAATTATTTCTTGAAACATTTATATGGGGTAATTTGGCTTGCAAAGTGTTTCTTACTTTATGAAGTATGTGCCTTCAAGGAGCTCATATTCTGTGAAGAAACCAGAAAAGAAAAACTAAAACAAATAAAGATGGTTCCAACTTTCAATTGTTTGCACGTAGAAAACAAACAGGGTAGTATATCAAGAATAACTATGTGGTGTGGCAGAAGCCACTATTATAGGGGGAAGGTCAGGGAACCTTCTTTATGGTCATGTTTAAGCTAAGATTTGAAGAGTAGGAACAAACTAGCTATGCTAGGAAAAAGCATTCTAGGAAGAGAGCGGGCAGTGAAAGGAGAACAGATTGGCATGTCTGAGGCCAGTGTGCCTGGAATCTGTTTACAGAGCAATTGTGGAATGAGATGAGGTTGGGGTAAGAGCCAGGAGTAAGACCAAGAGGCCGTGTTAGGAAAGCAGTTTAGACATTTTTCTAAGTGCTTTGGGGAGTCATTGAAGAATGTGATCAAAGAAGGTGACTTGATGTATATATATATATATATATATATATATATATATATATATATATATCTTTAAGGATTTTATTTTTAAGTAATCTCTACAAAGAATCCGAAGCAGGCTCCAGGCTCTGCACTATCAGCACAGAGCCCGATGTGGGGCTTGAACCCAGGAATCGCAAGATCGTGACCTGAGCCAAAGTCGGATGCTTAACTGAACTGAGCCACCCAGGTGCCCCATTGGCGTGTATTTTTTAAAGAAACTTCTGGCTATTCTATGAATACAGTGTTGAAAGGGAGCCAGAAAGGAAGAGGGCGGCCACTCAGGGGACTGTTGCAGTAGACCATGTGGCAGGCAATGGTATAGACTAGGACATGGTCAAGGAGATGGGCTTGAGACATATTTTGGAGGGAGAACCAATAGGAAATGCCAATGGATTAGATGTTTGTGTCTTGAGCACCTGGGTGGATGGTGGGGTCATTAAGTGAAATAGGAAAGAATAGGAGGGTGACAGAGTTGAGGGAGAAAAGCAATGGTTCTGCTTTGGACAAGTTTTTGAAGTTTGAGATGCTTTTCAGTTATTCATTGTGAAGATAACCAGTAGGCATTTGGAACAGGAGTTAGGATTTAAGGTGAGAATCTGGAATTGGACACATACTGTAGGAGGGCACTGGCTTTTAAATGGTATTTAAAGCCAGTGTTCTGGATAAGCCTAACTAAGGAAAAAGTAGAAGCAGAAAAGATGCCCAAGATTGAATCAGGAAATACCTAATATTTAGGTTAGAGAAAGAGTCAGCAAAGGAGACTGAGAAGGAGAAGCCAATAAAGTAGGAGGAAAGCCAGGAGAGTGTGTTTCATGGAGGACAAGAGAAAATTATGTACGAATAACCTGAAAATGGCATCTTACCAAAAATGTCTAAAAACAGTGTAGAGATAGTTTTTCATCATTACTGCTAGGGTTCTGAGCAAAATGGGAGACTTGTTCCTTAGTCTCCATCTCCTCCCATCCTCTTTTTACATACCACCCTCGGAATCAAAGTGGCTTCATTGGTTGCAAAAGCAGGTTGCAAAATTTCTTCTCCTTCCTTTTAACTAAGCTCAAGCTCCTGTTCTCTGGAAAATGTTCTACCTGGGTGTGGGTCCAACAAAAGCACCTTTGGTGTGAATGGCCAGTAGAATCAAACTTAAGCCAGGTTTGCAGTCCTGTAAAGTGGAGCTTTAGAAAGCAAAGGACATTGCTGAAGGAGGCAATGGGAGCCAGCACTACAGTTTTCAAGCCAAAACTACTGAATATTTTTGCACATGTATTTATTTTACCAAAAAATAAATTTTGTTATTAATTTTATTCTTCTTCATATATTTATTACACAAGAAGGCAATTTGAGTCTTCATTTTATGTATGTGTTCAAGGAATAGGTTCTGTTTAACTATTCTTATTAACTGAAGGTTAGTTATTTATCTTTTGTATTTCACTTCACAAAAAGGAAAGATGTATTTTCCTCTTACATTTGTGATAATCAGAAAAGTAAGCCTTCTTTGTGTTTTTAAAGTAATATTAAAATTCTAAGATTAGAACATTTTCTTCATTGTTATGAAAATACGAAGCAAATTACCAGTAATACTTTATATATATACATACATGTTAAAGATCTGTCCTTTCCTTATAGTTCCTGATAGTTCTACCTTAACTGTTTTTGGAACGTCAACAAAAAAGTCCTTGTTTTGATGTTTTATTTCTATATTTTTTTAATGTTTATGTATTTTTGAGACAGAGAGAGACAGAGAGAGACAGAGTGCAAGTTGGGGAGGGGCAGAGAGAGAGGGAGATGCAGAATCCGAAGCAGGCTCTGGGCTCTGAGCTGTCAGCACAGAGCCCGACCCTGGGCTTGAAATCATGGACTTCGTGATGGTGACCTGAGCCGAAGTCGGGTGCTTAACTGACTGAGCCACCCACGCACCCCTGATGTTTTATTTCCAAAAATCATCTGTGTAACACAATAGAAAGAAGTAAATTAAATTTGCCAACAGAAGAGATGATATAATATTGATAAATCAGAGGAAGCCAATGGCTGGAGTAAAACCCCTCTTCCTTCTTCTCTCAGGCATAAAATAAGCATCAGAGACCAAATAAATTAAAACATGTAAAGGACCAGGGCAGAGCATTTTTTCATAGTATTCCACTGGCTAGATGTCTGCCGACTTGTGCTAGCTGAGCAAAAGGACTCTTCCAATTTTCAAGCAGCAGTAAAATCTTATTTAATTAAAACCAATGGTTCAGAATTCTCATCATATCTAGTTTCATTTTACATCTAGGAGAAAGAGTGAAAGATAAAAGAAGAGGCTCCACAAATTCATGTGGAAGAGTTCAAGTTCTACTTTAAAAGTGTTAGTTTCTGTGTCTTTTTTTTTTTTTTTTAAGTAACTTAGAGCTAAGTGAAAATTTAAAGGCATTTACTTGTTCACAGACCATTAATTTTACTATGCTTTTCAGAATCCACTGCCAGGAACCAGGGTTGGCTGAAGCAAACAATACTTTGTGATACACCATAGACAATATGTTCTCACCTCTATTTTTGATCCTGAACTTTCTCAAAATCCACAATAACTTTAAGCAATAACTTTGCTCCAGAAGACAAAGCAGCTTTAGAGTATTTGTAGATTTGGGGGGTTGTGGGAGATAATGAAAGTTGGAATTTCAGAACGGCTGCATGAGGATTAAGGTATTTTATTATTATTGTATTTTTTACTGGTTAATTAAGTTCAGCGTTACTTCCATAAGGCAAAAATTACTTTTCTTTAGTTTTCCCATTCAAAAAGATTTGATATTTCTATAGTCACATGTGCTTTTTTCGTTCTGGGCACTGCCTCAGCATTTTTAGGATATAATTATTAAAACATCTGTCAAAACCAAGAGCCTAATTTTCTTGAAAATATGGGTTATATTTCTGACTTTGTCTTGCCCCAGTAAAATGCATAGTATATTTCAAATTTTATTAAAATAGAATGGTATATAAAATATTCAGTTATACTCATTTAAAACGTTTTTATTATTTGCCATGTGCAAGAAAAGCTATGCTAGGCGCCATCGAGGGAAGCACAAAGATAAATTATACACAGCCTTTTCCATTACAAAGAGTTTAACCTAATCAGTGAAATTCAGACTTCAGCCTAGTTCTGCAAACCAGAGAACCCTCACCTTGGACCTGGCTATGAAATGTATAGCCCATCTTGCAATGCTCAGAGAAAGATGCCTAGCCAAGACTCTCATAGTATTGTCTGCCAGGGAAAGGTGAGTATGTTTTTAGGTCCTCAGTAGCGTACTTTATTGCTTAATACCTGGCATATAGTATGCATTCAGTGACTATTTGTTGAATGAATGTATGCTGCAAAAACTAAGTGATTTAAAGTGGTTTCTAACTAACCCCAGGCAGTTATATATACTGAGAGAAATAGGCTGTTTATATACTGTCCTTAAATGATGGACATGTGTTTCCCACAAGGGTCGCTAAAGATAATCTTGTTGAGCCTGATTTCCTCAGTGTTTGTTTATTATTTTAGGATCTTTGGAAAGTGAAGTTTTTCTGACATTTCAAAGTTGGCATCCATAAGAATCACTTACATAGATTCTGAGATCCTCATCCTTTGAGATTTCTGTTCAAGAGTCTGGACTGTAAGGAAGCATTCCAGGTGATACTGATACAGGTATGTGTAGATCAGATTTTAAGAGACTCTGTACATTGATCTTTAGGGTTTCACTAAAGCCATTATAAATAAAACTCTCTAAATTAAAAATACATACCATCGGTTTTAGAATAATTCTGAAAATAGAAATTAAGATTTCAAAAGCACAAATCATCATTTATGCAAAGTGGCTTTGCAGTTATCAGAAGCTGTGAGAAGCAGGGCTGCTACAATCTGTGAGACAACACAAGGTTAACAGTGATTAATAAAGATTTAAGAGAGGCTGAAATTGGTAGGTCAGTTGTAATAGTTATTCTAGTCATTGTTACTGAGTTAGCATATGGTTTACTGTTACTAGATCAATAAGGATGAATGGAGTCTTCAAATGTTTAGGCAAATGCATATGTGAAAAGAGGCTAAAACATAGGACTGGCTAAAGAAAATTTCCAATAGAAATTGTTTATTCAAGGGCAGTATTTTCTCAGAGATTTTATTGGGTTGCTGTTATACAAATGGTCTTGAGAGCAACAAGCTATAACCAAAAGCAAACTTGAAGCTTCTCACTTGTTAATATAATGCATACCTGTATTTGTAAATGCATTTTAGGGGTAGACTCAACACTTGGTGAATAATAAATTTGTTAAAAAATCAGATAACCACTTTGGTGATTTGAATTGAAAGGGATCTGTTTTGATATAACAGATTCAGTGAAGGCAACAGGTTAGAACACTTTGAAAGAATGTACAAGAATGGCATGAGAAACTACAGTCTCTGCTCTAGAATCTTCTGTAAGGTTTTCTTATTGACTATTTTAGAGGACAGGTGGTAAGAGATTAAATAACTATGTTGAGGCAAATTATTTATACATTTTTTTAGTGTTTATTTTTGAGAGAGGGCATGAGCAGGGGAGGGCAGAGAGAGAGGAAGACAGAGGATCCCAAGTGGGCTCTGTGCTGACAGAGCCCCAATGTGGGGCTTTAACTCACAAACTGTGAGATCATGAGCTGAGCCAAAGTCAGACACTCAACCCACTGGGCTGCCCCGGCACCTCAAGGCGAATTATTTAAAGGGCAGAATCTAAGGAGATTATTCAGGAATAGTTGTTTCCAAAAGCTAACAGTGGCAAGCTGAATTGCAACCTTAGAAGCTCAAGAGGCAAAAGGGTAGTGCCTTTTATTTATTTTTACATCTAGAACACTGTAGACGACGATATCTCCCATTTGGGTGCTGGCTTTACAAATAAGTCCTCTTATTTGAAGTGATCTGAACAGATTTGTAAACTGGAAAAAGTCAATTAAAGTAAGGAACTCTAAAACATACATATTATAAACATGACATTCACTTGCCAATCCATCGCTGTAGGAGTTAAGCCCTCTTCCTAAAATGTAAGTCTGATTGAAGTTCCAAGTTGTCTTACTTAGGTAAAGAGATGGTGTTGTTAGGTATCCAGAGGGATTTTCTCTAGTTCTGTTTTGTTTAGGCCTTGAAATCTAAGTCCCATGGCTGAAAACGAGAGGGATTAAGTAGGACACACCGTACATTTGCAAAAATAGCCATGACTGGGACTAGCCACCTGTCTCCAGGACTGCAGAGAGGAGCCACCAGAATTAGCTTTTCTTTACTTATTCCTCTGCTCCATTCTATACATGTGGAAGACTGGGAAAGAGAGAGGTGAACTTTTGGGGAAGAACAGTGTTCAAGAAGAGAGGCAAACTCCTTTTCTCCCTGTGAAGGGAGGCTCGACCCTGAACAATTAGGAAATATTTGCAGGAAAGAAAGCTGACATCACATTCCTAAGTTGGATGGATGTCTGTGTAGCTTACTGACCTGCCCTGCTGAGAACCAGGTGAGGGAAGGAGCATTAGGAAGTGATCATAAGGGCCACCCTCTTGAGTTCCCCATGAACAGCGGATGATGGATTTTAGCTGTTCTTAAAGGAGCTGTTTGGATTGAGGTCTTACTGCAGGGGAGAAGAATTTGCCACCCCAAAATATGCCTCTTTGGCATGAGGATTATTTTAGGTTGGTTATTTTTGAGAAACAGTAAACACAGGAGAAGCTCTGAAAACCCAGATAGAAGTTACCCTTTTGTAACTCTTCTTTTCTAAGGGAACTCTCCTTTTCTAAGGGTGTCTTCCTCTCTGCCAGAAAGAGGAGGATGACCAAATCTCTAGAAACTCTTATCAATGGAGGAGGCACTGTCTTAAATTCATGTAACAAATACACCCGTGTTTACTGTGGTTTTCCTGGTAACTCCCATAACTGACTCTCCATCCCCAACATCTTTTGTCTTTAGCTGGCAATGGTATTTAAGGTGGTGGCTTGGGCCATTTTGAAGAGTTACTCAGTTTTCCTGGGTCTCTCCCATGTATACAGGAAGTATACATGTTATTGAACTTCTGTTATTTTTCTCCTGTTAATCTGTCTTCTATTCCAGGGGAGTCTCAGCCAGAGGGAAAGTTATTTTTCCTTCCCTACACTACTTAGTAAGATCTTTTGAGATCCTCACTTGTCTACATGTGATCACGCTCAGCTTTTAAAGACTTAGTTACATCAGAAACTATGACCAACCAAGGTGAAAAGCACACCTTGCTGGGTAAAGAGACAGTGTCTGTTTTTCCTCTCTTCTCTGTCCTCACACGTGAGAGAGAAAACTGGGGAGAAAGGCAGGGGAATCTGAGAGCCACAAGAGAATAAAGAGGACAGCTTTAACACAAGTAAAAGATTAAAGTTTTAGCAAGACTGCCTTAAAAACTGGAATGAGATTGTTCTAATAGCTAAAAGTGATTAAGAAATTTTACCATAAAAATAAGACTCCAAAGGAGGTTGCTAGAGCACAGTTGCGATGGCAGTTACTTTAAAATGAAAATGATTTTACATTTGTATCTTGACATGTTGACATTTTCACTTAAAAAATCATGCTTGAATAATCCACTCCCTTAATGCATAGTCTATTATTTCCTGTGGTGTTTTTTTCCCCTTAAGTGAGAACTTTAGACTCCAGGGAAGCAATCCCACTAAAGCACCCTTTGAGATTGTTTTACTCCACCCACTTTGTCTTTTACTTTTCCTCCACCCATGTCTAATTTGGCAGCAATTTTTAAAGCAATTTGCATTTGTTGAGTCTTTCCAAAGGGATTCAAGTTATCATAACAACAATGTTCTTCTTTTTACACTAACTCCACTGGTTTATGTAATATTTAGTTCAAACACAGAATTAGAAAAACAAGTAAAAATGGCATAAATAAGTTTAGAAAGCCAAAAAACTGGTTCTTGGGAGATATACAACCTGAATGGTACATGCAGAAGGGATGGGCACGTTAGCGATGCCTCTTACCCAACTCCTCTCTAGCGTATCTGCTCGCTTTGCCTTTCCACATCAGACTGACTAGCCCACAGCAGAGAGGGTGCTCATAGCTGTTAGGATCCTCATGGATATTTTTAAGCTGTGAGAGTAAATATTTTGAACTTCACTGGGGGTATCTGGGGATACCTTCGGCAAATGTAAACCCTTTTCTGAAATTCATTATCAGTGCTATACCTGCTTGAGAAGAATGTTTATTTAATATAAAATTACTCACTTCTGATGATCGCCAAAGTAAAATGAATACAATCTCCCTGAATGTGAGCAGCTGGGAACAACACCGTCCCTTTCTGAGCAGTAGAAAAGAATACCACCCCTCTCTAGAGAGCCTTAAACATCATCCAACTGTTTTCAATTGCATTTTCTACAGATTTCAAATCTCAATTTAATCAACCATATGCAGTATGCAATAATATGTTAATGTCTAATTTTGCCTGCATTGATCTCTCTAGTAAAGAGAGCTGAAATTAACAGCATATATTTAGATGCATGCCTATTATTTCTACTCCCCATTCAAGAGTTTCCCTTTTAGAGCTATTATCCTAATTTCACCTAGAATAGCTGTTCATTGTCTCGAGGAATCTGTTTGGTTTTTTCCCCAGATTCCATTCCATAAGAGCAACAAATCTAATTTCAGTCAATTCAAGAGTTTCCTCCAAAGCACACTGTTTAAGATTGAAGGTTCTTAAATATTACCAAGGAGTTAGAAATGGGAAAAATCTGATTCTGAAGCTTCTCCATCTTAGCTCCTTCTCATCCAGCAGATCTGTTACTTGTGACTCAATATTTGGGAATGGGAATTATTTCGACATGGGAATTATTTTGCTCCATTCTCACTCCACTGGAACACAGACCTGGCACCTGCCCTGATGGGGTTTTGGAGTGGTGGTGGGAGTCTGGAGGCCACAGCCAAGAAAGAATTCTTGTGATATCTTTGGTGCAAAAAGGTGATTTTATTAAAGTACAGGGACAGGACCCAGGGGTAGATAGAGCTGCTCTGGGGTTGTGAGGAGGGACTGGTTATATACCTGGGAGTTGGGGGAGGTAAAGGCAAAAGGGAGGTTTCCAAAAGGACTTTCATATGCTAAAGAGGACTCTTAAGATACTGGAGGCCTAGCTATTGTCAAGGTAAGGTTGTTTTTCCCCCTAGTGAAGCATTAACATTAAGACAGTATGGAGTTCCTGGAGAAATGTTATGCTCTGTATTTGCCTCAAGTATTTGTCAGTGGGCTGCAGGTTATGAAGAAATGCAATTTTAGCTACGTTTTCTTCTTGCCTTTGTTCCCCATATCACTATGGAGGGGAGGGTGATGTTAGGGCTCCAGGAACCGGAGTCTGTGGGTTTCTGGAGATTGTCTTGTTTCTTGTAAATCATTAAACAGTTGCAAACTGATGGAGACTCCTGTCCAGCACGAATGTGATCTCTATCAGTTAACCATTTGTTGTCTTTCCTCTCCTTTGTTCTTGGGCAGTCAGGAGTGCCTGAGGAATATCACACCTATCCCAAGGGTGGGGGGAGGGAGTTTGCAGGGCGTCAGCCTGCTTTATACTCTCTTATCTCATTGCTGGGGCACCACCTGCCTGGACTCACCACGAATGCATTTCCTGCCTACACGGGGGTGGGGGGTGGGGGTGTATTTGTCAGCATCCACCAACGCCTAGACTTTTACCACTTCTACTTCTCTTCCCACAATGCAGAGGAATCTTTTTAAGTCTCTGCTGGAAGCCTCATTCCCCTGAAATCTCCAGTTCTCACTAAATGATGTTCTCAAACACTTATTTTTATGTCTTGAGAGTGTATGCTTTTGAAACAGAAAAGCCAGGAAGCAATTTGTAGATTAAAAAAAAAAAAAAGTTTCTCCCTTGTTCCACCTCTTTCTTGAGAATAAGCAGAGACGGGCTACCTCTCTGAATGAAGGCAAGAGTGTAAACAAGGGTGAGAAAGGGGAAATAGATGGAGGATAAAGAACACAGGCTAATATCTCAAAATAGCTGTCACAATAACTTTCCCATTCATCCTGTTGGCAAAGTAAGCACAACCATTCTATCCCCTTCCTAGTGTGGTAGAGTCCCCTCTCTAAGGAGTGCGGTGAGAAAAAAACCTCAAGATAAGGGAAGGCAACCTGGCCATGTGCCTATGTGACATCCCTCATGACCCTGTAACATGGGACTTATCAGGCTGTACGTCCATATGTTACCCATATATGGAAGACAAAGAAGTAGAAAATGCATAAAAGGCTATACCACATAGCATTCAGGGCTCAGTTTTTCAGGTACAAACCCAACTGAGCCCGTGCCAGCACAAATAGAGCTGCTTCCTGGAAAGAAAAGCCTCCGTGTCACGACTCTCTGTGCGAGAATCCTGCTACATTCCTTAGGGGCTCATCCCAGATTCAGAGACGGTGTATTTCCACCTCCTTTGCCACCAGGGTATGAACCTCGGAGTGCTGGGAGAAGTGACCTCGCCTGGTGCCAGTGGACCACTTGATCCATAGGAGACTAGCCCCTCCTGGCATGCCAGGGCGAGGACCCTCGTGTGCACCAACGGAACCTGTGAGGCCCGGGAGTGCCACCTATCAGGGGAACGTAGGTTCATTTTGGTAGTCCTGCCCCTAAGAGGCAGAAAGGAAGCCTGATCAACCTCCCAGATTTTCCCTAGTAGTTCTATGAGGAATAAGGAACAGAGCTGCAACTCTAAGGCACCGGGCGGCAGGTTGGAGTCGCTGCATGACTGTGTGGGGACTTCTGTCTCATTCATTTCCTGGGTCAATGACTATGGTAACTAGAGCCAACTGCCTCTGGTTAGTCTACCTCAGAACGGGGACTTTAAGGAACATTCCCAAGCAGCTGCCGACTCTCTTTGTTTCGGGGAAATTCCCTGTCATCTCCCCACTGACATGGACTGCCTAATTCCACTAGTGGAAAACAAAACAAAAAAACCTGGAGTCTGCTCCTCTGTCTGAGGTGACAAGATTTAAAGCTGGGAACTTTCTTCCTCTGCCTTCTGCTAGCACCTTGCCTTTTCTGCCTTCCCTTCCCCCTCCTCCTGTTTCTGTACCTCCTGGGGGGCCGCCTGCACAACTGGCTCCTCAATGCCGCAGGCACCATCAGCTCCTCTTCCCACCCTAGTTGCCAAGAAGCAAAGACTGCCCACTTCAGATTTCTCCACCAGTGTTCCAGGTAAAAATTAGCCATAGGGAACAAGTTGTCTTAAGTGGACCCAAGAAAAACGTATTCAGTGGTTTAAGCTAATTTGCTTGTTGGTTGAGATAGACCTGTTATCAACATTAAATTAAAAACTTTTATTCTACCTAGGTTTGCTGAAGGTCAGATAAGCTCATGTTATCTCTGTTCCAATTTATTAGCAAAAGGATGACTTAAAGTAATGGTTAACTTTGTCTCATACTTTTCATGGGTAATTGTTAAGATAGCTTTCAAAGTCTTTGGTAACTTAAACATTAAAGATTTGCTTGCATGATAAATTGGGATTGAATTCATTGGATATCTAATGAGATAAAAAGCTAAAGCACTAATTACTAGATGTAGGTTTGTGCTTTTGACTCATTGCAAAAAAGGACTATTTGGGTTTTACAAACATGCTTCGTGCTTTATTATGATTTTGCTATGGAGAACCTGCCTTGTGCTTAATTGATAAATTTACCATCTAAAAAAAACCTCTGATGTAACAGATAGTTAACAATTGGTTACTACTGAGCTTTCACTGGAGACTAAGGTTTCTAAGAGTTAAAATTCTGTTCAATATAACTAAGACTGATAAAAATAAGGAAAGTAACTCCGTATGTAAAAAAGTAGGAGATATGTAAGAAAGATATAAGGAATGAAAATACATTTTTCTTTGAAGGTAAAAGAAAGTAATTTTGTCATAAATGAGACTGGTTATTTGGAGAGAAATGGCTTGGGACAAAATCTGAATGCAAAGGAAAGTTGTAGGAGGTTCGCAAAGGGAAATCTTTAGAAAGGAATTTTATGTGTGGTCAGGATGGACTAAGGTTAAAATGAATGGATTTTAAAAGTACAGTGGCTTAAGATTAAAATTCCTCCTCCTTTGATCCAAAGGCTGGGAAAATTGTGGAGATACCCTTGGTACCATCCTCCAAATCCTCCATATTTGTGTTGCTCCTGTTTAGCAGAGGAATGGCTGTCTCTGCTATATGAGGAGTGGATGATATATGAAGGACTTTTACTGGGACACATGGGAGCCTTTTTACTAACCTTATTCCATTGTATGCTGAAAATGGATATCCACATGGCTGGAACATATTTATATGGTCATTGTTGAAAAAGGCAAGGGACTAGACCTTGACTTTGGCCCTTTTATCCCCCCTGATGGCCAATTTTATCCTTATAAAAAATGTTTTTTTTCCAGCCTTTTAAAATATATTTGTAAAGAGGATTACTGTTAGGCCAAAATAAAACTAGTGCATCCTTCTACAAGCAAGGAAGTCTTCCCTGGTCATAGTTGATACTCCCAAAGTCCTATAGGCAGAAAACGGAGGGATAAGAGAAATCAGGGAAGACCAGGTCAGCTCTGGGGGGTAGGGTCAAGCCTGGATAAGAGTGATTGCTCCCAGCACCTCACAACACTGACAAGCCTTTGGCTGCCAATAGAATTGCCAGCCAAAACTCAGGGCCAGAAGATGAGGCTTCTCCTGGCCAACTATCGGGGTCAGGAGATGAGGTTTCTCCTGGTCAGCTACAGAAGATTGAGATAAGGGACTTTTTCTTATAGATGGGCAATTCCCCAACCAAGGTCAGTACTCCTTTGGGAGTTTCTCAAAAATAACAAACCTAAAATAATCCTTATGCCAAATGATGAGGGAGCACAGGACAAGCTGAGGAGAAAGCACAAGCTAACACCCACCCCCCCACCCCCCACCCCCGCCCCCAGGTGTGGTAAGAGTGATATTCCTCAGGCACTCCTAGCTGCCCAAGAACAAAGGAAAGGACACAAAACAAACATAGTTAACCTGATAGAGTCTCCATCAGTTTACAAATACCTTAGTAATATTACAAGAAAAGGGCAATCTTATCAATAGCCTAATCTCCAGGAACTCCCTACTATTTTAAGGATAATGCTTTGCTAGAGGGAAAAACAACCTTAGCTTGACAATAGTTAGGCCTCCAGTATCCTGTGCGTCTTCTTTAGCACATGGAAATCCCTTTATGAAACTTCCCCTTGACTTTACCTCCCCTAAGTCCACAGTATATAATCAGTCAGTCTTCACAACCCCAGTGCAGCTCTTTCTGCCCACGGGTCCTGTCCCCATGCTTTAATAAGATCACCTTTTTTGCACCAAAGACATCTTCAAGAGTTCTTTCTTGGCTGTCAGTTGCGAACCCCCAAACCTCACTCCCAAACCTCATCACCAAAGAGGCACATTTTAGGATGACAAATTCTTTTCCCCTTAAGGGTTTCAGACCAGTCTGTAATTTTGGGTCCTGTTAATGGCAAGTTCCATAGGCTTAGTTCCACCAACCCCCTCTACTGCCCGGCTGGGGCAATGGAACTTTAATATGAAGGTTATCCAGGGATGACTTACTTATCTCCTTCCTAGTTGTTTCCTGAACCACAGATCAATTATTTTCTCCATGTTTTTTTCTTTTTTGAAATGGGTCTTATGCAAATTTCCAAACTCTAGGGTTCTCACTATATGTTCTATATTATTGAACTGGACTTCAGCCTCAGTCCTCATTCAAGGTCCTTATTTCAGAAGCTTGCCTTTCTGTTGTTGTAGGCTGAATAACGAGCCCCCAAAGATGTCTGTATTCCAATTCTGTAACATATATTATGTTAATGGAATTAAAGTTGTAACACCGTCCATCTTTTTTTAAAAATTGTTTTGGATGTTTACTTTTGAGAAAGAGACAGAGTGCAAGCTGGGGAAGGGGAGAGAGAGAGGGGGACACAGAATCTGAAGCAGGCTCCAGGCTCTGAGCTGTTAGCACAGAGCCTGACGTGAGGCTCAAACTCACAGATTGCGAGATCATGACCTGAGCTGAAGTCCGACACTTAACCAACTTAGCCACCCAAGTGCCCCGTAACACAGTCCATCTTAAAATAGGGAGATTATCTTGACTTATCCAGGTGGGACCAATGTAGTCACAAGGGTCTTTAAATTGGAAGAGGAAGGCAGAAAAGAACATTAAAGTGATGTGATGTGGAAAAACCTCACCCTGCTCTTGCCAGCTTTGAGGGTGAAGGAAGAGGACCACACACTGAGGAATGTAGGCCTCTAGAATCTGGAAAAGGCAAGGAAACTGATTCTCCCTTAGAGCTTCCAAAAAGGAATGCAGCCCTGCTGACTCCTTGATCTTAACCCAATGAGATGCATTTCAGACTTTTGACTTCCAGAACTGTAAGGTAATAAATTTATGTTGTCTGACGCCGCTAAGTCTGTGGTAATTTGTTACAGCAGCTATAGGAAACGAATACACTTTCCATCATTGGATACAGACTTGATCTTGAAAATCCTTAAAAGTGAGAGTTTAGATCCTGCTAGGGCTCAACCTAAAGATGGGGTTTTTTTTGTTTGTTTGTTTTGTTTTGTTTTTTTCAGGCATCTCCTTCTTTTTTCCTATGTGATGTGTTCTCACACTCTGTACCTACCCTATGGAATCCCCTATTACCTGTAGACTCACATTTGCTGCCCCCTTGCTTGTTTTCTGGAAAAACCTTCCAGATTAAGCAGTCTCTTAATCTCTTTCTTTTTCCCTAATCATTCTTTGACTATTTCTAATTTGTCAGTTCTTTTCTTTGTTTGTTTTTTATTTTAGAGAAAGAGAGAGAGAGAAAGAGTACATGAGCAAGGGAGAGTTGCAGAGGCAGAGAGAGAGAGAAAATCTTAAGCAGGTTCTACACTTAATATGGAGCCCGATGTGGGGCTTGATCCCATGACCTTGGAATCGTGACCTGAACTGAAATTAAGAGTCAGACGCTCAATCATGTGAGCAACGCAGGTACTTTTGTTAGTTCTTATTTTATGGATTTCTGATTTCTTTCCAATTTGTCTTAATTAGGTTAGCTTCTTGTTGACTCATTTTATTCTTTTTTTTTTTTTTTTTATGTTTACTTATTCTTCAGAGAGAGAGAAAGAGAAACAGAGAACGAGCAGGGGAGGGTCAGAGAGAGGGAGACACAGAATCCCAAGCAGGCTTCACAGCTGTCAGCACAGAGCCCGGTGTGGGGCTTGAACTCAGGAACCGTGAGATCATGACCTGAGCCAAAGTCAGATGCTTAACCGACTGAGCCACCCAGGTGCCCCATCATTTTATTCTATTTTTTAATAAAAATATTTTTGGGTTATTTATTGGTTAATAATACTGGTTTTGTTTTGGTTCTGGCCTTATTTTCAAATTTTATCAATTCCTTCCTTTTATTTATTTGGATGCTTAATTAAATTTTATTATTTTTATATAACCATTTATGAATTTTACTCTGAGCACTGATTTAGCTCTAGCATATAGATGGTGGTATGTAGTGTGTTTTTTTTTTTTAATCATGTTTTTGTTTTTGTTTTTGCTAGAAATTCTTCAAAATCTATTTTTAAGAATGAGGGATGGGGCACCTGGGTGGCTCAGTTGGTTAAGCATCTGACTCTTTTTGTTTGTTTTTAGAATTTTTTTTAAGTTTATTTATTTATTTTGGGAGAGAGAGAGAGAGTAGGGAAGGGGCAGAAAGAGAGAGAGAGAGAATCCCAAGCAGGCTCCATGCTGTCAGTGCAGAGCCCAACATAGGGCTCAATCTCACGAACTGTGGGATTGTGACCTGAGCTGAAACTACAAGTCAGATGCTTAACTGACTAACCCACCCAGGTGCCCCAAGTGTCTGACTCTTGATTTCAGCTCAGGTCATGATCTCAATGTTCTTGGGATCAAGCTCCATGTCGGGCTGTGCACTGACAGTGCAGAGCCTGCTTGGGATTCTCTCTCTCCTTCTGCCCCTCTCCCCGACTTGTTCTCTCTCTCTCTCTCTCTCTCTCTCTCTCTCTCTCTCTCTCTCTCTCTCCCTCTCTCAAAATAAATAAACATTAAAAAAAAAAGAGTGAGGGTTTTTTTTCCCCAAGTGAAAAGGCCTTTTAAAAAAACATTAACTTCAAGTTTTATCGCAACGTGTTCAGAAAATGTTTTCTGAACCAGTTCTGTCTTTTGGAAGATGTTGAATTTTTCTAGTGGTCTAATATAAGTCAATTTCTCCAACAATTCCTTGGATACTCAAAGGAAGATATATTCTATTTTTCGGTGTGCACAATTTAATATGTTTCCATATATATCATATTCTGTGGTTTAGGTCTCTTGTAGCATTACTTGGTGCTATAAACTGAATGTTTATGTTCCCCCCAAATTCATATGCTGAAATTCTAACCCACAATCTGATGGTATTTGGAGGTGGAGCCCTTGGTAGGTGATTAGGTCATGGGGGTAGAGACCTCAGGAATGGGATTAGCACCCTTACAAAAGAGAACCCAGCAAGATTTCTGCTCTCCAACGTGTGAGGATAAAACAAGAAATGGGCCATCTGTGACCTGTGCAAAAAAAAAAAGTCTTTTGTTTATAAAACATCTAGTCTATGGTATTCTGGTTATAATAGCCCGATCTAAGGCACTTTGGTCATCTTGCTCTGTCTTAGATTATCTTGACTGGAACATTATCTCGAATGGAGTTGTCACCCAATCTGAGGGTGTCTTTATTTGTTTCCTTAAAAGGTGAATTAAGCCCATTTATGTGTATTTATATGACAGATGTATTTGTTCTTCAGTTTCCCATTTGGGTGTTAATGCATTATGGTTTTATATTTATAGAAGTATAACTTCCATGTCATTTTATTTGCTATCATATTTCTTTTGGTATTTTTGTTTCATTGGCTGTATCTGTTATTACACCTTTAAATAATATTTCTGATAGTCTCTTTCTTTCTTTTTTTTATTTTTTTATTTTTTATTTTTTTTTAACGTGTATTTATTTTTGAGACAGAGAGAGAGAGAGAGCATGAACAGGGGAGGGTCAGAGAAAGAGGGAGACACAGAATCCGAAACAGGCTCCAGGCTCTGAGCTGTCAGCACAGAGCCCGACGCGGGGCTCGAACCCACGGACCGCGAGATCATGACCTGAGCTGGAGTCGGACGCTTAACCGACTGAGCCACCCAGGCGCCCCATAGTCTCTTTCTTTAAAAAGTACATACCATGGTTCCCATCAAGAGCAACACTAAAACTGTTTTACATCTCCTTTCCCTAACATGCCTCTTATACATATTTCTCTGCCACGCTGTAAAGCATATTTCTAAGGAAGTATCATGTGAGGAAGGGAATAAAATGTGGTTAAAAACCACTGAACAATTAATAGATTAAAATATATATTGAGCACTTTCTAAGTCCAGATAGGTGATGCAGCTGTTGATATGCACAAATAAACAGGGCAGGGCTTCACCCTTAGGGAACTCACAAAGCAGATAACCAGGTAGATAATTGAGAATTGGATAAGAATGCCTGTCGATTATATTTCTCAGCAAGAATACCACATGTCTTATTATCTTAGTGTCTTCGCCTAAAGATTTTGAGACATTCTGAGAAAATAATCTGCCTAGTTACTTAAGTGCCTTATATAATGAACCCTATTGGGACATTTTCATAACAAGGCAGTATTACTAGAATTAGCCAGTGAATTGCTGCTGAAATTTAACTGAGACAAAAACATCCTCATTCTTTTTTTTTCTGTGGCATAAACTTTTCTGGATTGTTTTGGACCAACTAGCTAGGAAAAAAACTGATATTCAAACACTTGTATAAGGGCAATAGTTTGTTTTTTAAGGGAGAGACAGTTTTAAGGTTATTCTGCTATAATTTATAACAGACTTAATGGATAAATATAGGGAAATGTAGGACAAGTCATATCAGTGCACATTTAACAGATACAAAATTTACCATAGTGACAATGTAGACAAATGAGTCCGGAGTGATATTCTTTATACAGGTAGCATGTAGTAGAGCTAACTAGCCCAGGCTGGGGATCAAAATGCCCACAGTCTCCCTAGCCCCACTCTGAAACTTACTAATTGCAATATTGGGTGACCAGTCTTCTGCGTCTGTGAAGTGGGAACAATACCCTAATAACCACTGTGGGGATTGAATTTAGAAATGTGATGACTAGACTGCTGTTGTAGAAGCACAGATAACTGCTTCATTTCCCACCACCATGTCTACCTTACCTGTATGTGCACCTACAAACTTGCCTTCTTTCCTTCAGTCTACAATGCATCAATCTCCTTGAGCCTAAGACCAAACTATGCATGTGCCCTGCATCCCATACCTTCCTGCCTTCTCTGCCAAAATTCTCCCCTTCTTTCTCTTACATCATTTATTTTTCTTCTTTCTGGTTCGTTCCCATCAGCATATGAACTTATAGACATATTTCCGCTCTTTAAAATGAGAACCTCTCTGGACCCCATAAGCCTTATTAGCTATCCATTCATTTTTCTTACTGAAAACAAAACTCCTTGAAAGAGTTGCCTCCACTTCTTCAGCTAGCACGCTTTCCTTAACCTTCTTCGGTGAGGCTTCCTTCTCCAACACTCCACTGAACCAGTTTTTCTCAGCACCATCAATGATTCTCATATTGGCATATCTCGAGAGTTTCTCAACTTGGGCACTGCTGACACTGAGGCCAGGTAATTCTTTACTTTGGGGAACTGTCCTGTGCATTGTATGATGTTTAGCAGCATCCCTGGCCTCTACCTACTAGATGCCAGTATCATTCTCCCAGTTGTGATAACCAGAAATATCTCCAAATGTCTCCAGGGGAGCACAGTCACCCCAGATTGAGAACCACTGCTATCCTACTGTCAATTCTCAATACTCATCTTAGTTGCTCTCAGCAGTATTTACCATAGTTGATCACTCACTCCCCCTCTTTTGGCTGTGGTAAATATGCATAACAAAATTTGTGGTTTTAATAATTTTTAAATGTATAGTTCAGTGGCATTAAGCAGTCCTATTATTTAATACCATATAAACTATGACTCCCAAATTTGTCTCCATCCTTGCAAGTGTCCCCTGAGTTCCAGACATACACATCCAACAGCTGACTCAACATCTCCACTCGCTCTTAAGTGACTAATAGGTATGTCACACCCATCGTGTCCAAACTCAACAATCCTACCGCCCACGAAATCCATTCCTCCGTGGACATTCTCCATCTTAGTTAATGCCATATCATTTACCCAGTTACGCAGGGCATCCTTAACTCCCCTCTTTCCTTTATATCCCATTTCCAAATCCAATCTGAATCTGACCATTTCTGTTCACCTCCAGTACTACCTGGCTCATCCAAACTAACATCTTTAGACTAAGCTATTGAAATCAGGTTAACAGATCATCCTGTATCCACTCTTCCTCAGCTTCAGTATTCTCCACATGGCACCAAGAATGTCACATACACATACACAGACACACATACACACACAACCCTGCTACCCTGCTCAAAACATTCCTGCTACCCTGCTCAAAACATTCTTTGATCAGGACTGGAAACCACTATTCTTTTTTTTTCTTTTTTAATGTTTATTTTTGAAAGAGAGAGAGAGAAGACAGAGTGTGAGCAGGGGTGGGAGAGGGGCAGAGAGAGAGGGAGACACAGAACTTGAAGTGGGATCCAGGCTCCGAGCTGTCAGCACAGAGCCCAATGAGGGGCTTGAACCCACAAACCACAAGATCATGACCTGAGCCAAAGTTGGACGCTCAACAGTCGGACACTCAACCACCCAGGTGCCCCTAGAAACCACTATTCTAAGAGATGCATAGATAGATAGACAGAAAAATAAATAGATAAAAAGATGATAGATGGATAAATATTTTGAATTCTAATTTCCATTGCACAGAAATATTTTGTTTGCACAAGAATTTTATTTCATCTAATGAAATAAAAATGTATATTTTGGCATGGCTAAATATTTATTTATTTATTTATTTTTTTAAATTTTTTTTTTTCAACGTTTTTTTAATTTATTTTTGGGACAGAGACAGACATAGCATGAACAGGGGAGGGGCAGAGAGAGAGGGAGACACAGAATCGGAAACAGGCTCCAGGCTCTGAGCCATCAGCCCAGAGCCCGACGCGGGGCTCGAACCCACGGACCGCGAGATCGTGACCTGGCTGAAGTCGGACGCTTAACCGACTGCGCCACCCAGGCGCCCCGGCATGGCTAAATATTTAAATAAAATGGCAAAATTAACTCCTCAGTGGAGGAAATAATTACCGTGGGGAGAAACAAGGAAGGCAACTAAACAATTCTCTTCATTGGGGTTGGTGGGGGAGATGAGATGCACAGCCTAGATTTGAACTTATTATGATCAGTTTTCTTTTTTTTAAAAATTATTTTTATTATTATGAAAATAACTGATGCTCATTATGAAAATTTTGGAAAACACTAACTTTATTGGGAAAATAAAAGCACTACAATTAATATTGCAATATGTTGCATGTATGTCATGCACAATTTTTGTTTACTAAGCATAATTTTTGTTTCAGTTTTATGACATTCCTAGGGGGAACAAGAAGATTGGAGATGAAATCTTTCCAACAAATTATAAACTCCGTACTAGCTACTAAGCTATGTACTAAACATAGTATTAGTACTATGTCTCTCATAGAAGCCAATACTGGATCTCTCATATGACATCATTTTCTAGGGCACCACTTATCCATCAGGTTGATTACTTTGGTTTCCTGTCATCATACAGGGACAATGGTTTGTTTTTATTGGAATAGATACATCTTTTGGATACGGGTTTGCTTTTCCTGTCTGCCAGTTCAGTAGTCAATGGTCTTAAGACTTTATCCACTATCAAGGTATTCAGTGGCCAAGGAACTCATTTTACAGTAAAAAGATGTGCAGCATTGAGTTTATACCTATGGGATACACTGGTAAGATCCCATCACCTAGAAGAGCAGTGTCCTGTTAGAAAAGTAGAATGGCCCACTGAAGACTGTTTGGCACCAATTGGGAGACAAAATCCTGAGGGACTGGAATTATACCTTAGTGGTACATGCTTTGAATCTGCAATAATTCTGTAATACTTTTTCTCCCAGAAGCGTAACACTGGTCCAAGTCTAGGAATCAAGGTGTGGAGGTAGTGGTGTCTCTTCTTTCTGTTATACCAGATATTGCACTGATTGACTTTTTGGCTTTTGATCCCATAGCTTAGACTCTGCAGGTTTGGTTGTCGTGAGCACAGGTGGCTACAGAACCACGATTCATCAGAGTTTGTCCCCTTTTGTCAAGAAGACAGTAGCTTTCCCAGCATCTCTACTTGGCAGCACTCTGCTTGTTTTTTTTCCCTCTTAGTAGAGGGAATGGAGCTTCTCTTAACAGGAAAGGAGTCTGTGAAAGTTGGAATGTTAGCTAGGTATATTGTCTTCTTCAACAATTTTAAGGATCTGTTTATAGGACAAAGGTGTACATATATTGAGTAGACAACTAACAATGTCTGCCTCACCTGTACACTCTGAAATTAATTTTAGAAGACTAAGGAGTGTCCATTTCTTCAATTGGAGGAATAGATAAAAGTATCATTATGTAAAATTTAGGAGTGTACGTTAATTTAAGAAATGATGATATGAACAGTATTAACTATAGTGCACTACAGAAGTGCTGAGAAGCTGAATCAAAGTACGTTAGTGTAGGTTAGTCAGGTTAGACTATGTCATGCTGTGGTAATAAGTGAACTCCAAGGCTTATATCAACAAAAGTTAGTTCTCACACATGCTACATATCCATTATATGTTATCTCTGGCTCTGCTCTGTGCTGTCTTCACTTTGGAACCCAAACGGACGAAGAAGTCATTGATAGCAAAATTACCATTAGACATGGCTATTTGTAGCAAAAATAAAAGTCATGGTACATCATCTGCTTTCTTTTAAAGCTTCTGCTTGGATGTGACTCATACAATTTCCACTCATATTTTGTTGGCCAACACAAGCCTTATGAGCTCTCTGAAGTCACTAGAGTGGGGATGTATAATTCCTTCCACTAGGAGTGGCACTGGAGGGAGGGAAACCCAATACGATCAACCGCAATTAGTTTTTCTCCTTGGTGTATATAACACTTTATAATGAATTGTATTCATTCTATTTAATAGATTTTTTCCCTTCTAATGAAAATATTGACTATAAGAATGTAGCAACAATTTAAAAGCTACATTCAGAAAAAAAGGAAACCACAATCTACCACTTTAATCACTCATTCAACAGATATTTATTGATTTCCTTCTATGTTCTAGGCACTTTGCTAGTTCCAAGGAATCGTTTGGCTAAAGGAAA
This sequence comes from Neofelis nebulosa, assembly GCF_028018385.1. NCBI lineage: Eukaryota > Metazoa > Chordata > Mammalia > Carnivora > Felidae > Neofelis > Neofelis nebulosa. Next base: position 12,871,541 of record NC_080800.1, on the reverse strand, counting down.
ATCAGATAAACTCTCACTTAGAATAGAGTGTGAATAAGTACTGTGTTAGTGGAATGCACAGGCAGAGAAGAGGAATCTAACTCAGACTAGATGCATCAAGGAAATATTCCCAAGTGAGGTGACATTTAAGGGGAAAAGGGGAGGAAAACAGCAAGCAGTACTTAATCGTGAAACATCAAGAGCTTTTTCATGTCAGTTATTTCTCAATAAAATGAGGGAGAGAGCTTTTTCATTGTGATTGGGGAAAAAAATACCAGTATGCCAGGTATTACTGTTTATACTCAACATTGTACAGTGCAGTAAGGCAAAATAAGAAATGTAAGGTATGAGGTTTTATTTTTTTTTTTTTAATTTTTTTTTCAACGGTTTTTATTTATTTTTGGGACAGAGAGAGACAGAGCATGAACGGGGAAGGGGCAGAGAGAGAGGGAGACACACAGAATTGGAAACAGGCTCCAAGCTCCGAGCCATCAGCCCAGAGCCTGACGCGGGGCTCGAACTCACAGACCGCGAGATCGTGACCTGGCTGAAGTCGGACGCTTAACCGACTGCGCCACCCAGGCGCCCCAAGGTATGAGGTTTTAAAAAGGAGAAATAAACTGTTTTGTAGATGATATAATCATTTGTAAATGATACGATTGTGTGCATAGCTAATCCGAAAGAATATACAAATAAGTTATTAGAATTTATATGTAAATTTAGCAATGTTTCTATATAAAATTAACATATAAAAGAAGTTGAATTTCTTTGGACCAGCAACAAACTCTTAGCAAATATAATATTTTTAAATGATGCCGTATATGATAGGATGAAAATATAAAGTACATGAGAATAAATCTAACTAGGGATGAGATGTTCAATTCCATAGGAAAAAATATAAAAGCTTTATAGAGACATTAAAAAGACTTAAAGAAATGGATAGCTATATCTTGTTTAAGGGTTGGAAGATTCAAATATTATAATTTCTTTTTTTTCTCAAATTGATATAGAGGCTCAACGTAATCTTAATAAAATCCCAGTTGTTTTTCTTTTCTGAGAACTTGCCAAAGTGATTGTAAATTTACGTGAGAACCTAAAGGATCAAGAATAGCCAAACTCTCTTGAAGGAAATTAAAGGAGGATATAACTTCTTTACCCAGCCAATGGTCATTAGCGTCAAACAACACTATGAAGATAAGTGAGGTGACACATGCCCATGGGATATGGCATTACTAAGGCCATCAGTGGTCACAGTGAGAGTACTCTGTTGGCTTGCTGCAGATGGACTAAAAAAGAAGTGAGTTGAAAAGTAAAGGAGTGACTTGAAAGTAGAGACAAGGAGCGTACTACAGTATTCTTATAAGAAGTGTAGCTCTTGAAGGAAGGTCATCGGGGAGGATGGATTGAAGTTTTTGTTTTTTATAGGATGGGGTCATTTTCCTACATACGCTTGATAAAAAATGATTATATGGTGGTGCCTGGCTGGCTCGGTTGGTGGGGTGTCCAACTCTTGATCTCAGGGTTGTGAGTTCTAGCCCCATGTTGGGTGTAGAGATTACTCAAAAATAAAATCTTAAAAAAATGATTGTTTGGAGGAAGCTGTTGATAGAAACAGAGAAAGAGGCAACTATTGGGTGATAATCTTTGAGAAGTTGGAAATGTATGGGATCCAGCATATAAACATGGAATTTCCTTCTAGAAAAAGGTGATTCATGTCTTCTGACACAGTAGGAAAGAGAATGAGAGTGGTGTTGGAGTAGGCAGCTGGTGTGGATTAAAAGCTGATTGAATCCACTCGATACCCTTATTTTGTCACTAAGTAGGAGGAACTGACAGCTAATAAGAGGGAGGGTAGAAAACGGTAATGTATTGGGCCTTGGGGACTCCATTTAGAGAACTGAAATAGGAAAAAGCCTGAAGAATCATAAAGGTGTTTTCTAAACAACATGGAGAACTCCACTATATTTGGAGGCATAGATTTGTAAGCTGGGGCTTTATGTTTGAAAATATGTGGCTGGGGACACCTGGGTGGCTCAGTCGGTTAAGCATCCGACTCTTGGTTCAGGTCATGATCTCACGGTTCGTGAGTTCGAGCCCCGCATCTGCCTCTGTGCTGATAGTGTGGAGCCTGCTTGGGATTCTCTCTCTCTCTCTCTCTCTCTCTCTCCCACCTCTCTCTCTCTCTCTCAAAATTTTTTTTTTAAAAAGAGAGAAAATATGTGTCTAATAAGAATTAACATAAGAATAGGGTTTACGATGTGCCAACCACTTTTCTTAATATTGTATTAACCCTCACAGCAACCCAAAAGGTATGTACTATTATTAGCCCCATATTACTGGAATAAAGAAATGTTGTGACCTGCCCAAGGTCACATAGCTAGTAAATGGTGGGGCTAGGATTCCATTCTAGGCAGCCTGGATCCATAGCCCACAATTCTTAAACACTGTGCTATGTTACAGTGGTTGGAAATTTTGTTCTGTGACCTCACCCTTTGGTGATTCCTGTAAAGGGACTGTTGGATGGTACAAATCTATTGTATGTTGACAAGAGACATCAGGGTATAGTTTTTTGTTTGTTTTTTCCATTTGTCTGTTTTGAGATGAAATCAGTTAAGAATTTCATGCCCATTGAAAAGAATAGCTCTTGGATAGCTAGACCAGTGAGCTTTTGTGTTTCTGTATTTACCCTTGATTCATGGCTGCAATTTGAGAATTTGAGAATTGAAGCTATAAGCTCTCCATGTGTCTGCCTGTCTGTGTGTCTAGAATTCAGAAGGTCTTTACTTTCCTCTCTCTCTAGAGAATGCTAATCAATTAGATTATAAAGTATGTCCAAATTAAAGGAGTTCTACGTCGAGCTCCTTGGCTCTCAATCTGTGTTGGCTTCTAGATATAAATAAGTACATACAAAAATTTAATATTCCCCAAATTTCAGGAAATAAGGAAATTGAACTTCTAATACTTTAAATGTGCTAAAACGTTTTTAGAAAAACTAAGTACAAAATGTTTTAAGAATCTAACTTCACATAATTTTGGCAAATGATACTAGTCGAATAATTTTGGTTTAATAAAAACATCTATGCCTTCTGTGATTTATCAGTGTTATATACATTTTTATTCTACTTGTATGTTTTTCCTAAATGTATACAGATGAAGTAAGCTAACATTACTCCTACTTAATGTCTAAGATTACAAAAAATGTAAATTTGTGTAAAATAATTGAGTCATTCTGAAAACCTTTTTATTTCAGCAATAATTATGTTTTGTAGTATGTCAGCTTAAAGATAATTTCCAAAATCTTAAAGTAGGTCAAAATTTGGGGCTGATATTATATTGAGTTAATTAATGACTCAGCATTGGATACCAGGTCATATAATTGCCACGTGTAATTTTATGTTTATAAAGTTTTGCTCTTTATATATGCCACAGAGAGGCTGTATTATTGGGCCGTGTCAATGAATGTGTTCATTTTTGCCACTTTGAGAAGGAATAAAAGGGAAGTGTGTGGCTGTACAAAGTTGTATTATGAGTTTTGCCTGTCTGCTAAAATGTTTTTGCAAGACAAAAGGTGTCAGTTATCTACCCCTTCCCTCTTTTCTTCATGAAATAAAAGTTAGTTACCTTTTTTTAAGGTTATAATTAATATGTGTCACTGAAACTACACTAGGAGAAATAGTGATGGAAAAACACAGCTGTGTGTGTGCCTTTGTTTTTCAGGAAAAAAAAGTATTTTTGTCTCTCTTTTTTAATTTTTTTAATTAAAAAAAAATTTTTTTTTTAACGTTTATTTATTTTTGAGACAGAGAGAGACAGAGCATGAACAGGGGAGGGGCAGAGAGAGAGGGAGACACAGAATCAGAAGCAGGCTCCAGGCTCCGAGCCATCAGCACAGAGCCCGACGTGGGGCTCCAACTCACAGACCGTGAGATCGTGACCTGAGCTGAAGTCGGACGCTTAACTGACTGAGCCACCCAGGCGCCCCTGTCTCTCTTTTCTTTAATGTTCATTTATTTTTGAGAGAGAAAGACGGAGTGCAAGCGGGGGAGGGGCAGAGAGAGAGAGAGAGACACAGAATCTGAAGCAGGCCCCAGGCTCTGAGCTGTCAGCACAGAGTCCGACGAGGGGCTCAAACCCACAAGCTGTGAGATCATGGCCTGAGCTAAGTCAGATGCTCAACCGATTGAGCCACCCAGGCACCCCAAGAGCATTTTTGTCTTAATGCAGTAGTATTCAATCTCTTTCTTTCTTTGTTGGTGTCTGAACCCCTTTATATTCTTAGGGCTTTATTGAGGATCACCCCAAACTCTTATCTATATGGATTAACTATTAATACTTATTGCATTAGAAATAAAAACAGAAAATTTTAGAACACTTATTTGTTGACTCATTTAAAGACAGCAGTGATGAACATATTGCATATTGATAACATCTTAATATAATGAAATTATTGCTATCACTTTGTTCCAGAATATGAAAGAGCTAATGAAGGACAAAACTTGGAAAGTGAATTTTATTTGCCCTGGTTTATAACACTTGAGTTTGAAAAAAAGTTATAAAGTGTGAAAATTCTAGCAAAGTGTGCTCAATTTTGATGGCCTGATTTCCTTGCTTTACTGCTTATTGCCTTTGTCTACAATATAAAGGGTTATATTTTACTTTCTTGATAGCAGAGATTCTATGTCTAATCCGAATAATTTCCTGTGTTTTATGTTGATTTCATTATATGCTTAAGAAAAAAAAGGTTTTTCATTCCTCACTTGTAAAAGAACTAAGATTCTTTACAATCGTGTTACTTCTTTTTTTTTAATTTTAAAATGTTTATTAACACTTTGATTAAATATATAACCAATTGTTGTTCTCAGGCACCAATAATCTTTTTTTCTTTTTTTATTGACATACAATTGACATACAGGGTTATATTAGTTTCAGGTGTACAACATAAGGTTTCCACAATTCTGAACATTACTCAGTGCTCACCATAAGTGTAGTCACCCTCTGTCACCAAACAACGTCATTACAATATTATTGACTGTATTCCCTATGCTGTACTTTTCACCTCCATGATTTATTATATGGCAGCTTGTACCTCTTAGTCCTCTTTATCTATTTCACCCATTGCCTCATCCACCTTCCTTCTGGCAACCGCCAGTTTGTTGTCTGTATTTGAGTCTGTTTTTGTTTGTTTCTTTGTTTTGTTTTTTAGATTCCACATGTAAGTGAAATCATATGGTATTTTTCTTTCTCTGGCTTACTACACTTAGCATTATACCCTCTAGGTCCATCCATGTGGTTGCCAATGACAAGAGCTCATCCTTTTCTATGGCTGAGTAACGTCCATTGTATGTATATGCCACATCTTCTTTATCCATTCAGCTATGGATGGGCACTTGGGTTGCTTCCATATCTTGGCTATTGTAAATAATACTGCAGTAAACACTGGAGTGCGTGTATCTTTTCAAATTAGTGTTTTTATTTTCTTTAGATAAATAGCCGTTAGTAGAATTACTAGGTCATATGTTATTTCTGTTTTTAATTTTTTGAGGAACACAGTGGTCGCACCAGTTTGCATTCCCACCAACAGTGCACAAGGGTTACTTTTTCTCCACATCCTTACCAACACTTGCTGTTTCTTGTGGTTTGTTTTTTTTAAGTTTATTTATTTATTTTGGGAGAGAGAGAGAGAGAGATAGAGAGAGAGAGGAGAGAGCATGAACAGGGGAGGAGCAGAGAGAGGAGAGAGAGAATCCCAAGCAGGCTCTGCACTGTCAGTGCATGGAGCCTGATGTGGGGCTTGGTCTCACAAACAGCGAGATCATGACCTAAGCTGAAACCAGGAGTCTAATGCTTAACTGACTGAGCCACCCAGGCACCCCTGTTTCTTATGTTTTTTATTTTAGCCATTCTGACAGGTGTGAGATGATATCTCGTTGTGGTTTAGTTTTGCATTTCCCTGATGATTAGTGGTGTTGAGCATCTTTTCTTGTGCTTGTTGGCCATGTTTATGTCTTCTTTGGAAAAATGTCTATTCAGCTCCTCTGCCCATTTTTAATCAGATAATTTGGAGGTTTTTTGGTGCTGCGTTGTGTAAGTTCTTTGTATATTTTAGATATTAACCCGTTATTGAATAAAACATTTGCAAATATCTTCTATTGAGTAGGTTACCTTTTCGTTTTGTTGATGGTTTCCTTCACTGTCCAAAAGCTTTTTAGTTTGATGTCTTCCCAATAGTTTATTTTTGCCTTTGTATCCTTCATTAGGCAACCATAATCTCATTTTAATCAGGTGTTCACATCTCCTATGACAACTTCTTTGATTTTGCCTTCTCCAAATCAGATCCTAAAAGTTTAATAAATCTTTCAGAATATATTTAACACCTAAAACTATCTTTGTAATTTTTTAGAGGGCTCCTGGGAAATCACAAAGTTTTGTTCTTTCGCCTTCCAAAAACAGAAATGTTAGGTTTACTTATTAGTTAGTATTGATGAGTTGCATAGGAAAAGTAGTTGAATAAGAAGAGATACTCAGCTTTCCCTAGGTTAAATCTGTGTAAGTAAATGTCACTCATTAATATAAGTATTTTAGAAATTGTGGGGTTTATGGGATGTTCCTAGGGATTCATGAATGCCCTCACTGTCCCTGGTATGTTTCTATTTCTCGGAGTTTTGATGGTGCTTTGTCTGATATCATCTGATAGTATTACAACAATACAATGTTATCAGTCATAATTTCAGTTATTTCAGTCATAATTTTCAGTTACACATCTAGGTCACAACCTTACTTCTTTAATTTGAATCTAGCATCTTTTAGTCCCATGGATTTCAATTGGAGATGCACATTGGATTTGCCTGCCGAGTTTCGTAAAAATACAGATACCAAGAACCTAATCCAGACTTACTGAATCTCTTTAACTTGATATACTTGATATCCTTACATATTCTTAGTATATGCTTAGAATATTCCTAGCATATTTTACATATTATGTTTCAGGATTTTTATGTATTTCAAGACATTTTCCTTTTGAATAATTATGTTCATTCATTTTTTGGGTGTTATGTTAATCCATTTCTATACATCAAATTTAACATTCATCAACTTTGTTGAAAATAGGCATAATCACTGTGCTTAAAGACATTTTGTCTTTCTTAACACTTGTGTGAATGTACATTTTGTGTATATTTTTAGAATGACTTTATTATCGTTGTTTTTCATGGCCCAGAAACAATCTAATTTGTCAGCTGCATTATTATTATGAGCTCTCACCATACCTTTTACATATGAAAACCTTCAGTAAATGTTTGCTTTCAGTGCAAGTCTCTTTGCTCTGCAGATAGGTTTTGTTTTACTCTAATTCTTGCCTGAAGGCTCTGCTATAAGCTACAGGTTGTGTGTGTATCTTCAATAAAAAGGACCATCTCAGAACCTTGTGAAAAATGACCATCACAGGCAATTCAAATTACTGAGACTTTGAAAGAAAGATTCTTGGGTATAGGCTTCTGATCGCACCATTTAGACAACTTGGTAAACATACCAGGGGACTGAGTCAGAATTTCCAGAAATTTTTAGTCAAGAAGCAGATGATTTCATGACATTAGTGACCCAAGATCCATGAGAACAAGAACTAATTAAAAGGACTGAATGAACTGATGATAAAGGGCACATAATTTAAAATAACGAACTCAAATTGACCAATGTGTGTTGGTTGTATCATTTGAAATAGGAAAGAAATCTGAAAGCAGAGACCCTGATACCAGAGTGCTCAACACTTACAAGCTGGCTGCACAAAGTATGGTGCAAGGACCAACAGCAATCAGCATCAGTTGGGACCTTGTTTAGAAATGCAGACTCCGAGGCCCTACCCCAGATCTACTGAATCAGAACGAGCATTTTAACAACATGTTTAGGTGATTCATGTGCACTTTAAAGGTTGAGATGTCCTGATATAGAACACAGGCCAACATACTACATAAATCAGTGAGATGACAATGAAGTATTGATTGTGTGATGCTTATTAATTAATGGCCCCCAGTTGCTCGGTGCTGGGACACATGAAAATCACCTAGAGAACTTCAAAATGCAGACTCAGCACCAGAGATTGCAAATTTCAAATGGGGCCCAGAAAACAATTTATTTTGAAGGAGCCCCCCTGGTAATCACAGTTCACAGCCAGGTTTGGGAGTCACCGCAGGGTATGAGAAGTGAGACTTCCAAGAAGAGGATTGGATGGCCAGAGGAGTATGTCTTGAATTGAACCTTAAAATATGGGTTCAGTTGTTGCCGGATGAGGGCAATGTGTGTGTGTGTGTGTGTGTGTGTAAAAACAAGACTGTAAAACAATGTTATTATAACTTCCTTCCAGAGTGAGAAACAAAAATGCGAAGTAAAGGAAAAATGTATTATTCTCTTGGGAGTTTTGGCAGGATTTTAAAACAATAACATTTCTCTGTTAGAAACTAGGATGGTATGATGCTGCTCATAATATCTTGGGAGCCAGTGTCACATTTGATTTATGTTTAGAAACAATTTGAATGGATAGAATATTATCAATTCCCACTTGGGGCTAATATATACATTCCTTTTCTCACATAAAGTCAATTTTAAACTCTTGCTCTACATTGAGTAGAAATAAACTAAGCTTGGATTCATTTTAAGGAAATGGAAAATATTTGCATGTGTTGGCATACTAGTTTGACTTTACTGGGTTCATTAAAAATCAGATGAGATGATAGATATGATTATAATTTAAAATGTGGGAAATACTATGCAAATATCAGGTCACAATCTGGATCCTTCCAGCCTCTCCATTCCTCCCCGCTTTACTCTGACTTTGCATACAACCTTCCTATTCACCATGGGTCTTCTTGACCCCCAATCAGATCAGACGTCCTCACTCCAAAACTTTCTTGATGTTTTTTTTTAGTCAACCCTAGACCTTGATTATATGTCCAATGTTGCATTTTATAACCATGTGTTATAAGTTATTTTTTTATATGTAGTAGACTTTGAGCTCTTTGAGGCAAATGATGATTTTTAAAGTTTATACTTGAATATCTGGTGCTGGAGTTTCATTTCCTGTATGTTGGCATAAACCTCCTAACAGACCCAATCTCTTATGGATAACAACTCTAAATTCTGGTCAAATGACAAAAACAAGTACATGGGTGCTGTGGAGAATAAACCAAGATGGGCAGATTTTGCAGGGGAGTTCAGCTTTGGAAGAAATGACTGTCACATTGCAACTTACCAGTTTTTGCAGCTTTGGCACCATGGCAGGCTGTGATCACAGCATAGTGCCGTCTTTACCCGCTTTCTTTCTGGCCTGGGCAGCAAAAGGACAGAACTCAGGGAGGCCAGGGCTGCTGGAAAGTGCAAGGAAGCCCAGAAAAGAGATAGCCAGGGCAGGTGAACTTCACATTCTACATTTAAACCCTACTCACAATCTGACTTCATGCATCACACACATTCTGAAGATTCAAAGAAGCTTGCCACTGAGGTGAATGGAACTGAACTGACATAGGAGTTTACCATAGGCAAAACAGAATTTTCCGTTACATGTCTGTTCAAAGAAAAAAAAAGAAAAGAAAAAAAGAAAATCATCCATGTCATTTGGAGGAATTGAACAAAATTCTGAGTCTCTGCAACATAACTTATAATCCAAAAATCATTCAACATACAAAATGTTAGGAAAATATGACTCCGTTTTAAATGAAAAGGCAATCAATAGATGCCAACCCTGTGATAGCTGAGTTGTTGGAATTATCAGACAAGAACTTGAATGCAGCTTTATAATCAATCTCAACAAGGTAAAGAAAACTATAACCACAATTAATTAAAAGATAGGAAATCTCAGCAGAGATACAGACATTTCCCTTTGGTATTTCATTATAATGGTTAAGTAGCCTCAGGAGCTAGCCACCTATCCTACCCTATTCTTGCTTCTCTTCCTACTACCTTCTTTGTGCTTCAAATTAATATTTCACAAAAGGTATATATTTAACTCTAGCAGTATAATAATATCTCACAATCTATGATTGATATTTCTTTCAGGCCTACTTCCATTGAATTACTAGCTCATGCATGATGAAATGTCACACTGTGGTCTGGCTGTCAGCGAATCACTTAACTAAACAGGCTTTGGTCTCTGCCCAGTCACCTTTATTAAATCTGGTTTGGGCATTATTGTCATAGAGTGTTAACATTTCTAGCTAAACAAACTCCTGGAAAAGAATGTGTTTCTCCTATAGACTTATGCCAAAGCTACACCCCAAAGTGTAATATATTGGGAAATTAATTTATTAGTAGCAGCTAATGTTAATGATCTACTTAAAATAATTAAATCCCAGAAAACTTTCTTTTATCATTGAGTTTAGGAAATAAATACAGCAATTTATAAATGACACTCCCTCTCATGATTTTTATGTTGATATAAGATTAAGTTTGGACATGCAGCTTTCTAATTTGATGGCAGTGGAGGCAGGACCTGTTAATAGTCATTCCATGACCACAATCATGGCAAACCTTAAGATAAAGTTGAATGGATCAACAGAAGGACACTCAGTCCTTACCGATATCATGGGGTCACTTTATCTAACTCTAGACTGTACAGTCATATAAGCCAAAAAATCCACTTTGCTATTTGAACCAGTTTGGATTCAGTTTTCTGTTACTTATAGTTTCAAGTAACCCAACTGATATAAAAAGGTGTGTGGGCTCCCGGGTGGCTCAGTCATTTAAGTGTTTGACTCTTGATCTTGGCTCAGGTCATGATCTCATGGTTTGTGAGTTCGAGCCCTGTGTCGGGCTCTGCACTGGCTTGGGATTCTGTCTCTCCCTCTCTCTGCGCCTCCCTCTCTTGTGCGTGCATGGGAGTTGTAGGGTTACTTACAACTTAATATCTTGCTTGAGTATATGCTTCAACTGTCATGAAAAATAATTTAGTTGGAATTTTAAAATCTCATTACTTTCTAAAAACAGTGTTTCTCAGAAACATTTTTGCAATTTCTTATCACCATCTATCAATGAACTGCAAATGCAGAAAATCTGAATTTTTCTCTTTAATTGTTCAGTGACATACAATTTCTTTCAACATTGCTGAATTGTTCTCTTGACTTCAGGTCTTTATATATGCTGCTTCTTCTGTTAATAAATCTTGTCTCCCAGCTCCTTACTCAGCTAAGAGATCATGATTCTGCTTAAGAGATCTTCTATGATGCTGTAGATTATATTCTCCCAAAATGCTATATATTCTCCTTTTGTAACTTATTTTTCCAGAAATTTCTTAATATCTTTCTTTCTCAATATTCTCCATGAGGCAGGTTCCAAATGGCAGGTTGGATTATTGCTTCCAATTCTTTAGCAACTCCCTGTAATAGAATTACACATCCATGCTTTTGGCCACATGTCTCTGCGGTAGCTGCCAGTGGAGTAAGTGGAGGGTGTATCTCTGCTTCATTAACTTGAGTTTGGCCATATGATTTGATTTGTCCAATGAAATATGGGCAGAAATGACAGTGTACCATTCCTGAACTGAAGCTTTAAAAAGCATAGTACATCAGTCTGGATCCAATCAGGAAACAAACCACACGGTATTTTGAATAGAGAAAGTTTAGTATAATGATGACTATATCAAACTATGATACACATAGACATAAAGGGAACCCTAAAGAACACTGCAAGGATGAGGGAGAGAGTACTCAATGAAGGACAAACTTGGAAGGGGGCTGCCTTCCCATTGACACCTCACTGGAGAGGGTATGGGTGCAGCACATTGGATAGTGGAGAAGTTTGCTGGGTTACCCTGGCCAGAGCTGGTCCACAGTCACCAGGTATCAGGAAACAATCCTTTGGGGTGCAGGTGAACTGAGGCTGATGGACAGCAGTGCGGAGGGAGACAAGGTATCTGGAGTAGGATGGTAGGCAGCCTGTGATTCGTGGTATCTGTGTTGGGAAGGGTGCAGGAAACAGCCTCTGGAGCACAAGTGAGCCAAAGCTCATGGATGGATATGCAGAGAGAGCTGGGGCACCAGTGCTAGCATGAGGTCTAGAGTGCACCAGTGTCCACATTAGGAGGGCCATGCCTTATGGGTCACTAGGCCTGTGGCAGACTGGGAGATCGTTCAGTGATGGTGCACTTTCAGCACATAGCTGGGACAGAGCACTGCTGTTATGTTCCCTGCCCCCCTCCCCACACCATGGAACAGAAGCAAGAAAAAGAAAAACTTGGCACACTGGAATAAGGCAAAGAAGTTCCCTTCCTCCTGAAATGTCCCTCTACTGACAAAGCTTACTATAGAGAACATGAATACTGGGGGCACTGAGTGGCTCAGTCAGTTAGGTGTCCGACTTCAGCTCCGGTCATGATCTCCCAGTTCGTGGGTTTGAGCCCCGCGTCGGGCTCTGTGCTGACAGTTCAGAGCCTGGAGCCTGCTTGGGATTCTGTGTCTCCATCTCTCTCACTGCCCCTCCCCCACTCGCTAGCTCACTCGCGCGTGTGCTTTCTCTCTCTTTCTCAAAAAATAAACATTAAAAAAATTTAAAGAACATGAACACTGTAAAGGACAAATAATTAAGAAGTCCAGTCTACTATTGTGAAGCCAGTACTGAATGGTGAAGTTGGAGTTGAGAGGCAATAAACTGATAACTGACAAGCATTACAAGTTTCCAGTAGCGGGGCGCCTGGGTGGCTCAGTCGGTTAAGCGTCCGACTTCAGCTCGGGTCACTATCTCACGGTCCGTGAGTTCAAGCCCCGAGTCGGGCTCTGGGCTGATGGCTCAGAGCCTGGAGCCTGCTTCTGATTCTGTGTCTCCATCTCTCTCTCTGCCCCTCCCCTGTTCATGCTCTGTCTCTCTCTGTCTCAAAAATAAATAAACGTTAAAAAAAAAATTAAAAAACAAACAAACAAAAAAACAAGTTTCCAGTAGCTCTTTTGAGCTGCTGCTCTCCATGAGAAGATCATGGGCCAGGGAAGCATTTCTTTTTCAGACTGAGTCTTACGATGTAGGGTAGAGATGAGCTCTAGGTGGAGCTTACCCTAGTTGAGACCATTGAAATGACAGCCAGTTTATAAATCCTGGAGTGTTAAGTACATGTTCATTGCAGCAACAGCAAGCTGTTGAGATTTTTTTTAATGTTTTATTTATTTTTGAGAGAGTACGAGCAGGGTAAGGGCAGAGAGAGAAGGGGACTGAGGATTCAAAGTGTGCTCTGTGGTGACAGCAGTGAGCCCAATGTGGTGCTGAAACTCACGAACCGTGAGATCACGACCTGAGCCAAAGTTGGACGCTTAAGCGACTGAGCCACCCAGGCGCCCCTAAGCTGTTGAGGTTTTTGAAGTTATTTGTTATACAGAAGGAAAAAAAAAACCTGGCTACTACATTTTGTGTTCCTCCATATCCCTGTGCCAGTGCCCAGATTATAAGAGCTCAATATATACTTTTAGATGAATTGTTACTCAAACTTTGGGGTCTTCTCCTGATTGCTCTGAAGGTTTAGCTCAGGTGTTATCTAATGGGCTACAAAGTGACTCACCATTTCAGGTACACAGCAGAACAGGAATAATATTATGAAGAATCTTGATTTTGAGCCTGATCTTTAAAAGAAAAAAAAAAAACCCCAAAACTCTTAATGGAAAACCTAACCCCAGGAATTGGTTTTTTAGCTTTTTGAATCCTTATAGCTCATTCAGTGTGGAGCCTTTATACGATGCAGCTAGGCTATTAGGTCTGGCTTCATCATCTAAATTGGTACCTTTTTGATGTAGCTTTGGGGGAAGAAGGTGAAAACTAATCAGAAGAAGATTGCCTTGTATGTGAGCCAGCTATTGCTGAAAGGGTGAATTTATGGGGGAAGAGAGAAAACAGATAATCAAAACATAGCCTCTGCTCCTAGGGCTGCAACTATCATAAGTTAATTTTATGTTCCCATCTTTTTCTCCTGTTTGGGGTCACAGAACACATCACATCCTCGTATATAACTAACATTGAAGAACTCTGTCCTTCCTCGCATTAATTCGTATGTTGATATTACTTTCATTACACCACAAAGAAGCATCGGCAGGCACTAACACATTCTTTGGTCAATTGAAATTATTTCCTGAATTTTATTTTATATTTCTGTATTATTTTATACATACTCGATGAATATCTTTAATGTAAAGATATGAATCCCTTTCAAGAGTACCTGGTAGAAATGGTGGCATGATATTTCAGACATGATTGTTGGTTTGGCCACCATCGCTGGTCATGGCTCTTGGTGTCGTGAAGAGTTTGGCCCTGCTTCTCAAGGCGTGTGTGGTCGTGCTGCCCCCTCATTCGTGACCGCAGCTGTGTTTGAAGAGCTCGCTATCAGCTCTATGTCTGCCCCGGAACCTCACACTCAAAATGAGCTGCCCTGAAAGCGCATTCACCTTGGACTTTGTACAGCTGCTGCGGTTGCTGCTGCTTCTTCGCACTCATCGCCACGATGCCACAGAGAGCTTTTGAGTTAATTTTTTCATGGTGGGTTTTGGTTTGTTTGTTTTGTTTTGCTTTGCTTTTTATTTTTTTTTTATTTTTTTTTTTTAAATTTTTTTAACGTTTATTTATTCTTGAGACAGAGAGAGACAGAGCATGAACGGGGAAGGGTCAGAGAGAGAGGGAGACACAGAATCCGAAACAGGCTCCAGGCTCTGAGTGGTCAGCACAGAGCCCGACACGGGGCTCAAACTCACAGACCGCGAGATCATGACCTGAGCCAAAGTCAGCCGCTTAACTGACTGAGCCACCCAGGTGCCCCTGCTTTGCTTTTTAAACACTCTCTGAACCCTCCCTTTGTCAGTGGTATGGTCATTTATTTTTCTTCCAAGGATGTCATGAAAATGCTTTCACAACAAAATTGTACATCATATTCATATTGTTTTAGGTCCATAACCTCTCTCTCTTTTGGGCTTCTAAAATTTTCCCTCTCTTTAATACTCATCCAATACTCATCTAAAGAATCTAAAATTGGTTACCATTTATTCATTTGCTCTTTTTCTGGCTTCTCTTTCTCTGAGGTGGAATAACTTTTGATACGTGTCTCTGAGCAGGGTTTTCAAGGAGTAGAAACGATATGGCTACTTATAAATGAAGATTGCAAACAGAATGTAGACCTAGATAGAATTTTAGATAACTTTTCTCGACCTTTCTCCTTTTGCAGTTGAGATTGAAAGAGGTGAAGCGGCCTGCCTTAGGTTACAGAACTAGGCGGTAGCCGAGTTAGGACCAGGACTTAATAGCCATTTCTTCCCTCCCAGTTCTCTTTCTACTGTACCGTGCCACAGAGTGCCACAGAGTGACAAATGGGAGAGCAGGAGGAGGTGTCAAAGATCACTCTATTTAACCATATTATTTTAAAAACAAGAAACCAATGCCAGGGAAATTTGGACATTTGAAGTGACGGTAGTGATGTGGGAAACAAAGGCAGAAGGAAATGGCAGATAGAATTAAATTTCCTTATAACCTGCATCCCATTGACAGATTCTTGAGGCAGGCAGAGTAAAACATTTCTCCAGGAACTGCCCACTGTCTTAATGCTAATGATTTGCTAGAGGGAAAAACAACCTTGACTAGGCCTCCTACTGGAGGCCTGTGAGTCTTCTTGAAAAAAAATTTTTTTAATGTTTATTTATTTTTGAGAGAGAGAGAGAAAGAGAAGTCCGAAGCAGGCTCCAGGCTCTGAGCTGTCAGCACAGAGCCCGACGTGGGGTTCGAACTCAAGAACCAGGAGATCATGACCTGAGCCAAAGCCACTTGTGAGTCTTCGTTAGCATATGAAAATCTCTTTGGAAACTTACCCTGGACTTTACCTCCCCCAGCTCCATAGTATATAATCAGTCTCTCCT